>NC_054468.1:95584021-96244646 GCF_017639515.1 Carcharodon carcharias
TGCTGTGACTTTCCACTCCCCATTGCTCTGACACCCGCCCCTCCTTCTCCCTTACACTCCACTCTCCATTTCTCCAACACTCCGCTCTCCATTGCTGTGAAACTCGACTCTCCATTGCACTGACGCTCTACTCTCCATCGCTCCTACCACTTGGTTCTCCATCGATCTGACACTCCACTCTCCATTGTTCTGACACCCCACTTTTCATTGCTCTGACACTCCACTCTCCATTGCTCTGACACTCCCCTCTCCATTGCTCTGACAGTCCACTCTCCATTGCTCTGACAGTCCACTCTCCATTGCTCTGACACTCCACTCACCATTGCACTGACACCCCCCTCTCTATTGCTCTGACACTCAACTCTCCATCGCTCTGACACTCCACTCTCCATTGCTCTGACACTCCACTCTCCATTGCTCTGACACTCCACTCACCATCGCTCTGACACCCCACTCTCCATTGCACTGACACCCCACACTCTAGCACTCTGGCACCCACTCTCCATTGCTCTGGCACACCACTCTCCATCGCTCTGACACTCCACTCTCCATTGCACTGACACACCCCTCTCTATTGCTCTGACACTCCACTCTCCATTGCTCTGACACTCCACTCTCCATTGCTCTGACACTCCGCTCTCCATTGCTGTGACTTTCCACTCCCCATCGCTCTGACAGCCACACCTCCTTCTCCCTGACACTCCACTCTCCATTTCTCTGACACTCCGCTCTCCATTGCTGTGAAACTCGACTCTCCATTGCACTGACGCTCTACTCTCCATCGCTCCTTTCACTTGTTTCTCCATTGATCTGACACTCCACTCTCCATTGTTCTGACACCCCACTCTTCATTGCTCTGACACTCCACTCTCCATTGCTCTGACACTCCACTCTCCATTGCTCTGACACTCCACTCACCATCGCTCTGACACCCCACTCTCCATTGCACTGACACCCCACACTCTAGCACTCTGGCACCCCACTCTCCATTGCTCTGGCTCACCACTCTCCATCGCTCTGACACTCCACTCTCCATTGCACTGACACCCCCCTCTCTATTGCTCTGATACTACACTCTCCATTGCTCTGACACTCCACTCTCCATTGCTCTGACACTCCACTCTCCATTGCTGTGACTTTCCACTCCCCATCGCTCTGACACCCGCCCCTCCTTTTCCCTGACACACCACTCTCCATTTCTCTAACACTCCGCTCTCCATTGCTGTGAAACTCGACTCTCCATTGCACTGACGCTCTACTCTCCATCGCTCCTACCACTTGGTTCTCCATCGATCTGACACTCCACTCTCCATTGTTCTGACACCCCACTCTTCATTGCTCTGACACTCCACTCTCCATTGCTCTGACACTCCACTCTCCATTGCTCTGACACTCCACTCTCCATTGCTCTGACAGTCCACTCTCCATTGCTCTGACACTCCACTCTCCATTGCACTGACACCCCCCTCTCTATTGCTCTGACACTCAACTCTCCATCGCTCTGACACTCCACTCTCCATTGCTCTGACACTCCACTCTCCATTGCTCTGACACTCCACTCTCCATTGCTCTGAAACCCCACTCTCCATTGCTCTGAAACTCCACTCTCCATTGCTCTGAAACTCCACTCTCCATTGCTCTGACACTCCACTCTCCATTGCTCTGATACTCCACTCTCCATTGCTCTGATACTTCACTCTCCATTGCTGTGACTTTCCACTCTCCATCGCTCTGACACCCGACCCTGCTTCTCCCTGATACTCCACTCTCCATAGCTCTGAAACTCCGCTCACCATTGCTCTGACACTCCACTGTCCATTGCTGTGACACTCCAGTGTACATTGCTCTGACACCCCACTCTCCATTGCTCTGAAACCCCACTCTCCATTGCTCTGAAACTCCACTCTCCATTGCTCTGAAACTCCACTCTCCATTGCTCTGAAACTCCACTCTCCATTGCTCTGACACTCCACTCTCCATTGCTCTGATACTCCACTCTCCATTGCTCTGATACTTCACTCTCCATTGCTGTGACTTTCCACTCTCCATCGCTCTGACACCCGACCCTGCTTCTCCCTGATACTCCACTCTCCATTGCTCTGACACTCCACTCTCCATGGCTCTGACACTCCACTCTCCAGTGCTCTGATAATCCACTCTCCATTGCTCCGGCACTGCTCTCTCCATTTCTCTGACACTCCGCTCTCCATTGCTGTGAAACTCGACTCTCCATTGCACTGACGCTCTACTCTCCATCGCTCATATCACTTGGTTCTCCATCGATCTGACACTCCACTCTCCATTGTTCTGACACCCCACTCTTCATTGCTCTGACACTCCACTCTCCATTGCTCTGACACTCCACTCTCCATTGCTCTGACACTCCACTCACCATCGCTCTGACACCCCACTCTCCATTGCACTGACACCCCACACTCTAGCACTCTGGCACCCCACTCTCCATTGCTCTGGCACACCACTCTCCATCGCTCTGACACTCCACTCTCCATTGCACTGACACCCCCCTCTCTATTGCTCTGATACTCCACTCTCCATTGCTCTGACACTCCACTCTCCATTGCTCTGACACTCCACTCTCCATTGCTCTGACACTCCACTCTCCATTGCTCTGGCACTCCACTCTCCATTGCTCTGGCACTCCACTCTCCATTGCTCTGATACTCCACTCTCCATTGCTGTGACTTTCCACTCCCCCTCGCTCTGACACCCGCCCCTCCTTCTCCCTGATACTCCACTCTCCATCACTCTGACACTCCGCTCTCCATTGCTGTGAAACTCGACTCTCCATTGCACTGACACCCCACTCTCTAACGGTCTGACACTCCACTCTCCATTGCTCTGACACTCCACTCTCCATTGCTCTGACACTCCACTCTCCATTGCTCTGAAACCCCACTCTCCATTGCTCTGAAACTCCTCTCTCCATTGCTCTGAAACTCCACTCTCCATTGCTCTGAAACTCCACTCTCCATTGCTCTGACACTCCACTCTCCATTGCTCTGATACTCCACTCTCCATTGCTCTGATACTTCACTCTCCATTGCTGTGACTTTCCACTCTCCATCGCTCTGACACCCGACCCTGCTTCTCCCTGATACTCCACTCTCCATAGCTCTGAAACTCCGCTCTCCATTGCTCTGACACTCCACTGTCCATTGCTCTGACACTCCAGTCTACATTGCTCTGACACCCCACTCTCCATTGCTCTGACACTCCACTCTCCATTGCTCTGACACTCCACTCTCCATGGCTCTGGCACTCCACTCTCCAGTGCTCTGATAATCCACTCTCCATTGCTCCGGCACTGCTCTCTCCATTTCTCTTGCACTCCACTCTCCATTGCTCTGATACTCCACTCTCCATTGCTGTGACTTTCCACTCCCCATTGCTCTGACACCCGCCCCTCCTTCTCCCTGACACTCCACTCTCCATTTCTCCGACACTCCGCTCTCCATTGCTGTGAAACTCGACTCTCCATTGCACTGACGCTCTACTCTCCATCGCTCCTACCACTTGGTTCTCCATCGATCTGACACTCCACTCTCCATTGTTCTGACACCCCACTTTTCATTGCTCTGACACTCCACTCTCCATTGCTCTGACACTCCACTCTCCATTGCTCTGACAGTCCACTCTCCATTGCTCTGACAGTCCACTCTCCATTGCTCTGACACTCCACTCACCATTGCACTGAAAGCCCCCTCTCTATTGCTCTGACACTCAACTCTCCATCGCTCTGACACTCCACTCTCCATTGCTCTGACACTCCACTCTCCATTGCTCTGACACTCCACTCACCATCGCTCTGACACCCCACTCTCCATTGCACTGACACCCCACACTCTAGCACTCTGGCACCCACTCTCCATTGCTCTGGCACACCACTCTCCATCGCTCTGACACTCCACTCTCCATTGCACTGACACACCCCTCTCTATTGCTCTGACACTCCACTCTCCATTGCTCTGACACTCCACTCTCCATTGCTCTGACACTCCGCTCTCCATTGCTGTGACTTTCCACTCCCCATCGCTCTGACAGCCACACCTCCTTCTCCCTGACACTCCACTCTCCATTTCTCTGACACTCCGCTCTCCATTGCTGTGAAACTCGACTCTCCATTGCACTGACGCTCTACTCTCCATCGCCCCTTTCACTTGTTTCTCCATTGATCTGACACTCCACTCTCCATTGTTCTGACACCCCACTCTTCATTGCTCTGACACTCCACTCTCCATTGCTCTGACACTCCACTCTCCATTGCTCTGACACTCCACTCACCATCGCTCTGACACCCCACTCTCCATTGCACTGACACCCCACACTCTAGCACTCTGGCACCCCACTCTCCATTGCTCTGGCACACCACTCTCCATCGCTCTGACACTCCACTCTCCATTGCACTGACACCCCCCTCTCTATTGCTCTGATACTCCACTCTCCATTGCTCTGACACTCCACTCTCCATTGCTCTGACACTCCACTCTCCATTGCTGTGACTTTCCACTCCCCATCGCTCTGACACCCGCCCCTCCTTCTCCCTGACACACCACTCTCCATTTCTCTAACACTCCGCTCTCCATTGCTGTGAAACTCGACTCTCCATTGCACTGACGCTCTACTCTCCATCGCTCCTACCACTTGGTTCTCCATCGATCTGACACTCCACTCTCCATTGTTCTGACACCCCACTCTTCATTGCTCTGACACTCCACTCTCCATTGCTCTGACACTCCACTCTCCATTGCTCTGACACTCCACTCTCCATTGCTCTGACAGTCCACTCTCCATTGCTCTGACACTCCACTCTCCATTGCACTGACACCCCCCTCTCTATTGCTCTGACACTCAACTCTCCATCGCTCTGACACTCCACTCTCCATTGCTCTGACACTCCACTCTCCATTGCTCTGACACTCCACTCTCCATTGCTCTGACAGTCCACTCTCCATTGCTCTGACACTCCACTCTCCATTGCACTGACACCCCCCTCTCTATTGCTCTGACACTCAACTCTCCATCGCTCTGACACTCCACTCTCCATTGCTCTGACACTCCACTCTCCATTGCTCTGACACTCCACTCACCATCGCTCTGACACCCCACTCTCCATTGCACTGGCACCCTACACTCTAGCACTCTGGCACCCACTCTCCATTGCTCTGGCACACCACTCTCCATTGCTCTGACAGTCCACTCTCCATGGCTCTGACACTCCACTCTACATGGCTCTGACACCCCACTCTCCATTGCTCTGACACTCCACTCTCCATTGCTCTGACACTCCACTCTCCATTGCTCTGACACTCCACTCTACATGGCTCTGACACCCCACTCTCCATTGCTCTGACAGTCCACTCTCCATCGCTCTGACACCCGACCCTCCTTCTCCCTGATACTCCACTCTCCATAGCTCTGAAACTCCACTCTCCATTGCTCTGAAACTCCACTGTCCATTGCTCTGACACTCCACTCTACATGGCTCTGACCCTCCACTCTACATGGCTCTGACACCCCACTCTCCATTGCTCTGACACTCCACTCTCCATTGCTCTGACACTCCACTCTCCATGGTTCTGACTCTCCACTCTCCATTGCTCTGATAATCCACTCTCCATTGCTCCGGCACTGCACTCTCCATTTCTCTGGCACTCCACTCTCCATTGCTCTGATACTCCACTCTCCATTGCTGTGACTTTCCACTCTCCATCGCTCTGACACCCGCCCCTCCTTCTCCCTGATACTCCACTCTCCATCACTCTGACAATCCGCTCTCCATTGCTGTGTAATTCGACTCTCCATTGCACTGACACTCTACTCTCCATCGCTCCTACCACTTGGTTCTCCATCGATCTGACACTCCATTCTCCATCGCTCTGACACTCCACTCTCCATCGCTCTGATAATCCACTCTCCATTGCTGTGACTTTCCACTCCCCATCGCTCTGACAGCCACACCTCCTTCTCCCCGACACTCCACTCTCCATTTCTCTGACACTCTGCTCTCCATTGCTGTGAAACTCGACTCTCCATTGCACTGACGCTCTACGCTCCATCGCTCCTATCACTTGGTTCTCCATCGATCTGACACTCCACTCTCCATTGTTCTGACACCCCACTCTTCATTGCTCTGACACTCCACTCTCCATTGCTCTGACACTCCACTCTCCATTGCTCTGACACTCCACTCACCATCGCTCTGACACCCCACTCTCCATTGCACTGACACCCCACACTCTAGCACTCTGGCACCCCACTCTCCATTGCTCTGGCACACCACGCTCCATCGCTCTGACTCTCCACTCTCCATTGCACTGACACCCCCCTCTCTATTGCTCTGATACTCCACTCTCCATTGCTCTGACACTCCACTCTCCATTGCTCTGGCACTCCACTCTCCATTGCTCTGGCACTCCACTCTCCATTGCTCTGGTACTCCACTCTCCATTGCTGTGACTTTCCACTCCCCCTCGCTCTGACACCCGCCCCTCCTTCTCCCTGATACTCCACTCTCCATCACTCTGACACTCCGCTCTCCATTGCTGTGAAACTCGACTCTCCATTGCACTGACACCCCACTCTCTAACGGTCTGACACTCCACTCTCCATTGCTCTGACACTCCACTCTCCATTGCTCTGACACTCCACTCTCCATTGCTCTGAAACCCCACTCTCCATTGCTCTGAAACTCCACTCTCCATTGCTCTGATTCTCCACTCTCCATTGCTCTGACACTCCACTCTCCATTGCTCTGATGCTCCACTCTCCATTGCTCTGATACTTCACTCTCCATTGCTGTGACTTTCCACTCTCCATCGCTCTGACACCTGACCCTGCTTCTCCCTGATACTCCACTCTCCATAGCTCTGAAACTCCGCTCTCCATTGCTCTGACACTCCACTGTCCATTGCTCTGACACTCCAGTCTACATTGCTCTGACACCCCACTCTCCATTGCTCTGACACTCCACTCTCCATTGCTCTGACACTCCACTCTCCATGGCTCTGACACTCCACTCTCCAGTGCTCTGATAATCCACTCTCCATTGCTCCGGCACTGCTCTCTCCATTTCTCTGACACTCCGCTCTCCATTGCTGTGAAACTCGACTCTCCATTGCACTGACGCTCTACTCTCCATCGCTCCTATCACTTGGTTCTCCATCGATCTGACACTCCACTCTCCATTGTTCTGACACCCCACTCTTCATTGCTCTGACACTCCACTCTCCATTGCTCTGACACTCCACTCTCCATTGCTCTGACACTCCACTCACCATCGCTCTGACACCCCACTCTCCATTGCACTGACACCCCACACTCTAGCACTCTGGCACCCCACTCTCCATTGCTCTGGCACACCACTCTCCATCGCTCTGACACTCCACTCTCCATTGCACTGACACCCCCCTCTCTATTGCTCTGATACTCCACTCTCCATTGCTCTGACAATCCACTCTCCATTGCTCTGACACTCCACTCTCCATTGCTCTGACACTCCACTCTCCATTGCTCTGGCACTCCACTCTCCATTGCTCTGGCACTCCACTCTCCATTGCTCTGATACTCCACTCTCCATTGCTGTGACTTTCCACTCCCCCTCGCTCTGACACCCGCCCCTCCTTCTCCCTGATACTCCACTCTCCATCATTCTGACACTCCGCTCTCCATTGCTGTGAAACCCGACTCTCCATTGCACTGACACCCCACTCTCTAACGGTCTGACACTCCACTCTCCATTGCTCTGACACTCCACTCTCCATTGCTCTGACACTCCACTCTCCATGGCTCTGGCACTCCACTCTCCAGTGCTCTGATAATCCACTCTCCATTGCTCCGGCACTGCTCTCTCCATTTCTCTGGCACTCCACTCTCCATTGCTCTGATACTCCACTCTCCATTGCTGTGACTTTCCACTCCCCATTGCTCTGACACCCGCCCCTCCTTCTCCCTGATACTCCACTCTCCATCACTCTGACACTCCGCTCTCCATTGCTGTGAAACTCGACTCTCCATTGCACTGACACCCCACTCTCTAACGGTCTGACACTCCACTCTCCATTGCTCTGACACTCCACTCTCCATTGCTCTGACACTCCACTCTCCATTGCTCTGAAACCCCACTCTCCATTGCTCTGAAACTCCACTCTCCATTGCTCTGAAACTCCAGTCTCCATTGCTCTGAAACTCCACTCTCCATTGCTCTGACACTCCACTCTCCATTGCTCTGATACTCCACTCTCCATTGCTCTGATACTTCACTCTCCATTGCTGTGACTTTCCACTCTCCATCGCTCTGACACCCGACCCTGCTTCTCCCTGATACTCCACTCTCCATAGCTCTGAAACTCCGCTCTCCATTGCTCTGACACTCCACTGTCCATTGCTCTGACACTCCAGTCTACATTGCTCTGACACCCCACTCTCCATTGCTCTGACACTCCACTCTCCATTGCTCTGACACTCCACTCTCCATGGCTCTGGCACTCCACTCTCCAGTGCTCTGATAATCCACTCTCCATTGCTCCGGCACTGCTCTCTCCATGTCTCTGGCACTCCACTCTCCATTGCTCTGATACTCCACTCTCCATTGCTGTGACTTTCCACTCCCCATTGCTCTGACACCCGCCCCTCCTTCTCCCTGACACTCCACTCTCCATTTCTCCGACACTCCGCTCTCCATTGCTGTGAAACTCGACTCTCCATTGCACTGACGCTCTACTCTCCATCGCTCCTACCACTTGGTTCTCCATCGATCTGACACTCCACTCTCCATTGTTCTGACACCCCACTTTTCATTGCTCTGACACTCCACTCTCCATTGCTCTGACACTCCACTCTCCATTGCTCTGATACTCCACTCTCCATTGCTGTGACTTTCCACTCCCCCTCGCTCTGACACCCGCCCCTCCTTCTCCCTGATACTCCACTCTCCATCACTCTGACACTCCGCTCTCCATTGCTGTGAAACTCGACTCTCCATTGCACTGACACCCCACTCTCTAACGGTCTGACACTCCACTCTCCATTGCTCTGACACTCCACTCTCCATTGCTCTGACACTCCACTCTCCATTGCTCTGAAACCCCACTCTCCATTGCTCTGAAACTCCACTCTCCATTGCTCTGAAACTCCACTCTCCATTGCTCTGATACTCCACTCTCCATTGCTCTGATACTTCACTCTCCATTGCTGTGACTTTCCACTCTCCATCGCTATGACACCCGACCCTGCTTCTCCCTGATACTCCACTCTCCATAGCTCTGAAACTCCGCTCTCCATTGCTCTGACACTCCACTGTCCATTGCTCTGACACTCCAGTCTACATTGCTCTGACACCCCACTCTCCATTGCTCTGACACTCCACTCTCCATTGCTCTGACACTCCACTCTCCATTGCTCTGACACTCCACTCTCCAGTGCTCTGATAATCCACTCTCCATTGCTCCGGCACTGCTCTCTCCATTTCTCTGACACTCCGGTCTCCATTGCTGTGAAACTCGACTCTCCATTGCACTGACGCTCTACTCTCCATCGCTCCTATCACTTGGTTCTCCATCGATCTGACACTCCACTCTCCATTGTTCTGACACCCCACTCTTCATTGCTCTGACACTCCACTCTCCATTGCTCTGACACTCCACTCTCCATTGCTCTGACACTCCACTCACCATCGCTCTGACACCCCACTCTCCATTGCACTGACACCCCACACTCTAGCACTCTGGCACCCCACTCTCCATTGCTCTGGCACACCACTCTCCATCGCTCTGACACTCCACTCTCCATTGCACTGACACCCCCCTCTCTATTGCTCTGATACTCCACTCTCCATTGCTCTGACACTCCACTCTCCATTGCTCTGACACTCCACTCTCCATTGCTCTGACACTCCACTCTCCATTGCTCTGGCACTCCACTCTCCATTGCTCTGGCACGCCACTCTCCATTGCTCTGATACTCCACTCTCCATTGCTGTGACTTTCCACTCCCCCTCGCTCTGACACCCGCCCCTCCTTCTCCCTGATACTCCACTCTCCATCACTCTGACACTCCGCTCTCCATTGCTGTGAAACTCGACTCTCCATTGCACTGACACCCCACTCTCTAACGGTCTGACACTCCACTCTCCATTGCTCTGACACTCCACTCTCCATTGCTCTGACACTCCACTCTCCATTGCTCTGAAACCCCACTCTCCATTGCTCTGAAACTCCACTCTCCATTGCTCTGAAACTCCACTCTCCATTGCTCTGAAACTCCACTCTCCATTGCTCTGACACTCCACTCTCCATTGCTCTGATACTCCACTCTCCATTGCTCTGATACTTCACTCTCCATTGCTGTGACTTTCCACTCTCCATCGCTCTGACACCCGACCCTGCTTCTCCCTGATACTCCACTCTCCATAGCTCTGAAACTCCGCTCTCCATTGCTCTGACACTCCACTGTCCATTGCTCTGACACTCCAGTCTACATTGCTCTGACACCCCACTCTCCATTGCTCTGACACTCCACTCTCCATTGCTCTGACACTCCACTCTCCATGGCTCTGGCACTCCACTCTCCAGTGCTCTGATAATCCACTCTCCATTGCTCCGGCACTGCTCTCTCCATTTCTCTGGCACTCCACTCTCCATTGCTCTGATACTCCACTCTCCATTGCTGTGACTTTCCACTCCCCATTGCTCTGACACCCGCCCCTCCTTCTCCCTGACACTCCACTCTCCATTTCTCCGACATTCCGCTCTCCATTGCTGTGAAACTCGACACTCCATTGCACTGACGCTCTACTCTCCATCGCTCCTACCACTTGGTTCTCCATCCATCTGACACTCCACTCTCCATTGTTCTGACACCCCACTTTTCATTGCTCTGACACTCCACTCTCCATTGCTCTGACACTCCACTCTCCATTGCTCTGACAGTCCACTCTCCATTGCTCTGACAGTCCACTCTCCATTGCTCTGACACTCCACTCACCATTGCACTGACACCCCCCTCTCTATTGCTCTGACACTCAACTCTCCATCGCTCTGACACTCCACTCTCCATTGCTCTGACACTCCACTCTCCATTGCTCTGACACTCCACTCACCATCGCTCTGACACCCCACTCTCCATTGCACTGACACCCCACACTCTAGCACTCTGGCACCCACTCTCCATTGCTCTGGCACACCACTCTCCATCGCTCTGACACTCCGCTCTCCATTGCACTGACACACCCCTCTCTATTGCTCTGACACTCCACTCTCCATTGCTCTGACACTCCACTCTCCATTGCTCTGACACTCCACTCTCCATTGCTCTGACACTCCACTCTCCATTGCTCTGGCACTCCACTCTCCATTGCTCTGGCACTCCACTCTCCATTGCTCTGATACTCCACTCTCCATTGCTGTGACTTTCCACTCCCCATCGCTCTGACACCCGCCCCTCCTTCTCCCTGATACTCCACTCTCCATCACTCTGACACTCCGCTCTCCATTGCTGTGCAACTCGACTCTCCATTGCACTGACACCCCACTCTCTAACGATCTGACACTCCACTCTCCATTGCTCTGACACTCCACTCTCCATTGCTCTGACACTCCACTCTCCATTGCTCTGAAACCCCACTCTCCATTGCTCTGACACTCCACTCTCCATTGCTCTGACACTTCACTCTCCATTGCTCTGACACTCCAGTCTCCATTGCTCTGATACTCCACTCTCCATTGCTCTGATACTTCACTCTCCATTGCTGTGACTTTCCACTCTCCATCGCTCTGACACCCACCCCTCCTTCTCCCTGACACTCCACTCTCCATTTCTCTGACACTCCGCTCTCCATTGCTGTGAAACTCGACTCTCCATTGCACTGACGCTCTACTCTCCATCGCTCCTACCACTTGGTTCTCCATCGATCTGACACTCCACTCTCCATTGTTCTGACACCCCACTCTTGATTGCTCTGACACTCCACTCTCCATTGCTCTGACACTCCAAACTCCATTTCTCTGACACTCCACTCTCCATTGCTCTGACACTCCACTCTCCATTGCACTGACACCCCCCTCGCTATTGCTCTGACACTCCACTCTCCATCGCTCTGACACTCCACTCTCCATTGCTCTGACACCCCACTCTCCATTGCTCTGACACGCCACTCTCCATTGCTCTGATACTCCACTCTCCATTGCTCTGATACTTCACTCTCCATTGCTCTGACACTCCACTCTCCATTGCTCTGACACTCCACTCTCCATTGCTCTGAAACCCCACTCTCCATCGCTCTGACACTCCACTCTCCATTGCTCTGACACTCCACTCTCCATTACTCTGACACTCCACTCTCCATTACTCTGACACTCCACTCTCCATTGCACTTGCACCCCACTCTCTAGCACTCTGGCACCCCACTCTCCATTGCTCTGGCACACCACTCTCCATCGCTCTGACAATCCACTCTCCATTGCACTGACACCCCCCTCTCTATTGCTCTAACACTCCACTCTCCATTGCTCTGACACTCCACTCTCCATTGCTCTGACACTCCACTCTCCATTGCTCTGGCACACCACTCTCCATTGCTCTGGCACTCCACTCTCCATTGCTCTGGCACTCCACTCTCCATTGCTGTGATACTCCACTCTCCATTGCTGTGACTTTCCACTCCCCATCGCTCTGACACCCGCCCCTCCTTCTCCCTGATACTCCACTCTCCATCACTCTGACACTCCGCTCTCCATTGCTGTGAAACTCGACTCTCAATTGCACTGACACCCCACTCTCTAACGGTCTGACACTCCACTCTCCATTGCTCTGACACGCCACTCTCCATTGCTCTGACACTCCACTCTCCATTGCTCTGAAACCCCACTCTCCATTGCTCTGACACTCTACTCTCCATTGCTCTGACACTCCACTCTCCATTGCTCTGAAACTCCACTCTCCATTGCTCTGACACTCCACTCTCCATTGCCCTGATACTCCACTCTCCATTGCTCTGATACTTCAGTCTCCATTGCTGTGACTTTCCACTCTCCATCGCTCTGACACCCGACCCTCCTTCTCCCTGATACCCCACTCTCCATTGCTCTGAAACTCCGCTCTCCATTGCTCTGACACTCCACTGTCCATTGCTCTGACACTCCACTCTCCATTGCCCTGATACTCCTCTCTCCATTGCTCTGATACTTCAGTCTCCATTGCTGTGACTTTCCACTCTCCATCGCTCTGACACCCGACCCTCCTTCTCCCTGATACTCCACTCTCCATTGCTCTGAAACTCCGCTCTCCATTGCTCTGACACTCGACTGTCCATTGCTCTGACACTCCACTCTACATGGCTCTGACACCCCACTCTCCATTGCTCTGACACTCCACTCTCCATTGCTCTGACACTCCACTCTCCATGGCTCTGACACTCCACTCTCCATTGCTCTGATACTCCACTGTCCATTGCTCCGGCACTGCACTCTCCATTTCTCTGGCACTCCACTCTCCATTGCTCTGATACTGCACTCTCCATTGCTGTGAAATTCGACTCTCCATTGCACTGAAACTCTACTCTCCATTGCTCCTACCACTTGGTTCTCCATCGATCTGACACTCCATTCTCCATCGCTCTGACACTCCACTCTCCATCGCTCTGATACTCCACTCTCCATTGCTGTGACTTTCCACTCCCCATCGCTCTGACAGCCGCTCCTCCTTCTCCCTGACACTCCACTCTCCATTTCTCTGACACTCCGCTCTCCATTGCTGTGAAACTCGACTCTCCATTGCACTGACGCTCTACTCTCCATCGCTCCTACCACTTGGTTCTCCATCGATCTGACACTCCACTCTCCATTGTTCTGACACCCCACTCTTCATTGCTCTGACACTCCACTCTCCATTGCTCTGACACTCCACTCTCCATTGCTCTGACACTCCATTCTCCATTGCTCTGACTCTCCACTCTGCATTGCACTGACACCCCCCTCTCTATTGCTCTGACACTCCACTCTCCATCGCTCTGACACTCAACTCTCCATTGCTCTGACACTCCACTCTCCATTGCTCTGACACTCCACTCTCCATTGCTCTGACACTCCACTCACCATCGCTCTGACACTCCACTCTCCATTGCACTGACACCCCACACTCTAGCACTCTGGCACCCCACTCTCCATTGCTCTGGCATACCACTCTCCATCGCTCTGACACTCCACTCTCCATTGCACTGACACCCCACTCTCTGGCACTCTGGCACCCCACTCTCCATTGCTCTGGCATACCACTCTCCATCGCTCTGACACTCAACTCTCCATCGCACTGACACTGCACTCTCCAACGCCCTGACACTCCATTCTCCATCGTTATGACACTCTAGTTGTCCATCGCTCTGACACTGCACTCTTCATCGTGTTGACACTCTGCTCTCCATCGGCTGAATCTCCACACAAATTTGCTCTGACACTCCACTCTCCATCACTATGACACTCCACTCTCCATCATTCTGCCACTCCATTCTCCATCACACTGATATTCCTCTCTCCATCGTTCTGGCACCCGACCCTCCTTCTCTTTGGTACTCCACTATCCATCGCTCTGACGCTCCACTATCCATCGCTCTGACACTCCACTCTCCATTGCTCTGACACTCCACTCTCCATCATTCTGCTGCTCCATTCTCCATCACACTGATATTCCTCTCTACACCGCTCTGATACCCGACCCTCCTTCGCTTTGGTACTCCACTATCCATCGCTCTGACACTCCACTCTCCATCGCTCTGACACTCCACTCTACATCACTCTGACACTCCTCTCTCCATTGCTCTGACACTCCTCTCTCCATTGCTCTGACAATCCACTGTCCATCGCACTGACACTCCACGACCCATCGCTCTGACACTCCACTCTCCATCGCTCTGACACTCCACTCTCCATTGCTCTGACACTCCACTCTCCATTGCTCTGACACTCCACTCTCCATTGCTCTGACACTCCACTCACCGTCGCTCTGACACTCCACTCTCCATTGCACTGACACCCCACACTCTAGCACTCTGGCACCCTACTCTCCATTGCTCTGACAATCCACTGTCCATCGCACTGACACTCCACGACCCATCGCTCTGACACTCCACCCTCCATCATGCTAACTCTCCACTCTCCATTGCTCTGACTGTCCGCTCTCCATTGCTCCGACAGCCCAATCTCCATCGCTCTGACACTCAACTCTCCAGCGCTCTGGCACTGCACTCTCCATCACCCTGACACTCCATTCTCCATCGTTATGACACTCCAGTTGTCCATTGCTCTGCCACTGCACTCTTCATCGCGCTAACACTCCATTCTCCATCGTTATGACACTCCAGTCTTCCATCGTGCTGACACTCCACTCTCCATCGGCTGAATCTGCACACAAATTTGCTCTGACACTCCACTCTCCATTGCTCTGAGACTCCACTCTCCATCGCACTGTCACTCCACTCTGCATTGCTCCGACACCCCACTTTCCATCGTCTGACACTCGGCTCTCCCTCACTCTGGCATCCAACTCTCCATCGCTCTGACAGACCACTCTCCAGTGTTCTGACACTCCACTCTGCATGCTCCATCACTCCACTCTCCATCGCTCGGACACTCCACTCTCCATCGCTCTGACACTCGGCTCTCCCTCACTCTGGCACCCGACTCTCCATCGCTCTGAGAATCCGCTCTCCATTGCTCTGCCACTCCACTCTCCATCGTTGTGAAAATCGACTCTCCATTGCTCTGAAAATCCACTATCCATCGCTCTGTCACTCCACTCGCCATCGGTTCGAATACTTGGCTCTCCATGGCTCTGACACTCGACATTCCATCGCTCTGACACTCCATTCTCCATCGCACTGATATTCCACTCTCCGTCGCTCTGACACACCACTCTCCATCGCTCCTAACACTCTGCACTCCATCACGCTGACACCCGACTCTCCATGGCACTGACACCTGACTCTCCATGGCTCTGACACCTGACTCTCCATGGCTCTGACACCTGACTCTCCATGGCTCTGACACCTGACTCTCCATGGCTCTGACACCTGACTCTCCATGGCTCTGACACGGGACTCTCCATGGCTCTGACACCGGACTCTCCATGGCTCTGACACCCCACTTTATAACGGTCTGACACCCCACTCTCCATTGCTCTGACACCCCACTCTCCATTGCTCTGACACTCCACTCTCCATTGCTCTGACACTCTACTCTCCATGGCTCTGACACTCCACTATCCATTGCTCTGACACTCCACTCTCCATTGCTCTGGCACTCCACTCTCCATTGCTCTGGCACTCCACTCTCCATTGCTCTGGCACTCCACTCTCCATTGCTCTGGCACTCCACTCTCCATTGCTCTGGCACTCCACTCTCCATTGCTCTGATAATCCACTCTCCATTGCTGTGACTTTCCACTCCCCATCGCTCTGACACCCGCCCCTCCTTCTCCCTGATACTCCACTCTCCATCACTCTGACACTCCGCTCTCCATTGCTGTGAAACTCGACTCTCCATTGCACTGACACCCCACTCTCTAACGGTCTGACACCCCACTCTCCATTGCTCTGACACTCCACTCTCCATTGCTCTGACACTCCACTCTCCATTGCTCTGACACTCCACTCTCCATGGCTCTGACACTCCAAGCTCCATGGCTCTGACACTCCACTCTCCATTGCTCTGATACTCCACTTCCATTGCTCCGGCACTGCACTCTCCATTTCTCTGGCATCCACTCTCCATTGCTCTGATACTCCACTCTCCATTGCTGTGAAATTCGACTCTCCATTGCACTGACACTCTACTCTCCATTGCTCCTACCACTTGGTTCTGCATCGATCTGACACTCCATTCTCCATCGCTCTGACACTCCACTCTCCATCGCTCTGACACTCCACTCTCCATCGCTCTGATACTCCACACTCCATTGCTGTGACTTTCCACTCCCCATCGCTCTGACACCCGCCCCTCCTTCTCCCTGACACTCCACTCTCCATTTCTCTGACACTCCGCTCTCCATTGCTGTGAAACTCGACTCTCCATTGCACTGACGCTCTACTCTCCATCGCTCCTACCACTTGGTTCTCCATCGATCTGACCCTCCACTCTCCATTGTTCTGACACCCCACTCTTCATTGCTCTGACACTCCACTCTCCATTGCTCTGACACTCCACTCTCCATTGCTCTGACACTCCACTCTCCATTGCTCTGACAGTCCACTCTCCATTGCTCTGACACTCCACTCACCATTGCACTGACACCCCCTCTCTATTGCTCTGACACTCAACTCTCCATCGCTCTGACACTCCACTCTCCATTGCTCTGACACTCCACTCTCCATTGCTCTGACATTCCACTCACCATCGCTCTGACACTCTCCATTCTCCATTGCACTGATAACCCACACTCTAGCACTCTGGCACCCACTCTCCATTGCTCTGGCACACCACTCTCCATCGCTCTGACACTCCAGTCTCCATTGCACTGACACACCCCTCTCTATTGCTCTGACACTCCACTCTCCATTGCTCTGACACTCCACTCTCCATTGCTCTGACACTCCACTCTCCATTGCTCTGACACTCCACTCTCCATTGCTCTGGCACTCCACTCTCCATTGCTCTGGCACTCCACTCTCCATTGCTCTGATACTCCACTCTCCATTGCTGTGACTTTCCACTCCCCATCGCTCTGACACCCGCCCCTCCTTCTCCCTGATACTCCACTCTCCATCACTCTGGCACTCCGCTCTCCATTGCTGTGAAACTCGACTCTCCATTGCACTGACACCCCACTCTCTAACGGTCTGACACTCCACTCTCCATTGCTCTGACACTCCACTCTCCATTGCACTGACACCCCCCTCTCTATTGCTCTGACACTCCACTCTCCATCGCTCTGACACTCCACTCTCCATTGCTCTGAAACCCCACTCTCCATTGCTCTGACACTCCACTCTCCATTGCTCTGATACTCCACTCTCCATTGCTCTGATACTTCACTCTCCATTGCTCTGATACTTCACTCTCCATTGCTCTGACACTCCACTCTCCATTGCTCTGACACTCCGCTCTCCATTGCTCTGAAACCCCACTCTCCATTGCTCTGACACTCCACTCTCCATTGCTCTGACACTCCACTCTCCATTGCTCTGATACTTCACTCTCCATTGCTGTGACTTTCCACTCTCCATCGCTCTGACACCCGCCCCTCCTTCTCCCTGACACTCCACTCTCCATTTCTCTAACACTCTGCTCTCCATTGCTGTGAAACTCGACTCTCCATTGCACTGACGCTCTACTCTCCATTGCTCCTACCACTTGGTTCTCCATCGCTCTGACACTCCACTCTCCATTGCTCTGACACTCCACTCTCCATTGCTCTGACACTCCACTCTCCATTGCTCTGACCCTCCACTCACCATCGCTCTGACACTCCACTCTCCATTGCACTGACACCCCACACTCTAGCACTCTGGCACCCCACTCTCCATTGCTCTGGCATACCACTCTCCATCGCTCTGACACTCCACTCTCCATTGCACTGACACCCCACTCTCTGGCACTCTGGCACCCCACTCTCCATTGCTCTGGCATACCACTCTCCATCGCTCTGACACTCAACTCTCCATCGCACTGACACTGCACTCTCCAATGCCTTGACACTCCATTCTCCATCGTTATGACACTCTAGTTGTCCATCGCTCTGACACTGCACTCTTCATCGTGTTGACACTCTGCTCTCCATCGGCTGAATCTCCACACAAATTTGCTCTGACACTCCACTCTCCATCACTATGACACTCCACTCCATCATTCTGCCACTCCATTCTCCATCACACTGATATTCCTCTCTCCATCGTTCTGGCACCCGACCCTCCTTCTCTTTGGTACTCCACTATCCATCGCTCTGACGCTCCACTATCCATCGCTCTGACACTCCACTCTCCATTGCTCTGACACTCCACTCTCCATCATTCTGCTGCTCCATTCTCCATCACACTGATATTCCTCTCTACACCGCTCTGATACCCGACCCTCCTTCGCTTTGGTACTCCACTATCCATCGCTCTGACACTCCACTCTCCATCGCTCTGACACTCCACTCTACATCACTCTGACACTCCTCTCTCCATTGCTCTGACACTCCTCTCTCCATTGCTCTGACAATCCACTGTCCATCGCACTGACACTCCACGACCCATCGCTCTGACACTCCACTCTCCATCGCTCTGACACTCCACTCTCCATTGCTCTGACACTCCACTCTCCATTGCTCTGACACTCCACTCTCCATTGCTCTGACACTCCACTCACCATCGCTCTGACACTCCACTCTCCATTGCACTGACACCCCACACTCTAGCACTCTGGCACCCCACTCTCCATTGCTCTGACAATCCACTGTCCATCGCACTGACACTCCACGACCCATCGCTCTGACACTCCACCCTCCATCATGCTAACTCTCCACTCTCCATTGCTCTGACTGTCCGCTCTCCATTGCTCCGACAGCCCAATCTCCATCGCTCTGACACTCAACTCTCCAGCGCTCTGGCACTGCACTCTCCATCACCCTGACACTCCATTCTCCATCGTTATGACACTCCAGTTGTCCATTGCTCTGCCACTGCACTCTTCATCGCGCTAACACTCCATTCTCCATCGTTATGACACTCCAGTCTTCCATCGTGCTGACACTCCACTCTCCATCGGCTGAATCTGCACACAAATTTGCTCTGACACTCCACTCTCCATTGCTCTGAGACTCCACTCTCCATCGCACTGTCACTCCACTCTGCATTGCTCCGACACCCCACTTTCCATCGTCTGACACTCGGCTCTCCCTCACTCTGGCATCCAACTCTCCATCGCTCTGACAGACCACTCTCCAGTGTTCTGACACTCCACTCTGCATGCTCCATCACTCCACTCTCCATCGCTCTGACACTCCACTCTCCATCGCTCTGACACTCGGCTCTCCCTCACTCTGGCACCCGACTCTCCATCGCTCTGAGAATCCGCTCTCCATTGCTCTGCCACTCCACTCTCCATCGTTGTGAAAATCGACTCTCCATTGCTCTGAAAATCCACTATCCATCGCTCTGTCACTCCACTCGCCATCGGTTCGAATACTTGGCTCTCCATGGCTCTGACACTCGACATTCCATCGCTCTGACACTCCATTCTCCATCGCACTGATATTCCACTCTCCGTCGCTCTGACACACCACTCTCCATCGCTCCTAACACTCTGCACTCCATCACGCTGACACCCGACTCTCCATGGCACTGACACCTGACTCTCCATGGCTCTGACACCTGACTCTCCATGGCTCTGACACCTGACTCTCCATGGCTCTGACACCTGACTCTCCATGGCTCTGACACCGGACTCTCCATGGCTCTGACACCGGACTCTCCATGGCTCTGACACCCCACTTTATAACGGTCTGACACCCCACTCTCCATTGCTCTGACACCCCACTCTCCATTGCTCTGACACTCCACTCTCCATTGCTCTGACACTCTACTCTCCATGGCTCTGACACTCCACTCTCCATTGCTCTGACACTCCACTCTCCATTGCTCTGGCACTCCACTCTCCATTGCTCTGGCACTCCACTCTCCATTGCTCTGGCACGCCACTCTCCATTGCTCTGGCACTCCACTCTCCATTGCTCTGGCACTCCACTCTCCATTGCTCTGATAATCCACTCTCCATTGCTGTGACTTTCCACTCCCCATCGCTCTGACACCCGCCCCTCCTTCTCCCTGATACTCCACTCTCCATCACTCTGACACTCCGCTCTCCATTGCTGTGAAACTCGACTCTCCATTGCACTGACACCCCACTCTCTAACGGTCTGACACCCCACTCTCCATTGCTCTGACACTCCACTCTCCATTGCTCTGACACTCCACTCTCCATTGCTCTGACACTCCACTCTCCATGGCTCTGACACTCCACTCTCCATGGCTCTGACACTCCACTCTCCATTGCTCTGATACTCCACTGTCCATTGCTCCGGCACTGCACTCTCCATTTCTCTGGCACTCCACTCTCCATTGCTCTGATACTCCACTCTCCATTGCTGTGAAACTCGACTCTCCATTGCACTGACACTCTACTCTCCATTGCTCCTACCACTTGGTTCTGCATCGATCTGACACTCCATTCTCCATCGCTCTGACACTCCACTCTCCATCGCTCTGACACTCCACTCTCCATCGCTCTGATACTCCACACTCCATTGCTGTGACTTTACACTCCCCATCGCTCTGACACCCGCCCCTCCTTCTCCCTGACACTCCACTCTCCATTTCTCTGACACTCCGCTCTCCATTGCTGTGAAACCCGACTCTCCATTGCACTGACGCTCTACTCTCCATCGCTCCTACCACTTGGTTCTCCATCGATCTGACCCTCCACTCTCCATTGTTCTGACACCCCACTCTTCATTGCTCTGACACTCCACTCTCCATTGCTCTGACACTCCACTCTCCATTGCTCTGACACTCCACTCTCCATTGCTCTGACAGTCCACTCTCCATTGCTCTGACACTCCACTCACCATTGCACTGACACCCTCCTCTCTATTGCTCTGACACTCAACTCTCCATCGCTCTGACACTCCACTCTCCATTGCTCTGACACTCCACTCTCCATTGCTCTGACACTCCACTCACCATCGCTCTGACACTCTCCATTCTCCATTGCACTGATAACCCACACTCTAGCACTCTGGCACCCACTCTCCATTGCTCTGGCACACCACTCTCCATCGCTCTGACACTCCACTCTCCATTGCACTGACACACCCCTCTCTATTGCTCTGACACTCCACTCTCCATTGCTCTGACACTCCACTCTCCATTGCTCTGACACTCCACTCTCCATTGCTCTGACACTCCACTCTCCATTGCTCTGGCACTCCACTCTCCATTGCTCTGGCACTCCACTCTCCATTGCTCTGATACTCCACTCTCCATTGCTGTGACTTTCCACTCCCCATCGCTCTGACACCCGCCCCTCCTTCTCCCTGATACTCCACTCTCCATCACTCTGGCACTCCGCTCTCCATTGCTGTGCAACTCGACTCTCCATTGCACTGACACCCCACTCTCTAACGGTCTGACACTCCACTCTCCATTGCTCTGACACTCCACTCTCCATTGCACTGACACCCCCCTCTCTATTGCTCTGACACTCCACTCTCCATCGCTCTGACACTCCACTCTCCATTGCTCTGAAACCCCACTCTCCATTGCTCTGACACTCCACTCTCCATTGCTCTGAGACTCCACTCTCCATTGCTCTGAGACTTCACTCTCCATTGCTCTGATACTACACTCTCCATTGCTCTGACACTCCACTCTCCATTGCTCTGACACTCCGCTCTCCATTGCTCTGAAACCCCACTCTCCATTGCTCTGACACTCCACTCTCCATTGCTCTGATACTCCACTCTCCATTGCTCTGATACTTCACTCTCCATTGCTGTGACTTTCCACTCTCCATCGCTCTGACACCCGCCCCTCCTTCTCCCTGACACTCCACTCTCCATTTCTCTGACACTCTGCTCTCCATTGCTGTGAAACTCGACTCTCCATTGCACTGACGCTCTACTCTCCATTGCTCCTACCACTTGGTTCTCCATCGATCTGACACTCCACTCTCCATTGTTCTGACAGCCCACTCTTCATTGCTCTGACACTCCACTCTCCATTGCTCTGACACTCCACTCTCCATTACTCTGACACTCCACTCTCCATTGCTCTGACACTCCACTCACTATCGCTCTGACACCCCACTCTCCATTGCACTGACACCCCACACTCTAGCACTCTGGCACCCCACTCTCCATTGCTCTGGCACACCACTCTCCATCGCTCTGACACTCCACTCTCCATTGCACTGACACCCCCCTCTCTATTGCTCTGACACTCCACTCTCCATTGCTCTGACACTCCACTCTCCATTGCTCTGACACTCCACTCTCCATTGCTCTTTCACTCAACTCTCCATTGCTCTGGCACTCCACTCTCCATTGCTCTGATACTCCACTCTCCATTGCTGTGACTTTCCTCTCCCCATCGCTCTGACACCCGCCCCTCCTTCTCCCTGATACTCCACTCTCCATCACTCTGACACTCCGCTCTCCATTTCTGTGAAACTCGACTCTCCATTGCACTGACACCCCACTCTCTAACGGTCTGACACTCCACTCTCCATTGCTCTGACACTCCACTCTCCATTGCTCTGACACTCCACTCTCCATTGCTCTGACACTTCACTCTCCATTGCTCTGACACTTCACTCTCCATTGCTCTGAAACTCCACTCTCCATTGCTCTGACACTCCACTCTCCATTGCTCTGATACTCCACTCTCCATTGCTCTGATACTTCAGTCTCCATTGCTGTGACGTTCCACTCTCCATCGCTCTGACACCCGACCCTCCTTCTCCCTGATACTCCACTCTCCATAGCTCTGAAACTCCGCTCTCCATTGCTCTGACACTCGACTGTCCATTGCTCTGACACTCCACTCTACATGGCTCTGACACCCCACTCTCCATTGCTCTGACACTCCACTCTCCATTGCTCTGACGCTCCACTCTCCATGGCACTGACACTCCACTCTCCATTGCTCTGATACTCCACTGTCCATTGCTCCGGCACTGCACTCTCCATTTCTCTGGCACTCCACTCTCCATTGCTCTGATACTGCACTCTCCATTGCTGTGAAATTCGACTCTCCATTGCACTGAAACTCTACTCTCCATTGCTCCTACCACTTGGTTCTCCATCGATCTGACACTCCATTCTCCATCGCTCTGATACTCCACTCTCCATTGCTGTGACTTTCCACTCCCCATCGCACTGACACCCACCCCTCCTTCTCCCTGACACTCCACTCTCCATTTCTTTGACACTCCGCTCTCCATTGCTGTGAAACTCGACTCTCCATTGCACTGACGCTCTACTCTCCATCGCTCCTAACACTTGGTTCTCCATCGATCTGACACTCCACTCTCCATTGTTCTGACACCCCACTCTTCATTGCTCTGACACTCCACTCTCCATTGCTCTGACACTCCACTCTCCATTGCTCTGACACTCCATTCTCCATTGCTCTGACTCTCCACTCTCCATTGCACTGACACCCCACACTCTAGCACTCTGGCACCCCACTCTCCATTGCTCTGGCACACCACTCTCCATCGCTCTGACACTCCACTCTCCATTGCACTGACACCCCCCTCTCTATTGCTCTGACACTCCACTCTCCATTGCTCTGACACTCCACTCTCCATTGCTCTGACACTCCACTCTCCATTGCTCTGGCACTCAACTCTCCATTGCTCTGGCACTCCACTCTCCATTGCTCTGATACTCCACTCTCCATTGCTGTGACTTTCCACTCCCCATCGCTCTGACACCCGCCCCTCCTTCTCCCTGATACTCCACTCTCCATCACTCTGACACTCCGCTCTCCATTGCTGTGAAACTCGACTCTCCATTGCACTGACACCCCACTCTCTAACGGTCTGACACTCCACTCTCCATTGCTCTGACACTCCACTCTCCATTGCTCTGACACTCCACTCTCCATTGCTCTGACACTTCACTCTCCATTGCTCTGACACTTCACTCTCCATTGCTCTGAAACTCCACTCTCCATTGCTCTGACACTCCACTCTCCATTGCTCTGATACTCCACTCTCCATTGCTCTGATACTTCAGTCTCCATTGCTGTGACGTTCCACTCTCCATCGCTCTGACACCCGACCCTCCTTCTCCCTGATACTCCACTCTCCATATCTCTGAAACTCCGCTCTCCATTGCTCTGACACTCCACTGTCCATTGCTCTGACACTCCACTCTACATGGCTCTGACACCCCACTCTCCATTGCTCTGACACTCCACTCTCCATTGCTCTGACACTCCACTCTCCATGGCACTGACACTCCACTCTCCATTGCTCTGATACTCCACTGTCCATTGCTCCGGCACTGCACTCTCCATTTCTCTGGCACTCCACTCTCCATTGCTCTGATACTGCACTCTCCATTGCTGTGAAATTCGACTCTCCATTGCACTGAATCTCTACTCTGCATTGCTCCTACCTCTTGGTTCTCCATCGATCTGACACTCCATTCTCCATCGCTCTGATACTCCACTCTCCATTGCTGTGACTTTCCACTCCCCATCGCACTGACACCCACCCCTCCTTCTCCCTGACACTCCACTCTCCATTTCTTTGACACTCCGCTCTCCATTGCTGTGAAACTCGACTCTCCATTGCACTGACGCTCTACTCTCCATCGCTCCTACCACTTGGTTCTCCATCGATCTGACACTCCACTCTCCATTGTTCTGACACCCCACTCTTCATTGCTCTGACACTCCACTCTCCATTGCTCTGACACTCCACTCTCCATTGCTCTGACACTCCACTCTCCATTGCTCTGGCACTCCACTCTCCATTGCTCTGGCACTCCACTCTCCATTGCTCTGGCACGCCACTCTCCATTGCTCTGGCACTCCACTCTCCATTGCTCTGGCACTCCACTCTCCATTGCTCTGATAATCCACTCTCCATTGCTGTGACTTTCCACTCCCCATCGCTCTGACACCCGCCCCTCCTTCTCCCTGATACTCCACTCTCCATCACTCTGACACTCCGCTCTCCATTGCTGTGAAACTCGACTCTCCATTGCACTGACACCCCACTCTCTAACGGTCTGACACCCCACTCTCCATTGCTCTGACACTCCACTCTCCATTGCTCTGACACTCCACTCTCCATTGCTCTGACACTCCACTCTCCATGGCTCTGACACTCCACTCTCCATGGCTCTGACACTCCACTCTCCATTGCTCTGATACTCCACTGTCCATTGCTCCGGCACTGCACTCTCCATTTCTCTGGCACTCCACTCTCCATTGCTCTGATACTCCACTCTCCATTGCTGTGAAATTCGACTCTCCATTGCACTGACACTCTACTCTCCATTGCTCCTACCACTTGGTTCTGCATCGATCTGACACTCCATTCTCCATCGCTCTGACACTCCACTCTCCATCGCTCTGACACTCCACTCTCCATCGCTCTGATACTCCACACTCCATTGCTGTGACTTTACACTCCCCATCGCTCTGACACCCGCCCCTCCTTCTCCCTGACACTCCACTCTCCATTTCTCTGACACTCCGCTCTCCATTGCTGTGAAACCCGACTCTCCATTGCACTGACGCTCTACTCTCCATCGCTCCTACCACTTGGTTCTCCATCGATCTGACCCTCCACTCTCCATTGTTCTGACACCCCACTCTTCATTGCTCTGACACTCCACTCTCCATTGCTCTGACACTCCACTCTCCATTGCTCTGACACTCCACTCTCCATTGCTCTGACAGTCCACTCTCCATTGCTCTGACACTCCACTCACCATCGCTCTGACACTCTCCATTCTCCATTGCACTGATAACCCACACTCTAGCACTCTGGCACCCACTCTCCATTGCTCTGGCACACCACTCTCCATCGCTCTGACACTCCACTCTCCATTGCACTGACACACCCCTCTCTATTGCTCTGACACTCCACTCTCCATTGCTCTGACACTCCACTCTCCATTGCTCTGACACTCCACTCTCCATTGCTCTGACACTCCACTCTCCATTGCTCTGGCACTCCACTCTCCATTGCTCTGGCACTCCACTCTCCATTGCTCTGATACTCCACTCTCCATTGCTGTGACTTTCCACTCCCCATCGCTCTGACACCCGCCCCTCCTTCTCCCTGATACTCCACTCTCCATCACTCTGGCACTCCGCTCTCCATTGCTGTGCAACTCGACTCTCCATTGCACTGACACCCCACTCTCTAACGGTCTGACACTCCACTCTCCATTGCTCTGACACTCCACTCTCCATTGCACTGACACCCCCCTCTCTATTGCTCTGACACTCCACTCTCCATCGCTCTGACACTCCACTCTCCATTGCTCTGACACCCCACTCTCCATTGCTCTGACACTCCACTCTCCATTGCTCTGATACTCCACTCTCCATTGCTCTGATACTTCACTCTCCATTGCTCTGATACTTCACTCTCCATTGCTCTGACACTCCACTCTCCATTGCTCTGACACTCCGCTCTCCATTGCTCTGAAACCCCACTCTCCATTGCTCTGACACTCCACTCTCCATTGCTCTGATACTCCACTCTCCATTGCTCTGATACTTCACTCTCCATTGCTGTGACTTTCCACTCTCCATCGCTCTGACACCCGCCCCTCCTTCTCCCTGACACTCCACTCTCCATTTCTCTGACACTCTGCTCTCCATTGCTGTGAAACTCGACTCTCCATTGCACTGACGCTCTACTCTCCATTGCTCCTACCACTTGGTTCTCCATCGATCTGACACTCCACTCTCCATTGTTCTGACAGCCCACTCTTCATTGCTCTGACACTCCACTCTCCATTGCTCTGACACTCCACTCTCCATTGCTCTGACAATCCACTCTCCATTGCTCTGACACCCCCCTCTCTATTGCTCTGACACTCCACTCTCCATCGCTCTGACACTCCACTTTCCATTGCTCTGACACTCCACTCTCCATTACTCTGACACTCCACTCTCCATTGCTCTGACACTCCACTCACCATCGCTCTGACACCCCACTCTCCATTGCACTGACACCCCACACTCTAGCACTCTGGCACCCCACTCTCCATTGCTCTGGCACACCACTCTCCATCGCTCTGACACTCCACTCTCCATTGCACTGACACCCCCCTCTCTATTGCTCTGACACTCCACTCTCCATTGCTCTGACACTCCACTCTCCATTGCTCTGACACTCCACTCTCCATTGCTCTTTCACTCAACTCTCCATTGCTCTGGCACTCCACTCTCCATTGCTCTGATACTCCACTCTCCATTGCTGTGACTTTCCTCTCCCCATCGCTCTGACACCCGCCCCTCCTTCTCCCTGATACTCCACTCTCCATCACTCTGACACTCCGCTCTCCATTTCTGTGAAACTCGACTCTCCATTGCACTGACACCCCACTCTCTAACGGTCTGACACTCCACTCTCCATTGCTCTGACACTCCACTCTCCATTGCTCTGACACTCCACTCTCCATTGCTCTGACACTTCACTCTCCATTGCTCTGACACTTCACTCTCCATTGCTCTGAAGCTCCACTCTCCATTGCTCTGACACTCCACTCTCCATTGCTCTGATACTCCACTCTCCATTGCTCTGATACTTCAGTCTCCATTGCTGTGACGTTCCACTCTCCATCGCTCTGACACCCGACCCTCCTTCTCCCTGATACTCCACTCTCCATAGCTCTGAAACTCCGCTCTCCATTGCTCTGACACTCGACTGTCCATTGCTCTGACACTCCACTCTACATGGCTCTGACACCCCACTCTCCATTGCTCTGACACTCCACTCTCCATTGCTCTGACGCTCCACTCTCCATGGCACTGACACTCCACTCTCCATTGCTCTGATACTCCACTGTCCATTGCTCCGGCACTGCACTCTCCATTTCTCTGGCACTCCACTCTCCATTGCTCTGATACTGCACTCTCCATTGCTGTGAAATTCGACTCTCCATTGCACTGAAACTCTACTCTCCATTGCTCCTACCACTTGGTTCTCCATCGATCTGACACTCCATTCTCCATCGCTCTGATACTCCACTCTCCATTGCTGTGACTTTCCACTCCCCATCGCACTGACACCCACCCCTCCTTCTCCCTGACACTCCACTCTCCATTTCTTTGACACTCCGCTCTCCATTGCTGTGAAACTCGACTCTCCATTGCACTGACGCTCTACTCTCCATCGCTCCTAACACTTGGTTCTCCATCGATCTGACACTCCACTCTCCATTGTTCTGACACCCCACTCTTCATTGCTCTGACACTCCACTCTCCATTGCTCTGACACTCCACTCTCCATTGCTCTGACACTCCATTCTCCATTGCTCTGACTCTCCACTCTCCATTGCACTGACACCCCACACTCTAGCACTCTGGCACCCCACTCTCCATTGCTCTGGCACACCACTCTCCATCGCTCTGACACTCCACTCTCCATTGCACTGACACCCCCCTCTCTATTGCTCTGACACTCCACTCTCCATTGCTCTGACACTCCACTCTCCATTGCTCTGACACTCCACTCTCCATTGCTCTGGCACTCAACTCTCCATTTCTGTGAAACTCGACTCTCCATTGCACTGACACCCCACTCTCTAACGGTCTGACACTCCACTCTCCATTGCTCTGACACTCCACTCTCCATTGCTCTGACACTCCACTCTCCATTGCTCTGACACTTCACTCTCCATTGCTCTGACACTTCACTCTCCATTGCTCTGAAACTCCACTCTCCATTGCTCTGACACTCCACTCTCCATTGCTCTGATACTCCACTCTCCATTGCTCTGATACTTCAGTCTCCATTGCTGTGACGTTCCACTCTCCATCGCTCTGACACCCGACCCTCCTTCTCCCTGATACTCCACTCTCCATAGCTCTGAAACTCCGCTCTCCATTGCTCTGACACTCGACTGTCCATTGCTCTGACACTCCACTCTACATGGCTCTGACACCCCACTCTCCATTGCTCTGACACTCCACTCTCCATTGCTCTGACGCTCCACTCTCCATGGCACTGACACTCCACTCTCCATTGCTCTGATACTCCACTGTCCATTGCTCCGGCACTGCACTCTCCATTTCTCTGGCACTCCACTCTCCATTGCTCTGATACTGCACTCTCCATTGCTGTGAAATTCGACTCTCCATTGCACTGAAACTCTACTCTCCATTGCTCCTACCACTTGGTTCTCCATCGATCTGACACTCCATTCTCCATCGCTCTGATACTCCACTCTCCATTGCTGTGACTTTCCACTCCCCATCGCACTGACACCCACCCCTCCTTCTCCCTGACACTCCACTCTCCATTTCTTTGACACTCCGCTCTCCATTGCTGTGAAACTCGACTCTCCATTGCACTGACGCTCTACTCTCCATCGCTCCTAACACTTGGTTCTCCATCGATCTGACACTCCACTCTCCATTGTTCTGACACCCCACTCTTCATTGCTCTGACACTCCACTCTCCATTGCTCTGACACTCCACTCTCCATTGCTCTGACACTCCATTCTCCATTGCTCTGACTCTCCACTCTCCATTGCACTGACACCCCACACTCTAGCACTCTGGCACCCCACTCTCCATTGCTCTGGCACACCACTCTCCATCGCTCTGACACTCCACTCTCCATTGCACTGACACCCCCCCTCTCTATTGCTCTGACACTCCACTCTCCATTGCTCTGACACTCCACTCTCCATTGCTCTGACACTCCACTCTCCATTGCTCTGGCACTCAACTCTCCATTGCTCTGGCACTCCACTCTCCATTGCTCTGATACTCCACTCTCCATTGCTGTGACTTTCCACTCCCCATCGCTCTGACACCCGCCCCTCCTTCTCCCTGATACTCCACTCTCCATCACTCTGACACTCCGCTCTCCATTGCTGTGAAACTCGACTCTCCATTGCACTGACACCCCACTCTCTAACGGTCTGACACTCCACTCTCCATTGCTCTGACACTCCACTCTCCATTGCTCTGACACTCCACTCTCCATTGCTCTGACACTTCACTCTCCATTGCTCTGACACTTCACTCTCCATTGCTCTGAAACTCCACTCTCCATTGCTCTGACACTCCACTCTCCATTGCTCTGATACTCCACTCTCCATTGCTCTGATACTTCAGTCTCCATTGCTGTGACGTTCCACTCTCCATCGCTCTGACACCCGACCCTCCTTCTCCCTGATACTCCACTCTCCATATCTCTGAAACTCCGCTCTCCATTGCTCTGACACTCCACTGTCCATTGCTCTGACACTCCACTCTACATGGCTCTGACACCCCACTCTCCATTGCTCTGACACTCCACTCTCCATTGCTCTGACACTCCACTCTCCATGGCACTGACACTCCACTCTCCATTGCTCTGATACTCCACTGTCCATTGCTCTGGCACTGCACTCTCCATTTCTCTGGCACTCCACTCTCCATTGCTCTGATACTGCACTCTCCATTGCTGTGAAATTCGACTCTCCATTGCACTGAATCTCTACTCTGCATTGCTCCTACCTCTTGGTTCTCCATCGATCTGACACTCCATTCTCCATCGCTCTGATACTCCACTCTCCATTGCTGTGACTTTCCACTCCCCATCGCACTGACACCCACCCCTCCTTCTCCCTGACACTCCACTCTCCATTTCTTTGACACTCCGCTCTCCATTGCTGTGAAACTCGACTCTCCATTGCACTGACGCTCTACTCTCCATCGCTCCTACCACTTGGTTCTCCATCGATCTGACACTCCACTCTCCATTGTTCTGACACCCCACTCTTCATTGCTCTGACACTCCACTCTCCATTGCTCTGACACTCCATTCTCCATTGCTCTGACTCTCCACTCTGCATTGCACTGACACCCCCCTCTCTATTGCTCTGACACTCCACTCTCCATCGCTCTGACACTCCACTCTCCATTGCTCTGACACTCCACTCTCCATTGCTCTGACACTCCACTCTCCATTGCTCTGACACTCCACTCACCATCGCTCTGACACTCCACTCTCCATTGCACTTACACCCCACACTCTAGCACTCTGGCACCCCACTCTCCATTGCTCTGGCATACCACTCTCCATCGCTCTGACACTCCACTCTCCATTGCACTGACACCCCACTCTCTGGCACTCTGGCACCCCACTCTCCATTGCTCTGGCATACCACTCTCCATCGCTCTGACACTCAACTCTCATCGCACTGACACTGCACTCTCCAATGCCCTGACACTCCATTCTCCATCGTTATGACACTCTAGTTGTCCATCGCTCTGACACTGCACTCTTCATCGTGTTGACACTCTGCTCTCCATCGGCTGAATCTCCACACAAATTTGCTCTGACACTCCACTCTCCATCACTATGACACTCCACTCCATCATTCTGCCACTCCATTCTCCATCACACTGATATTCCTCTCTCCATCGTTCTGGCACCCGACCCTCCTTCTCTTTGGTACTCCACTATCCATCGCTCTGACGCTCCACTATCCATCGCTCTGACACTCCACTCTCCATTGCTCTGACACTCCACTCTCCATCATTCTGCTGCTCCATTCTCCATCACACTGATATTCCTCTCTACACCGCTCTGATACCCGACCCTCCTTCGCTTTGGTACTCCACTATCCATCGCTCTGACACTCCACTCTCCATCGCTCTGACACTCCACTCTACATCACTCTGACACTCCTCTCTCCATTGCTCTGACACTCCTCTCTCCATTGCTCTGACAATCCACTGTCCATCGCACTGACACTCCACGACCCATCGCTCTGACACTCCACTCTCCATCGCTCTGACACTCCACTCTCCATTGCTCTGACACTCCACTCTCCATTGCTCTGACACTCCACTCTCCATTGCTCTGACACTCCACTCACCATCGCTCTGACACTCCACTCTCCATTGCACTGACACCCCACACTCTAGCACTCTGGCACCCCACTCTCCATTGCTCTGACAATCCACTGTCCATCGCACTGACACTCCACGACCCATCGCTCTGACACTCCACCCTCCATCATGCTAACTCTCCACTCTCCATTGCTCTGACTGTCCGCTCTCCATTGCTCCGACAGCCCAATCTCCATCGCTCTGACACTCAACTCTCCAGCGCTCTGGCACTGCACTCTCCATCACCCTGACACTCCATTCTCCATCGTTATGACACTCCAGTTGTCCATTGCTCTGCCACTGCACTCTTCATCGCGCTAACACTCCATTCTCCATCGTTATGACACTCCAGTCTTCCATCGTGCTGACACTCCACTCTCCATCGGCTGAATCTGCACACAAATTTGCTCTGACACTCCACTCTCCATTGCTCTGAGACTCCACTCTCCATCGCACTGTCACTCCACTCTGCATTGCTCCGACACCCCACTTTCCATCGTCTGACACTCGGCTCTCCCTCACTCTGGCATCCAACTCTCCATCGCTCTGACAGACCACTCTCCAGTGTTCTGACACTCCACTCTGCATGCTCCATCACTCCACTCTCCATCGCTCGGACACTCCACTCTCCATCGCTCTGACACTCGGCTCTCCCTCACTCTGGCACCCGACTCTCCATCGCTCTGAGAATCCGCTCTCCATTGCTCTGCCACTCCACTCTCCATCGTTGTGAAAATCGACTCTCCATTGCTCTGAAAATCCACTATCCATCGCTCTGTCACTCCACTCGCCATCGGTTCGAATACTTGGCTCTCCATGGCTCTGACACTCGACATTCCATCGCTCTGACACTCCATTCTCCATCGCACTGATATTCCACTCTCCGTCGCTCTGACACACCACTCTCCATCGCTCCTAACACTCTGCACTCCATCACGCTGACACCCGACTCTCCATGGCACTGACACCTGACTCTCCATGGCTCTGACACCTGACTCTCCATGGCTCTGACACCTGACTCTCCATGGCTCTGACACCTGACTCTCCATGGCTCTGACACGGGACTCTCCATGGCTCTGACACCGGACTCTCCATGGCTCTGACACCCCACTTTATAACGGTCTGACACCCCACTCTCCATTGCTCTGACACCCCACTCTCCATTGCTCTGACACTCCACTCTCCATTGCTCTGACACTCCACTCTCCATTGCTCTGACACTCCATTCTCCATTGCTCTGACTCTCCACTCTCCATTGCACTGACACCCCACACTCTAGCACTCTGGCACCCCACTCTCCATTGCTCTGTCACACCACTCTCCATCGCTCTGACACTCCACTCTCCATTGCACTGACACCCCCCTCTCTATTGCTCTGACACTCCACTCTCCATTGCTCTGACACTCCACTCTCCATTGCTCTGACACTCCACTCTCCATTGCTCTGGCACTCAACTCTCCATTGCTCTGGCACTCCACTCTCCATTGCTCTGATACTCCACTCTCCATTGCTGTGACTTTCCACTCCCCATCGCTCTGACACCCGCCCCTCCTTCTCCCTGATACTCCACTCTCCATCACTCTGACACTCCGCTCTCCATTGCTGTGAAACTCGACTCTCCATTGCACTGACACCCCACTCTCTAACGGTCTGACACTCCACTCTCCATTGCTCTGACACTCCACTCTCCATTGCTCTGACACTCCACTCTCCATTGCTCTGACACTTCACTCTCCATTGCTCTGACAGTTCACTCTCCATTGCTCTGAAACTCCACTCTCCATTGCTCTGACACTCCACTCTCCATTGCTCTGATACTCCACTCTCCATTGCTCTGATACTTCAGTCTCCATTGCTGTGACGTTCCACTCTCCATCGCTCTGACACCCGACCCTCCTTCTCCCTGATACTCCACTCTCCATATCTCTGAAACTCCGCTCTCCATTGCTCTGACACTCCACTGTCCATTGCTCTGACACTCCACTCTACATGGCTCTGACACCCCACTCTCCATTGCTCTGACACTCCACTCTCCATTGCTCTGACACTCCACTCTCCATGGCACTGACACTCCACTCTCCATTGCTCTGATACTCCACTGTCCATTGCTCCGGCACTGCACTCTCCATTTCTCTGGCACTCCACTCTCCATTGCTCTGATACTGCACTCTCCATTGCTGTGAAATTCGACTCTCCATTGCACTGAATCTCTACTCTGCATTGCTCCTACCTCTTGGTTCTCCATCGATCTGACACTCCATTCTCCATCGCTCTGATACTCCACTCTCCATTGCTGTGACTTTCCACTCCCCATCGCACTGACACCCACCCCTCCTTCTCCCTGACACTCCACTCTCCATTTCTTTGACACTCTGCTCTCCATTGCTGTGAAACTCGACTCTCCATTGCACTGACGCTCTACTCTCCATCGCTCCTACCACTTGGTTCTCCATCGATCTGACACTCCACTCTCCATTGTTCTGACACCCCACTCTTCATTGCTCTGACACTCCACTCTCCATTGCTCTGACACTCCACTCTCCATTGCTCTGACACTCCATTCTCCATTGCTCTGACTCTCCACTCTGCATTGCACTGACACCCCCCTCTCTATTGCTCTGACACTCCACTCTCCATCGCTCTGACACTCCACTCTCCATTGCTCTGACACTCCACTCTCCATTGCTCTGACACTCCACTCTCCATTGCTCTGACACTCCACTCACCATCGCTCTGACACTCCACTCTCCATTGCACTGACACCCCACACTCTAGCACTCTGGCACCCCACTCTCCATTGCTCTGGCATACCACTCTCCATCGCTCTGACACTCCACTCTCCATTGCACTGACACCCCACTCTCTGGCACTCTGGCACCCCACTCTCCATTGCTCTGGCATACCACTCTCCATCGCTCTGACACTCAACTCTCATCGCACTGACACTGCACTCTCCAATGCCCTGACACTCCATTCTCCATCGTTATGACACTCTAGTTGTCCATCGCTCTGACACTGCACTCTTCATCGTGTTGACACTCTGCTCTCCATTGGCTGAATCTCCACACAAATTTGCTCTGACACTCCACTCTCCATCACTATGACACTCCACTCCATCATTCTGCCACTCCATTCTCCATCACACTGATATTCCTCTCTCCATCGTTCTGGCACCCGACCCTCCTTCTCTTTGGTACTCCACTATCCATCGCTCTGACGCTCCACTATCCATCGCTCTGACACTCCACTCTCCATTGCTCTGACACTCCACTCTCCATCATTCTGCTGCTCCATTCTCCATCACACTGATATTCCTCTCTACACCGCTCTGATACCCGACCCTCCTTCGCTTTGGTACTCCACTATCCATCGCTCTGACACTCCACTCTCCATCGCTCTGACACTCCACTCTACATCACTCTGACACTCCTCTCTCCATTGCTCTGACACTCCTCTCTCCATTGCTCTGACAATCCACTGTCCATCGCACTGACACTCCACGACCCATCGCTCTGACACTCCACTCTCCATCGCTCTGACACTCCACTCTCCATTGCTCTGACACTCCACTCTCCATTGCTCTGACACTCCACTCTCCATTGCTCTGACACTCCACTCACCATCGCTCTGACACTCCACTCTCCATTGCACTGACACCCCACACTCTAGCACTCTGGCACCCCACTCTCCATTGCTCTGACAATCCACTGTCCATCGCACTGACACTCCACGACCCATCGCTCTGACACTCCACCCTCCATCATGCTAACTCTCCACTCTCCATTGCTCTGACTGTCCGCTCTCCATTGCTCCGACAGCCCAATCTCCATCGCTCTGACACTCAACTCTCCAGCGCTCTGGCACTGCACTCTCCATCACCCTGACACTCCATTCTCCATCGTTATGACACTCCAGTTGTCCATTGCTCTGCCACTGCACTCTTCATCGCGCTAACACTCCATTCTCCATCGTTATGACACTCCAGTCTTCCATCGTGCTGACACTCCACTCTCCATCAGCTGAATCTGCACACAAATTTGCTCTGACACTCCACTCTCCATTGCTCTGAGACTCCACTCTCCATCGCCCTGTCACTCCACTCTGCATTGCTCCGACACCCCACTTTCCATCGTCTGACACTCGGCTCTCCCTCACTCTGGCATCCAACTCTCCATCGCTCTGACAGACCACTCTCCAGTGTTCTGACACTCCACTCTGCATGCTCCATCACTCCACTCTCCATCGCTCTGACACTCCACTCTCCATCGCTCTGACACTCGGCTCTCCCTCACTCTGGCACCCGACTCTCCATCGCTCTGAGAATCCGCTCTCCATTGCTCTGCCACTCCACTCTCCATCGTTGTGAAAATCGACTCTCCATTGCTCTGAAAATCCACTATCCATCGCTCTGTCACTCCACTCGCCATCGGTTCGAATACTTGGCTCTCCATGGCTCTGACACTCGACATTCCATCGCTCTGACACTCCATTCTCCATCGCACTGATATTCCACTCTCCGTCGCTCTGACACACCACTCCATCGCTCCTAACACTCTGCACTCCATCACGCTGACACCCGACTCTCCATGGCACTGACACCTGACTCTCCATGGCTCTGACACCTGACTCTCCATGGCTCTGACACCTGACTCTCCATGGCTCTGACACCTGACTCTCCATGGCTCTGACACGGGACTCTCCATGGCTCTGACAACGGACTCTCCATGGCTCTGACACCCCACTTTATAACGGTCTGACACCCCACTCTCCATTGCTCTGACACCCCACTCTCCATTGCTCTGACACTCCACTCTCCATTGCTCTGACACTCCACTCACCATCGCTCTGACACTCTCCATTCTCCATTGCACTGATAACCCACACTCTAGCACTCTGGCACCCACTCTCCATTGCTCTGGCACACCACTCTCCATCGCTCTGACACTCCACTCTCCATTGCACTGACACACCCGTCTCTATTGCTCTGACACTCCACTCTCCATTGCTCTGACACTCCACTCTCCATTGCTCTGACACTCCACTCTCCATTGCTCTGGCACTCCACTCTCCATTGCTCTGGCACTCCACTCTCCATTGCTCTGATACTCCACTCTCCATTGCTGTGACTTTCCACTCCCCATCGCTCTGACACCCGCCCCTCCTTCTCCCTGATACTCCACTCTCCATCACTCTGGCACTCCGCTCTCCATTGCTGTGCAACTCGACTCTCCATTGCACTGACACCCCACTCTCTAACGGTCTGACACTCCACTCTCCATTGCTCTGACACTCCACTCTCCATTGCACTGACACCCCCCTCTCTATTGCTCTGACACTCCACTCTCCATCGCTCTGACACTCCACTCTCCATTGCTCTGAAACCCCACTCTCCATTGCTCTGACACTCCACTCTCCATTGCTCTGATACTCCACTCTCCATTGCTCTGATACTTCACTCTCCATTGCTCTGATACTTCACTCTCCATTGCTCTGACACTCCACTCTCCATTGCACTGACACCCCACACTCTAGCACTCTGGCACCCCACTCTCCATTGCTCTGGCATACCACTCTCCATCGCTCTGACACTCCACTCTCCATTGCACTGACACCCCACTCTCTGGCACTCTGGCACCCCACTCTCCATTGCTCTGGCATACCACTCTCCATCGCTCTGACACTCAACTCTCCATCGCACTGACACTGCACTCTCCAATGCCCTGACACTCCATTCTCCATCGTTATGACACTCTAGTTGTCCATCGCTCTGACACTGCACTCTTCATCGTGTTGACACTCTGCTCTCCATCGGCTGAATCTCCACACAAATTTGCTCTGACACTCCACTCTCCATCACTATGACACTCCACTCCATCATTCTGCCACTCCATTCTCCATCACACTGATATTCCTCTCTCCATCGTTCTGGCACCCGACCCTCCTTCTCTTTGGTACTCCACTATCCATCGCTCTGACGCTCCACTATCCATCGCTCTGACACTCCACTCTCCATTGCTCTGACACTCCACTCTCCATCATTCTGCTGCTCCATTCTCCATCACACTGATATTCCTCTCTACACCGCTCTGATACCCGACCCTCCTTCGCTTTGGTACTCCACTATCCATCGCTCTGACACTCCACTCTCCATCGCTCTGACACTCCACTCTACATCACTCTGACACTCCTCTCTCCATTGCTCTGACACTCCTCTCTCCATTGCTCTGACAATCCACTGTCCATCGCACTGACACTCCACGACCCATCGCTCTGACACTCCACTCTCCATCGCTCTGACACTCCACTCTCCATTGCTCTGACACTCCACTCTCCATTGCTCTGACACTCCACTCTCCATTGCTCTGACACTCCACTCACCATCGCTCTGACACTCCACTCTCCATTGCACTGACACCCCACACTCTAGCACTCTGGCACCCCACTCTCCATTGCTCTGACAATCCACTGTCCATCGCACTGACACTCCACGACCCATCGCTCTGACACTCCACCCTCCATCATGCTAACTCTCCACTCTCCATTGCTCTGACTGTCCGCTCTCCATTGCTCCGACAGCCCAATCTCCATCGCTCTGACACTCAACTCTCCAGCGCTCTGGCACTGCACTCTCCATCACCCTGACACTCCATTCTCCATCGTTATGACACTCCAGTTGTCCATTGCTCTGCCACTGCACTCTTCATCGCGCTAACACTCCATTCTCCATCGTTATGACACTCCAGTCTTCCATCGTGCTGACACTCCACTCTCCATCAGCTGAATCTGCACACAAATTTGCTCTGACACTCCACTCTCCATTGCTCTGAGACTCCACTCTCCATCGCCCTGTCACTCCACTCTGCATTGCTCCGACACCCCACTTTCCATCGTCTGACACTCGGCTCTCCCTCACTCTGGCATCCAACTCTCCATCGCTCTGACAGACCACTCTCCAGTGTTCTGACACTCCACTCTGCATGCTCCATCACTCCACTCTCCATCGCTCTGACACTCCACTCTCCATCGCTCTGACACTCGGCTCTCCCTCACTCTGGCACCCGACTCTCCATCGCTCTGAGAATCCGCTCTCCATTGCTCTGCCACTCCACTCTCCATCGTTGTGAAAATCGACTCTCCATTGCTCTGAAAATCCACTATCCATCGCTCTGTCACTCCACTCGCCATCGGTTCGAATACTTGGCTCTCCATGGCTCTGACACTCGACATTCCATCGCTCTGACACTCCATTCTCCATCGCACTGATATTCCACTCTCCGTCGCTCTGACACACCACTCTCCATCGCTCCTAACACTCTGCACTCCATCACGCTGACACCCGACTCTCCATGGCACTGACACCTGACTCTCCATGGCTCTGACACCTGACTCTCCATGGCTCTGACACCTGACTCTCCATGGCTCTGACACCTGACTCTCCATGGCTCTGACACGGGACTCTCCATGGCTCTGACACCGGACTCTCCATGGCTCTGACAACCCACTTTATAACGGTCTGACACCCCACTCTCCATTGCTCTGACACCCCACTCTCCATGGCTCTGACACTCCACTCTCCATTGCTCTGACACTCCACTCTCCATTGCTCTGACACTCCATTCTCCATTGCTCTGACTCTCCACTCTCCATTGCACTGACACCCCACACTCTAGCACTCTGGCACCCCACTCTCCATTGCTCTGGCACACCACTCTCCATCGCTCTGACACTCCACTCTCCATTGCACTGACACCCCCCTCTCTATTGCTCTGACACTCCACTCTCCATTGCTCTGACACTCCACTCTCCATTGCTCTGACACTCCACTCTCCATTGCTCTGGCACTCAACTCTCCATTGCTCTGGCACTCCACTCTCCATTGCTCTGATACTCCACTCTCCATTGCTGTGACTTTCCACTCCCCATCGCTCTGACACCCGCCCCTCCTTCTCCCTGATACTCCACTCTCCATCACTCTGACACTCCGCTCTCCATTGCTGTGAAACTCGACTCTCCATTGCACTGACACCCCACTCTCTAACGGTCTGACACTCCACTCTCCATTGCTCTGACACTCCACTCTCCATTGCTCTGACACTCCACTCTCCATTGCTCTGACACTTCACTCTCCATTGCTCTGACAGTTCACTCTCCATTGCTCTGAAACTCCACTCTCCATTGCTCTGACACTCCACTCTCCATTGCTCTGATACTCCACTCTCCATTGCTCTGATACTTCAGTCTCCATTGCTGTGACGTTCCACTCTCCATCGCTCTGACACCCGACCCTCCTTCTCCCTGATACTCCACTCTCCATATCTCTGAAACTCCGCTCTCCATTGCTCTGACACTCCACTGTCCATTGCTCTGACACTCCACTCTACATGGCTCTGACACCCCACTCTCCATTGCTCTGACACTCCACTCTCCATTGCTCTGACACTCCACTCTCCATGGCACTGACACTCCACTCTCCATTGCTCTGATACTCCACTGTCCATTGCTCCGGCACTGCACTCTCCATTTCTCTGGCACTCCACTCTCCATTGCTCTGATACTGCACTCTCCATTGCTGTGAAATTCGACTCTCCATTGCACTGAATCTCTACTCTGCATTGCTCCTACCTCTTGGTTCTCCATCGATCTGACACTCCATTCTCCATCGCTCTGATACTCCACTCTCCATTGCTGTGACTTTCCACTCCCCATCGCACTGACACCCACCCCTCCTTCTCCCTGACACTCCACTCTCCATTTCTTTGACACTCTGCTCTCCATTGCTGTGAAACTCGACTCTCCATTGCACTGACGCTCTACTCTCCATCGCTCCTACCACTTGGTTCTCCATCGATCTGACACTCCACTCTCCATTGTTCTGACACCCCACTCTTCATTGCTCTGACACTCCACTCTCCATTGCTCTGACACTCCACTCTCCATTGCTCTGACACTCCATTCTCCATTGCTCTGACTCTCCACTCTGCATTGCACTGACACCCCCCTCTCTATTGCTCTGACACTCCACTCTCCATCGCTCTGACACTCCACTCTCCATTGCTCTGACACTCCACTCTCCATTGCTCTGACACTCCACTCTCCATTGCTCTGACACTCCACTCACCATCGCTCTGACACTCCACTCTCCATTGCACTGACACCCCACACTCTAGCACTCTGGCACCCCACTCTCCATTGCTCTGGCATACCACTCTCCATCGCTCTGACACTCCACTCTCCATTGCACTGACACCCCACTCTCTGGCACTCTGGCACCCCACTCTCCATTGCTCTGGCATACCACTCTCCATCGCTCTGACACTCAACTCTCATCGCACTGACACTGCACTCTCCAATGCCCTGACACTCCATTCTCCATCGTTATGACACTCTAGTTGTCCATCGCTCTGACACTGCACTCTTCATCGTGTTGACACTCTGCTCTCCATTGGCTGAATCTCCACACAAATTTGCTCTGACACTCCACTCTCCATCACTATGACACTCCACTCCATCATTCTGCCACTCCATTCTCCATCACACTGATATTCCTCTCTCCATCGTTCTGGCACCCGACCCTCCTTCTCTTTGGTACTCCACTATCCATCGCTCTGACGCTCCACTATCCATCGCTCTGACACTCCACTCTCCATTGCTCTGACACTCCACTCTCCATCATTCTGCTGCTCCATTCTCCATCACACTGATATTCCTCTCTACACCGCTCTGATACCCGACCCTCCTTCGCTTTGGTACTCCACTATCCATCGCTCTGACACTCCACTCTCCATCGCTCTGACACTCCACTCTACATCACTCTGACACTCCTCTCTCCATTGCTCTGACACTCCTCTCTCCATTGCTCTGACAATCCACTGTCCATCGCACTGACACTCCACGACCCATCGCTCTGACACTCCACTCTCCATCGCTCTGACACTCCACTCTCCATTGCTCTGACACTCCACTCTCCATTGCTCTGACACTCCACTCTCCATTGCTCTGACACTCCACTCACCATCGCTCTGACACTCCACTCTCCATTGCACTGACACCCCACACTCTAGCACTCTGGCACCCCACTCTCCATTGCTCTGACAATCCACTGTCCATCGCACTGACACTCCACGACCCATCGCTCTGACACTCCACCCTCCATCATGCTAACTCTCCACTCTCCATTGCTCTGACTGTCCGCTCTCCATTGCTCCGACAGCCCAATCTCCATCGCTCTGACACTCAACTCTCCAGCGCTCTGGCACTGCACTCTCCATCACCCTGACACTCCATTCTCCATCGTTATGACACTCCAGTTGTCCATTGCTCTGCCACTGCACTCTTCATCGCGCTAACACTCCATTCTCCATCGTTATGACACTCCAGTCTTCCATCGTGCTGACACTCCACTCTCCATCAGCTGAATCTGCACACAAATTTGCTCTGACACTCCACTCTCCATTGCTCTGAGACTCCACTCTCCATCGCCCTGTCACTCCACTCTGCATTGCTCCGACACCCCACTTTCCATCGTCTGACACTCGGCTCTCCCTCACTCTGGCATCCAACTCTCCATCGCTCTGACAGACCACTCTCCAGTGTTCTGACACTCCACTCTGCATGCTCCATCACTCCACTCTCCATCGCTCTGACACTCCACTCTCCATCGCTCTGACACTCGGCTCTCCCTCACTCTGGCACCCGACTCTCCATCGCTCTGAGAATCCGCTCTCCATTGCTCTGCCACTCCACTCTCCATCGTTGTGAAAATCGACTCTCCATTGCTCTGAAAATCCACTATCCATCGCTCTGTCACTCCACTCGCCATCGGTTCGAATACTTGGCTCTCCATGGCTCTGACACTCGACATTCCATCGCTCTGACACTCCATTCTCCATCGCACTGATATTCCACTCTCCGTCGCTCTGACACACCACTCCATCGCTCCTAACACTCTGCACTCCATCACGCTGACACCCGACTCTCCATGGCACTGACACCTGACTCTCCATGGCTCTGACACCTGACTCTCCATGGCTCTGACACCTGACTCTCCATGGCTCTGACACCTGACTCTCCATGGCTCTGACACGGGACTCTCCATGGCTCTGACAACGGACTCTCCATGGCTCTGACACCCCACTTTATAACGGTCTGACACCCCACTCTCCATTGCTCTGACACCCCACTCTCCATTGCTCTGACACTCCACTCTCCATTGCTCTGACACTCCACTCACCATCGCTCTGACACTCTCCATTCTCCATTGCACTGATAACCCACACTCTAGCACTCTGGCACCCACTCTCCATTGCTCTGGCACACCACTCTCCATCGCTCTGACACTCCACTCTCCATTGCACTGACACACCCGTCTCTATTGCTCTGACACTCCACTCTCCATTGCTCTGACACTCCACTCTCCATTGCTCTGACACTCCACTCTCCATTGCTCTGGCACTCCACTCTCCATTGCTCTGGCACTCCACTCTCCATTGCTCTGATACTCCACTCTCCATTGCTGTGACTTTCCACTCCCCATCGCTCTGACACCCGCCCCTCCTTCTCCCTGATACTCCACTCTCCATCACTCTGGCACTCCGCTCTCCATTGCTGTGCAACTCGACTCTCCATTGCACTGACACCCCACTCTCTAACGGTCTGACACTCCACTCTCCATTGCTCTGACACTCCACTCTCCATTGCACTGACACCCCCCTCTCTATTGCTCTGACACTCCACTCTCCATCGCTCTGACACTCCACTCTCCATTGCTCTGAAACCCCACTCTCCATTGCTCTGACACTCCACTCTCCATTGCTCTGATACTCCACTCTCCATTGCTCTGATACTTCACTCTCCATTGCTCTGATACTTCACTCTCCATTGCTCTGACACTCCACTCTCCATTGCACTGACACCCCACACTCTAGCACTCTGGCACCCCACTCTCCAATGCTCTGGCATACCACTCTCCATCGCTCTGACACTCCACTCTCCATTGCACTGACACCCCACTCTCTGGCACTCTGGCACCCCACTCTCCATTGCTCTGGCATACCACTCTCCATCGCTCTGACACTCAACTCTCATCGCACTGACACTGCACTCTCCAATGCCCTGACACTCCATTCTCCATCGTTATGACACTCTAGTTGTCCATCGCTCTGACACTGCACTCTTCATCGTGTTGACACTCTGCTCTCCATCGGCTGAATCTCCACACAAATTTGCTCTGACACTCCACTCTCCATCACTATGACACTCCACTCCATCATTCTGCCACTCCATTCTCCATCACACTGATATTCCTCTCTCCATCGTTCTGGCACCCGACCCTCCTTCTCTTTGGTACTCCACTATCCATCGCTCTGACGCTCCACTATCCATCGCTCTGACACTCCACTCTCCATTGCTCTGACACTCCACTCTCCATCATTCTGCTGCTCCATTCTCCATCACACTGATATTCCTCTCTACACCGCTCTGATACCCGACCCTCCTTCGCTTTGGTACTCCACTATCCATCGCTCTGACACTCCACTCTCCATCGCTCTGACACTCCACTCTACATCACTCTGACACTCCTCTCTCCATTGCTCTGACACTCCTCTCTCCATTGCTCTGACAATCCACTGTCCATCGCACTGACACTCCACGACCCATCGCTCTGACACTCCACTCTCCATCGCTCTGACACTCCACTCTCCATTGCTCTGACACTCCACTCTCCATTGCTCTGACACTCCACTCTCCATTGCTCTGACACTCCACTCACCATCGCTCTGACACTCCACTCTCCATTGCACTGACACCCCACACTCTAGCACTCTGGCACCCCACTCTCCATTGCTCTGACAATCCACTGTCCATCGCACTGACACTCCACGACCCATCGCTCTGACACTCCACCCTCCATCATGCTAACTCTCCACTCTCCATTGCTCTGACTGTCCGCTCTCCATTGCTCCGACAGCCCAATCTCCATCGCTCTGACACTCAACTCTCCAGCGCTCTGGCACTGCACTCTCCATCACCCTGACACTCCATTCTCCATCGTTATGACACTCCAGTTGTCCATTGCTCTGCCACTGCACTCTTCATCGCGCTAACACTCCATTCTCCATCGTTATGACACTCCAGTCTTCCATCGTGCTGACACTCCACTCTCCATCAGGCTGAATCTGCACACAAATTTGCTCTGACACTCCACTCTCCATTGCTCTGAGACTCCACTCTCCATCGCCCTGTCACTCCACTCTGCATTGCTCCGACACCCCACTTTCCATCGTCTGACACTCGGCTCTCCCTCACTCTGGCATCCAACTCTCCATCGCTCTGACAGACCACTCTCCAGTGTTCTGACACTCCACTCTGCATGCTCCATCACTCCACTCTCCATCGCTCTGACACACCACTCTCCATCGCTCTGACACTCGGCTCTCCATCACTCAGGCACCCGACTCTCCATCGCTCTGAGAATCCGCTCTCCATTGCTCTGCCACTCCACTCTCCATCGTTGTGAAAATCGACTCTCCATTGCTCTGAAAATCCACTATCCATCGCTCTGTCACTCCACTCGCCATCGGTTCGAATACTTGGCTCTCCATGGCTCTGACACTCGACATTCCATCGCTCTGACACTCCATTCTCCATCGCACTGATATTCCACTCTCCGTCGCTCTGACACACCACTCTACATCGCTCCTAACACTCTGCACTCCATCACGCTGACACCCGACTCTCCATGGCACTGACACCTGACTCTCCATGGCTCTGACACCTGACTCTCCATGGCTCTGACACCTGACTCTCCATGGCTCTGACACCTGACTCTCCATGGCTCTGACACGGGACTCTCCATGGCTCTGACAACGGACTCTCCATGGCTCTGACACCCCACTTTATAACGGTCTGACACCCCACTCTCCATTGCTCTGACACCCCACTCTCCATTGCTCTGACACTCCACTCACCATCGCTCTGACACTCTCCATTCTCCATTGCACTGATAACCCACACTCTAGCACTCTGGCACCCACTCTCCATTGCTCTGGCACACCACTCTCCATCGCTCTGACACTCCACTCTCCATTGCACTGACACACCCGTCTCTATTGCTCTGACACTCCACTCTCCATTGCTCTGACACTCCACTCTCCATTGCTCTGACACTCCACTCTCCATTGCTCTGGCACTCCACTCTCCATTGCTCTGGCACTCCACTCTCCATTGCTCTGATACTCCACTCTCCATTGCTGTGACTTTCCACTCCCCATCGCTCTGACACCCGCCCCTCCTTCTCCCTGATACTCCACTCTCCATCACTCTGGCACTCCGCTCTCCATTGCTGTGCAACTCGACTCTCCATTGCACTGACACCCCACTCTCTAACGGTCTGACACTCCACTCTCCATTGCTCTGACACTCCACTCTCCATTGCACTGACACCCCCCTCTCTATTGCTCTGACACTCCACTCTCCATCGCTCTGACACTCCACTCTCCATTGCTCTGAAACCCCACTCTCCATTGCTCTGACACTCCACTCTCCATTGCTCTGATACTCCACTCTCCATTGCTCTGATACTTCACTCTCCATTGCTCTGATACTTCACTCTCCATTGCTCTGACACTCCACTCTCCATTGCTCTGAGACTCCGCTCTCCATTGCTCTGAAACCCCACTGTCCATTGCTCTGACACTCCACTCTCCATTGCTCTGATACTCCACTCTCCATTGCTCTGATACTTCACTCTCCATTGCTGTGACTTTCCACTCTCCATCGCTCTGACACCCGCCCCTCCTTCTCCCTGACACTCCACTCTCCATTTCTCTGACACTCTGCTCTCCATTGCTGTGAAACTCGACTCTCCATTGCACTGACGCTCTACTCTCCATTGCTCCTACCACTTGGTTCTCCATCGATCTGACACTCCACTCTCCATTGTTCTGACAGCCCACTCTTCATTGCTCTGACACTCCACTCTCCTTTGCTCTGACACTCCACTCTCCATTGCTCTGACACTCCACTCTCCATTGCTCTGACACCCCCCTCTCTATTGCTCTGACACTCCACTCTCCATCGCTCTGACACTCCACTCTCCATTGCTCTGACACTCCACTCTCCATTACTCTGACACTCCACTCTCCATTGCTCTGACACTCCACTCACCATCGCTCTGACACCCCACTCTCCATTGCACTGACACCCCACACTCTAGCACTCTGGCACCCCACTCTCCATTGCTCTGGCACACCACTCTCCATCGCTCTGACACTCCACTCTCCATTGCACTGACACCCCCCTCTCTATTGCTCTGACACTCCACTCTCCATTGCTCTGACACTCCACTCTCCATTGCTCTGACACTCCACTCTCCATTGCTCTGGCACTCCACTCTCCATTGCTCTGGCACTCCACTCTCCATTGCTCTGATACTCCACTCTCCATTGCTGTGAATTTCCACTCCCCATCGCTCTGACACCCGCCCCTCCTTCTCCCTGATACTCCACTCTCCATCACTCTGACACTCCGCTCTCCATTGCTGTGATACTCGACTCTCCATTGCACTGACACCCCACTCTCTAACGGTCTGACACTCCACTCTCCATTGCTCTGACACTCCACTCTCCATTGCTCTGACACTCCACTCTCCATTGCTCTGACACTTCACTCTCCATTGCTCTGACACTTCACTCTCCATTGCTCTGAAACTCCACTCTCCATTGCTCTGACACTCCACTCTCCATTGCTCTGATACTCCACTCTCCATTGCTCTGATACTTCAGTCTCCATTGCTGTGACGTTCCACTCTCCATCGCTCTGACACCCGACCCTCCTTCTCCCTGATACTCCACTCTCCATAGCTCTGAAACTCCGCTCTCCATTGCTCTGACACTCCACTGTCCATTGCTCTGACACTCCACTCTACATGGCTCTGACACCCCACTCTCCATTGCTCTGACACTCCACTCTCCATTGCTCTGACACTCCACTCTCCATGGCACTGACACTCCACTCTCCATTGCTCTGATACTCCACTGTCCATTGCTCCGGCACTGCACTCTCCATTTCTCTGGCACTCCACTCTCCATTGCTCTGATACTGCACTCTCCATTGCTGTGAAATTCGACTCTCCATTGCACTGAAACTCTACTCTCCATTGCTCCTACCACTTGGTTCTCCATCGATCTGACACTCCATTCTCCATCGCTCTGATACTCCACTCTCCATTGCTGTGACTTTCCACTCCCCATCGCACTGACACCCACCCCTCCTTCTCCCTGACACTCCACTCTCCATTTCTTTGACACTCCGCTCTCCATTGCTGTGAAACTCGACTCTCCATTGCACTGACGCTCTACTCTCCATCGCTCCTACCACTTGGTTCTCCATCGATCTGACACTCCACTCTCCATTGTTCTGACACCCCACTCTTCATTGCTCTGACACTCCACTCTCCATTGCTCTGACACTCCACTCTCCATTGCTCTGACACTCCATTCTCCATTGCTCTGACTCTCCACTCTGCATTGCACTGACACCCCCCTCTCTATTGCTCTGACACTCCACTCTCCATCGCTCTGACACTCCACTCTCCATTGCTCTGACACTCCACTCTCCATTGCTCTGACACTCCACTCTCCATTGCTCTGACACTCCACTCACCATCGCTCTGACACTCCACTCTCCATTGCACTGACACCCCACACTCTAGCACTCTGGCACCCCACTCTCCATTGCTCTGGCATACCACTCTCCATCGCTCTGACACTCCACTCTCCATTGCACTGACACCCCACTCTCTGGCACTCTGGCACCCCACTCTCCATTGCTCTGGCATACCACTCTCCATCGCTCTGACACTCAACTCTCCATCGCACTGACACTGCACTCTCCAATGCCCTGACACTCCATTCTCCATCGTTATGACACTCTAGTTGTCCATCGCTCTGACACTGCACTCTTCATCGTGTTGACACTCTGCTCTCCATCGGCTGAATCTCCACACAAATTTGCTCTGACACTCCACTCTCCATCACTATGACACTCCACTCCATCATTCTGCCACTCCATTCTCCATCACACTGATATTCCTCTCTCCATCGTTCTGGCACCCGACCCTCCTTCTCTTTGGTACTCCACTATCCATCGCTCTGACGCTCCACTATCCATCGCTCTGACACTCCACTCTCCATTGCTCTGACACTCCACTCTCCATCATTCTGCTGCTCCATTCTCCATCACACTGATATTCCTCTCTACACCGCTCTGATACCCGACCCTCCTTCGCTTTGGTACTCCACTATCCATCGCTCTGACACTCCACTCTCCATCGCTCTGACACTCCACTCTACATCACTCTGACACTCCTCTCTCCATTGCTCTGACACTCCTCTCTCCATTGCTCTGACAATCCACTGTCCATCGCACTGACACTCCACGACCCATCGCTCTGACACTCCACTCTCCATCGCTCTGACACTCCACTCTCCATTGCTCTGACACTCCACTCTCCATTGCTCTGACACTCCACTCTCCATTGCTCTGACACTCCACTCACCATCGCTCTGACACTCCACTCTCCATTGCACTGACACCCCACACTCTAGCACTCTGGCACCCCACTCTCCATTGCTCTGACAATCCACTGTCCATCGCACTGACACTCCACGACCCATCGCTCTGACACTCCACCCTCCATCATGCTAACTCTCCACTCTCCATTGCTCTGACTGTCCGCTCTCCATTGCTCCGACAGCCCAATCTCCATCGCTCTGACACTCAACTCTCCAGCGCTCTGGCACTGCACTCTCCATCACCCTGACACTCCATTCTCCATCGTTATGACACTCCAGTTGTCCATTGCTCTGCCACTGCACTCTTCATCGCGCTAACACTCCATTCTCCATCGTTATGACACTCCAGTCTTCCATCGTGCTGACACTCCACTCTCCATCGGCTGAATCTGCACACAAATTTGCTCTGACACTCCACTCTCCATTGCTCTGAGACTCCACTCTCCATCGCCCTGTCACTCCACTCTGCATTGCTCCGACACCCCACTTTCCATCGTCTGACACTCGGCTCTCCCTCACTCTGGCATCCAACTCTCCATCGCTCTGACAGACCACTCTCCAGTGTTCTGACACTCCACTCTGCATGCTCCATCACTCCACTCTCCATCGCTCTGACACTCCACTCTCCATCGCTCTGACACTCGGCTCTCCCTCACTCTGGCACCCGACTCTCCATCGCTCTGAGAATCCGCTCTCCATTGCTCTGCCACTCCACTCTCCATCGTTGTGAAAATCGACTCTCCATTGCTCTGAAAATCCACTATCCATCGCTCTGTCACTCCACTCGCCATCGGTTCGAATACTTGGCTCTCCATGGCTCTGACACTCGACATTCCATCGCTCTGACACTCCATTCTCCATCGCACTGATATTCCACTCTCCGTCGCTCTGACACACCACTCTCCATCGCTCCTAACACTCTGCACTCCATCACGCTGACACCCGACTCTCCATGGCACTGACACCTGACTCTCCATGGCTCTGACACCTGACTCTCCATGGCTCTGACACCTGACTCTCCATGGCTCTGACACCTGACTCTCCATGGCTCTGACACCTGACTCTCCATGGCTCTGACACGGGACTCTCCATGGCTCTGACAACGGACTCTCCATGGCTCTGACACCCCACTTTATAACGGTCTGACACCCCACTCTCCATTGCTCTGACACCCCACTCTCCATTGCTCTGACACTCCACTCTCCATTGCTCTGACACTCTACTCTCCATGGCTCTGACACTCCACTCTCCATTGCTCTGACACTCCACTCTCCATTGCTCTGGCACTCCACTCTCCATTGCTCTGGCACTCCACTCTCCATTGCTCTGGCACTCCACTCTCCATTGCTCTGGCACTCCACTCTCCATTGCTCTGGCACTCCACTCTCCATTGCTCTGATAATCCACTCTCCATTGCTGTGACTTTCCACTCCCCATCGCTCTGACACCCGCCCCTCCTTCTCCCTGATACTCCACTCTCCATCACTCTGACACTCCGCTCTCCATTGCTGTGAAACTCGACTCTCCATTGCACTGACACCCCACTCTCTAACGGTCTGACACCCCACTCTCCATTGCTCTGACACTCCACTCTCCATTGCTCTGACACTCCACTCTCCATTGCTCTGACACTCCACTCTCCATGGCTCTGACACTCCAAGCTCCATGGCTCTGACACTCCACTCTCCATTGCTCTGATACTCCACTCTCCATTGCTCCGGCACTGCACTCTCCATTTCTCTGGCACTCCACTCTCCATTGCTCTGATACTCCACTCTCCATTGCTGTGAAATTCGACTCTCCATTGCACTGACACTCTACTCTCCATTGCTCCTACCACTTGGTTCTGCATCGATCTGACACTCCATTCTCCATCGCTCTGACACTCCACTCTCCATCGCTCTGACACTCCACTCTCCATCGCTCTGATACTCCACACTCCATTGCTGTGACTTTCCACTCCCCATCGCTCTGACACCCGCCCCTCCTTCTGCCCGACACTCCACTCTCCATTTCTCTGACACTCCGCTCTCCATTGCTGTGAAACTCGACTCTCCATTGCACTGACGCTCTACTCTCCATCGCTCCTACCACTTGGTTCTCCATCGATCTGACCCTCCACTCTCCATTGTTCTGACACTGCACTCTTCATTGCTCTGACACTCCACTCTCCATTGCTCTGACACTCCACTCTCCATTGCTCTGACACTCCACTCTCCATTGCTCTGACAGTCCACTCTCCATTGCTCTGACACTCCACTCACCATTGCACTGACACCCCCCTCTCTATTGCTCTGACACTCAACTCTCCATCGCTCTGACACTCCACTCTCCATTGCTCTGACACTCCACTCTCCATTGCTCTGACATTCCACTCACCATCGCTCTGACACTCTCCATTCTCCATTGCACTGATAACCGACACTCTAGCACTCTGGCACCCACTCTCCATTGCTCTGGCACACCACTCTCCATCGCTCTGACACTCCAGTCTCCATTGCACTGACACACCCCTCTCTATTGCTCTGACACTCCACTCTCCATTGCTCTGACACTCCACTCTCCATTGCTCTGACACTCCACTCTCCATTGCTCTGACACTCCACTCTCCATTGCTCTGGCACTCCACTCTCCATTGCTCTGGCACTCCACTCTCCATTGCTCTGATACTCCACTCTCCATTGCTGTGACTTTCCACTCCCCATCGCTCTGACACCCGCCCCTCCTTCTCCCTGATACTCCACTCTCCATCACTCTGGCACTCCGCTCTCCATTGCTGTGCAACTCGACTCTCCATTGCACTGACACCCCACCCTCTAACGGTCTGACACTCCACTCTCCATTGCTCTGACACTCCACTCTCCATTGCACTGACACCCCCCTCTCTATTGCTCTGACACTCCACTCTCCATCGCTCTGACACTCCACTCTCCATTGCTCTGAAACCCCACTCTCCATTGCTCTGACACTCCACTCTCCATTGCTCTGATACTCCACTCTCCATTGCTCTGATACTTCACTCTCCATTGCTCTGATACTTCACTCTCCATTGCTCTGACACTCCACTCTCCATTGCTCGGACACTCCGCTCTCCATTGCTCTGAAACCCCACTCTCCATTGCTCTGACACTCCACTCTCCATTGCTCTGATACTCCACTCTCCATTGCTCTGATACTTCGCTCTCCATTGCTGTGACTTTCCACTCTCCATCGCTCTGACACCCGCCCCTCCTTCTCCCTGACACTCCACTCTCCATTTCTCTGACACTCTGCTCTCCATTGCTGTGAAACCCGACTCTCCATTGCACTGACGCTCTACTCTCCATTGCTCCTACCACTTGGTTCTCCATCGATCTGACACTCCACTCTCCATTGTTCTGACAGCCCAATCTTCATTGCACTGACACCCCCCTCTCTATTGCTCTGACACTCCACTCTCCATCGCTCTGACACTCCACTCTCCATTGCTCTGACACTCCACTCTCCATTGCTCTGACACTCCACTCTCCATTGCTCTGACACTCCACTCTCCATTGCTCTGACCCTCCACTCACCATCGCTCTGACACTCCACTCTCCATTGCACTGACACCCCACACTCTAGCACTCTGGCACCCCACTCTCCATTGCTCTGGCATACCACTCTCCATCGCTCTGACACTCCACTCTCCATTGCACTGACACCCCACTCTCTGGCACTCTGGCACCCCACTCTCCATTGCTCTGGCATACCACTCTCCATCGCTCTGACACTCAACTCTCCATCGCACTGACACTGCACTCTCCAACGCCCTGACACTCCATTCTCCATCGTTATGACACTAGTTGTCCATCGCTCTGACACTGCACTCTTCATCGTGTTGACACTCTGCTCTCCATCGGCTGAATCTCCACACAAATTTGCTCTGACACTCCACTCTCCATCACTATGACACTCCACTCTCCATCATTCTGCCACTCCATTCTCCATCACACTGATATTCCTCTCTCCATCGTTCTGGCACCCGACCCTCCTTCTCTTTGGTACTCCACTATCCATCGCTCTGACGCTCCACTATCCATCGCTCTGACACTCCACTCTCCATTGCTCTGACACTCCACTCTCCATCATTCTGCTGCTCCATTCTCCATCACACTGATATTCCTCTCTACACCGCTCTGATACCCGACCCTCCTTCGCTTTGGTACTCCACTATCCATCGCTCTGACACTCCACTCTCCATCGCTCTGACACTCCACTCTACATCACTCTGACACTCCTCTCTCCATTGCTCTGACACTCCTCTCTCCATTGCTCTGACAATCCACTGTCCATCGCACTGACACTCCACGACCCATCGCTCTGACACTCCACTCTCCATCGCTCTGACACTCCACTCTCCATTGCTCTGACACTCCACTCTCCATTGCTCTGACACTCCACTCTCCATTGCTCTGACACTCCACTCACCATCGCTCTGACACTCCACTCTCCATTGCACTGACACCCCACACTCTAGCACTCTGGCACCCCACTCTCCATTGCTCTGACAATCCACTGTCCATCGCACTGACACTCCACGACCCATCGCTCTGACACTCCACCCTCCATCATGCTAACTCTCCACTCTCCATTGCTCTGACTGTCCGCTCTCCATTGCTCCGACAGCCCAATCTCCATCGCTCTGACACTCAACTCTCCAGCGCTCTGGCACTGCACTCTCCATCACCCTGACACTCCATTCTCCATCGTTATGACACTCCAGTTGTCCATTGCTCTGCCACTGCACTCTTCATCGCGCTAACACTCCATTCTCCATCGTTATGACACTCCAGTCTTCCATCGTGCTGACACTCCACTCTCCATCGGCTGAATCTGCACACAAATTTGCTCTGACACTCCACTCTCCATTGCTCTGAGACTCCACTCTCCATCGCCCTGTCACTCCACTCTGCATTGCTCCGACACCCCACTTTCCATCGTCTGACACTCGGCTCTCCCTCACTCTGGCATCCAACTCTCCATCGCTCTGACAGACCACTCTCCAGTGTTCTGACACTCCACTCTGCATGCTCCATCACTCCACTCTCCATCGCTCTGACACTCCACTCTCCATCGCTCTGACACGCGGCTCTCCCTCACTCTGGCACCCGACTCTCCATCGCTCTGAGAATCCGCTCTCCATTGCTCTGCCACTCCACTCTCCATCGTTGTGAAAATCGACTCTCCATTGCTCTGAAAATCCACTATCCATCGCTCTGTCACTCCACTCGCCATCGGTTCGAATACTTGGCTCTCCATGGCTCTGACACTCGACATTCCATCGCTCTGACACTCCATTCTCCATCGCACTGATATTCCACTCTCCGTCGCTCTGACACACCACTCTCCATCGCTCCTAACACTCTGCACTCCATCACGCTGACACCCGACTCTCCATGGCACTGACACCTGACTCTCCATGGCTCTGACACCTGACTCTCCATGGCTCTGACACCTGACTCTCCATGGCTCTGACACCTGACTCTCCATGGCTCTGACACCTGACTCTCCATGGCTCTGACACGGGACTCTCCATGGCTCTGACACCGGACTCTCCATGGCTCTGACACCCCACTTTATAACGGTCTGACACCCCACTCTCCATTGCTCTGACACCCCACTCTCCATTGCTCTGACACTCCACTCTCCATTGCTCTGACACTCTACTCTCCATGGCTCTGACACTCCACTCTCCATTGCTCTGGCACTCCACTCTCCATTGCTCTGGCACTCCACTCTCCATTGCTCTGGCACTCCACTCTCCATTGCTCTGGCACTCCACTCTCCATTGCTCTGGCACTCCACTCTCCATTGCTCTGGCACTCCACTCTCCATTGCTCTGGCACTCCACTCTCCATTGCTCTGATAATCCACTCTCCATTGCTGTGACTTTCCACTCCCCATCGCTCTGACACCCGCCCCTCCTTCTCCCTGATACTCCACTCTCCATCACTCTGACACTCCGCTCTCCATTGCTGTGAAACTCGACTCTATTGCACTGACACCCCACTCTCTAACGGTCTGACACCCCACTCTCCATTGCTCTGACACTCCACTCTCCATTGCTCTGACACTCCACTCTCCATTGCTCTGACACTCCACTCTCCATGGCTCTGACACTCCAAGCTCCATGGCTCTGACACTCCACTCTCCATTGCTCTGATACTCCACTCTCCATTGCTCCGGCACTGCACTCTCCATTTCTCTGGCACTCCACTCTCCATTGCTCTGATACTCCACTCTCCATTGCTGTGAAATTCGACTCTCCATTGCACTGACACTCTACTCTCCATTGCTCCTACCACTTGGTTCTGCATCGATCTGACACTCCATTCTCCATCGCTCTGACACTCCACTCTCCATCGCTCTGACACTCCACTCTCCATCGCTCTGATACTCCACACTCCATTGCTGTGACTTTCCACTCCCCATCGCTCTGACACCCGCCCCTCCTTCTCCCTGACACTCCACTCTCCATTTCTCTGACACTCCGCTCTCCATTGCTGTGAAACCCGACTCTCCATTGCACTGACGCTCTACTCTCCATCGCTCCTACCACTTGGTTCTCCATCGATCTGACCCTCCACTCTCCATTGTTCTGACACCCCACTCTTCATTGCTCTGACACTCCACTCTCCATTGCTCTGACACTCCACTCTCCATTGCTCTGACACTCCACTCTCCATTGCTCTGACAGTCCACTCTCCATTGCTCTGACACTCCACTCACCATTGCACTGACACCCCCCTCTCTATTGCTCTGACACTCAACTCTCCATCGCTCTGACACTCCACTCTCCATTGCTCTGACACTCCACTCTCCATTGCTCTGACACTCCACTCACCATCGCTCTGACACTCTCCATTCTCCATTGCACTGATAACCCACACTCTAGCACTCTGGCACCCACTCTCCATTGCTCTGGCACACCACTCTCCATCGCTCTGACACTCCACTCTCCATTGCACTGACACACCCCTCTCTATTGCTCTGACACTCCACTCTCCATTGCTCTGACACTCCACTCTCCATTGCTCTGACACTCCACTCTCCATTGCTCTGACACTCCACTCTCCATTGCTCTGGCACTCCACTCTCCATTGCTCTGTCACTCCACTCTCCATTGCTCTGATACTCCACTCTCCATTGCTGTGACTTTCCACTCCCCATCGCTCTGACACCCGCCCCTCCTTCTCCCTGATACTCCACTCTCCATCACTCTGGCACTCCGCTCTCCATTGCTGTGCAACTCGACTCTCCATTGCACTGACACCCCTCTCTCTAACGGTCTGACACTCCACTCTCCATTGCTCTGACACTCCACTCTCCATTGCACTGACACCCCCCTCTCTATTGCTCTGACACTCCACTCTCCATCGCTCTGACACTCCACTCTCCATTGCTCTGAAACCCCACTCTCCATTGCTCTGACACTCCACTCTCCATTGCTCTGATACTCCACTCTCCATTGCTCTGATACTTCACTCTCCATTGCTCTGATACTTCACTCTCCATTGCTCTGACACTCCACTCTCCATTGCTCTGACACTCCGCTCTCCATTGCTCTGAAACCCCACTCTCCATTGCTCTGACACTCCACTCTCCATTGCTCTGATACTCCACTCTCCATTGCTCTGATACTTCACTCTCCATTGCTGTGACTTTCCACTCTCCATCGCTCTGACACCCGCCCCTCCTTCTCCCTGACACTCCACTCTCCATTTCTCTGACACTCTGCTCTCCATTGCTGTGAAACTCGACTCTCCATTGCACTGACGCTCTACTCTCCATTGCTCCTACCACTTGGTTCTCCATCGATCTGACACTCCACTCTCCATTGTTCTGACAGCCCACTCTTCATTGCTCTGACACTCCACTCTCCATTGCTCTGACACTCCACTCTCCATTGCTCTGACACTCCACTCTCCATTGCTCTGACACTCCACTCTCCATTGCTCTGACACCCCCCTCTCTATTGCTCTGACACTCCACTCTCCATCGCTCTGACACTCCACTCTCCATTGCTCTGACACTCCACTCTCCATTACTCTGACACTCCACTCTCCATTGCTCTGACACTCCACTCACCATCGCTCTGACACCCCACTCTCCATTGCACTGACACCCCACACTCTAGCACTCTGGCACCCCACTCTCCATTGCTCTGGCACACCACTCTCCATCGCTCTGACACTCCAGTCTCCATTGCACTGACACCCCCCTCTCTATTGCTCTGACACTCCACTCTCCATTGCTCTGACACTCCACTCTCCATTGCTCTGACACTCCACTCTCCATTGCTCTGGCACTCCACTCTCCATTGCTCTGGCTCTCCACTCTCCATTGCTCTGGCACTCCACTCTCCATTGCTCTGGCACTCCACTCTCCATTGCTCTGATACTCCACTCTCCATTGCTGTGACTTTCCACTCCCCATCGCTCTGACACCCGCCCCTCCTTCTCCCTGATACTCCACTCTCCATCACTCTGACACTCCGCTCTCCATTGCTGTGAAACTCGACTCTCCATTGCACTGACACCCCACTCTCTAACGGTCTGACACTCCACTCTCCATTGCTCTGACACTCCACTCTCCATTGCTCTGACACTCCACTCTCCATTGCTCTGACACTCCACTCTCCATTGCTCTGACACTTCACTCTCCATTGCTCTGACACTTCACTCTCCATTGCTCTGAAACTCCACTCTCCATTGCTCTGACACTCCACTCTCCATTGCTCTGATACTCCACTCTCCATTGCTCTGATACTTCAGTCTCCATTGCTGTGACGTTCCACTCTCCATCGCTCTGACACCCGACCCTCCTTCTCCCTGATACTCCACTCTCCATAGCTCTGAAACTCCGCTCTCCATTGCTCTGACACTCCACTGTCCATTGCTCTGACACTCCACTCTACATGGCTCTGACACCCCACTCTCCATTGCTCTGACACTCCACTCTCCATTGCTCTGACACTCCACTCTCCATGGCTCTGACACTCTACTCTCCATTGCTCTGATACTCCACTGTCCATTGCTCCGGCACTGCACTCTCCATTTCTCTGGCACTCCACTCTCCATTGCTCTGATACTGCACTCTCCATTGCTGTGAAATTCGACTCTCCATTGCACTGAAACTCTACTCTCCATTGCTCCTACCACTTGGTTCTCCATCGATCTGACACTCCATTCTCCATCGCTCTGATACTCCACTCTCCATTGCTGTGACTTTCCACTCCCCATCGCACTGACACCCACCCCTCCTTCTCCCTGACACTCCACTCTCCATTTCTTTGACACTCCGCTCTCCATTGCTGTGAAACTCGACTCTCCATTGCACTGATGCTCTACTCTCCATCGCTCCTACCACTTGGTTCTCCATCGATCTGACACTCCACTCTCCATTGTTCTGACACCCCACTCTTCATTGCTCTGACACTCCACTCTCCATTGCTCTGACACTCCACTCTCCATTGCTCTGACACTCCATTCTCCATTGCTCTGACTCTCCACTCTGCATTGCACTGACACCCCCCTCTCTATTGCTCTGACACTCCACTCTCCATCGCTCTGACACTCCACTCTCCATTGCACTGACACCCCACTCTCTGGCACTCTGGCACCCCACTCTCCATTGCTCTGGCATACCACTCTCCATCGCTCTGACACTCAACTCTCCATCGCACTGACACTGCACTCTCCAATGCCCTGACACTCCATTCTCCATCGTTATGACACTCTAGTTGTCCATCGCTCTGACACTGCACTCTTCATCGTGTTGACACTCTGCTCTCCATCGGCTGAATCTCCACACAAATTTGCTCTGACACTCCACTCTCCATCACTATGACATTCCACTCTCCATCATTCTGCCACTCCATTCTCCATCACACTGATATTCCTCTCTCCATCGTTCTGGCACCCGACCCTCCTTCTCTTTGGTACTCCACTATCCATCGCTCTGAAGCTCCACTATCCATCGCTCTGACACTCCACTCTCCATTGCTCTGAGACTCCACTCTCCATCATTCTGCTGCTCTATTCTCCATCACGCTGATATTCCTCTCTACACCGCTCTGATACCCGACCCTCCTTCGCTTTGGTACTCCACTATCCATCGCTCTGACACTCCACTCTCCATCGCTCTGACACTCCACTCTCCATCGCTCTGACACTCCACTCTACATCACTGACACTCCTCTCTCCATTGCTCTGACACTCCTCTCTCCATTGCTCTGAAAATCCACTGTCCATCGCACTGACACTCCACGACCCATCGCTCTGACACTCCACTCTCCATCGCTCTGACACTCCACTCTCCATTGCTCTGACACTCCACTCTCCATTGCTCTGACACTCCACTCTCCATTGCTCTGACACTCTACTCACCATCGCTCTGACACTCCACTCTCCATTGCACTGACACCCCACACTCTAGCACTCTGGCACCCCACTCTCCATTGCTCTGGCATACCACTCTCCATCGCTCTGACACTCCACTCTCCATTGCACTGACACCCCACTCTCTGGCACTCTGGCACCCCACTCTCCATTGCTCTGGCATACCACTCTCCATCGCTCTGACACTCAACTCTCCATCGCACTGACACTGCACTCTCCAACGCCCTGACACTCCATTCTCCATCGTTATGACACTCTAGTTGTCCATCGCTCTGACACTGCACTCTTCATCGTGTTGACACTCTGCTCTCCATCGGCTGAATCTCCACACAAATTTGCTCTGACACTCCACTCTCCATCACTATGACACTCCACTCTCCATCATTCTGCCACTCCATTCTCCATCACACTGATATTCCTCTCTCCATCGTTCTGGCACCCGACCCTCCTTCTCTTTGGTACTCCACTATCCATCGCTCTGACGCTCCACTATCCATCGCTCTGACACTCCACTCTCCATTGCTCTGACACTCCACTCTCCATCATTCTGCTGCTCCATTCTCCATCACACTGATATTCCTCTCTACACCGCTCTGATACCCGACCCTCCTTCGCTTTGGTACTCCACTATCCATCGCTCTGACACTCCACTCTCCATCGCTCTGACACTCCACTCTACATCACTCTGACACTCCTCTCTCCATTGCTCTGACACTCCTCTCTCCATTGCTCTGACAATCCACTGTCCATCGCACTGACACTCCACGACCCATCGCTCTGACACTCCACTCTCCATCGCTCTGACACTCCACTCTCCATTGCTCTGACACTCCACTCTCCATTGCTCTGACACTCCACTCTCCATTGCTCTGACACTCCACTCACCATCGCTCTGACACTCCACTCTCCATTGCACTGACACCCCACACTCTAGCACGCTGGCACCCCAATCTCCATTGCTCTGACAATCCACTGTCCATCGCACTGACACTCCACGACCCATCGCTCTGACACTCCACCCTCCATCATGCTAACTCTCCACTCTCCATTGCTCTGACTGTCCGCTCTCCATTGCTCCGACAGCCCAATCTCCATCGCTCTGACACTCAACTCTCCAGCGCTCTGGCACTGCACTCTCCATCACCCTGACACTCCATTCTCCATCGTTATGACACTCCAGTTGTCCATTGCTCTGCCACTGCACTCTTCATCGCGCTAACACTCCATTCTCCATCGTTATGACACTCCAGTCTTCCATCGTGCTGACACTCCACTCTCCATCGGCTGAATCTGCACACAAATTTGCTCTGACACTCCACTCTCCATTGCTCTGAGACTCCACTCTCCATCGCCCTGTCACTCCACTCTGCATTGCTCCGACACCCCACTTTCCATCGTCTGACACTCGGCTCTCCCTCACTCTGGCATCCAACTCTCCATCGCTCTGACAGACCACTCTCCAGTGTTCTGACACTCCACTCTGCATGCTCCATCACTCCACTCTCCATCGCTCTGACACTCCACTCTCCCTCACTCTGGCACCCGACTCTCCATCGCTCTGAGAATCCGCTCTCCATTGCTCTGCCACTCCACTCTCCATCGTTGTGAAAATCGACTCTCCATTGCTCTGAAAATCCACTATCCATCGCTCTGTCACTCCACTCGCCATCGGTTCGAATACTTGGCTCTCCATGGCTCTGACACTCGACATTCCATCGCTCTGACACTCCATTCTCCATCGCACTGATATTCCACTCTCCGTCGCTCTGACACACCACTCTCCATCGCTCCTAACACTCTGCACTCCATCACGCTGACACCCGACTCTCCATGGCACTGACACCTGACTCTCCATGGCTCTGACACCTGACTCTCCATGGCTCTGACACCTGACTCTCGATGGCTCTGACACCGGACTCTCCATTGCTCTGACACCCCACTTCATAACGGTCTGACACCCCACTCTCCATTGCTCTGACACTCCACTCTCCATTGCTCTGACACTCTACTCTCCATGGCTCTGACACTCCACTCTCCATCGCTCTGACACTCCACTCTCCATTGCTCTGGCACTCCATTCTCCATTGCTCTGACACTCCACTCTCCATTGCTCTGACACTCCACTCTCCATTGCTCTGACACTCCACTCTCCATTGCTCTGACACTCCACTCTCCATTGCTCTGGCACTCCACTCTCCATTGCTCTGGCACTCCACTCTCCATTGCTCTGGCACTCCACTCTCCATTGCTCTGACACTCCATTCTCCATCGCTCCGTCACTCCACTCTGCATTGCTCTGACACTCCACTCTCTATTGCCTTAGCACACGGCTCTCCCTCACTCTGGCACCCGACTCTCCATCGCTCCGACACTCCACTCTGCATCACTATGTCACTCCCTTCTCCATTTCTCTGACACTCTACTCTCCATCGCTCTGACACTCCAATCTTCATCGTTCCTAACATTCTGCTCTGCATCGCTAAGACCCTTGGCTCTCTATCACTCTGACAACCGACTCTCCATCGCTCTGACACTCCACTCTCCAAAGCGACGGCACTCAACTCTCCATCGCACTGACACTCCATTCTCCATCGTTATGACACTCTAGTTGTCCGTCGCTCTGACACTGCACTCTTCATCGTGTTGACACTCTGCTCTCCATCGGCTGAATCTCCACACAAATTTGCTCTGACACTCCACTCTCCATCACTATGACACTCCACTCTCCATCATTCTGCCACTCCATTCTCCATCACACTGATATTCCTCTCTCCATCGTTCTGGCACCCGACCCTCCTTCTCTTTGGTACTCCACTATCCATCGCTCTGACGCTCCACTATCCATCGCTCTGACACTCCACTCTCCATTGCTCTGACACTCCACTCTCCATCATTCTGCTGCTCCATTCTCCATCACACTGATATTCCTCTCTACACCGCTCTGATACCCGACCCTCCTTCGCTTTGGTACTCCACTATCCATCGCTCTGGCACTCCACTATCCATCGCTCTGACACTCCACTCTCCATCGCTCTGACACTCCACTCAACATCACTTTGACACTCCACGACCCATCGCTCTGACACTCCACCCTCCATCATGCTAACTCTCCACTCTCCATTGCTCTGACTGTCCGCTCTCCATTGCTCCGACAGCCCAATCTCCATCGCTCTGACACTCAACTCTCCAGCGCTCTGGCACTGTACTCTCCATCACCCTGACACTCCATTCTCCATCGTTATGACACTCCAGTTGTCGATTGCTCTGCCACTGCACTCTTCATCGCGCTAACACTCCATTCTCCATCGTTATGACACTCCACTCTCCATCAGCTGAATCTGCACACAAATTTGCTCTGACACTCCACTCTCCATTGCTCTGAGACTCCACTCTCCATCGCCCTGTCACTCCACTCTGCATTGCTCCGACACCCCACTTTCCATCGCTCTGACACTCGGCTCTCCCTCACTCTGGCATCCAACTCTCCATCGCTCTGACAGACCACTCTCCAGTGTTCTGACACTCCACTCTGCATGCTCCATCACTCCACTCTCCATCGCTCTGACACTCCACTCTCCATCGCTCTGACACTACCCTCTCCATCGCTCTGACACTCGGCTCTCCCTCACTCTGGCACCCGACTCTCCATCGCTCTGAGAATCCGCTCTCCATTGCTCTGCCAATCCACTCTCCATCATTGTGAAAATCGACTCTCCATTGCTCTGAAAATCCACTATCCATCGCTCTGTCACTCCACTCGCCATCGGTTCGAATACTTGGCTCTCCATGGCTCTGACACTCGACATTCCATCGCTCTGACACTCCATTCTCCATCGCACTGATATTCCACTCTCCGTCGCTCTGACACACCACTCTCCATCGCTCCTAACACTCTGCACTCCATCACGCTGACACCCGACTCTCCATGGCACTGACACCTGACTCTCCATGGCTCTGACACCTGACTCTCCATGGCTCTGACACCTGACTCTCCATGGCTCTGACACCTGACTCTCCATGGCTCTGACACCTGACTCTCCATGGCTCTGACACCTGACTCTCCATGGCTCTGACACGGGACTCTCTATGGCTCTGACACCGGACTCTCCATGGCTCTGACACCCCACTTTATAACGGTCTGACACCCCACTCTCCATTGCTCTGACACTCCACTCTCCATTGCTCTGACACTCCACTCTCCATGGCTCTGACACTCCACTCTCCATTGCTCTGACACTCCACTCTCCATTGCTCTGACACTCCACTCTCCATTGCTCTGGCACTCCACTCTCCATTGCTCTGATAATCCACGCTCCATTGCTGTGACTTTCCACTCCCCATCGCTCTGACACCCGCCCCTCCTTCTCCCTGATACTCCACTCTCCATCACTCTGACACTCCGCTCTCCATTTCTGTGAAACTCGACTCTCCATTGCAGTGACACCCCACTCTCTAACGGTCTGACACTCCACTCTCCATTGCTCTGACACTCCACTCTCCATTGCTCTGACACTCCACTCTCCATTGCTCTGAAACCCCACTCTCCATTGCTCTGACACTCCACTCTCCATTGCTCTGACACTCCACTCTCCATTGCTCTGACACTCCACTCTCCATTGCTCTGACACTCCACTCTCCATCATTCTGCTGCTCCATTCTCCATCACACTGATATTCCTCTCTACACCGCTCTGATACCCGACCCTCCTTCGCTTTGGTACTCCACTATCCATCGCTCTGTCACTCCACTATCCATCGCTCTGACACTCCACTCTCCATCGCTCTGACACTCCACTCAACATCACTTTGACACTCCTCTCTCCATTGCTCTGACAGTCCACTGTCCATCGCACTGACACTCCACGACCCATCGCTCTGACACTCCACCCTCCATCATGCTAACTCTCCGCTCTCCATTGCTCTGACTGTCCGTTCTCCATTGCTCCGACAGCCCAATCTCCATCGCTCTGACACTCAACTCTCCATCGCTCTGGCACTGTACTCTCCATCACCCTGACACTCCATTCTCCATCGTTATGACACTCCAGTTGTCCATTGCTCTGCCACTGCACTCTTCATCGCGCTAACACTCCATTCTCCATCGTTATGACACTCCACTCTCCATCGGCTGAATCTGCACACAAATTTGCTCTGACACTCCACTCTCCATTGCTCTGAGACTCCACTCTCCATCGCCCTGTCACTCCACTCTGCATTGCTCCGACACCCCACTTTCCATCGCTCTGACACTCGGCTCTCCCTCACTCTGGCATCCAACTCTCCATCGCTCTGACAGACCACTCTCCATCGCTCTGACACTCCACTCTCCATCGCTCTGACACTACCCTCTCCATCGCTCTGACACTCGGCTCTCCCTCACTCTGGCACCCGACTCTCCATCGCTCTGAGAATCCGCTCTCCATTGCTCTGCCACTACACTCTCCATCATTGTGAAAATCGACTCTCCATTGCTCTGAAAATCCACTATCCATCGCTCTGTCACTCCACTCGCCATCGGTTCGAATACTTGGCTCTCCATGGCTCTGACACTCGACATTCCATCGCTCTGACACTCCATTCTCCATCGCACTGATATTCCACTCTCCGTCGCTCTGACACACCACTCTCCATCGCTCCTAACACTCTGCACTCCATCACGCTGACACCCGACTCTCCATGGCACTGACACCTGACTCTCCATGGCTCTGACACCTGACTCTCCATGGCTCTGACACCTGACTCTCCATGGCTCTGACACCTGACTCTCCATGGCACTGACACCTGACTCTCCATGGCTCTGACACCTGACTCTCCATGGCTCTGACACGGGACTCTCTATGGCTCTGACACCGGACTCTCCATGGCTCTGACACCCCACTTTATAACGGTCTGACACCCCACTCTCCATTGCTCTGACACTCCACTCTCCATTGCTCTGACACTCCACTCTCCATTGCTCTGACACTCCACTCTCCATGGCTCTGACACTCCACTCTCCATTGCTCTGACACTCCACTCTCCATTGCTCTGACACTCCACTCTCCATTGCTCTGGCACTCCACTCTCCATTGCTCTGATAATCCACGCTCCATTGCTGTGACTTTCCACTCCCCATCGCTCTGACACCCGCCCCTCCTTCTCCCTGATACTCCACTCTCCATCACTCTGACACTCCGCTCTCCATTTCTGTGAAACTCGACTCTCCATTGCACTGACACCCCACTCTCTAACGGTCTGACACTCCACTCTCCATTGCTCTGACACTCCACTCTCCATTGCTCTGACACTCCACTCTCCATTGCTCTGAAACCCCACTCTCCATTGCTCTGACACTCCACTCTCCATTGCTCTGACACTCCACTCTCCATTGCTCTGATACTCCACTCTCCATTGCTGTGACTTTCCACTCTCCATCGCTCTCACACCCGACCCTCCTTCTCCCTGATACTCCACTCTCCATAGCTCTGACACCCCTCTCTCCATTGCTCTGACACTCTTCTCTCCATTGCTCTGACACTCCTCTCTCCATTGCTCTGACAATCCACTGTCCATCGCACTGACACTCCACGACCCATCGCTCTGACACTCCACCCTCCATCATGCTAACTCTCCACTCTCCATTGCTCTGACTGTCCGCTCTCCATTGCTCCGACAGCCCAATCTCCATTGCTCTGACACTCAACTCTCCATCGCTCTGGCACTGCACTCTCCATCACCCTGACTCTCCATTCTCCATCGTTATGACACTCCAGTTGTCCATTGCTCTGCCACTGCACTCTTCATTGCACTAACACTCCATTCTCCATCGTTATGACACTCCAGTCATCCATCGCGCTGACACTCCACTCTCCATCGGCTGAATCTGCACACAAATTTGCTCTGACACCCGACTCTCCATGGCTCTGACAACGGTCTCTCCATGGCTCTGACACCCCACTCTCTAACGGTCTGACACCCCACTCTCCATTGCTCTGACACTCCACTCTCCATTGCTCTGACACTCCACTCTCCATTGCTCTGACACTCCACTCTCCATTGCTCTGACACTCCACTCTCCATTGCTCTGATACTCCACTCTCCATTGCTGTGACTTTCCACACCCCAACGCTCTGACACCCGCCCCTCCTGTTCCCTGATACTCCACTCTCCATCACTCTGACACTCCGCTCTCCATTGCTGTGAAACTCGACTCTCCATTGCAAGGACAATCCACTATCCATCGCTCTTCACTCCACTCGCTATCGGTTCCAATACTTGGCTCTCCATGGCTCTGACACTCGACATTCCATCACTCTGACACTACATTCTCCATCGCACTGATGTTCCACTCTCCGTCGCTCTGACACACCACTCTCCATCGCTCCTAACACTCTGCACTCCATCACGCTGACACCCGACTCTCCATGGCTCTGACACCCGACTCTCCGTGGCACTGACACCCGACTCTCCTTGGCTCTGAAACCCGACTCTACATGGCTCTGACACCTGACTCTCCATGGCTCCGACACCGGACTCTCCATGGCTCTGACACCGGACTCTCCATGGCTCTGACACGGGACTCTCCATGGCTCTGACACCCCACTTTCTAACCGTCTGACACCCCACTCTCCATTGCTCTGACACTCCACTCTCCATGGCTCTGACACTCCACTCTCCATGGCTCTGACACTCCACTCTCCATGGCTCTGACACTCCACTCTCCATTGCTCTGACACTCCACTCTCCATTGCTCTGACACTCCACTCTCCATTGCTCTGGCACTCCACTCTCCATTGCTCTGGCACTCCACTCTCCATTGCTCTGATACTCCACTCTCCATTGCTGTGACTTTCCACTCCCCATCGCTCTGACACCCGCCCCTCCTTCTCCCTGATACTCCACTCTCCATCACTCTGACACTCCGCTCTCCATTGCTGTGAAACTCAACTCTCCATTGCACTGACACCCCACTCTCTAACGGTCTGACACCCCACTCTCTAACGGTCTGACACCCCACTCTCTAACGGTCTGACACTCCACTCTCCATTGCTCTGACACTCCACTCTCCATTGCTCTGACACTCCACTCTCCATTGCTCTGAAACCACACTCTCCATTGCTCTGACACTCCACTCTCCATTGCTCTGACACTCCACTCTCCATTGCTCTGACACTCCACTCTCCACATTGCTCTGACACTCCACTCTCCATTGCTCTGATACTCCACTCTCCATTGCTCTGATACTCCGCTCTCCATTGCTGTGACTTTCCACTCTCCATAGCTCTGACACCCGACCCTCCTTCTCCCTGATACTCCACTCTCCATAGCTCTGAAACTCCGCTCTCCATTGCTCTGACACTCCACTGTCCATTGCTCTGACACTCCACTCTACATGGCTCTGACACCCCACTCTCCATTGCTCTGACACTCCACTCTCCATTGCTCTGACACTCCACTCTCCATGGCTCTGACACTCCACTCTCCATTGCTCTGATACTCCACTGTCCATTGCTCCAGCACTGCGCTCTCCATTTCTCTGGCACTCCAATCTCCATCGCTCTGATACTCCACTCTCCATTGCTGTGACTTTCCACTCCCCATCGCTCTGACACCCGCCCCTCCTTCTCCCTGATACTCCACTCGCCATTTCTCTTACACTCCGCTCTCCATTGCTGTGAAACTCGACTCTCCATTGCACTGACACTCTACTCTCCATCGCTCCTACCACTTGGTTCTCCATCGATCTGACACTCCACTCTCCATTGTTCTGACACCCCACTCTCCATTGCTCTGACACTCCACTTTCCATTGCTCTGACACTCCACTCTCCATTGCTCTGACACTCCACTCTCCATTGCACTGACACCCCCCTCTCTATTGCTCTGACACACCACTCTCCATCGCTCTGACACTCCACTCTCCATTGCTCTGACATTCCACTCTCCATCGCTCCTCACACTTGGTTCTCCACCGCTCTAACTGTACTCTCCATCGCTCTGACACTCGATTCTCCGTCGTTCTGACACTTCATTGACGTCGTTCTGACACACCACTCTCCATCACATTGACACACCACTCTCAAGCGTTCTGACAGTCCATTCTCCATCACTCCGTCACTCCACTCTGCATTGCTCCGGCACACAACTCTCCATTGCCTTAACACTCGGCTCTCCCTCACTCTGGCACCCGACTCTCCATCGCTCCGACACTCCACTCTGCATCACTATGACACTCCCTTCTCCATTTCTCTGACACTCTACTCTCCATCGCTCTGACACTCCAATCTTCATCGTTCCTAACATTCTGCTCTGCATCGCTAAGACACTCGGCTCTCTATCACTCTGACAACCGACTCTCCATGGCTCTGACACTCCACTCTCCAAAGCGACCACACTCAACTCTCCATCGCACTGACACTGCACTCTCCATCGCCCTGACACTCCATTCTCCATCGTTATGACACTCTAGTTGTCCATCGCTCTGACACTGCACTCTTCATCGTGGTGACACTCTGCTCTCCATTGGCTGAATCTCCACACAAATTTGCTCTGACACTCCACTCTCCATTGCTCTGACACTCCACTCTCCATCACTATGACACTCCTCTTTCCATCATTCTGCCACTCCATTCTCCATCACACTGATATTCCTCTCTCCATCGTTCTGGCACCCGACCCTCCTTCCCTTTGGTACTCCACTATCCATCGCTCTGACGCTCCACTATCCATCGTTCTGACACTCCACTCTCCATTGCTCTGACACTCCACTCTCCATCATTCTGCTGCTCCATTCTCCATCACACTGATATTCCTCTCTACACCGCTCTGATACCCGACCCTCCTTCGCTTTGGTACTCCACTATCCATCGCTCTGACACTCCACTCTCCATCGCTCTGACACTCCTCTCTCCATTGCTCTGACACTCCTCTCTCCATTGCTCTGACAATCCACTGTCCATCGCACTGACACTCCACGACCCATCGCTCTGACACTCCACCCTCGATCATGCTAACTCTCCACTCTCCATTGCTCTGACTCTCCGCTCTCCATTGCTCCGACAGCCCAATCTCCATCGCTCTGACACTCAACTCTCCATCGCTCTGGCACTGCACTCTCCATCACCCTGACACTCCATTCTCCATCGTTATGACACTCCAATTGTCCATTGCTCTGCCACTGCACTCTTCATCGCGCTAACACTCCATTCTCCATCGTTATGACACTCCAGTCTTCCATCGCGCTGACACTCCACTCTCCATCGGCTGAATCTGCACACAAATTTGCTCTGACACTCCATTCTCCATTGCTCTGAGACTCCACTCTCCATCGCCCTGTCACTCCACTCTGCATTGCTCCGACACCCCACTTTCCATCGCTCTGACACTCGGCTCTCCCTCACTCTGGCATCCAACTCTCCATCGCTCTGACAGACCACTCTCCAGTGTTCTGACACTCCACTCTGCATGTTCCATCACTCCTCTCTCCATCGCTCTGACACTCCACTCTCCATCGCTCTGACACTACCCTCTCCATCGCTCTGACACTCGGCTCTCCATCACTCTGGCACCCGACTCTCCATGGCTCTGAGAATCCGCTCTCCATTGCTCTGCCACTCCACTCTCCATCGTTGTGAAACTCGACTCTCCATGGCTCCGACAATCCACTATCCATCGCTCTGTCACTCCACTCGCCATCGGTTCGAATACTTGGCTCTCCATGGCTCTGACACTCGACATTCCATCGCTCTGACACTCCATTCTCCATCGCACTGATATTCCACTCTCCGTCGCTCTGACACAGCACTCTCCATCGCTCCTAACACTCTGCACTCCATCACGCTGACACCCGACTCTCCATGGCACTGACACCCGACTCTCCATGGCTCTGAAACCCGACTCTACATGGCTCTGACACCTGACTCTCCATGGCTCTGACACCTGACTCTCCATGGCTCTGAAACCTGACTCTCCATGGCTCTGACACGGGACTCTCCATGGCTCTGACACCGGACTCTCCATGGCTCTGAAACCCCACTTTCTAACGGTCTGACACCCCACTCTCCATTGCTCTGACACTCCACTCTCCATGGCTCTGACACTCCACTCTCCATTGCCCTGGCACTCCACTCTCCATTGCTCTGGCACTCCACTCTCCATTGCTCTGGCACTCCACTCTCCATTGCTCTGATACTCCACTCTCCATCATTGTGAAACTCGACTCTCCATTGCTCCGACAATCCACTATCCATCGCTCTGTCACTCCACTCGCCATCGGTTCGAATACTTGGCTCTCCATGGCTCTGACACTCGACATTCCATCGCTCTGACACTCCATTCTCCATCGCACTGATATTCCACTCTCCGTCGCTCTGACACACCACTCTCCATTGCTCCTAACAATCTGCACTCCATCACGGTGACACCCAACTCTCCATGGCACTGACACCCGATTCTCCATCGCTCTGAAACCCTACTCTACATGGCTCTGACACCTGACTCTCCATGGCTCTGACACCTGACTCTCCATGGCTCTGACGCGTGACTCTCCATGGCACTGACACGGGACTCTCCATGGCTCTGACATCGGACTCTCCATTGCTCTGACACTCCACTCTCCATGGCTCTGACACTCCACTCTCCATTGCTCTGACACTCCACTCTCCATTGCTCTTGCACTCCACTCTCCATTGCTCTGGCACTCCACTCTCCATTGCTCTGATACTCCACTCTCCATTGCTGTGACTTTCCACACCCATTCGCTCTGACACCCGCCGCTCCTTCTCCCTGATACTCCACTCTCCATCACTCTGACACTCCGCTCTCCAATGCTGTGAAACTCGACTCTCCATTGCACTGACACCCCACTTTCTAACGGTCTGACACTCCACTCTCCATTGCTCTGATACTCCACTCTCCATTGCTGTGACTTTCCACTCTCAATTGCTCTGACACCCGACCCTCCTTCTCCCTGATTCTCCACTCTCCATAGCTCTGACACTCCGCTCTCCATTGCTCTGACACTCCACTGTCCATTGCTCTGGCACTCCACTCTACATGGCTCTGACACCCCACTCTCCATTGCTCTGACACTCCACTCTCCATTGCTCTGACACTCCACTCTCCATGGCTCTGACACTCCACTCTCCATTGCTGTGACACTCCACTCTCCATTGCTCTGGCCCTGCACTCTCCATTGCTCTGGCACTCCACTCTCCTTTGCTCTGATACTCCACTCTCCATTGCTGTGACTTTCCACTCTCCATCGCTCTGACACCCGTCCCTCCTTCTCCCTGATACTCCACTCTCCATCACTCTGACACTCCGCTCGCCATTGCTGTGAAACCCGCCTCTCCATTGCTCTGACACTCTACTCTCCATCTCTCCTACCACTTGGTTCTCCATCGATCTGACACTCCAGTCTCCATCGCTGTGACACTCCACTCTCCATCGCTCTGATACTCCACTCTCCATTGCTGTGACTTTCCACTCCCCATCGCTCTGACACCCACCCCTCCTTCTCCCTGACACTCCACTCTCCATTTCTCTGACACTCCGCTCTCCATTGCTGTGAAACTCGACTCTCCATTGCACTGACACTGTACTCTCCATCGCTCCTACCACTTGTTTCTCCATCACTCTGACACTCCACTCTCCATTGTTCTGACACCCCACTCTTCATTGCTCTGACACTCCACTCTCCATTGCTCTGACACGTCACTCTCCATTGCTCTGACACTCCACTCTCCATTGCTCTGACACTCCACTCTCCATTGCACTGACACCCCCCTCTCTATTGCTCTGACATCCCCCTCTCTATTGCTCTGACACTCCACTCTCCATCGCTCTGACACTCCACTCTCCATTTCTCTGACACTCCACTCTCCATTGTTCTGACACTCCACTCTCCATTGCTCTGATACTCCACTCACCATCGCTCTGACACTCCACTCTCCATTGCACTGACACCCCACTGTCTAACACTCGGGCACTCCACTCTCCATTGCTCTGGCACACCACTCTCCATCGCTCTGACACTCCACTCTCCATTGCAGTGACACCCCCCTCTCTATTGCTCTGAAACTCCACTCTCAATTGCTCTGACACTCCACTCTCCATTGCTCTGACACTCCACTCTCCATTGCTCTGACACTCCACTCTCCATTGCTCTGACACTCCACTCTCCATTGCTCTGACACTCCACTCTCCATTGCTCTGACACTCCACTCTCCATTGCTCTGACACTCCATTCTCCATTGCTGTGACACTGCACTGTGACTCTCCATCGCTCCTACCACTTGGTTCTCCATCGCTCTAACTGCACTCTCCGTCGCTCTGACACTCGATTCTCCATCGTTCTGACACTTCATTGACGTCGTTCTAACACACCACTCTCCATCACTCTGACACACCACTCTCCCGCGTTCTGGCACTCCATTCTCCATCACTCCGTCACTCCACTCTGCATTGCTCCGACACTCCACTCTCCATCGCCTTAACACTCGGCTCTCCCTCACTCTGGCGCCCGACTCTCCATCGCTACGACACTCCACTCTGCATCACTATGACACTCCCTTCTCCATTTCTCTGACACTGCACTCTCCATCGCTCTGACACTCCAATCTTCATCGTTCCTAACATTCTGCTCTGCATCGCTAAGACACTCGGCTCTCTATCACTCTGACAACTGACTCTCCATGGCTCTGACACTCCACTCTCCAAAGTGACGACACTCAACTCTCCATCGCACTGACACTGCACTCTCCATCGCCCTGACACTCCATTCTCCATCGTTATGACACTCTAGTTGTCCATCACTCTGACACTGCACTCTTCATCTTGCTGACACTCTGCTCTCCATCGGTTGAATCTCAACACAAATTTGCTCTGACACTCCACTCTCCATTACTATGACACTCCACTCTCCATCATTCTGCCACTCCATTCTCCATCACACTGATATTCCTCTCTCCATCGTTCTGGCACCCGACCCTCCTTCTCTTTGGTACTCCACTATCCATCGCCTTGACGCTCCACTATCCATCGCTCTGACACTCCACTCACCATTGCTCTGACACTCCACTCTCCATCATGCTGCCGCTCCATTCTCCATCACACTGATATTCCTCTCTGCACCGCTCTGATACCCGACCCTCCTTCTCTTTGGTACTCCACTATCCATCGCTCTGACACTCCACTCTCCATCGCTCTGACACTCCACTCTCCATCGCTCTGACACTCCACTCTACATCACTCTGACACTCCTCTCTCCATTGCTCTGACATTCCTCTCTCCATTGCTCTGACACTCCTCTCTCCATTGCTCTGACAATCCACTGTCCATCGCACTGACACTCCACGACCCATCGCTCTGACACTCCACCCTCCATCATGCTAACTCTCCACTCTCCATTGCTCTGACTGTCCGCTCTCCATTGCTCCGACAGCCCAATCTCCATTGCTCTGACACTCAACTCTCCATCGCTCTGGCACTGCACTCTCCATCACCCTGACTCTCCATTCTCCATCGTTATGACACTCCAGTTGTCCATTGCTCTGCCACTGCACTCTTCATTGCGCTAACACTCCATTCTCCATCGTTATGACACTCCAGTCATCCATCGCACTGACACTCCACTCTCCATCGGCTGAATCTGCACACAAATTTGCTCTGACACTCCATTCTCCATTGCTCTGAGACTCCATTCTCCATCGCCCTGTCACTCCACTCTGCATTGCTCCGACACTCCACTTTCCATCGCTCTGACACTCGGCTCTCCCTCACTCTGGCATCCAACTCTCCATCGCTCTGACAGACCACTCTCCAGTGTTCTGACACTCCACTCTGCATGCTCCATCACTCCACTCTCCATCGCTCTGACACTCCACTCTCCATCGCTCTGACACTCCACTCTCCATCGCTCTGACACTACCCTCTCCATCGCTCTGACACTCGGCTCTCCCTCACTCTGGCACCTGACTCTCCATCGCTCTGAGAATCCGATCTCCATTGCTCCGCCACTCCACTCTCCATCGTTGTGAAACTCGACTCTCCATTGCTCCGACAATCCACTATCCATCGCTCTGTCACTCCACTCGCCATCGGTTCGAATAGTTGGCTCTCCATGGCTCTGACACTCAGCATTCCATCGTCTGACACTCTATTCTCCATCGCACTGATATTCCACTCTCCGTCACTCTGACACACCACTCTCCATCGCTCCTAACACTCTGCACTCCATCACGCTGACACCCGACTCTCCATGGCTCTGACACCCGACTCTCCATGGCTCTGACACCAGACTCTCAATGGCTCTGAAACCCGACTCTCCATGGCTCTGACAACTGACTCTCCATGGCTCTGACACCTGACTCTCCATGGCTCTGACACCCGACTCTCCATGGCTCTGACAACGGACTCTCCATGGCTCTGATCTCCACTCTCTAACGGTCTGACACCCCACTCTCCATTGCTCTGACACTCCACTCTCCATTGCTCTGACACTCCACTCTCCGTTGCTCTGACACTCCACTCTCCATTGCTCTGACACTCCACTCTCGATTGCTCTGGCACTCCGCTCTCCATTGCTCCGACAGCCCAATCTCCATCGCTCTGACACTCAACTCTCCATCGCTCTGGCACTGCATTCTCCATCACCCTGACTCTCCATTCTCCATCGTTATGACACTCCAGTTGTCCTTTGCTCTGCCACTGCACTCTTCATCGCGCTAACACTCCATTCTCCATCGTTATGACACTCCAGTCATCCATCGCGCTGACACTCCACTCTCCATCGGCTGAATCTGCACACAAATGTGCTCTGACACCCGACTCTCCATGGCTCTGACAACGGTCTCTCCATGGCTCTGACACCCCACTCTCTAACGGTCTGACACCCCACTCTCCATTGCTCTGACACTCCACTCTCCATTGCTCTGACACTCCACTCTCCATTGCTCTGACACTCCACTCTCCATGGCTCTGACACTCCACTCTCCATTGCTCTGATACTCCACTCTCCATTGCTGTGACTTTCCACACCCCATCGCTCTGACACCTGCCCCTCCTGTTCCCTGATACTCCACTCTCCATCACTCTGACACTCCGCTCTCCATTGCTGTGAAACTCGACTCTCCATTGCACTGACACCCCACACTCTAACGGTCTGACACTCCACTCTCCACTGCTCTGACATTCCAATCTCCATCGCTCCTACCACTTGGTGCTCCATCGCTCTGACTGCACTCTCCATCACTCTGACACTCCACTCTCCAGCATTCTGACACTCCATTCTCCATCACTCCGTCACTCCACTCTGCATTGCTCCGACACTCCACTCTCCATCGCCTTAACGCTCGGGTCTCCCTCACTCTAGCACCCGACTCTCCATCGCTCTGACACTCCACTCTGCATCACTATGACTCTCCCTTCTCCATTTCTCTGAAACTGCCCTCTCCATCGCTCTGACACTCCAATCTTCATCGTTCCTAACATTCTGCTCTGCATCGCTATGACACTCGGCTCTCTATCACACCGACAACCGAATCTCCATGGCTCTGACACTCCACTCTCCAAAGCGACGACACTCAACTCACCATCGCTCTGACACTCCACTCTCCATTGCACTGACACCCACTCTCTAATGCTCTGACACTCCACTCTCCATTGCTCTGACACTCCACTCTCCACTGCTCTGAAACTCCAAACTCCATTGCTCTGACACTCCACTCTCCATTGCTCTGGCACTCCACTCTCCATTGCTCTGGCACTCCACTCTCCATTGCTCTGGCACTCCACTCTCCATTGCTCTGATACTCCACTCTCCATTGCTGTGACTTTCCACTCTCCATCGTTCTGACACCCGACCCTCCTTCTCCCTGATACTCCACTCTCCATCGCTCTGACACTCCGCTCTCCATTGCTGTGAATCTCGACTCTCCATTGCACTGACACTCTACTCTCCATCGCTCCTACCACTTGGTTCTCGATCGATCTGACACTCCATTCTCCATCGCTCTGACACTCCACTCTCCATTTCTCTGACACTCCACACTCCATTGCACTGACACCCCCCTCTCTATTGCTCTGACACTCCACTCTCCATTGCTCTAACTCTCCTCTCTCCATTGCTCTGACAGTCCACTCTCCATTTCTCTGACACTCCACTCTCCATTGCACTGACACCCCCCTCTCTATTGCTCTGACACTCCACTCTCCATTGCACTGACACTCCACTCTCCATTGTTCTGACACTCCACTCTCCATTGCTCTGACACTCCACTCTCCATTGCTCTGACATTCCAAACTCCTTCGCTCCTACCACTTGGTTCTCCATCGCTCTGACTGCACTCTCCATCGCTCTGACACTCGATTCTCCGTCGTTCTGACACTTCATTGACATCGTTCTGACACACCACTCTCCATCACTCTGACACACCACTCTCCATTGTTCTGACACTCCATTCTCCATCACTCCGTCACTCCACTCTGCATTGCTCCGACACTCCACTCTCCATCGCCTGAACACTCGGCTCTCCCTCACTCTGGCACCCGACTCTCCATCGCTCCGACACTCGACTCTGCATCACTATGACACTCCCTTCTCCATTTTTCTGACACTGCACTCGCCATCGCTCTGACACTCCAATCTTCATCGTTCCTAACATTCTGCTCTGCATCGCTATGACACTCGGCTCTCTATCACTCTGACAACCGACTCTCCATGGCTCTGACACTCCACTCTCCAAAGCGACGACACTCAATTCTCCATCGCGCTGACACTGCACTCTCCATCGCCCTGACACTCCATTCTCCATCATTATGACACTCTAGTTGTCCATCGCTCTGACACTGCAATCCTCATCGTGCTGACCTTCTGCTCTCCATCGGCTGAATCTCCACACAAATTTGCCCTGACACTCCGCTCTCCATTGCTCTGACACTCCACTCTCCATCACTATGACACTCCACTCTCCATCATTCTGCCACTCCATTCTCCATCACACTGATATTCCTCTCTCCATCGTTCTGGCACCCGACCCTCCTTCTCTTTGGTACTCCACTATCCATCGCTCTGACACTCCACTCTCCATTGCTCTGACACTCCACTCTCCATCATTCTGCCGCTCCATTCTCCATCACACTGATATTCCTCTCTACACGGCTCTGATACCCGACCCTCCTTCTCTTTGGTACTCCACTATACATCGCTCTGACACTCCTCTCTCCTTCGCTCTGACACTCCTCTCTCCATCGCTCTGACACTCCACTCTACATCACTCTGACACTCCCCTCTCCATTGCTCTGACACACCTCTTTCCATTGCTCTGACAATCCACTGTCCATCTCACTGACACTCCACGACCCATCGCTCTGACACTCCACCCTCCATCATGCTAACTCTCTACTCTCCATTGCTCTGACTGTCCGCTCTTCGTTGCGCCGACAGCCCAATCTCCATCGCTCTGACACTCAACTCTCCATCGCTCTGGCACTGCACTCTCCATCAACCTGACACTCCATTCTCCATCGTTATGACACTCCAGTTGTCCATTGCTCTGACACTGCACTCTTCATCGCCCTAACACTCCATTCTCCATCGTTATGACACTCCACTCTCCATTGCTCTGACACTCCACTCTCCATTGCTCTGACACTCCACTCTCCATTGCTCTGACTCTCCACTCTCCATTGCTCTGACACTCCACTCTCCATTGCTCTGACACTGCACTCTCCATCACTCTGACACTCCACTCTCCATTGCACTGACAGCCCACTCTCTAACGCTCTGACACCCCACTCTCCATTGCTCTGACACTCCACTCTCCATCGCCCTGTCACTCCACTCTGCATTGCTCCGACACTCCACTTTCCATCGCTCTGACACTCGGCTCTCCCTCACTCTGGCACCAAACTCTACATCGCTCTGACACTCCACTCTCCAGTGTTCTGACACTCCACTCTGCATCGCTCCATCACTCCACTCTCCATCGCTCTGACACTCCACTCTCCATCGCTCTGACACTACCCTCTCCATCGCTCTGACACTCGGCTCTCCCTCACTCTGGCACCCGACTCTCCATCGCTCTGAGAATCCAATCTCCATTGCTCTGCCACTCCACTCTCCATCGTTGTGAAACCCGACTCTCCATTGCTCCGACAATCCACTATCCATCGCTCTGTCACTCCACTCGCCATCGGTTCGAATACTTGGCTCTCCAGTTCTCTGACACTCGGCATTCCATCGCTCTGACACTCCATTCTTCATCGCACTGATATTCCACTCTCCGTCGCTCTGAAACACCACTCTCCATCGTTCCTAACACTCAGCACTCCATCACGCTGACACCCGACTCTCCATGGCTCTGACACCCGACTCGCCATGGCTCTGACACCCGACTCTCCATGGCTCTGACACCCGACACTCCATGGCTCTGAAACCCGACTCTCCATGTCTCTGACACCGGACTCTCCATGGCTCTGACACCCCACTCTCTAACGGTCTGACACCCCACTCTCCTTTGCTCTGAAACTCCACTCTCCATTGCTCTGACAGTCCACTCTCCATGGCTCTTACACTCCACTATCCATTGCTCTGACACTCCACTCTCCAGTGTTCTGACACTCCACTCTGCATCGCTCCATCACTCCACTCTCCATCGCTCTGACACTCCACTCTCCATCGCTCTGACAGTATCCTCTCCATCGCTCTGACACTTGGCTCTCCCTCACTCTGGCACCCGACTCTCCATCGCTCTGAGAATCCGATCTCCATTGCTCTGCCACTCCACTCTCCATCGTTGTGAAACTCGAGTCTCCATTGCTCCGACAATCCACTATCCATCGCTCTGTCACTCCACTCGCCATCGGTTCGTATACTTTGCTCTCCATGGCTCTGACACTCGGCATTCCATCGCTCTGACACTCCATTCTCCATCGCACTGATATTCCACTCTCCGTCGCTCTGACACACCACTCTCCATTGCTCCTAACACTCTGCACTCCATCACGCTGACACCCGACTCTCCATGGCTCTGACACCCGACTCTCCATGGCTCTGACACCCGACTCTCCATGGCTCTGAAACCCGACTCTCCATGGCTCTGAAACCCGACTCTCCATGGCTCTGACACCCGACTCTCCATGGCTCTGAAACCCGACTCTCCATTGCTCTGACACCTGACTCGCCATGGCTCTGACACCCAACTCCCCATGGCTCTGACACCGGACTCTCCTTGGCTCTGACACTCGACTCTCCATGGCTCTGACACCCGACTCACCATGGCTCTGACACCCGACTCTCCATGGCTCTGACACCCGACTCACCATGGCTCTGACACCCGACTCTCCATGGCTATGACGCGTGACTCTCCATGGCACTGACACCCGACTCTCCATGGCTCTGACACTGCACTCACCATGGCTATGGCACTCCACTCTCCATCGCTCCTAAAACTCCATTCTCCATCGCTCTGACACTCCCTTCTCCATCACTCTGACACTGCACTCTCCATCACTCTGACAATCCACTCTCCATCGCTCTGAGACTGCACTCTCCATCGGTCTGACACTTCACTCTCCATCGCTCCTAACACTCTGCTCTCCATCGTGCTGAGATTCCACTCTCCGTTGCCCTGACATTCCACTCTCCATCGCGCTGACACTCCACTCTCCATTGCTGAGACACTCCACTCTCCATTGCTGAGACACTCAACTCTCCATCATTCTGAAACTCCAATCTCAATTCTCTGAAACTCCACTCCCCATCTTTCCGTCACTCCACTCTCCATTGCTACGACGCTCAACTCTCCATCACTCTGACAATCCACTGTCCATCGCACTCACTCTCCACGACCCATCGCTCTGACACTCCACCCTCCATCATGCTAACTCTCCACTCTCCATTGCTCTGACTGTCCGCTCTCCATTGCTCCGACAGCCCAATCTCCATCGTTCTGGCACTCCACTCTCCATCACCCTGACACTCCATTCTCCATCGTTATGACACTCCAGTCATCCATCGCTCTGACACCCGACCCTCCTTCTCCCTGATACTCCACTCTCCACGGCTCAGATACTCCACTCTCCATCGCTCTGACTCTCCACTCTCCATCGCTCTGACACTCCAATCTCAATCGCTCCTAACACTCTGCTCTCCATCACTCTGACAGCAGAATCTCCATGGCTCTGACACTCCAGTCTCCATTGCTCCAAGACCTCATTCTCCATCGCTCTGACGCTCTACTCTCCATCGCCCTGATGCTCTACTCTCCATCGCTCTGACACTCCACTCTCCATCGCCCTGACACTCCACTCTCAACTGCTGAGACACTCCACGCTCCATCACTCTGAAACTCCAATCACAATTTCTCTGAAGCTCCACTCCCCATCGTTCCATCACTCCACTCTCCATTGCTACGACACTCAACTCTCGATCACTCTGACACTGCACTCTCCATCGATCTGACACTCCACTCTCCATCGGCTGAATCTCCACACAAATTTGCTCTGCCACTCCACTCTCCATCGCTGTGTAACCCGACTCTCCATTGCTCCGACACTCTACTCTCCATTGCTTGGTTCTCCATCGCTCTGACTGCACTCTACATCGCTTGACACTGCACTCTCCATCGGCTGAATCTCCACACAAATTTGCTCTGACACTCCACTGTCCATCACACTGACACTCCACTACTCATCACTCTGACACTCCACCCTCCATCATGCTAACTCTCCACTCTCCATCGCTCTGACTGTCCACTCTCCATTGTTCTGGCACTCCACTCCCCATCGCTCTGACACTCCACTCTCCATCACTCTGACACTCCACTCTCAATCATTCTGCCACTCCATTCTCCATCACACTGATATTACTCTCTACACCGCTCTGATACCCGACCCTCCTTCTCTTTGGTACTCCACTATCCATCGCTCTGACACTCCACTCTCCATCGCTCTGACACTCCACTCTCCGTCGCTCTGACACTCCACTCTCCATCGCTCTGACACTCCACTCTACATCACTCTGACACTCCTCTCTCCATTGCTCTGACACTCCTCTCTCCATTGCTCTGACACTCCTCTCTCCATTGCTCTGACAATCCACTGTCCATCGCACTGACACTCCACGACCCATCGCTCTGACACTCCACCCTCCATCATGCTAACTCTCCACTCTCCATTGCTCTGACTGTCCGCTCTCCATTGCTCCGACAGCCCAATCCCCATTGCTCTGACACTCAACTCTCCATCGCTCTGGCACTGCACTCTCCATCGCTCTGGCACTGCACTCTCCATCACCTTGACACACCATTCTCCATCGTTATGACACTCCAGTTGTCCATTGCTCTGCCACTGCACTCTTCATCGCGCAAACACTCCATTCTCCATCGTTATGACACTCCAGTCATCCATCGCGCTGACACTCCACTCTCCATCACTGTGACACTCCACTCTCCATCGTTCTGCCACTCTATTCTCCATCACACTGATATTCCTCTCTACATCACTCTGACACCCGACCCCTATTCTCGTTGGTACTCCACTATCCATCGCTCTGACACTCCACTCTCCATTGCTCTGTCACTCCACTCTTCATCACTCTGACACTCATAGCTCCATTGTTCTGACACTCCACTCTCCATCGGTCTGTCACTACACTCTCCATCGCTCTGACACTCCACTCTCCATTGCTCCGACACTCCACTCTGCATTGCTCTGACACTCCACTCTCCATTGCTCTGACACTCCACTCTCCATTGCTCTGACTCTCCACTCTCCATTGCTCTGACACTCCACTCTCCATTGCTCTGACACTCCACTCTCCATTGCTCTGACACTCCACTCTCCATTGCTCTGACACTCCACTCTCCATTGCTCTGACACTCCACCCTCCATTGCTCTGACACACCAGCCTCCATTGCTCTGACACACCACCCCCCATTGATCTGACACTCCACTCTCCATTGTTCTGACACTCCACTCTCCATTGCCCTGACACTCCACTCTCCATTGCTCTGAAACTCCACTCTCCATTGCTCTGACACTCCACTGTCCATTGCTCTCAAACTCCAGTCTCCATTGCTCTCAAACTCCAGTCTCCATTGCTCTCAAACTCCAGTCTCCATTGCTCTCAAACTCCAGTCTCCATTGCTCTGACACTCCGCTCTCCATTGCTCTGACACTCCGCTCTCCATCGCTCTGACACTCCACTCTCCATTGCTCTGACACTCCACTCTCCATTGCTCTGACACTCCACTCTCCATCCCTCTGACACACCACTCTCCATTGCTCTGAAACTCCACTCTCCATTGCTCTGACACACCACTCTCCATTGCTCTGACACTCCACTCTCCATTGCTCTGACACTCCACTCTCCATTGCTCTGACACTCCACTCTCCGTTGCTCTGACACTCCACTCTCCATTGCTCTGACACTCTTCAGTCCATTGCTCTGACACTCCACTCTCCATTGCTCTGACACTCCACTCTCCATTGCTATGACACTCCACTCTCCATTGCTCTGACACTCCACTCTCCATTGTTCTGACACTCCACTCTCCATTGCTCTGACACTCCACTCTCCGTTGCTCTGACACTCCACTCTCCGTTGCTCTGACACACCACTCTCCGTTCCTCTGACACTCCACTCTCCATTGCTCTGACACTCCACTCTCCATTGCTCTGACACACCAAGTTCCATTGCTCTGACTTCCACTCTCCATTGCTCTGACACTCCACTCTCCATTGCTCTGACACTGCACTCTCCATTGCTCTGACACTCCACTCTCCATTGCTCTGACAATCCACTCTCCATTGCTCTGACACTCCACTCTCCATTGCGCTGACACTCCACTGTCCATTGCTCTGACACTCCACTCTCCATTGCTCTGAAACTCCACTCTCCATTGCTCTGAAACTCCACTCTTCATTGCTCTGACACTAGACTCTCCATTGCTCTGACACTCCACTCTCCGTTGCTCTGACACTCCACTCTCCATTGCTCTGACACTCCACTTTCCATTGCGCTGACACTCCACTGTCCATTGCTTTGACACTCCACTCTCCATTGCTCTGACACACCACTCTACATTAATCTGAAGCTCCACTCTCCATTTTTCTGAAACTCCACTCTTCATTGCTCTGACACTCGACTCTCCATTGCTCTGACACTCCACTCTCCATTGCTCTGAAACACCACTCTCCATTGCTCTGAAACTCCACTCTTCATTGCTCTGACACTCCACTCTCCATTGCTCTGACACTCCACTCTCCATTGCTCTGACACTCAACTCTCCATTGCTCTGACACTCCAATTTCCATTGCTCTGACACTCCACTCTCCATCGCTGTGAAAGTCGACTCTCCATTGCTCCGACACTCTACTCTCCATCGCAGTGAAACTCGATTCTCCATTGCTCCGACATTCTACACTCCATCGCTCCTACCACTTGGTTCTCCATTGCTTTGACTGCACTCGCCATCGCTTTGACACACCATTCTCCATTGCTCTGACAATCCGTTCTCCATTGTTCTGGCAATCCACTCTCCATTGCGCTGACACTCCACTATCCATTGCGCTGACACTCCACTGTCTATTGCTCTGACACTCTACTCTCCATTGCTCTGACACTCCACTCTCCATTGCTCTGGCAGTCCACTCTCCATTGCTTTGAGACTACATTCTCCATTGCTCTGACACTCCCCTCTCCATTTCTCTGACACTCCATTCTCCATCACTGTGAAAGTCGACTCTCCATTGCTCCGACACTCTACTCTCCATCGCAGTGAATCTCGACCCTCCATTGCTCCGACATTCTACACTTCTTCGCTCCTACCACTTGGTTCTCCATCGCTTTTACTGCACTCGCCATTGCTTTGACACACCATTCTCCATTGCTCTGACACTCCATTCTCCATCGTTCTGACACACCTCTCTCTAGCGTTCTGACACTCCAGTCTCCATCGCTCTGTCACTCCACTCTGCATTGCTCTGAAACTCCTTTCTCCATCGTTCTGACACTCAGCTCACCCTCACTCTGGCAACCGAATCTCTATAGCTCTGACACTTCAGGCTCCATCATGTTGACTCTTCATTCTCCATCACTCTGACTGTCCGCTCTCCATTGCTCCGACAGGCCACTCTCCATTGCTCTGACACTGTGCTATCCATCACTCTGTCACTCCACTCTCCATCGCTCTGATACTCCGCTGTCCATCGCTCTGAAACTGCCCTCTCCATCGCTCTGACACTCCGCTCTCCATCGCTCTGACACTCCGCTCTCCATCGCTCTGACACGCCACTCTCTAGCATTCTGACACTCCAGTCTCCATCGCTCCATCACGCCACTCTGCATTGCTTCGCATTCCACTCTCCTTCACCCTGACACCCGACCCTCCTTCTCTTTGGTACTTCCCTATCCATCGCTCGGACACTCCACTCTCCATTGCTCTTACTCTCCACTCTCCATTGCTCTGACACTCCACTCTCCATTGCTCTGACACTCCACTCTCCATTGCTCTGACACTCCACTCTCCATTGCTCTGACACTCCCCTCTCCATTGCTCTGAAACTCCACTCTCCATTGCTCTGACACTCCACTCTCCATTGCTCTGACAATCCACTCTCCATTGCTCTGACACTCCACTCTCCATTGCGCTGACACTCCACTGTCCATTGCTCTGACACTCCACTCTCCATTGCTCTGAAACTCCACTCTCCATTGCTCTGAAACTCCACTCTCCATTGCTCTGAAACTCCACTCTCCATTGCTCTGAAACTCCACTCTCCATTGCTCTGACACTCCACTCTCCATTGCTCTGACACTCCACTCTCCATTGCTCGACACTCCACTCTCCACTCCTCTGACACTCCACCCTCCATTGCCCTGACACTGCACGCCCCCTTGCTCTGACACACCATTCTCCATCGTTCTGACACTCAGCTCTCCCTCACTCTGGTACCCGAATTACTATAGCTCTGAAGCACCATAATGATAACTCTTCAGTCTCCATCACTCTGACTGTCCGCTCTCCATTGCTCCGACAGCCCACTCTCCATTGCTCTGACACTCCACTCTCCATTGTTCTGACACTCCACTCTCCATTGCTCTGACACTCCACTCTCCATTGTGCTGACACTCCACTATCCATTGCTCTGACACACCACACTCCATTGCTCTGACACTCCACTCTCCATCGCTCTGACACTACACTCTCCATTGCTCTGAAACTCCACTCTCCATTGCTATGAAACTCCACTCTCCATTGCTCTGACACTCCACTCTCCATTGCTCTGAATTTCAACTCTCCATTGTTCTGAGAAACCACTTTCCATTGATCTGACACTCCACTCTCCATTGACCTGACAATCCAGTCTCCATTACTCTGACACTCCACTCTCCATTGCTCTGACACTCCACTGTCCATTGCTCTGGTACTCCACTCTCCATTGCTCTGACACTCCACTCACGATTGCTCAGACACTCCACTCTCCATTGCTCTGACACTCCACTCTCCATTGCCCTGATACTCCACTCTCCATTGCTCTGACCATCCACTCTCCATTGCTCCGACACTCCACTCTCCATTGCTCTGACACTCCACTCTCCATCGCTCTGAGACTCCACTCTCCATTGCTCTGACACTCCATTCTCCATTGCTGTGACACTGCACTCTCCATCGCTCTGACACTCCGCTCTCCATCGCTCTGACACGCCACTCTCTAGCGTTCTGACACTCCAGTCTCCATCGCTCCATCACGCCACTCTGCGTTGCTTCGCATTCCACTCTCCCTCACCCTGACAACCGACCCTCCTTCTCTTTGGTACTCCCCTCTCCATTGCTCTGACACTCCACTCTCCATTGCTCTGACACTCCACTCTCCATTGCTCAGACACTCCACTCTCCATTGCTCTGACACTCCCCTCTCCATTGCTCTGACACTCCCCTCTCCATTGCTCTGAAACTCCACTCTCCATTGCTCTGACACTCCACGTTCCATTGCTCTGACACTCCACTCTCCATTGCTCTGACACTCCACTCTCCATTGCTCTGACACTCCGCCCTCCATTGCTCTGACACTCCACTCTCCATTGCTCTGAAACTACACTCTCCATTGCTCTGACAATCCACTCTCCATTGCTCTGACACTCCACTCTCCATTGTTCTGACACTCCATTCTCCATTGCTCTGACACTCCACTCTCCATTGCTCTGACACTGCACGCCCCTTTGCTCTGACACTCCAACCTCCATTGCTCTGACACACCACTCTACATTAATCTGACACTCCACTCTCCATTGCTCTGACACTCCACTCTCCATTGTTCTGACACTCCACTCTCCGTTGCTCTGACACTCCACCATGCATTGCTCTGACACTCCATTCTCCATCGTTCTGACACTCGGCTCTCCCTCACTCTGGCACCCGAATCTCTATAGCTCTGACACTCCACGCTCCATCATGTTAACTCTTCACTCTCCATCACTCTGACTGTCCGCTCTCCATTGCTCCTACAGCCCACTCTCCATTGCTCTGACACTCCACTCTCCATTGCTCTGACACTCCACTCTCCATTGCTCTGACACTCCACTCTCCATTGCTCTGAATCTCCACTCTCCATTGCTCTGACACTCCAGTATCCATCGCACTGATACTGCGCTCTGCATCGCTCTGAAACTCCGCTCTCCATCGCTCTGACACGCCACTCTCTAGCGTTCTGACACTCCAGTCTCCATCGCCCCATCACGCCACTCTGCATTGCTTCGCATTCCACTCTCCCTCACCCTGACACCCTACCCTCCTTCTCTTTGGTACTTCCCTATCCATCGCTCTGACACTTCACTCTCCATTGTTCTGACACTCCACTCTTTGTTGCTCTGACACTCCACTCTCCATTGCTCTGACATTCCACTCTCCATTGCTCTGACACTCCACGTTCCTTTGCTCTGACACTCCACTCTCCATTGCGCTGACACTCCACTGTCCATTGCTCTGACACTCCACTCTCCATTGCTCTGAAACTCCACTCTCCATTGCTCTGAAACTCCACTCTCCATTGCTCTGACACTCCACTCTCCATTGCTCTGACACTCCACTCTCCTTTGCTCTGACACTCCACTCTCCATTGCTCTGACACTCCACTCTCCATTGCTCTGACACTCCACTCTCCATTGCTCTGACACTCCACTCTCCATCGCTGTGAAAGTCGACTCTCCATTGCTCCGACAATCTACTATCCATCGCAGTGAACCTCGACTCTCCATTGCTCCGACATTCTACACTCCATCGCTCCTACCACTTGGTTCTCCATCGCTTTGACTGCACTCTCCATCGCTTTGACACACCATTCTCCATTGCTCTGACAGTCCATTCTCCATTGCTCTGACACTCCACTCTCCATTGCTCTGACACTCCACTCTCCGTTGTGCTGACACTCCACTGTCCATTGCTCTGTCACTCTACTCTCCATTGCTCTGACACTCCACTCTCCATTACTCTGACAGTCCACCCTCCATTGCTCTGACACTCCATTCTCCATTGCTCTGACACTCCATTCTCCATTGCTCTGACACTCCACTCTCCATTGCTCTGACACTCCGCCCTCCATTGCTCTGACACTCCACTCTCCATTGCTCTGAAACTACACTCTCCATTGCTCTGACAATCCACTCTCCATTGCTCTGACACTCCACTCTCCATTGTTCTGACACTCCATTCTCCATTGCTCTGACACTCCACTCTCCATTGCTCTGACACTGCACGCCCCTTTGCTCTGACACTCCACTCTCCATTGCTCTGACACACCACTCTACATTAATCTGACACTCCACTCTCCATTGCTCTGACACTCCACTCTCCATTGTTCTGACACTCCACTCTCCGTTGCTCTGACACTCCACCCTGCATTGCTCTGAGACTCCATTCTCCATCGTTCTGACACTCGGCTCTCCCTCACTCTGGCACCCGAATCTCTATAGCTCTGACACTCCACGCTCCATCATGTTAACTCTTCACTCTCCATCACTCTGACTGTCCGCTCTCCATTGCTCCTACAGCCCACTCTCCATTGCTCTGACACTCCACTCTCCATTGCTCTGACACTCCACTCTCCATTGCTCTGACACTCCACTCTCCATTGCTCTGAATCTCCACTCTCCATTGCTCTGACACTCCAGTATCCATCGCACTGATACTGCGCTCTGCATCGCTCTGAAACTCCGCTCTCCATCGCTCTGACACGCCACTCTCTAGCGTTCTGACACTCCAGTCTCCATCGCCCCATCACGCCACTCTGCATTGCTTCGCATTCCACTCTCCCTCACCCTGACACCCTACCCTCCTTCTCTTTGGTACTTCCCTATCCATCGCTCTGACACTTCACTCTCCATTGTTCTGACACTCCACTCTTTGTTGCTCTGACACTCCACTCTCCATTGCTCTGACATTCCACTCTCCATTGCTCTGACACTCCACGTTCCTTTGCTCTGACACTCCACTCTCCATTGCGCTGACACTCCACTGTCCATTGCTCTGACACTCCACTCTCCATTGCTCTGAAACTCCACTCTCCATTGCTCTGAAACTCCACTCTCCATTGCTCTGACACTCCACTCTCCATTGCTCTGACGTTCCACTCTCCTTTGCTCTGACACTCCACTCTCCATTGCTCTGACACTCCACTCTCCATTGCTCTGACACTCCACTCTCCATTGCTCTGACACTCCACTCTCCATTGCTCTGACACTCCACTCTCCATCGCTGTGAAAGTCGACTCTCCATTGCTCCGACAATCTACTATCCATCGCAGTGAACCTCGACTCTCCATTGCTCCGACATTCTACACTCCATCGCTCCTACCACTTGGTTCTCCATCGCTTTGACTGCACTCGCAATCGCTTTGAGACACCATTCTCCATTGCTCTGACAGTCCATTCTCCATTGCTCTGACACTCCACTCTCCATTGCTCTGACACTCCACTCTCCGTTGTGCTGACACTCCACTGTCCATTGCTCTGTCACTCTACTCTCCATTGCTCTGACACTCCACTCTCCATTACTCTGACAGTCCACCCTCCATTGCTCTGACACTCCATTCTCCATTGCTCTGACACTCCATTCTCCATTGCTCTGACACACCACTCTCCATTGCTCTGACACTCCACTCTCCATTGCTCTGACAGTCCACTCTCCATTGCTCTGAGACTCCACTCTCCATTGCTCTGAAACTCCACACTCCATTGCTCTGACACTCCCCTTTCCATTGCTCTGACACTCTACTCTCCATTGCTCTGACACTCCACTCTCCATTGCTCTGACACCACACTCTCCAATGCTCTGACACTCCACTCTCCATTGCTCTGACACTCCCCTCTCCATTGCTCTGAAACTCAACTCTCCATTGCTCTGACACTCCACGTTCCATTGCTCTGACACTCCACTCTCCATTGCTCTGACACTCCACTCTCCATTGCTCTGACACTCCACCCTCCATTGCTCTGACACTCCACTCTCCATTGCTCTGACACTCCACTCTCCATTGCTCTGAAAATCCACTCTCCATTGCTCTGACACTCCACTCTCCATTGCTCTGACACTCCACTATCCATTGCGCTGACACTCCACTGTCCATTGCTCTGACACTCCACTCTCCATTGCTCTGAAACCCCACTCTCCATTGCTCTGAAACTCCACTCTCCATTGCTCTGACACTCCACTCTCCATTGCTCTGACACTCCACTCTCCATTGCTCTGACACTCCACTCTCCTTTGCTCTGACACTCCACTCTCCTTTGCTCTGACACTCCACTCTCCATTGCTCTGACACTCCACTCTCCATTGCTCTGACACTCCACTCTCCATTGCTCTGACACTCCACTCTCCATCGCTGTGAAAGTCGACTCTCCATTGTTCCGACACTCTACTCTCCATCGCAGTGAACCTCGAGTCTCCATTGCTCCGACATTCTACACTCCATCGCTCCTACCACTTGGTTCTCCATCGCTTTGACTGCACTCGCCATCGCTTTGACACACCATTCTCCATTGCTCTGACAGTCCATTCTCCATTGCTCTGACACTCCACTCTCCATTGCTCTGACACTCCACTCTCCATTGTGCTGACACTCCCCTCTCCATTGCTCTGACACTCCACTCTCCATTGCTCTGACACTACACTCTCCATTGCTCTGACACTCCACTCTCCATTGCTCTGACACTCCCCTCTCAATTGCTCTGAAACTCCACTCTCCTTTGCTCTGACACTCCACGTTCCATTGCTCTGACACTCCACTCTCCATTGCTCTGACACTCCACTCTCCATTGCTCTGACACTCCACCCTCCATTGCTCTGACACTCCACCCTCCATTGCTCTGACACTCCACTCTCCATTGCTCTGACACTCCACTCTCCATTGCTCTGCAACTCCACTCTCCATCGCTCTGACACTCCACTCTCCATTGCTCTGACACTCCACTCTCCATTGCTCTGACACTCCACTCTCCATTGCTCTGACACTCCACTCTCCATCGCTGTGAAAGTCGACTCTCCATTGCTCCGACACTCTACTCTCCATCGCAGTGAACCTCGAGTCTCCATTGCTCCGACATTCTACACTCCATCGCTCCTACCACTTGGTTCTCCATCGCTTTGACTGCACTCGCCATCGCTTTGACACACCATTCTCCATTGCTCTGACAGTCCATTCTCCATTGCTCTGACACTCCACTCTCCATTGCTCTGACACTCCACTCTCCATTGTGCTGACACTCCACTGTCCATTGCTCTGACACTCCACTCTCCATTGCTCTGACACTACACTCTCCATTGCTCTGACACTCCACTCTCCATTGCTCTGACACTCCCCTCTCCATTGCTCTGAAACTCCACTCTCCATTGCTCTGACACTCCACGTTCCATTGCTCTGACACTCCACTCTCCATTGCTCTGACACTCCACTCTCCATTGCTCTGACACTCCACCCTCCATTGCTCTGACACTCAACCCTCCGTTGCTCTGACACTCCACTCTCCATTGCTCTGACACTCCACTCTCCATTGCTCTGACACTCCACTCTCCATTGCTCTGACAATCCACTCTCCATTGCTCTGACACTCCACTCTCCATTGCTCTGACACTCCACTATCCATTGCGCTGACACTCCACTGTCCATTGCTCTGACACTCTACTCTCCATTGCTCTGACACTCCACTCTCCATTGCTCTGACACTCCACTCTCCATTGCGCTGAAACTCCACACTCCATTGCTCTGACACTCCACTATCCATTGCGCTGACACTCCACTGTCCATTGCTCTGACACTGCACGCCCCATTGCTCTGACACTCCACTCTCCATTGCTCTGAAACTCCACTCTCCATTGCTCTGACACTCCAGTATCCATTGCACTGATTCTCCCCTCTCCATCGCTCTGAAACTCCGCTCTCCATCGCTCTGACACGCCACTCTCTAGCGTTCTGACACTCCAGTCTGCATCGCTGTGAAAGTCGACTCTCCTTTGCTTCGACACTCTACTCTCCATCGCAGTGAACCTCGACTCTCCATTGCTCCGACCTTCTACACTCCATCGCTCCTACCATTTGGTTCTCCATCGCTTTGACTGCACTCGCCATCGCTTTGACACACCATTCTCCATCGCTCTGACACTCCACTCTCCATTGCTCTGACACTCCACTCTCCATTGCTCTGACACTCCACTCTCCATTGCTCTGACACTCCCCTCTCCATTGCTCTGACACTCCCTTCTCCATTGCTCTGAAACTCCACTCTCCATTGCTCTGACACTCCACGTTCCATTGCTCTGACACTCCACGCTCCATTGCTCTGACACTCCACTCTCCATTGCTCTGACACTCCACCCTCCATTGCTCTGACACTCCACTCTCCATTGCTCTGACACTCCACTCTCCATTGTTCTGACACTCCATTCTCCATTGCTCTGACACTCCACTCTCCATTGTTCTGACACTGCACGCCCCATTGCTCTGATACTCCACTCTCCATTGTTCTGACACTCCATTCTCCATTGCTCTGACACTCCACGCTCCATTGCTCTGACACTCCAGTATCCATCGCACTGATACTCCGCTCTCCATCGCTCTGAAACTCCGCTCTCCATCGCTCTGACACGCCACTCTCTAGCGTTCTGACACTCCAGTCTCCATCGCCCCATCACGCCACTCTGCATTGCTTCGCATTCCACTCTACCTCACCCTGACACCCGACCCTCCTTCTCTTTGGTACTTCCCTATCCATCGCTCTGACACTTCACTCTCCATTGTTCTGACACTCCACTCTCCGTTGCTCTGACACTCCACTCTCCATTGCTCTGACATTCCACTCTCCATTGCTCTGACACTCCACGTTCCTTTGCTCTGACACTCCACTCTCCATTGCGCTGACACTCCACTGTCCATTGCTCTGACGCTCCACTCTCCATTGCTCTGAAACACCACTCTCCATTGCTCTGAAACTCCACTCTCCATTGCTCTGTCACTCCACTCTCCATTGCTCTGACACTCCACTCTCCATTGCTCTGACACTCCACTCTCCTTTGCTCTGACACTCCACTGTCCATTGCTCTGACACTCCACTATCCATTGCTCTGACACTCCACTCTCCATTGCTCTGACACTCCACTCTCCATTGCTCTGACACTCCACTCTCCATCGCTGTGAAAGTCGACTCTCCATTGTTCCGACACTCTACTCTCCATCGCAGTGAACCTCGACTCTCCATTGCTCCGACATTCTACACTCCATCGCTCCTACCACTTGGTTCTCCATCGCTTTGACTGCACTCGCCATCGCTTTGACACTCCATTCTGCATTGCTCTGACAGTCCATTCTCCATTGCTCTGACACTCCACTCTCCATTGCTCTGTCACTCTACTCTCCATTGCTCTGACACACCACTCTCCATTGATCTGACACTCCACTCTCCATTGCTCTGACAGTCCACTCTCCATTGCTCTGAGACTCCACTCTCCATTGCTCTGAAACTCCACACTCCATTGCTCTGACACTCCCCTTTCCATTGCTCTGACACTCCACTCTCCATTGCTCTGACACTCCACTCTCCATTGCTCTGACACTCCACTCTCCATTGCTCTGACACTCCACTCTCCATTGCTCTGACACTACACTCTCCATTGCTCTGACACTCCACTCTCCATTGCTCTGACACTCCCCTCTCCATTGCTCTTAAGCTCCACACTCCATTGCTCTGACACTCCACGTTCCATTGCTCTGACACTCCACCCTCCATTGCTTTGAAAATGCACGCCCCATTGCTCTGACACGCCATTCTCCATCGTTATGACACTCCAGTCGCCCATCGCTCTGACACTGCACTCTTCATTGCGCTAACACTCCATTCTCCATCCTTATGACACTCCAGTCATCCATCGCTCTGACACTACACTCTCCATCACTGTGACACTCCACTCTCCATCGTTCTGCCACTCTATTCTCCATCACACTGATATTCCTCTCTCCATCACTCTGACACCCGACCCCTATTCTCTTTGGTACTCCACTATCCATCGCTCTGACACTCCTCTCTCCTTTGCTCTGTCACTCCACGCTTCATCGCTCTGACACTCCACTCTCCATCGCTCGGAGACTCCGCTCTCCATTGCTCCGACAGCCCACTCTCCATTGCTCTGACACTCTGCTCTCCATCACTCTGTCACTCCACTCTCCATCGCTTTGATACTCCGCTGCCCATCGCTCTGAAACTACCCTCTCCATCGCTCTGTTACTCCGCTCTCCTTCGCTCTGACACTCCACTCTCCATTGCTCTGACATTCCACTCTCCATTGCTCTGAAACTCCACTGTCCATTGCTCTGACACTCCACTCTCCATTGCTCTGAAACTCCACTCTCCATTGCTCTGAAACTCCACTCTCCATTGCTCTGAAACTCCACTCTCCTTTGCTCTGACACTCCACTCTCCATTGCTCTGACAATCCACTCTCCATTGCTCGACACTCCACTCTCCATTCCTCTGACACTCCACCCTCCATTGCCCTGACACTGCACGCCCCCTTGCTCTGACACACCATTCTCCATCGTTCTGACACTCAGCTCTCCCTCACTCTGGCACCCGAATTACTATAGCTCTGACGCACCATCATGATAACTCTTCAGTCTCCATCACTCTGACTGTCCGCTCTCCATTGCTCCGACAGCCCACTCTCCATTGCTCTGACACTCTGCTCTCCTTCACTCTGTCACTCCTCTCTCCATCGCTCTGACACTCCGCTGTCCATTGCTCTGAAACTCCGGTCTCCATCGCTCTGACACTCCGCTCTCCTTCGCTCTGACTCGCCACTCTCTAGCGTTCTGACACTCCAGTCTCCATCACTCCATCACGCCACTCTGCATTGCTTCGCATTCCAATCTCCCTCACCATGACACCCGACCCTCCTTCTCTTTGGTACTCCACTATCCATCGCTCTGACGCTCCACTCTCCATTGTTCTGACACTAAACTCTCCATTGCTCTGACACTCCACTCTCCATTGTGCTGACACTCCACTCTCCATTGCTCTGACACACCACTCTCCATTGCTCTGACACTCCACTCTCCATAGCTCTGACACTCCACTCTCCATTGCTCTGAAACTCCACTCTCCATTGCTATGAAACTCCACTCTCCATTGCTCTGACACTCCACTCTCCATTGCTCTGAAACGCAACTCTCCATTGCTCTGACAAACCACTTTCCATTGATCTGACACTCCACTCTCCATTGACCTGACAATCCAGTCTCCATTACTCTGACACTCCACTCTCCATTGCTCTGACACTCCACTGTCCATTGCTCTGGCACTCCACTCTCCATTGCTCTGACACTCCACTCACCATTGCTCTGACACTCCACTCTCCATTGCTCTGACACTCCACTCTCCATTGCTCTGACACTCCACTCTCCATTGCTCTGACCATCCACTCTCCATTGCTCCGACACTCCACTCTCCATTGCTCTGACACTCCACGCTCCATCGCTCTGAGACTCCACTCTCCATTGCTCTGACACTGCATTCTCCATTGCTGTGACACTGCACTCTCCATCGCACTGACACTCCGCTCTCCATCGCTCTGACACGCCACTCTCTAGCGTTCGGACACTCCAGTCTCCATCGCTCCATCACGCCACTCTGCGTTGCTTCGCATTCCACTCTCCCTCACCCTGACACCCGACCCTCCTTCTCTTTGGTACTCCCCTATCCATCGCTCTGACACTCCACTCTCCATTGCTCTGACACTCCACTCTCCATTGCTCTGACACTCCACTCTCCATTGCTCTGACACTCCCCTCTCCATTGCTCTGACACTCCCCTCTCCATTGCTCTGAAACTCCACTCTCCATTACTCTGACAGTCCACGTTCCATTGCTCTGACACTCCACTCTCCATTGCTCTGACACTCCACTCTCCATTGCTCTGACACTCCACTCTCCATTGCTCTGACACTCCACTCACCATTGCTCTGACACTCCACTCTCCATTGCTCTGACAATCCACTCTCCATTGCTCTGACACTCCACTCTCCATTGTTCTGACACTCCATTCTCCGTTGCTCTGACACTCCACTCTCCATTGTTCTGACACTGCACGCCCCATCGCTCTGAAACTCCGCTCTCCATCGCTCTGACACGCCACTCTCTAGCGTTCTGACACTCCAGTCTCCATCGCCCCATCACGCCACTCTGCATTGCTTCGCATTCCACTCTACCTCACCCTGACACCCGACCCTCCTTCTCTTTGGTACTTCCCTATCCATCGCTCTGACACTTCACTCTCCATTGTTCTGACACTCCACTCTCCGTTGCTCTGACACTCCACTCTCCATTGCTCTGACATTCCACTCTCCATTGCTCTGACACTCCACGTTCCTTTGCTCTGACACTCCACTCTCCATTGCGCTGACACTCCACTCTCCATTGCTCTGACACTCCACTCTCCTTTGCTCTGACACTCCACTCTCCATTGCTCTGACAATCCACTCTCCATTGCTCTGACATTCCACCCTCAGTCGCTCTGAGACTCCACTCTCCATTGCTCTGACACTCCATTCTCCATTGCTCTGAGACTCCACTCTCCATTGCTCTGACACTCCACTCTCCATTGCTCTGACTCTCCACTCTCCATCGCCAGGAATGTCGACTCTCCATTGCTCCGACACTCTACTCTCCATCGCAGTGAAACTCGACTCTCCATTGCTCCGACATTCTACACTCCGTCGCTCCTACCACTTGTTCTCCATCGCTTTGAGTGCAATCGCCATCACTTTGACACACCATTCTCCATTGCTCTGACACTCCATTCTCCATTGCTCTGACACTCCACTCTCCATTGCTCTGACACTCCACTCTCCATTGCTCTGACACTCCACTCTCCATTGCGCTGACACTCCACTGTCCATTGCTCTGACACTCTACTCTCCATTGCTCTGATACTCCACTCTCCATTGCTCTGACAGTCCACTCTCCATTGCTCTGAGACTCCACTCTCCATTGCTCTGACACTCCCCTCTCCATTGCTCCGACACTCTACTCTCCATCGCAGTGAAACTCGACTCTCCATTGCTCCGACATTCTACACTCCTTCGCTCCTACCACTTGGTTCTCCATCGCTTTGACTGCACTCGCCATCGCTTTGACATACCATTCTCCATTGCTCTGACACTCCATTCTCCATCGTTCTGACACACCTCTCTTTAGCGTTCTGACACTCCAGTCTCCATTGCTCTATCACTCCACTCTGCATTGTTCTGACACTCCATTCTCCATCGTTCTGACACTCAGCTCTCCCTCACACTGGCACCCGAATCTCTATAGCTCTGACACTTCACGCTCCATCATGTTAACTCTTCACTCTCCATCACTCTGACTGTCCGCTCTCCATTGCTCCGACAGCCCACTCGCCATTGCTCTGACACTCTGCTCTCCATCACTCTGTCACTCCACTCACCATCGCTCTGATACTCCGCTGTCCATCGCTCTGAAACTCCCCTCTCCATCGCTCTGACACTGCGCTCTCCTTCGCTCTGACACTCCACTCTCCATTGCTCTGACACACCACTCTCCATTGCTCTGACACTCCACTGTCCATTGCTCTGACACTCCACTCTCCATTGCTCTGACACTCCACTCTCCATTGCTCTGACACTCCACTCTCCATTGCTCTGACACTACACCGTCCATTGCTTTGACAATGCACACCCCATTGCTCTGACACACCATTCTCCATTGTTATGACACTCCAGTCGCCCATCGCTCTGACACTGCACTCTTCATTGCGCTAACACTCCATTCTCCATCGTTATGACACTCCAGTCATCCATCGCTCTGACACTACACTCTCCATCACTGTGACACTCCACTCTCCATCTTTCTGCCACTCTATTCTCCATCACACTGATATTCCTCTCTCCATCACTCTGACACCCGAACCCTATGCTCTTTGGTACTCCACTATCCATCGCGCTGACACTCCACTCTCCATTGTTCTGACACTCCACTCTCCATTGTTTTGACACTCCACTCTCCATTGCTCTGACACTCCACTCTCCATTGTTCTGACACTGCGCGCCCCATTGCTCTGACACTCCACTCTCCATTGCTCTGACACACCAAACTACATTAATCTGACACTCCACTCTCCATTGCTCTGACACTCCACTGTCCATTGCTCTGACACTCCACTCTCCATTGCTCTGACACTCCACTCTCCATTGCTCTGACACTCCACTCTCCATTGCTCTGACACTCCACTCACCATTGCTCTGACACTCCACTCTCCATTGCTCTGACAATCCACTCTCCATTGCTCTGACACTCCACTCTCCATTGCTCTGACACTCCACTCTCCATTGCTCTGACACTCCATTCTCCATTGCTCTGAGACTCCACTCTCCATTGCTGTGACACTCCACTCTCCATTGCTCTGACTCTCCACTCTCCATCGCCAGGAATGTCGACACTCCATTGCTCCGACACTCTACTCTCCATCGCAGTGAAACTCGACTCTCCATTGCTCCGACATTCTGCACTCCGTCGCTCCTACCACTTGTTCTCCATCGCTTTGACTGCAATCGCCATTACTTTTACACACCATTCTCCATTGCTCTGACACTCCATTCTCCATTGCTCTAACACTCCACTCTCCATTGCTCTGACACTCCACTCTCCATTGCACTGACACTCCACTGTCCATTGCTCTGACACTCTACTCTCCATTGCTCTGATACTCCACTCTCCATTGCTCTGACAGTCCACTCTCCATTGCTCTGAGACTCCACTCTCCATTGCTCTGACACTCCCCTCTCCATTGCTCCGACACTCTACTCTCCATCGCAGTGAAACTCGACTCTCCATTGCTCCGACATTCTACACTCCTTCGCTCCTACCACTTGGTTCTCCATCGCTTTGACTGCACTCGCCATCGCTTTGACATACCATTCTCCATTGCTCTGACACTCCATTCTCCATCGTTCTGACACACCTCTCTTTAGCGTTCTGACACTCCAGTCTCCATCGCTCTATCACTCCACTCTGCATTGCTCTGACACTCCATTCTCCATCGTTCTGACACTCAGCTCTCCCTCACACTGGCTCCCGAATCTCTGTAGCTCTGACACTTCACGCTCCATCATGTTAACTCTTCACTCTCCATCACTCTGACTGTCCGCTCTCCATTGCTCCGACAGCCCACTCTCCATTGCTCTGACACTCTGCTCTCCATCACTCTGTCACTCCACTCACCATCGCTCCGATACTCCGCTGTCCATCGCTCTGAAACTCCCCTCTCCATCGCTCTGACACTCCGCTCTCCTTCGCTCTGACACTCCACTCTCCATTGCTCTGACACACCACTCTCCATTGCTCTGACACTCCACTGTCCATTGCTCTGACACTCCACTCTCCATTGCTCTGACACTCCACTCTCCATTGCTCTGACACTACACCGTCCATTGCTTTGACAATGCACACCCCATTGCTCTGACACACCATTCTCCATCGTTATGACACTCCAGTCGCCCATCGCTCTGACACTGCACTCTTCATTGCGCTAACACTCCATTCTCCATTGTTATGACACTCCAGTCATCCATCGCTCTGACACTACACTCTCCATCACTGTGACACTCCACTCTCCATCGTTCTGCCACTCTATTCTCCATCACACTGATATTCCTCTCTCCATCACTCTGACAACCGAACCCTATGCTCTTTGGTACTCCACTATCCATCGCGCTGACACTCCACTCTCCATTGTTCTGACACTCCACTCTCCATTGTTTTGACACTCCACTCTCCATTGCTCTGACACTCCACTCTCCATTGTTCTGACACTGCGCGCCCCATTGCTCTGACACTCCACTCTCCATTGCTCTGACACACCAAACTACATTAATCTGACACTCCACTCTCCATTGCTCTGACACTCCACTGTCCATTGCTCTGACACTCCACTCTCCATTGCTCTGACACTCCACTCTCCATTGCTCTGACACTCCACTCTCCATTGCTCTGACACTCCACTCTCCATTGCTCTGACACTCCACTCTCCATTGCTCTGACACTCCACTCACCATTGCTCTGACACTCCACTCTCCATTGCTCTGACAATCCACTCTCCATTGCTCTGACACTCCACTCTCCATTGCTCTGACACTCCACTCTCCATTGCTCTGACACTCCATTCTCCATTGCTCTGAGACTCCACTCTCCATTGCTCTGACACTCCACTCTCCATTGCTCTGACTCTCCACTCTCCATCGCCAGGAATGTCGACACTCCATTGCTCCGACACTCTACTCTCCATCGCAGTGAAACTCGACTCTCCATTGCTCCGACATTCTACACTCCGTCGCTCCTACCACTTGTTCTCCATCGCTTTGACTGCAATCGCCATCACTTTGACACACCATTCTCCATTGCTCTGACACTCCATTCTCCATTACTCTGAGACTCCACTCCCATTGCTCTGACACTCCACTCTCCATTGCTCTGACTCTCCACTCTCCATCGCCAGGAATGTCGACACTCCATTGCTCCGACACTCTACTCTCCATCGCAGTGAAACTCGACTCTCCATTGCTCCGACATTCTACACTTCGTCGTTCCTACCACTTGTTCTCCATCGCTTTGACTGCAATCGCCATCACTTTGACACACCATTCTCCATTGCTCTGACACTCCATTCTCCATTGCTCTGACACTCCACTCTCCATTGCTCTGACACTCCACTCTCCATTGCGCTGACACTCCACTGTCCATTGCTCTGACTCTCTACTCTCCATTGCTCTGATACTCCACTCTCCATTGCTCTGACAGTCCACTCTCCATTGCTCTGAGACTCCACTCTCCATTGCTCTGACACTCCCCTCTCCATTGCTCCGACACTCTACTCTCCATCGCAGTGAAACTCGACTCTCCATTGCTCCGACATTCTACACTCCTTCGCTCCTACCACTTGGTTCTCCATCGCTTTGACTGCACTTGCCATCGCTTTGACATACCATTCTCCATTGCTCTGACACTCCATTCTCCATCGTTCTGACACAGCTCTCTTTAGCGTTCTGACACTCCAGTCTCCATCGCTCTATCACTCCACTCTGCATTGCTCTGACACTCCATTCTCCATCGTTCTGACACTCAGCTCTCCCTCACACTGGCACCCGAATCTCTATAGCTCTGACACTTCACGCTCCATCATGTTAACTCTTCACTCTCCATCACTCTGACTGTCCGCTCTCCATTGCTCCGACAGCCCACTCTCCATTGCTCTGACACTCTGCTCTCCATCACTCTGTCACTCCACTCACCATCGCTCTGATACTCCGCTGTCCATCGCTCTGAAACTCCCCTCTCCATCGCTCTGACACTGCGCTCTCCTTCGCTCTGACACTCCACTCTCCATTGCTCTGACACACCACTCTCCATTGCTCTGACACTCCACTGTCCATTGCTCTGACACTCCACTCTCCATTGCTCTGACACTCCACTCTCCATTGCTCTGACACTACACCGTCCATTGCTTTGACAATGCACACCCCATTGCTCTGACACACCATTCTCCATCGTTATGACACTCCAGTCGCCCATCGCTCTGACACTGCACTCTTCATTGCGCTAACACTCCATTCTCCATCGTTATGACACTCCAGTCATCCATCGCTCTGACACTACACTCTCCATCACTGTGACACTCCATTCGCCATCGTTCTGGCACTGTATTCTCCATCACACTGATATTCCTCTCTCCATCACTCTGACACCCGAACCCTATGCTCTTTGGTACTCCACTATCCATCGCGCTGACACTCCACTCTCCATTGTTCTGACACTCCACTCTCCATTGTTCTGACACTCCACTCTCCATTGTTTTGACACTCCACTCTCCATTGCTCTGACACTCCACTCTCCATTGTTCTGACACTGCGCGCCCCATTGCTCTGACACTCCACTCTCCATTGCTCTGACACACCAAACTACATTAATCTGACACTCCACTCTCCATTGCTCTGACACTCCACTGTCCATTGCTCTGACACTCCACTCTCCATTGCTCTGACACTCCACTGTCCATTGCTCTGACACTCCACTCTCCATTGCTCTGACTCTCCACTCACCATTGCTCTGACACTCCACTCTCCATTGCTCTGACAATCCACTCTCCTTTGCTCTGACACTCCACTCTCCATTGCTCTGACACTCCACTCTCCATTGCTCTGACACTCCCCTCTCCATTGCTCTGAAACTCCACTCTCCATTGCTCTGACACCCCACGTTCCATTGCTCCGACACTCCACTATCCATTTCTCAGACATTCCACTCTCAATTGCTCCTACACCCCACCCTCCATTGCTCTGACACTCCACTCTCCATTGCTCTGACACTCCACTCTCCATTGCTCTGACACTCCACTCTCCATTGCTCTGACACTCCACTCTCCATTGCTCTGACACTCCACTCTCCATTGCTCTGACACTCCACTCACCATTGCTCTGACACTCCACTCTCCATTGCTCTGACAATCCACTCTCCATTGCTCTGACACTGCACTCTCCATTGCTCTGACACTCCACTCTCCATTGCTTCGGCACTCCACTCTCCATTGCTCTGACACTCCACCCTCAGTCGCTCTGACACACCACTCTCCATTGCTCTGACACTCCTCTCTCCATTGCTCTGACACTCCAATCTCCATCGCCAGGAAAGTCGAATCTCCATTGCTCCGACACTCTACTCTCCATCGCAGAGAAACCCGACTCTCCATTGCTCCGACATTCTACACTCCGTCGCTCCTACCACTTGTTCTCCATCGCTTTGACTGCAATCGCCATCACATTGACACACCATTCTCCATTGCTCTGACACTCCATTCTCCATTGCTCTGACACTCCACTCTCCATTGCTCTGACACTCCACTGTGCATTGCTCTGACACTCTACTGTCCATTGCTCTGACACTCCACTCTCCATTGCTCTGACAGTCCACTCTCCATTGCTCTGACAGTCCACTCTCCATTGCTCTGACACTCCCCTCTCCATTGCTCCGACACTCTACTCTCCATCGCAGTGAAACTCGACTCTCCATTGCTCCGACATTCTACAGTCCTTCGCTCCTACCACTTGGTTCTCCATCGCTTTGACTGCACTCGCCATCGCTTTGACATACCATTCTCCATTGCTCTGACACTCCATTCTCCATCGTTCTGACACAGCTCTCTTTAGCGTTCTGACACTCCAGTCTCCATCGCTCTGTCACTCCACTCTGCATTGCTCTGACACTCCATTCTCCATCGTTCTGACACTCAGCTCTCCCTCACACTGGCACCCGAATCTCTATAGCTCTGACACTTCACGCTCCATCATGTTAACTCTTCACACTCCATCACTCTGATTGTCCGCTCTCCATTGCTGCGACAGCCCACTCTCCATTGCTCTGACACTCTGCTCTCCATCACTCTGTCACTCCACTCTCCATCGCTCTGATACTCCGCTGTCCATCGCTCTGAAACTCCCCTCTCCATCGCTCTGACACTCCGCTCTCCTTCGCTCTGACACTCCACTCTCCATTGCTCTGACACACCACTCTCCATTGCTCTGACACTCCACTGTCCATTGCTCTGACACTCCACTCTCCATTGCTCTGACACTCCACTTTCCATTGCTCTGACACTCCACTCTCCATTGCTCTGACACTACACCGTCCATTGCTTTGACAATGCACACCCCATTGCTCTGACACACCATTCTCCATCGTTATGACACTCCAGTCGCCCATCGCTCTGACACTGCACTCTTCATTGCGCTAACACTCCATTCTCCATCGTTATGACACTCCAGTCATCCATCGCTCTGAAACTACACTCTCAATCTCTGTGACACTCCATTCTCCATTGTTCTGCCACTCTATTCTCCATCACACTGATATTCCTCTCTCCATCACTCTGACACCCGAACCCTATTTTCTTTGGTACTCCACTATCCATCGCGCTGAGACTCCACCCTCCATTGTTCTGACACTCCACTCTCCGTTGCTCTGACACTCCACTCTCCATTGCTCTGACATTCCACTCTCCATTGCTCTGACACTCCACGTTCCTTTGCTCTTACACTCCACTCTCCATTGCGCTGACACTCCACTGTCCATTGCTCTGACACTCCACTCTCCATTGCTCTGAAACTCCACTCTCCATTGCTCTGAAACTCCACTCTCCATTGCTCTGACACTCCACTCTCCATTGCTCTGACACTCCACTCTCCTTTGCTCTGACACTCCACTCTCCATTGCTCTGACAATTCACTCTCCATTGCTCTGAAACTCCACCCTCAGTCGCTCTGAGACTCCACTCTCCATTGCTCTGACACTCCATTCTCCATTGCTCTGAGACTCCACTCTCCATTGCTCTGACACTCCACTCTCCATTGCTCTGACTCTCCACTCTCCATCGCCAGGAATGTCGACTCTCCATTGCTCCGACACTCTACTCTCCATCGCAGTGAAACTCGACTCTCCATTGCTCCGACATTCTACACTCCGTCGCTCCTACCACTTGTTCTCCATCGCTTTGACTGCAATCGCCATCACTTTGACACACCATTCTCCATTGCTCTGACACTCCATTCTCCATTGCTCTGACACTCCACTCTCCATTGCTCTGACACTCCACTCTCCATTGCGCTGACACTCCACTGACCATTGCTCTGACACTCTACTCTCCATTGCTCTGACACTCCACTCTCCATTGCTCTGACAGTCCACTCTCCATTGCTCTGAGACTCCACTCTCCATTGCTCTGACACTCCCCTCTCCATTGCTCCGACACTCTACTCTCCATCGCAGTGAAACTCGACTCTCCATTGCTCTGACATTCTACACTCCTTCGCTCCTACCACTTGGTTCTCCATCGCTTTGACTGCACTCGCCATCGCTTTGACATACCATTCTCCATTGCTCTGACACTCCATTCTCCATCGTTCTGACACACCTCTCTTTAGTGTTCTGACACTCCAGTCTCCATCGCTCTGTCACTCCTCTCTGCATTGCTCTGACACTCCATCTCCATCGTTCTGACACTCAGCTCACCCTCACACTGGCACCCGAATCTCTATAGCTCTGACACTTCACGCTCCATCATGTTAACTCTTCACTCTCCATCACTCTGACTGTCCGCTCTCCATTGCTGCAACAGCCCACTCTCCATTGCTCTGACACTCTGCTCTCCATCACTCTGTCACTCCACTCTCCATCGCTCTGATACTCCGCTGTCCATCGCTCTGAAACTCCCCTCTCCATCGCTCTGACACTCCGCTCTCCTTCGCTCTGACACTCCACTCTCCATTGTTCTGACACTCCACTCTTTATTGTTCTGACACTGCGCGCCCCATTGCTCTGACACTCCACTCTCCATTGCTCTGACACACCAAACGACATTAATCTGACACTCCACTGTCCATTGCTCTGACACTCCACTCTCCATTGCTCTGACACTCCACTCTCCATTGCTCTGACACTCCACTCTCCATTGCTCTGACACTCCACTCTCCATTGCTCTGACACTCCACTCTCCATTGCTCTGACACTCCACTCTCCGTTGCTCTGACACTCCACTCTCCATCGTTCTGACACACCTTTCTCTAGCGTTCTGACACTCCATTCTCCATCGCTCTGTCACTCCACTCTGCATTGCTCTGAAACTCCTTTCTCCTAGTTTTGACACTCAGCTCACCCTCACTCTGGCAACCGAATCTCTATAGCTCTGACATTTCAGGCTCCGTCATGTTGACTCTTCATTCTCCATCACTCTGACTGTCCGCTCTCCATTGCTCCGACAGGCCACTCTCCATTGCTCTGACACTGTGCTATCCATCATGCTGTCACTCCACTGTCCATCGCTCTGACACTCCGCTGTCCATCGCTCTGAAACTGCCCTCTCCATCGCTCTGACACTCCGCTCTCCATCGCTCTGACACTCCGCTCTCCATCGCTCTGACACGCCACTCTCTAGCGTTCTGACACTCCAGTCTCCATCGCTCCATCACGCCACTCTGCATTGCTTCGCATTCCACTCTCCCTCACCCTGACACCCGACCCTCCTTCTCCTTGGTACTCCCCTATCCATCGCTCGGACACTCCACTCTCCATTGCTCTGACACTCCACTCTCCATTGCTCTGACACTCCACTCTCCATTGCTCTGACACTCCCCTCTCCATTGCTCTGAAACTCCACTCTCCATTGCTCTGACACTCCACACTCCATTGCTCTGAAATCCACTCTCCATTGCTCTGACACTCCACTCTCCATTGCTCTGACACTCCACTCTCCATTGCGCTGACACTCCACTGTCCATTGCGCTGACACTCCACTGTCCATTGCTCTGACACTCCACTCTCCATTGCTCTGAAACTCCACTCTCCATTGCTCTGAAACTCCACTCTCCATTGCTCTGACACTCCACTCTCCATTGCCCTGACAATCCACTCTCCATTGCTCGACACTCCACTCTCCATTCCTCTGACACTCCACCCTCTATTGCCCTGACACTGCACGCCCCCTTGCTCTGGCACACCATTCTCCATCGTTCTGACACTCAGCTCTCCCTCACTCTGGCAACTGAATTACTATAGCTCTGACGCAGCATCATGATAACTCTTCAGTCTCCATCACTCTGACGGTCCGCTCTCCATTGCTCCGACAGCCCACTCTCCATTGCTCTGACACTCTGCTCTCCTTCACTCTGTCACTCCACTCTCCATCGCTCTGACACTCCGCTGTCCATCGCTCTGAAACTCCCCTCTCCATCGCTCTGACACTCCGCTCTCCTTCGCTCTGACTCGCCACTCTCTAGTGTTCTGACACTCCAGTCTCCATCACTCCTTCACGCCACTCTGCATTGCTTCGCATTCCAATCTCCCTCACCCTGACACCCGACCCTTCTCTTTGGTACTCCACTATCCATCGCTCTGACACTCCACTCTCCATTGTTCTGACACTCCACTCTCCATTGCTCTGACACTCCACTCTCCATTGTGCTGACACTCCACTCTCCATTGCTCTGACACACCACTCTCCATTGCTCTGACACTCCACTCTCCATTGCTCTGACACTCCACTCTCCATAGCTCTGACACTACACTCTCCATTGCTCTGAAACTCCAGTCTCCATTGCTATGAAACTCCACTCTCCATTGCTCTGACACTCCACTCTCCATTGCTCTGAAACTCAACTCTCCATTGCTCTGACAAACCACTTTCCATTGATCTGACACTCCACTCTCCATTGACCTGACAATCCAGTCTCCATTTCTCTGACACTCCGCTCTCCATTGCTCTGACACTCCACTGTCCATTGCTCTGGTACTCCAATCTCCATTGCTCTGACACTCCACTCACCATTGCTCTGACACTCCACTCTCCATTGCTCTGACACTCCACTCTCCATTGCCCTGACACTCCACTCTCCATTGCTCTGACCATCCACTCTCCATTGCTCCGACACTCCACTCTCCATTGCTCTGACACTCCACTCTCCATCGCTCTGAGTCTCCACTCTCCATTGCTCTGACACTCCATTCTCCATTGCTCTGACACTGCACTCTCCATCGCTCTGACACTCCGCTCTCCATCGCTCTGACACGCCACTCTCTAGCGTTCTGACACTCAGTCTCCATCGCTCCATCACGCCACTCTGCGTTGCTTCACATTCCACTCTCCCTCACCCTGACACCCGACCCTCCTTCTCTTTGGTACTCCCCTCTCCATTGCTCTGACACTCCACTCTCCATTGCTCTGACACTCCACTCTCCATTGCTCTGACACTCCCCTCTCCATTGCTCTGACACTCCCCTCTCCATTGCTCTGAAACTCCACTCTCCATTGCTCTGACACTCCACGTTCCATTGCTCTGACACTCCACTCTCCATTGCTCTGACACTACACTCTCCATTGCTCTGACACTGCACCCTCCATTGCTCTGACACTCCACTCTCCATCGTTCTGCCACTCTATTCTCCATCACACTGATTTTTCTCTCCATCACTCTGACACCCGACCCCTATTCTCTTTGGTACTCCACTATCCATCGCTCTGACACTCCTCTCTCCATTGCTCTGTCATTCCACGCTTCATCGCTCTGACACTCCACTCTACATCGCTCTGAGACTCCACTCTCCATTGCTCTGACACTCCACTCTCCATTGCTCCGACACTCCACTCTCCATTGCTCTGACACTCCACCCTCAGTCGCTCTGACACTCCACTCTCCATTGCTCTGACACTCCATTCTCCACTGCTCTGACACTCCACTCTCCATTGCTCTGACACTCCACTCTCCATTGCTCTGACACTCCACTCTCCATTGCTCTGACACTCCAATCTCCATCGCCAGGAAAGTCGACTCTCCATTCCTCTGACACTCCAGTATCCATCGCACTGAAACTCCGCTCTCCATCGCTCTGACACGCCACTCTCTAGCGTTCTGACACTCCAGTCTCCATCGCCCCATCACGCCACTCTGCATTGCTTCGCATTCCACTCTCCCTCACCCTGACTCCCTACCCTCCTTCTCTTTGGTACTTCCCTATCCATCGCTCTGACACTTCACTCTCCATTGTTCTGACACTCCACTCTCCGTTGCTCTGACACTCCACTCTCCATTGCTCTGACATTCCACTCTCCATTGCTCTGACACTCCACGTTCCTTTGCTCTGACACTCCACTCTCCATTGCGCTGACACTCCACTGTCCATTGCTCTGACACTCCACTCTCCATTGCTCTGAAACTCCACTCTCCATTGCTCTGAAACTCCACTCTCCATTGCTCTGACACTCCACTCTCCATTGCTCTGACACTCCACTCTCCATTGCTCTGACACCCCACTCTCCATTGCTCTGACACTCCACTCTCCATTGCTCTGACATTCCACTCTCCATTGCTCTGACACTCCACTCTCCATTGCTCTGACACTCCACTCTCCATTGCTCTGACACTCCACTCTCCATCGCTGTGAAAGTCGACTCTCCATTGCTCCGACACTCTAATCTCCATCGCAGTGAACCTCGACTCTCCATTGCTCCGACATTCTACACTCCATCGCTCGTACCACTTGGTTCTCCATCGCTTTGACTGCAGTCGCCATCGCTTTGACACACCATTCTCCATTGCTCTGACAGTCCATTCTCCATTGCTCTGACACTCCACTCTCCATTGCTCTGACACTCCACTCTCCATTGTGTTGACACTCCACTGTCCATTGCTCTGTCACTCTACTCTCCATTGCTCTGACACTCCACTCTCCATTACTCTGACAGTCCACCCTCCATTGCTCTGACACCCCATTCTCCATTGCTCTGACGCACCACTCTCCATTGCTCTGACACTCCACTCTCCATTGCTCTGACAGTCCACTCTCCATTGCTCTGAGACTCCACTCTCCATTGCTCTGAAACTCCACACTCCATTGCTCTGACACTCCCCTTTCCATTGCTCTGACACTCCACTCTCCATTGCTCTGACACTCCACTCTCCATTGCTCTGACACTCCACTCTCCATTGCTCTGACACTACACTCTCCATTGCTCTGACACTCCACTCTCCATTGCTCTGACACTCCCCTCTCCCTTGCTCTGAAACTCCACTCTCCATTGCTCTGACACTCCACGTTCCATTGCTCTGACACTCCACTCTCCATTGCTCTGACACTCCACTCTCCATTGCTCTGACACTCCACACTCCATTGCTCTGACACTCCACTCTCCATTGCTCTGACACTCCACTCTCCATTGCTCTGACACTCCACTCTCCATTGCTCTGACACTCCACTCTCCATTGCTCTGACACTCCACTCTCCATTGCTCTGACAATCCACTCTCCATTGCTCTGAAACTCCACACTCCATTGCTCTGACACACCACTTTCCATTGCTCTGACACTCCACTCTCCTTTGCTCTGACACTCCACTCTCCATTGCTCTGACACTCCACTCTCCATTGATCTGACACTCCACTCTCCATTGCTCTGACACTCCACTCTCCATTGCTCTGACACTCCACTCTCCATTGCTCTGACACTACACTCTCCATTGCTCTGACACTCCACTCTCCATTGCTCTGACACTCCCCTCTCCCTTGCTCTGAAACTCCACTCTCCATTGCTCTGACACTCCACGTTCCATTGCTCTGACACTCCACTCTCCATTGCTCTGACACTCCACTCTCCATTGCTCTGACACTCCACCCTCCATTGCTCTGACACTCCACTCTCCATTGCTCTGACACTCCCCTCTCCATTGCTCTGACAATCCACTCTCCATTGCTCTGACACTCCACTCTCCATTGCTCTGACACTCCACTCTCCATTGCTCTGACAATCCACTCTCCATTGCTCTGAAACTCCACACTCCATTGCTCTGACACACCACTTTCCATTGCTCTGACACTCCACTCTCCTTTGCTCTGACACTCCACTCTCCATTGCTCTGACACTCCACTCTCCATTGGTCTGACACTCCACTCTCCATTGCTCTGACACTCCACTCTCCATTGCTCCGACACTCCACTCTCCATTGCTCTGACACTCCACCCTCAGTAGCTCTGACACTCCACTCTCCATTGCTCTGACACTCCATTCTCCACTGCTCTGACACTCCATTCTCCATTGCTCTGACACTCCATTCTCCATTGCTCTGACACTCCACTCTCCATTGCTCTGACACTCCACTCTCCATTGCTCTGACACTCCACTCTCCATTGCTCTGACACTCCAATCTCCATCGCCAGGAAAGTCGACTCTCCATTGCTCTGACACTCCAGTATCCATCGCACTGTTACTCCGCTCTCCATCGCTCTGAAACTCCGCTCTCCATCGCTCTGACACGCCACTCTCTAGCGTTCTGACACTCCAGTCTCCATCGCCCCATCACGCCACTCTGCATTGCTTCGCATTCCACTCTCCCTCACCCTGACACCCTACCCTCCTTCTCTTTGGTACTTCCCTATCCATCGCTCTGACACTTCACTCTCCATTGTTCTGACACTGCACTCTCCGTTGCTCTGACACTCCACTCTCCATTGCTCTGACATTCCACTCTCCATTGCTCTGACACTCCACGTTCCTTTGCTCTGACACTCCACTCTCCATTACGCTGACACTCCACTGTCCATTGCTCTGACACTCCACTCTCCATTGCTCTGAAACTCCACTCTCCATTGCTCTGAAACTCCACTCTCCATTGCTCTGACACTCCACTCTCCATTGCTCTGACACTCCACTCTTCATTGCTCTGACACTCCACTCCCCTTTGCTCTGACACTCCACTCTCCATTGCTCTGACAGTCCACTCTCCATTGCTCTGACCTCCACTCTCCATTGCTCTGACACTCCACTCTCCATTGCTCTGACACTCCACTCTCCATCGCTGTGAAAGTCGACTCTCCATTGCTCCGACATTCTACACTCCATCACTCCTACCACTTGGTTCTCCATCGCTTTGACTGCACTTGCCATCGCTTTGACACACCATTCTCCATTGCTCTGACAGTCCATTCTCCATTGCTCTGACACTCCACTCTCCATTGCTCTGACACTCCACTCTCCATTGTGCTGACACTCCACTGTCCATATCTCTGTCACTCTACTCTCCATTGCTCTGACACTCCACTCTCCATTACTCTGACAGTCCAACCTCCATTGCTCTGACACCCCATTCTCCATTGCTCTGACACTCCCCTCTCCATTGCTCTGAAACTCCACTCTCCATTGCTCTGACACTCCACGTTCCATTGCTCTGACACTCCACTCTCCATTGCTCTGACACTCCACTCTCCATTGCTCTGACACTCCACCCTCCATTGCTCTGACACTCCACTCTCCATTGCTCTGACACTCCACTTTCCATTGCTCTGACAATCCACTCTCCATTGCTCTGACACTCCACTCTCCATTGCTCTGACACTCCACTATCCATTGCGCTGACACTCCACTGTCAATTGCTCTGACACTCTACTCTCCATTGCTCTGACACTCCACTCTCCATTGCTCTGACACTCCACTCTCCATTGCTCTGAAACTCCACAGTCCATTGCTCTGACACTCCCCTTTCCATTGCTCTGACACTCCACTCTCCATTGCTCTGACACTCCACTCTCCATTGCTCTGACACTCCACTCTCCATTGCTCTGACACTCCACTCTCCATTGCTCTGACACTCCACCCTCCATTGCTCTGACACTGCACGCCCCATTGCTCTGACACAACATTCTCTATCGTTATGACACTCCAGTCTCCCATCGCTCTGACACTGCACTCTTCATTGCACTAACACTCCGTTCTCCATCGTTATGACACTCCAGTCATCCATCGCTCTGACACTACACTCTCCATCACTGTGACACTCCACTCTCCATCGTTCTGCCACTCTATTCTCCATCACACTGATATTCCTCTCTCCATCACTCTGACACCCGACCCCTATTCTCTTTGGTACTCCACTATCCATCGCTCTGACACTCCTCTCTCCATTGCTCTGTCACTCCACGCTTCATCGCTCTGACACTCCACACTCCATCGCTCGGCGACTCCACTCTCCATTGCTCTGACACTCCACTCTCCATTGCTCTTACAATCCACTCTCCATTGCTCTGACACTCCACCCTCAGTCGCTCTGAGACTCCACTCTCCATTGCTCTGACACTCCACTCTCCATTGCTCTGACACTCCATTCTCCATTGCTCTGAGACTCCACTCTCCATTGCTCTGACACTCCACTCTCCATTGCTCTGACTCTCCACTCTCCATCGCCAGGAATGTCGACTCTCCATTGCTCCGACACTCTACTCTCCATCGCATTGAAACTCGACTCTCCATTGCTCCTACATTCTACACTCCGTTGCTCCTACCACTTGTTCTCCATCGCTTTGACTGCAATCGCCATCACTTTGACACACCATTCTCCATTGCTCTGACACTCCATTCTCCATTGCTCTGACACTCAACTCTCCATTGCGCTGACACTCCACTCTCCATTGCGCTGACACTCCACTGTCCATTGCTCTGACACTCTACTCTCCATTGCTCTGACACTCCACTCTCCATTGCGCTGACAGTCCACTCTCCATTGCACTGAGACTCCACTCTCCATTGCTCTGACACTCCCCTCTCCATTGCTCCGACACTCTACTCTCCATCGCAGTGAAACTCGACTCTCCATTGCTCTGACATTCTACACTCCTTCGCTTCTACCACTTGGTTCTCCATCGCTTTGACTGCACTCGCCATCGCTTTGACATACCATTCTCCATTGCTCTGACACTCCATTCTCCATCGTTCTGACACAGCTCTCTTTAGCGTTCTGACACTCCAGTCTCCATCGCTCTGTCACTCCACTCTGCATTGCTCTGACACTCCATTCTCCATCGTTCTGACACTCAGCTCTCCCTCGCACTTGCACCCGAATCTCTATAGATCTGACACTTCACGCTCCATCATGTTAACTCTTCACTCTCCATCACTCTGACTGTCCGCTCTCCATTGCTCCGACAGCCCACTCTCCATTGCTCTGACACTCTGCTCTCCATCACTCTGTCACTCCACTCTCCATCGCTCTGATACTCCGCTGTCCATCGCTCTGAAACTCCCCTCTCCATCGCTCTGACACTCCGCTCTCCTTCGCTCTGACACTCCACTCTCCATTGCTCTGAGACTCCACTCTCCATTGCTCTGACACTCCACTCTCCATTGCTCTGACACTCCACTCTCCATTGCTCTGACACTCCACTCTCCATTGCTCTGACACTACACCCTCCATTGCTTTGACAATGCACACCCCATTGCTCTGACACACCATTCTCCATCGTTATGACAATCCAGTCGCCCATCGCTCTGACACTGCACTCTTCATTGCGCTAACACTCCATTCTCCATCGTTATGACACTCCAGTCATCCATCGCTCTGACACTACACTCTCCATCACTGTGACACCCCACTCTCCATCGTTCTGCCACTCTATTCTCCATCACACTGATATTCCTCTCTCCATCACTCTGAGACCCGAACCCTATTCTCTTTGGTACTCCACTATCCATCGCGCTGACACTCCACTGTCCATTGTTCTGACACTCCACTCTCCATTGTTCTGACACTCCACTCTCCATTGCTCTGACACTCCACTCTCCATTGCTCTGACACTCCACTCTCCATTGTTCTGACACTGCGCGCCCCATTGCTCTGACACTCCACTCTCCATTGCTCTGACACACCAAACTACATTAATCTGACACTCCACTCTCCATTGCTCTGACACTCCACTCTCCATTGCTCTGACACTCCACTCTCCATTGCTCTGACACTCCACTCTCCATTGCTCTGACACTCCACTCTCCATTGCTCTGACACTCCAGTCTCCATTGCTCTGACACTCCACTCACCATTGCTCTGACACGCCACTCTCCATTGCTCTGACAATCCACTCTCCATTGATCTGACACTCCACTCTCCATTGCTCTGACACTCCACTCTCCATTGCTCTGACACTCCCCTCTCCATTGCTCTGAAACTCCACTCTCCATTGCTCTGAAACCCCACGTTCCATTGCTCTGACACTCCACTCTCCATTGCTCTGACACTACACCCTCCATTGCTTTGAAAATGCACACCCCATTGCTCTGACACACCATTCTCCATCGTTATTACACTCCAGTCGCCCATCGCTCTGACACTGCACTCTTCATTGCGCTAACACTCCATTCTCCATCGTTATGACACTCCAGTCATCCATCGCTCTGACACTACACTCTCAATCACTTTGACACTCCACTCTCCATCGTTCTGCCACTCTATTCTCCATCACACTGATATTCCTCTCTCCATCACTCTGACACCCGAACCCTATTCTCTTTGGTACTCCACTATCCATCGCGCTGACACTCCACTCTCCATTGTTCTGACACTCCACTCTCCATTGTTCTGACACTCCACTCTCCATTGCTCTGACACTCCACTCTCCATTGTTCTGACACTGCGCTCCCCATTGCTCTGACACTCCACTCTCCATTGCTCTGACACACCAAACTACATTAATCTGACACTCCACTCTCCATTGCTCTGACACTCCACTGTCCGTTGCTCTGACACTCCACTCTCCATTGCTCTGACACTCCACTCTCCCTTGCTCTGACACTCCACTCTCCATTGCTCTGACACTCCACTCTCCATTGGTCTGACACTCCACTCTCCATTTCTCTGACACTCCACTCTCCATTGCTCTGACACTCCACTCACCATTGCTCTGACATGCCACTCTCCATTGCTCTGACAATCCACTCTCCATTGATCTGACACTGCACTCTCCATTGCTCTGACACTCCACTCTCCATTGCTCTGACACTCCCCTCTCCATTGCTCTGAAACTCCACTCTCCATTGCTCTGAAACCCCACGTTCCATTGCTCTGACACTCCAATCTCCATTGCTCTGACACTCCACTCTCCATTGCTCTGACAATCCACTCTCCATTGCTCTGACACTCTACTCTCCATTGCTCTGACACTCCACTGTCCATTGCTCTAACACTCCACTCTCCATTGCTCTGACACTCCACACTCCAAAGCTCTGACACTCCACTTTCCATTGCTCTGACACTCCACTCTCCATTGCTCTGACACACCACTCTCCATTGCTCTGACACTCCACTCTCCATTGCTCTGACACTCCACTCTCCATTGCTCTGACACTCCACTCTCCATTGCTCTGACACTCCACCCTCCATTGCTCTCAAACTGCACGCCCCATTGCTCTGACACACCATTCTCCATCGTTATGACCACTCCAGTCGCCCATCGCTCTGACACTGCACTCTTCATTGCGCTAACACTCCATTCTCCATCGTTATGACACTCCAGTCATCCATCGCTCTTACACTACACTCTCCATCACTGTGACACTCCACTCTCCATCGTTCTGCCACTCTATTCTCCATCACACTGATATTCCTCTCTCCATCACTCTGACACCCGACCCCTATTCTCTTTGGTACTCCACTATCCATCGCTCTGACACTCCTCTCTCCATTGCTCTGTCATTCCACGCTTCATCGCTCTGACACTCCACTCTCCATCGCTCTGACACTCCACTCTCCATTGCTCCGACACTCCACTCTCCATTGCTCTGACACTCCACCCTCTGTCGCTCTGACACTCCACTCTCCATTGCTCTGACACTCCATTCTCCATTGCTCTGACACTCCACTCTCCATTGTTCTGACACTCCACTCTCCATTGCTCTGACACTCCAATCTCCATCGCCAGGAAAGTCGACTCTCCATTGCTCCGACACTCTACTCTCCATTGCAATGAAACTCGACTCTCCATTGCTCCGACATTCTACACTCCGTCGCTCCTACCACTTGTTCTCCATCGCTTTGACTGCAATCGCCATCACATTGACAGACCATTCTCCATTGCTCTGACACTCCATTCTCCATTGCTCTGACACTCCACTGTCCATTGCTCTGACACTCCACTCTCCATTGCTCTGACACTCTACTCTCCATTGCTCTGACACTCCACTCTCCATTGCTCTGACAGTCCACTCTCCATTGCTCTGACAGTCCACTCTCCATTGCTCTGAGACTCCACTCTCCATTGCTCTGACACTCCCCTCTCCATTGCTCCGACTCTCTACTCTCCATCACAGTGAAACTCGACTCTCCATTGCTCCGACATTCTACACTCCTTCGCTCCTACCACTTGGTTCTCCATCGCTTTGACTGCACTCGCCATCGCTTTGACACACCATTCTCCATTGCTCTGACACTCCATTTTCCATCGTTCTGACACACCTCTCTCTAGCGTTCTGACACTCCAGTCTCCATCGCTCTGTCACTCCACTCTGCATTGCTCTGACACTCCATTCTCCATCGTTCTGACACTCAGCTCTCCCTCACACTGGCACCCGAATCTCTATAGCTCTGACACTTCACGCTCCATCATGTTAACTCTTCACTCTTCATCACTCTGACTGTCCGCTCTCCATTGCTCCGACAGCCCACTCTCCATTGCTCTGACACTCTGCTCTCCATCACTCTGTCACTCCACTCTCCATCGCTCTGATACTCCGCTGTCCATCGCTCTGAAACTCCACTCTCCATCGCTCTGACACTCCGCTCTCCTTCGCTCTGACACTCCACTCTCCATTGCTCTGACATTCCACTCTCCATTGCTCTGACACTCGACTCTCCATTGCTATGACACTCCACTCTCCATTGCTCTGACACTCCACTCTCCATTGCTCTGACACTACACCCTCCATTGCTTTGAAAATGCACACCCCATTGCTCTGACACACCATTCTCCATCGTTATGACACTCCAGTCGCCCATCGCTCTGACACTGCACTCTTCATTGCGTTAACACTCCATTCTCCATCGTTATGACACTCCAGTCATCCATCGCTCTGACACTACACTCTCAATCACTGTGACACTCCACTCTCCATCGTTCTGCCACTCTATTCTCCATCACACTGATATTCCTCTCTCCATCACTCTGACACCCGAACCCTATTCTCTTTGGTACTCCACTATCCATCCCGCTGACACTCCACTCTCCATTGTTCTGACACTCCACTCTCCATTGTTCTGACACTCCACTCTCCATTGCTCTGACACTCCACTCTCCATTGTTCTGACACTGCGCGCCCCATTGCTCTGACACTCCACTCTCCATCGCTCTGACACACCAAACTACATTAATCTGACACTCCACTCTCCATTGCTCTGACACTCCACTGTCCATTGCTCTGACACTCCACTCTCCATTGCTCTGACACTCCACTCTCCATTGCTCTGACACTCCACTCTCCATTGCTCTGACACTCCACTCTCCATTGCTCTGACACTCCACTCTCCATTGCTCTGACACTCCACTCCGCATTGCTCTGACACTCCACTCTCCATTGCTCTGACACTCCACTCTCCATTGCTCTGACACTCCACTCTCCATTGCTCTGACACTCCACTCTCCATTGCTCTGACACTCCACTCTCCATTGCTCTGACACTCCACTCACCATTGCTCTGACACTCCACTCTCCATTGCTCTGACAATCCACTCTCCATTGATCTGACACTCCACTCTCCATTGCTCTGACACTCCACTCTCCATTGCTCTGACACTCCCCTCTCCATTTCTCTGACAGTCCCCTCTCCATTGCTCTGACACTCCCCTCTCCATTGCTCTTAAACTCCACTCTCCATTGCTCTGACACTCCACGTTCCATTGCTCTGACACTCCACTCTCCATTGCTCTGACCCTCCACTCTCAATTGCTCTGACACCCCACACTCCATTGCTCTGACACTCCACTCTCCATTGCTCTGACACTCCGCTCTCCTTCGCTCTGACACTCCACTCTCCATTGCTCTGGCACACCACTCTCCATTGCTCTGACACTCCACTCTCCATTGCTCTGACACTCCACTCTCCATTGCTCTGACACTCCACTCTCAATTGCTCTGACACTACACCCTCCATTGCTTTGACACTGCACACCCCATTGCTCTGACACACTATTCTCCATCGTTATGACACTCCAGTCGCCCATCGCTCTGACACTGCACTCTTCATTGCACTAACACTCCATTCTCCATCGTTATGACACTCCAGTCATCCATCGCTCTGACACTACACTCTCAATCACTGTGACACTCCACTCAATCGTTCTGCCACTCTATTCTCCATCACACTGATATTCCTCTCTCCATCACTCTGACACCCGAACCCTATTCTCTTTGGTACTCCACTATCCATCGCGCTGACACTCCACTGTGCATTGTTCTGACACTCCACTCTCCATTGCTCTGACACTCCATCTCCATTGTTCTGACACTGCGCGCCCCATTTCTCTGACACTCCACTCTCGATTGCTCTGACACTCCTCTCTCCATTGCTCTGACACTCCACTCTCCATTGCTCTGACACTCCACTCTCCATTTCTCTGACACTCCCCTCTCCATTGCTCTGACACTCCAATCTCCATTGCTCTGACACTCCACTCTCCATTGCTCTGACACTCCACTCACCATTGCTCTGACACTCCACTCTCCATTGCTCTGACGCTCCACTTTCCATTGCTCTGACACTCCACTCTCCATTGCTCTGACACTCCACTCTCCATTTCTCTGACACTCCACTCTCCATTGCTCTGACACTCCAATCTCCATTGCTCTGACACTCCACTCTCCATTGCTCTGACACTCCACTCACCATTGCTCTGACACTCCACTCTCCATTGCTCTGACGCTCCACTTTCCATTGCTCTGACGCTCCACTCTCCATTGCTCTGACACTCCACTCTCCATTGCACTGACACTCCACTCTCCATTGCTCTGACACTCCACTCTCCATTGCTCTGACACTCCACCCTCCATTGCTCTGACACTGCATGCCCCATTGCTCTGACACACCATTCTCCATCGTTATGACACTCCAGTCGCCCATCGCTCTGACCCTGCACTCTTCATTGCGCTAACACTCCATTCTCCATCGTTATGACACTCCAGTCATCCATCGCTCTGACACTACACTCTCCATCACTGTGACACTCCACTCTCCATCATTCTGCCACTCTATTCTCCATCACCCTGATATTCCTCTCTCCATCACTCTGACACCCGACCCCTATTCTCTTTGGTACTCCACTATCCATCGCTCTGACACTCCTCTCTCCATTGCTCTGTCACTCCACGCTTCATCGCTCTGACACTCCACTCTCCATCGCTCTGAGACTCCACTCTCCATTGCTCTGACACTCCACTCTCCATTGCTCCGACACTCCACTCTCCATTGCTCTGACACTCGACTCTCCGTCGCTCTGAGACTCGGCTCTCCATTGCTCTGACACTCCATTCTCCATTGCTCTGAGACTCCACTCTCCATTGCTCTGACACTCCACTCTCCATTGCTCTGACACTCCACTCCCAATCGCCAGGAAAGTTGACTTTCCATTGCTCTGACACTCTACTCTCCATCGCATTGAAACTCGACTCTCCATTGCTCCGACATTCTACACTCCATCGCTCCTAAAACTTGGTTCTCCATCGCTTTGACTGCACTCGCCATCGCTTTGACACACCATTCTCCATTGCTCTGACACTCCATTCTCCATTGCTCTGACACTCCACTCTCCATTGCTCTGACACTCCACTCTCCATTGCTCTGACACTCCTCTCTCCATTGCTCTGACACTCCAATCTCCATCGCCTGGAAAGTCGACTCTCCATTGCTCCGCCACTCTACTCTCCATCGCAGTGAAACTCGACTCTCCATTGCTCCGACATTCTACACTCCGTCGCTCCTACCACTTGTTCTCCATCGCTTTGACTGCAATCGCCATCACATTGACACACCATTCTCCATTGCTCTGACACTCCATTCTCCATTGCTCTGACACTCCACTCTCCATTGCTCTGACACTCCACTGTCCATTGCTCTGACACTCTACTCTCCATTGCTCTGACACTCCACTCTCCATTCCTCTGACAGTCCACTCTCCATTGCTCTGAGACTCCACTCTCCATTGCTCTGAGACTCCACTCTCCATTGCTCTGACACTCCCCTCTCCATTGCTCTGACACTCCACTTTCCATCGCTGTGAAAGTCGACTCTCCATTGCTCCGACATTCTACACTACTTTGCTCCTACCACTTGGTTCTCCATCGCTTTGACTGCACTCGCCATCGCTTTGACACACCATTCTCCATTGCTCTGACACTCCATTCTCCAGCGTTCTGACACACCTCTCTCTAGCGTTCTGACACTCCAGTCTCCATCGCTCTGTCACTCCACTCTGCAATGCTCTGACACTTCATTCTCCATCGTTCTGACACTCAGCTCTCCCTCACACTGGCACCCGAATCTCTATAGCTCTGACACTTCACACTCCATCATGTTAACTCTTCACTCTCCATCACTCTGACTGTCCGCTCTCCATTGCTCCGACAGCCCACTCTCCATTGCTCTGACACTCTGCTCTCCATCACACTGATACTCCTCTCTCCATCACTCTGACACCCGAACCCTATTCTCTTTGGTACTCCACTATCCATCGCGCTGACACTCCACTCTCCATTGTTCTGACACTCCACTCTCCATTGCTCTGACACTCCACTCTCCATTGTCTGACACTGCGCGCCCCATTGCTCTGACACTCCACTCTCCATTGCTCTGACACACCACTCTACATTAATCTGACACTCCAATCTCCATTGCTCTGACACTCCGCTGTCCATTGCTCTGACACTCCGCTGTCCATTGTTCTGACACTCCACTGTCCATTGCTCTGACACTCCACTCTCCATTGCTCTGACACTCCACTCTCCATTGTTCTGACACTGCGCGCCCCATTGCTCTGACACTCCACCCTCCATTGCTCTGACACACCACTCTACATTAATCTGACACTCCACTCTCCATTGCTCTGACACTCCACTGTCCATTGCTCTGACAGTCCACTGTCCATGGCTCTGACACTCCACTCTCCATGGCTCTGACACTCTACTCTCCATTGCTCTGAGACTCCACTCTCCATTGCTCTGACACTCCACTCTCCATTGCTCTGACACACCACTCTACATTAATCTGACACTCCACTCTCCATTGCTCTGACACTCCACTGTCCATTGCTCTGACACTCCACTGTCCATTGCTCTGACACTCCACTCTCCATTGCTCTGACACTCCACTCTCCATTGCTCTGACACTCCACTCTCCATTGCTCTGACACTCCACTCTCCATTGCTCTGACACTCCACTCTCCATTGCTCTGACACTCCACTCACCATTGCTCTGACACTCCACTCTCCATTGCTCTGAGACTCCACTCTCCATTGCTCTGAGACTCCACTCTCAATTGCTCTGACACTCCACTCTCCATTGCTCTGACACTCCACTCTCCATTGGTCTGACACTCCACTCTCCATTTCTCTGAAACTCCACTCTCCATTGCTCTGACACTCCACCCTCCATTGCTCTGACACTGCACGCCCCATTGCTCTGACACACCATTCTCCATCGTTATGACACTCCAGTCGCCCATCGCTCTGACCCTGCACTCTTCATTGCGCTAACACTCCATTCTCCATCGTTATGACACTCCAGTCATCCATCGCTCTGACACTACACTCTCCATCACTGTGACCTTCCACTCAATTCTTTCTGCCACTCTATTCTCCATCACACTGATATTCCTCTCTCCATCACTCTGACACCCGACCCCTATTCTCTTTGGTACTCCACTATCCATCGCTCTGACACCCCTCTCTCCATTGCTCTGTCACTCCACGCTTCATCGCTCTGACACTCCACTCTCCATCGCTCTGAGACTCCACTCTCCATTGCTCTGACACTCCACTCTCCATTGCTCCGACACTCCACTCTCCATTGCTCTGACACTCCACTCTCCGTCGCTCTGAGACTCCGCTCTCCATTGCTCTGACACTCCATTCTCCATTGCTCTGAGACTCCACTCTCCATTGCTCTGACACTCCACTCTCCATTGCTCTGACACTCCACTCCCAATCGCCAGGAAAGTTGACTTTCCCTTGCTCTGACACTCTACTCTCCATCGCATTGAAACTTGACTCTCCATTGCTCCGACATTCTACACTCCATCGCTCCTAAAACTTGGTTCTCCATCGCTTTGACTGCACTCGCCATCGCTTTGACACACCATTCTCCATTGCTCTGACACTCCATTCTCCATTGCTCTGACACTCCACTCTCCATTGCTCTGACACTCCACTCTCCATTGCTCTGACACTCCAATCTCCATCGCCAGGAATGTCGACTCTCCATTGCTCCGCCACTCTACTCTCCATCGCAGTGAAACTCGACTCTCCATTGCTCCGACATTCTACACTCCGTCGCTCCTACCACTTGTTCTCCATCGCTTTGACTGCAATCGCTATCACATTGACATACCATTCTCCATTGCTCTGACACTCCATTCTCCATTGCTCTGACACTCCACTCTGCATTGCTCTGACACTCCACTGTCCATTGCTCTGACACTCTCCCCTCCATTGCTCTGACACTCCACTCTCCATTGCTCTGACAGTCCACTCTCCATTGCTCTGAGACTCCACTCTCCATTGCTCTGACACTCCCCTCTCCATTGCTCTGACACTCCACTCTCCATCGCTGTGAAAGTCGACTCTCCATTGCTCCGACACTCTACTCTCCATCGCAGTGAAACTCGACTCTCCATTTCTCCGACATTCTACACTACTTTGCTCCTACCACTTGGTTCTCCATCACTTTGACTGCACTCGCCATCGCTTTGACGAGCCATTCTCCATTGCTCTGACACTCCATTCTCCATCGTTCTGACACACCTCTCTCTAGCGTTCTGACACTCCAGTCTCCATCGCTCTGTCACTCCACTCTGCATTGCTCTGACACTCCATTCTCCATCGTTCTGACACTCAGCTCTCCCTCACACTGGCACCCGAATCTCTATAGCTCTGACACTTCACACTCCATCATGTTAACTCTTCACTCTCCATCACTCTGACTGTCCGCTCTCCATTGCTCCGACAGCCCACTCTCCATTGCTCTGACACTCTGCTCTCCATCACTCTGTCACTCCACTCTCCATCGCTCTGATACTCCGCTGTCCATCGCTCTGAAACTCCCCTCTCCATCAATCTGACACTCCGCTCTCCTTCGCTCTGACACTCCACTCTCCATTGCTCTGACACACCACTCTTCATTGCTCTGACACTCCACTCTCCATTGCTCTGACACTCCACTCTCCATTGCTCTGACACTCCACTCTCCATTGCTCTGACACTCCACTCTCCATTGCTCTGACACTCCACTCTCCATTGCTCTGACACTACACCCTCCATTGCTTTGACACTGCACACCCCATTGCTCTGACACACCGTTCTCCATCGTTATGACACTCCAGTCGCCCATCGCTCTGACACTGCACTCTTCATTGCGCTAACACTCCATTCTCCATCGTTATGACACTCCAGTCATCCATCGCTCTGACACTACACTCTCCATCACTGTGACACTCCACTCTCCATCGTTCTTCCACTCTATTCTCCATCACACTGATCTTCCTCTCTCCATCACTCTGACAGCCGGCCCCTTTTCTCTTTGGTACTCCACTATCCATTGCTCTGACACTCCACACTCCATCGCTCTGACACTCCACTCTCCATTGCTCTGTCAATCCACGCTTTATCCTTCTGACACTCATAGCTCCATTGTTCTGACACTCCATTCTCCATTGCTCTGAGACTCCAATATCCATTGCTCTACACTCCACTCTCCATTGCTCTGACACTCCAATCTCCATCGCTGTGAAAGTCGACTCTCCATTGCTCTGACACTCTACTCTCCATCGCAGTGAACCTCGACTCTCCATTGCTCTGACATTCTACACTCCATCGCTCCTACCACTTGGTTTTCCATCGCTTTGACCGCACTCGCCATCGCTTTGACACACCATTCTCCATTGCTCTGACACTCCATTCTCCATCGTTCTGACACACCTCTCTCTAGCGTTCTGACACTCCAGTCTCCATCGCTCTGTCACTCCACTCTGCATTGCTCTGAGACTCCATTCTCCATCGTTCTGACACTCAGCTCTCCCTCACTCTGGCACCCAAATCTCCATAGCTCTGACACTTCACGCTCCATCATGTTACCTCTTCACTCTCCATCACTCTGACTGTCCACTCTCCATTGCTCCGACACCCAACTCTCCATTGCTCTGACACTCTGCTCTCCATCACTCTGTCACTCCTCTCTCCATCGCTCTGCTATTCCGCTGTCCATCGCTCTGAAACTCCCCTCTCCATCGCTCTGACACTCCGCTCTCCATCGCTCTGACACGCCACTCTCTAGCGTTCTGACAGTCCAGTCTCCATTGCTCCATCACACCACTCTGCATTGCTTCGCATTCCACTCTCCCTACCCTGACACCTGAACCTCCTTCTCTTTGGTACTCCAGTATCCATTGCTCTGACACTCCACTCTCCATTGCTCTGACTCTCCACTCTCCATTGCTCTGAGACTCCACTCTCCATTGCTCTGAAACTCCACTCTCCATTGCTCTGAAACTACACTCTCCATTGCTCTGACACTCCACTCTCCATTGCTCTGACACTCCACTCTCCATTGCTCTGACACTCCACCCTCCATTGCTCTGACTCTGCACGCCCCATTGCTCTGACACTCCATTCTTCATCGTTATGGCACTCCGGTCACCTATCGCTCTGACACTGCACTCTTCATTGCGCTAGCACTCCATTCTCCATCGTTATGACACTGCAGTCATCCATCGCTCTGACACTACACTCTCCATCACTGTGACACTCCACTCTCCATCGTTCTGCCACTCTATTCTCCATCACACTGATATTCCTCTCTCCATCACTCTGACACCCGACCCCTATTCCCTTTGGTACTCCACTATCCATCGCTCTGATACTCCACTCTCCATTGCTCTCTCACTCCACGCTTCATCGCTCTGACACTCCACTCTCCATCGGCCTGAGACTCCACTCTCCATTGCTCTACACTCCATTCTCCATCACTCTGTCACTCCTCTCTCCATCGCTCTGCTATTCCGCTGTCCATCGCTCTGAAACTCCCCTCTCCATCGCTCTGAAACTCCCCTCTCCATCGCTCTGACACTCCGCTCTCCATCGCTCTGACACGCCACTCTCTAGCGTTCTGACAGTCCAGTCTCCATTGCTCCATCACACCACTCTGCATTGCTTCGCATTCCACTCTCCCTCACCCTGACACCTGAACATCCTTCTCTTTGGTACTCCAGTATCCATTGCTCTGACACTCCACTCTCCATTGCTCTGACTCTCCACTCTCCATTGCTCTGAGACTCCACTCTCCATTGCTCTGACACTCCACTCTCCATTGCTCTGAAACTACACTCTCCATTGCTCTGACACTCCACTCTCAATTGCTCTGACACTCCACTCTCCATTGCTCTGACACTCCACCCTCCATTGCTCTGACTCTGCACGCCCCATTGCTCTGACACTCCATTCTCCATCGTTATGGCACTCCGGTCACCCATCGCTCTGACACTGCACTCTTCATTGCGCTAGCACCCCATTCTCCATCGTTATGACACTGCAGTCATCCATCGCTCTGACACTACACTCTCCATCACTGTGACACTCCACTCTCCATCGTTCTGCCACTCTATTCTCCATCACACTGATATTCCTCTCTCCATCACTCTGACACGCGACCCCTATTCCCTTTGGTACTCCACTATCCATCGCTCTGACACTCCACTCTCCATTGCTCTGTCACTCCACGCTTCATTGCTCTGACACTCCACTCTCCATCGGCCTGAGACTCCACTCTCCATTGCTCTACACTCCATTCTCCATTACTCTGAGACTCCACTCTCCATTGCTCTGACACTCCACTCTCAATCGCTGTGAAATTCGACTCTCCATTGCTCCGACACTCTTCTCTCCATCGCACTGAAACCCGACTCTCCATTGCTCTGACATTCTACACTCCATCGCTCCTACCACTTGGTTCTCCATCGCTTTGACTGCACTCGCCATCGCTTTAACAGGCCATTCTCCATTGCTCTGACACTCCGCTGTCCATTGCTCTGACACTCCACTCTCCATTGCTCTGACACTCCACTCTCCATTCCTCTGACACTCCACTCTCCATTGCTCTGTCACTCCACGCTTCATTGCTCTGACACACCACTCTCCATTGCTTTGAGACTCCACTCTGCATTGCTCTGAGACTCCACTCTCCATTGCTCTGTCACTCCACGCTTAATCGCTCTGACACTCCACTCTCCATCGCTCTGAGACTCCACTCTCCATTGCTCTGACACGCCACTGTCCATCGCTCTGAGACTCCACTCTCCATTGCTCTGACACTCCATTCTCCATTGCTCTGAGACTCCGCTCTCCATTGCTCTGACACTCCACTCTCCATTGCTCTGACACTCCACTCTCCATCGCTGTGAACGTCGACTCTCCATTGCTCCGACACTCTACTCTCCATCGCAGTGAAACTTGACTCTCCATTGCTCCGACATTCTAATCTCCATCGCTCCTACCACTTGGTTCTCCATCGCTTTGACTGCACTCGCCATCACTTTGACACACCATTCTCCTTTGCTCTGACACTCCATTCTCCATTGCTCTGACACACCACTCTCCATTGCTCTGACACTCCACTCTCCATTGCACTGACACTCCACTGTCCATTGCTCTGACACTCCACTCTCCATTGCTCTGACACTCCACTCTCCATTGCTCTGACACTCCACTCTCCACTTCTCTGAAACTCCACCCACCATTGCTCTGACACTGCACGCCCCATTGCTCTGACACTGCACGCCCCTTTGCTCTGACACACAAGTCTCCATCATTATGACACTCCAGTCGCCCATCGGTCTGACACTGCACTCTTTATTGCACTAACACTCCATTCTCCATCGTTATGACACTCCAGTCATCCATCGCTCCGACACTACACTCTCCATCACTGTGACACTCCACTCTCCATCGTTCTGCCACTCTATCCTCCATCACACTGATATTCCTCTCTCCATCACTCTGACACCCGAACCCTATTCTCTTTGGTACTCCACTATCCATCGCGCTGACACTCCACTCTCCATTGTTCTGACACTCCACTCTCCATTGTTCTGACATTCCACTCTCCATTGCTTTGAGACTCCACTCTGCATTGCTCTGAGACTCCACTCTCCATTGCTCTGAGACTCCACTCTCCATTGCTCCGACACTCTAGTCTCCATCGCAGTGAAACTCGACTCTCCATTGCTCCGACATTCTACACACCTTCGCTCCTACCACTTGGTTCTCCATCGCTTTGACTGCTCTCGCTATCGCTTTGACACACCATTCTCCATTGCGCTGACACTCCATTCTCCATCGCTCTGACACTTGGCTCTCCCTCACTCTGGCACCAGAATCTCTATAGCTCTGACACTCCACGCTCCATCATGTTAACTCTTCACTCTCCATCACTCTGACTGTCCGCTCTCCATCGCACCGACAGCCCACACTCCATTGCTCACTCTACTCTCCATCACTCTGTCACTCCACTCTCCATCGCTCTGACACTACGCTGTCCATCGCTCTGAAACTCCCCTCTCCATCGCTCTGACACTCCGCTCTCCATCGCTCTGACACGCCACTCTCTTGCGTTCTGACACTCCAGTCTCCATCGCTCCATTACGACACTCTTCATTGCTCCGCAGTCCACTCTCCCTCACCCTGACACCCGACCCTCCTTCTCTTTGGTACTCCACACTCCACTCTCCATTGCTCTGACACTCCACTCTCCATTGTTCTGACACTGCACGCCCCATTGCTCTGACACTCCCTTCTCCTTTGCTCTGAAAGTCCACTCTCCATTGCTCTGACACTCCACTCTCCATTGCTCTGACACTCCACTCTCCATTGCTCTGACACTCCACTCTCCATTGCTCTGACACTCCACTCTACATTGCTCTGACACTCCACTCTCCATTGCTCTGACACTCCACTCTCCATTGCTCTGACACTCCACCCTCCATTGCTCTGACACTGTACGCCCCATTGCTCTGACACTCCATTCTGCATCGTTATGACACTCCAGTCATCCATCGCTCTGACACTACACTCGCCATCACTGTGACACTCCACTCTCCATCGTTCTGCCACTCTATTCTCCATCACACTGATATTCCTCTCTCCATCACTCTGACACCCGACCCCTATTCTCTTTGGTACTCCACTATCCATCGCTCTGACACTCCACTCTCCATTGCTCTGTCACTCCACGCTTCATTGCTCTGACACTCCACTCTCCATCTCCCTGAGACTCCACTCTCCATTGCTCTGACACTCCATGCTCCATTACTCTGAGACTCCACTCTCCATTGCTCTGACACTCCACTCTCCATTGCTCTGACACTCCACTCTCAATCGCTGTGAAATTCGACCCTCCATTGCTCCAACACTCCACTCTCCATCGCAGTGAAACTCGACTCTCCATTGCTCTGACATTCTACACTCCATCGCTCCTACCACTTGGTTCTCCATCGCTTTGACTGCACTCGCCATCGCTTTGACACGCCATTCTCCATTGCTCTGACACTCCATTCTCCATTGCTCTGACACTCCACTGTCCATTGCTCTGACACTCCAATCTCCATTGCTCTGACACTCCACTCTCCATTGCTCTGACACTGCACTCTCCATTGCTCTGTCACTCCACGCTTCATTGCTCTGACACACCACTCTCCATTGCTCTGAGACTCCACTGTCCATTGCTCTGAGACTCCCCTCTCCATTGCTCTGAGACTCCACTCTCCATTGCTCCTACACTCTTCTCTCCATCGCAGTGAAACTCGACTCTCCATTGCTCCGACATTCTACACTCCTTCGCTCCTACCATTTCGTTCTCCATCGCTTTGACTGCACTCGCCATCGCTTTGACACACCATTCTCCATTGCTCTGACAATCCATTCTCCATCGTTCTGACACTCGGCTCTCCCTCACTCTGGCACCCGAATCTCTATAGCTCTGACACTCCACCCTCCATCGCTCTGACACTCCGCTCTCCATCGCTCTGACACGCCACTCTCTAGCGTTCTGACACTCCAGTCTCGATTGCTCCATTACGCCACTCTGCATTGCTTCGCATTCAACTCCCTCTCACCCTGACACCCGACCCTCCTTCCCTTTGGTACTCCACTATCCATCGCTCTGACACTCCACTCTCCATTGTTCTGACACTCCACTCTCCATTGCTCTGACACTCCACTGTCCATTGCTCTGACACTCCACTCTCCATTGCTCTGACACTCCACTCTCCATTGCTCTGACACTCCACTCTCCATTGCTCTGACACTCCACTGTCCATTGCTCTGACACTCCACTCTCCCTTGCTCTGAGACTCCACTCTCCATTGCTCTGACACTCCACTCTCCATTGCTCTGACACTCCACCCTCCGTTGCTCTGACACGGCACACCCCATTGCTCTGACACACCATTCTCCATCGTTATGACACTCCAGTTGCCCATCGCTCTGACACTGTACTCTTCATTGCGCTAACACTCCATTCTCAATCGTTATGAAACTCCAGTCATCCATCGCTCTGACACTAAAATCTCCATCACTGTGACACTCCATTCTCCATCGTTCTGCCACTCTATTCTCCATCACACTGATATTCCTCTCTCCATCACTCTGACACCCGACCCCTATTCTCTTTGGTACTCCACTATCCATCGCTCTGACACTCCACTCTCCATTGCTCTGTCACTCCATGCTTAATCGCTCTGAAACTCCACTCTCCATCGCTCTGAGACTCCACTCTCCATTGCTCTGACACGCCACTGTCCATCGCTCTGAGACTCCACTCTCCATTGCTCTGACACTCCATTCTCCATTGCTCTGAGACTCCGCTCTCCATTGCTCTGACACTCCACTCTCCATTGCTCTGACACTCCACTCTCCATCGCTGTGAACGTCGACACTCCATTGCTCCGACACTCTACTCTCCATCGCAGTGCAACTTGACTCTCCATTGCTCCGACATTCTAATCTCCATCGCTCCTACCACTTGGTTCTCCATCGCTTTGACTGCACTCGCCATCGCTTTGACACACCATTCTCCATTGCTCTGACACTCCATTCTCCATTGCTCTGACACACCACTCTCCATTGCTCTGACACTCCACTCTCCATTGCACTGACACTCCACTGTCCATTGCTCTGACACTCCACTCTCCATTGCTCTGACACTCCACTCTCCATTGCTCTGACACTCCACTCTCCACTTCTCTGACACTCCACCCACCATTGCTCTGACACTGCACGCCCCATTGCTCTGACACTGCACGCCCCATTGCTCTGACACACAAGTCTCCATCATTATGACACTCCAGTCGCCCATTGGTCTGACACTGCACTCTTTATTGCACTAACACTCCATTCTCCATCGTTATGACACTCCAGTCATCCATCGCTCTGACACTACACTCTCCATCACTGTGACACTCCACTCTCCATCGTTCTGCCACTCTATCCTCCATCACACTGATATTCCTCTCTCCATCACTCTGACACCCGACCCCTTTTCTCTTTGGTACTCCACTATCCATTGCTCTTACACTCCACACTCCTTCGCTCTGACACTCCACTCTCCATTGCTCTGTCACTCCACGCTACATCGCTCTGACACTCCCAGCTCCATTGTTCTGACACTCCACTCTCCATCACTCTGTCACTACACTCTCTATCTCTCTGACACTCCACTCTCCATCGCTCTGCAACTACACTCTCCATCGCTCTGACACTCCACTCTCCATCGCTCTGAGACTTCACTCTCCATTGCTCTGGCACTCCACTCTCTATTGCTCTGACACTCCACCCTCCATCATGTTAACTCTTTACTCTCCATCACTCTGACTATCCGCTCTCAATTGCTCCGACAGCCCACTCTCCATTGCTCTGACACTCCGCTCTCCATCGCTCTGACACTCCACTCTCCATCTCTCTGACACTCCCCTCTCCATTGCTCTGACATTCTACTCTCCATCACTCTGTCACTTCACTCTCCATAACAATTTGTTCTGACTCTCCACTCTCCATCATTCTGCCACTTCGTTCTTCATCACACTGATGTTCCACGCTCCATCGCTCTGACACCCGACCCTCCTTCTCTTTGGTACTCCACACTCCATCGCTCTGACACTCCAAACGCCATCGCTCTGACACTCCACACGCCATCACTCTGACACTCCACACGCCATCGCTCTGACACTCCACTCTCCATCGATCTGACACTCCACTCTCCATCGCTCTGACAGTCCACTCTCCATTGCCCTGTCATTCCACTCTACATTCTCTGACACTTCAGTCTCCTTTGCACTGACATTCCACTCTGCATCGCTCTGACACCTGCCCCTCCTTCTCCCTGATACTCCGCTCTCAATGGCTCAGATACGCCGCTCTCCATCGCTCTGATACTCCGCTCTCCATCGGTCTGACACTCCAGTCTCCTCCGCTTGACACTCCACTCTCCATTGCTCTGAAACTCCACTCTACATTGCTCTGACACTTCACCCTCCATTGCTCTGACACTCCATTCTCCATCGTTCTGACACTCGGCTCTCCCTCACTCTGGCACCCGAATCACTATAGCTCTGACACTCCACGCTCCATCGTGTTAACTCTTCACTCTCCATCACTCTGACTATCCGCTCTCCATCGCTCCGACAGCCGACTCTCCATTGCTCAGACACTCTGCTCTCCATCACTCTGTCACTCCACTCTCCATCGCTCTGACACTCCACTGTCCATCGCTCTGAAATTCCACTCTCCATCGCTCTGACACTCCACTCTCCATCGCTCTGACACGCCACTCTCTAGCGTTCTGACACTCCAGTCTCGATTGCTCCATTACGCCACTCTGCATTGCTTCGCATTCAACTCCCTCTCACCCTGACACCCGACCTTCCCTTTGGTACTCCACTATCCATCGCTCTGACACTCCACTCTCCATTGTTCTGACACTCCACTCTCCATTGCTCTGACACTCCACTGTCCATTGCTCTGACACTCCACTCTCCATTGCTCTGACACTCCACTCTCCATTGCTCTGACACTCCACTCTCCATTGCTCTGACACTCCACTCTCCATTGCTCTGACACTCCACTGTCCATTGCTCTGACACTCCACTCTCCTTTGCTCTGAGACTCCACTCTCCATTGCTCTGACACTCCACTCTCCATTGCTCTGACACTCCACCCTCCGTTGCTCTGACACGGCACACCCCATTGCTCTGACACACCATTCTCCATCGTTATGACACTCCAGTTGCCCATCGCTCTGACACTGCACTCTTCATTGCGCTAACACTCCATTCTCAATCGTTATGACACTCCAGTCATCCATCGCTCTGACACTACAATCTCCAGCACTGTGACACTGCATTCTCCATCGTTCTGCCACTCTATTCTCCATCACACTGATATTCCTCTCTCCATCACTCTGACACCCGACCCCTATTCTCTTTGGTACTCCACTATCCATCGCTCTGACACTCCACTCTCCATTGCTCTGTCACTCCACGCTTAATCGCTCTGACACTCCACTCTCCATCGCTCTGAGACTCCACTCTCCATTGCTCTGACACGCCACTGTCCATCGCTCTGAGACTCCACTCTCCATTACTCTGCCACTCCATTCTCCATTGCTCTGAGACTCCGCTCTCCATTGCTCTGACACTCCACTCTCCATTGCTCTGACACTCCACTCTCCATCGCTGTGAATGTCAACTCTCCATTGCTCCGACACTCTACTCTCCATCGCAGTGAAAATTGACTCTCCATTGCTCCGACATTCTACTCTCCATCGCTCCTACCACTTGGTTCTCCATCGCTTTGACTGCACTCGCCATCGCTTTGACACACCATTCTCCATTGCTCTGACACTCCATTCTCCATTGCTCTGACACACCACTCTCCATTGCTCTGACACTCCACTCTCCATTGCGCTGACACTCCACTGTCCATTGCTCTGACACTCCACTCTCCATTCCTCTGACACTCCACTCTCCATTGCTCTGACACTCCACTCTCCATTGCTCTGACATTCCACTCTCCATTGCTCTGCCACTCCACTCTCCACTTCTCTGACACTGCACGCCCCATTGCTCTGACACACAAGTCTCCATCATTATGACACTCCAGTCGCCCATCGGTCTGACACTGCACTCTTTATTGCACTAACACTCCATTCTCCATCGTTATGACACTCCAGTCATCCATCGCTCTGACACTACACTCTCCATCACTGTGACACTCCACTCTCCATCGTTCTGCCACTCTATCCTCCATCACACTGATATTCCTCTCTCCATCACTCTGACACCCGACCCCTTTTCTCTTTGGTACTCCACTATCCATTGCTCTTACACTCCACACTCCATCGCTCTGACACTCCACTCTCCATTGCTCTGTCACTCCACGCTACATCGCTCTGACACTCCTAGCTCCATTGTTCTGACACTCCACTCTCCATCGCTCTGTCACTACACTCTCTATCGCTCTGACACTCCACTCTCCATCGCTCTGTAACTACACTCTCCATCGCTCTGACACTCCACTCTCCATCGCTCTGAGACTTCACTCTCCATTGCTCTGACACTCCACTCTCTATTGCTCTGACACTCCACCCTCCATCATGTTAACTCTTTACTCTCCATAACTCTGACTATCCGATCTCCATTGCTCCGACAGCCCACTCTCCATTGCTCTGACACTCCGCTCTCCATCGCTCTGACACTCCACTCTCCATCTCTCTGACACTCCCCTCTCCATTGCTCTGACATTCTACTCTCCATCACTCTGTCACTTCACTCTCCATAACAATTTGTTCTGACACTCCACTCTCCATCATTCTGCCACTTCGTTCTTCATCACACTGATATTCCACTCTCCATAGCTCTGACACCCGACCTTCCTTCTCTTTGGTACTCCACACCCCATCTCTCTGACACTCCACACGCCATCGCTCTGACACTCCACATGCCATCACTCTGACACTCCACACGCCATCGCTCTGACACTCCACTCTCCATCGATCTGACACTCCACTCTCCATCGCTCTGACAGTCCACTCTCCATTGCCCTGTCCTTCCACTCTACATTCTCTGACTCTTCAGTCTCCATTGCACTGACATTCCACTCTGCATCGCTCTGACACCTGCCCCTCCTTCTCCCTCATACTCCGCTCTCCATGGCTCAGATACGCCGCTCTCCATCGCTCTGATACTCCGCTCTCCATCGGTCTGACACTCCAGTCTCCTCCGGTTGACACTCCACTCTCCATTGCTCTGAAACTCCACTCTACATTGCTCTTACACTCCACTCTCCATTGCTCTGACACTCCACTCTCCATTGCTCTGACACTCCACCCTCCATTGCTCTGACTCTGCACGCCCCATTGCTCTGACACTCCATTCTCCATCGTTATGACACTCCAGTCGCCCATCGCTCTGACACTGCACTCTTCATTGCGCTAACACTCCATTCTCAATCGTTATGACACTCCAGTCATCCATCGCTCTGACACTACACTCGCCATCACTGTGACACTCCACTCTCCATCGTTCTGCCACTCTATTCTCCATCACACTGATATTACTCTCTCCATCTCTCTGACACCCGACCCCTATTCTCTTTGGTACTCCACTATCCATCGCTCTGACACTCCACTCTCCATTGCTCTGTCACTCCACGCTTCATTGCTCTGACACTCCACTCTCCATCTCCCTGAGACTCCACTCTCCATTGCTCTGACACTCCATGCTCCATTACTCTGAGACTCCACTCTCCATTGCTCTGACACTCCACTCTCCATTGCTCTGACACTCCACTCTCAATCGCTGTGAAATTCGACCCTCCATTGCTCCAACACTCCACTCTCCATCGCAGTGAAACTCGACTCTCCATTGCTCTGACATTCTACACTCCATCGCTCCTACCACTTGGTTCTCCATCGCTTTGACTGCACTCGCCATCGCTTTGACACGCCATTCTCCATTGCTCTGACACTCCATTCTCCATTGCTCTGACACTCCACTGTCCATTGCTCTGACACTCCACTCTCCATTGCTCTGACACTCCAATCTCCATTGCTCTGACACTGCACTCTCCATTGCTCTGTCACTCCACGCTTCATTGCTCTGACACACCACTCTCCATTGCTCTGAGACTCCACTCTCCATTGCTCTGAGACTCCACTCTCCATTGCTCTGAGACTCCACTCTCCATTGCTCTGAGACTCCACTCTCCATTGCTCCTACACTCTTCTCTCCATCGCAGTGAAACTCGACTCTCCATTGCTCCGACATTCTACACTCCTTCGCTCCTACCATTTCGTTCTCCATGGCTTTGACTGCACTCGCCATCGCTTTGACACACCATTCTCCATTGCTCTGACAATCCATTCTCCATCGTTCTGACACTTGGCTCTCCCTCACTCTGGCACCCGAATCTCTATAGCTCTGACACTCCACGCTCCATCATGTTTTCTCTTCACTCTCCATCACTCTGACTATCTGCTCTCCATCGCTCCGACAGCCCACTCTCCATTGCTCAGACACTCTGCTCTCCATCACTCTGTCACTCCACTCTCCATCGCTCTGACACTCCACTGTCCATCGCTCTGAAATTCCACTCTCCATCGCTCTGACACTCCGCTCTCCATCGCTCTGACACTCCGCTCTCCATCGCTCTGACACGCCACTCTCTAGCGTTCTGACACTCCAGTCTCGATTGCTCCATTACGCCACTCTGCATTGCTTCGCATTCAACTCCCTCTCACCCTGACACCCGACCCTCCTTCCCTTTGGTACTCCACTATCCATCGCTCTGACACTCCACTCTCCATTGTTCTGACACTCCACTGTCCATTGCTCTGACACTCCACTCTCCATTGCTCTGACACTCCACTCTCCATTGCTTTGACACTCCACTCTCCATTGCTCTGACACTCCACTGTCCATTGCTCTGACACTCCACTCTCCTTTGCTCTGAGACTCCACTCTCCATTGCTCTGACACTCCACTCTCCATTGCTCTGACACTCCACCCTCCGTTGCTCTGACACGGCACACCCCATTGCTCTGACACACCATTCTCCATCGTTATGACACTCCAGTCGCCCATCGCTCTGACACTGTACTCTTCATTGCGCTAGCACTCCATTCTCAATCGTTATGACACTCCAGTCATCCATCGCTCTGACACTACAATCTCCATCACTGTGACACTCCACTCTCCATCGTTCTGCCACTCTATTCTCCATCACACTGATATTCCTCTCTCCATCACTCTGACACCCGACCCCTATTCCCTTTGGTACTCCATATCCATCGCTCTGACACTCCACTCTCCATTGCTCTGTCACTCCACGCTTAATCGCTCTGACACTCCACTCTCCATCGCTCTGAGACTCCACTCTCCATTGCTCTGACACGCCACTGTCCATCGCTCTGAGACTCCACTCTCCATTGCTCTGCCACTCCATTCTCCATTGCTCTGAGGCTCCACTCTCCATTGCTCTGACACTCCACTCTCCATTGCTCTGACACTCCACTCTCCATCGCTGTGAATGTCGACTCTCCATTGCTCCGACACTCTACTCTCCATCGCAGTGAAACTTGACTCTCCATTGCTCCGACATTCTACTCTCCATTGCTCCTACCACTTGGTTCTCCATCGCTTGACTGCACTCGCCATCGCTTTGACACACCATTCTCCATTGCTCTGACACTCCATTCTCCATTGCTCTGACACACCACTCTCCATTGCTCTGACACACCACTCTCCATTGCTCTGACACTCCACTCTCCATTGCGCTGACACTCCACTCTCCATTGCTCTGACACTCCACTCTCCATTTCTCTGACATTCCACTCTCCATTGCTCTGACACTCCACTCTCCACTTCTCTGACACTCCACCCACCATTGCTCTGACACTGCACGCCCCATTGCTCTGACACTGCACGCCCCATTGCTCTGACACACAAGTCTCCATCATTATGACACTCCAGTCGCCCATCGGTCTGACACTGCACTCTTTATTGCACTAACACTCCATTCTCCATCGTTATGACACTCCAGTCATCCATCGCTCTGACACTACACTCTCCATCACTGTGACACTCCACTCTCCGTCGTTCTGCCACTCTATCCTCCATCACACTGATATTCCTCTCTCCATCACTCTGACACCCGACCCCTTTTCTCTTTGGTACTCCACTATCCATTGCTCTTACACTCCACACTCCATCGCTCTGACACTGCACTCTCCATCGCTCTGAGACTTCACTCTCCATTGCTCTGACACTCCACTCTCTATTGCTCTGACACTCCACCCTCCATCATGTTAACTCTTTACTCTCCATCACTCTGACTATCCGTTCTCCATTGCTCCGACAGCCCACTCTCCATTGCTCTGACACTCAGCTCTCCATCGCTCTGACACTCCACTCTCCATAACAATTTGTTCTGACACTCCACTCTCCATCATTCTGCCACTTCGTTCTTCATCACACTGATATTCCACTCTCCATCGCTCTGACACCCGACCCTCCTTCTCTTTGGTACTCCACACGCCATCGCTCTGACACTCCACACGCCATCGCTCTGACACTCCACACGCCATCGCTCTGACACTCCACACGCCATCACTCTGACACTCCACACGCCATCGCTCTGACACTCCACTCTCCATCGCTCTGACACTCCACTCTCCATCGATCTGACACTCCACTCTCCATCGCTCTGACAATCCACTCTCCATTGCCCTGTCATTCCACTCTACATTCTCTGACACTTCAGTTCCATTGCACTGACATTCCACTCTGCATCGCTCTGACACCTGCCCCTCCTTCTCCCTGATACTGTGCTCTCCATGGCTGAGACACGCCGCTCTCCATCGCTCTGATACTCCGCTCTCCATCGGTCTGACACTCCAGTCTCCTCCGCTTGACACTCCGCTCTCCATCGCTCTGACACTCCAGTCTCCATCGCTCTTACACTCCAATCTCCATGGCTCTGACACTCCGCTCTCCATTGCTCTGACACTCCGCTCTCCATCGCTCTGACACGCCACTCACTAGCGTTCTGACACTCCAGTCTCCATCGCTCCATTACGCCACTCTGCATTGCTTCGCATTCCACTCTCCCTCACCCTGACACCCGACCCTCCTTCTCTTTGGTACTCCACTATCCATCGCTCTGACACTCCACTCTCCATCGCTCTGACACTCCACTCTCCATTGCTCTGTCACTACACTCTCCATCGCTCTGACATTCCACTCTCCATCGCTCTGAGACTCCACTCTCCATTGCTCTGACACTCCGTTCTCCATCGCTCTGACACTCCACTCTCCATCGCTCTGACACTCCGCTCTCCATCGCTCTGACACTCCGCTCTCCATCGCTCTGACACTCCGCTTTCCATCGCTCTGACACTCCGCACTCCATCGCTCTTCTGGCCACTCTCCAGCGTTCTGATACTCCAGTCTACATCGCTCCATCACGCCACTCTGCATTGCTCCGCAGTCCACTCTCCCTCACCCTGACACCCGACGCTCCTCTCTTTGGTACTCCGCTATCCATCGCTCTGAAACTCCACTCTCCATTGCTCGGACACACCACTCTCCATTGCTCTGACACACCACTCTCCATTGCTCTGACACACCACTCTCCATTGCTCTGACACACCACTCTCCATTGCTCTGACACTCCACTCTCCATTGCTCTGACACATCACTCTCCATTGTTCTGACACTCCACTGTCCATTGCTTTGACACTCCATTCTCCATTGTTCTGCCACTCCACTCTCCATTGCTCTGACACTCCACTCTCCATTGCTCTGACACTCCACTCTCCATTGCTCTGAGACTCCGCTCTCCATTGCTCTGACACTCCACTCTCCATTGCTCTGATACACCACTCTCCATTGCTCTGACACTCCACTCTCCATTGCTCTGACACTCCACTCTCCATTGCTCTGACACACCACTCTCCAATGATCTGACACTCCACTCTCCAATTTTCTGACACTCCACTCTCCATTGCTCTGACACTCCACTATCCATTGCTCTGACACTCCACTGTCCATTGCTCTGACACTCCAGTCTCCATTGCTCTGTCACTCCACTCTCCATTGCTCTGACACTCCACCCTCCATTGCTCTGATACTCCACTCTCCATTGCTCTGATACTCCACTCTCCATTGCTCTGACACTCCACTCTCCATTGCTCTGACATTCCACTCCTCATTGCTCTGACACTCCACTCTCCACTGCTCTGACACTGCACGCCCCATTGCTCTGACACTGCAAACCCCATTGCTCTGACACACAAGTCTCCATCATTATGACACTCCAGTCGCCCATCGGTCTGACACTGCACTCTTCATTGCACTAACACTCCGTTCTCCATCGTTATGACACTCCAGTCATCCATCGCTCTGACACTACACTCTCCATCACTGTGACACTCCACTCTCCATCGTTCTGCCACTCTATTCTCCATCACACTGATATTCCTCTCTCCATCACTCTGACACCCGACCCCTATTCCCTTTGGTACTCCATATCCATCGCTCTGACACTCCACTCTCCATTGCTCTGTCACTCCACGCTTAATCGCTCTGACACTCCACTCTCCATCGCTCTGAGACTCCACTCTCCATTGCTCTGACACGCCACTGTCCATCGCTCCTAGACTCCACTCTCCATTGCTCTGCCACTCCATTCTCCATTGCTCTGAGGCTCCACTCTCCATTGCTCTGACACTCCACTCTCCATTGCTCTGACACTCCACTCTCCATCGCTGTGAATGTCGACTCTCCATTGCTCCGACACTCTACTCTCCATCGCAGTGAAACTTGACTCTCCATTGCTCCGACATTCTACTCTCCATTGCTCCTACCACTTGGTTCTCCATCGCTTTGACTGCACTCGCCATCGCTTTGACACTCCATTCTCCATTGCTCTGACACTCCATTCTCCATTGCTCTGACACACCACTCTCCATTGCTCTGACACACCACTCTCCATTGCTCTGACACTCCACTCTCCATTGCGCTGACACTCCACTCTCCATTGCTCTGACACTCCACTCTCCATTTCTCTGACATTCCACTCTCCATTGCTCTGACACTCCACTCTCCACTTCTCTGACACTCCACCCACCATTGCTCTGACACTGCACGCCCCATTGCTCTGACACTGCACGCCCCATTGCTCTGACACACAAGTCTCCATCATTATGACACTCCAGTCGCCCATCGGTCTGACACTGCACTCTTTATTGCACTAACACTCCATTCTCCATCGTTATGACACTCCAGTCATCCATCGCTCTGACACTACACTCTCCATCACTGTGACACTCCACTCTCCGTCGTTCTGCCACTCTATCCTCCATCACACTGATATTCCTCTCTCCATCACTCTGACACCCGACCCCTTTTCTCTTTGGTACTCCACTATCCATTGCTCTTACACTCCACACTCCATCGCTCTGACACTGCACTCTCCATCGCTCTGAGACTTCACTCTCCATTGCTCTGACACTCCACTCTCTATTGCTCTGACACTCCACCCTCCATCATGTTAACTCTTTACTCTCCATCACTCTGACTATCCATTCTCCATTGCTCCGACAGCCCACTCTCCATTGCTCTGACACTCAGCTCTCCATCGCTCTGACACTCCACTCTCCATAACAATTTGTTCTGACACTCCACTCTCCATCATTCTGCCACTTCGTTCTTCATCACACTGATATTCCACTCTCCATCGCTCTGACACCCGACCCTCCTTCTCTTTGGTACTCCACACGCCATCGCTCTGACACTCCACATGCCATCGCTCTGACACTCCACACGCCATCGCTCTGACACTCCACACGCCATCACTCTGACACTCCACACGCCATCGCTCTGACACTCCACTCTCCATCGCTCTGACACTCCACTCTCCATCGATCTGACACTCCACTCTCCATCGCTCTGACAATCCACTCTCCATTGCCCTGTCATTCCACTCTACATTCTCTGACACTTCAGTTCCATTGCACTGACATTCCACTCTGCATCGCTCTGACACCTGCCCCTCCTTCTCCCTGATACTGTGCTCTCCATGGCTGAGACACGCCGCTCTCCATCGCTCTGATACTCCGCTCTCCATCGGTCTGACACTCCAGTCTCCTCCGCTTGACACTCCGCTCTCCATCGCTCTGACACTCCAGTCTCCATCGCTCTTACACTCCACTCTCCATGGCTCTGACACTCCGCTCTCCATTGCTCTGACACTCCGCTCTCCATCGCTCTGACACGCCACTCACTAGCGTTCTGACACTCCAGTCTCCATCGCTCCATTACGCCACTCTGCATTGCTTCGCATTCCACTCTCCCTCACCCTGACACCCGACCCTCCTTCTCTTTGGTACTCCACTATCCATCGCTCTGACACTCCACTCTCCATCGCTCTGACACTCCACTCTCCATTGCTCTGTCACTACACTCTCCATCGCTCTGACATTCCACTCTCCATCGCTCTGAGACTCCACTCTCCATCGCTCTGACACTCCGCTCTCCATCGCTCTGACACTCCGCTCTCCATCGCTCTGACACTCCGCTCTCCATCGCTCTGACACTCCGCTTTCCATCGCTCTGACACTCCGCACTCCATCGCTCTTCTGGCCACTCTCCAGCGTTCTGATACTCCAGTCTACATCGCTCCATCACGCCACTCTGCATTGCTCCGCAGTCCACTCTCCCTCACCCTGACACCCGACGCTCCTCTCTTTGGTACTCCGCTATCCATCGCTCTGAAACTCCACTCTCCATTGCTCGGACACACCACTCTCCATTGCTCTGACACACCACTCTCCATTGCTCTGACACACCACTCTCCATTGCTCTGACACACCACTCTCCATTGCTCTGACACTCCACTCTCCATTGCTCTGACACATCACTCTCCATTGTTCTGACACTCCACTGTCCATTGCTTTGACACTCCATTCTCCATTGTTCTGCCACTCCACTCTCCATTGCTCTGACACTCCACTCTCCATTGCTCTGACACTCCACTCTCCATTGCTCTGAGACTCCGCTCTCCATTGCTCTGACACTCCACTCTCCATTGCTCTGATACACCACTCTCCATTGCTCTGACACTCCACTCTCCATTGCTCTGACACTCCACTCTCCATTGCTCTGACACACCACTCTCCAATGATCTGACACTCCACTCTCCAATTTTCTGACACTCCACTCTCCAATTTTCTGACACTCCACTCTCCATTGCTCTGACACTCCACTATCCATTGCTCTGACACTCCACTGTCCATTGCTCTGACACTCCAGTCTCCATTGCTCTGTCACTCCACTCTCCATTGCTCTGACACTCCACTCTCCATTGCTCTGATACTCCACTCTCCATTGCTCTGATACTCCACTCTCCATTGCTCTGACACTCCACTCTCCATTGCTCTGACATTCCACTCCTCATTGCTCTGACACTCCACTCTCCACTGCTCTGACACTGCACGCCCCATTGCTCTGACACTGCAAACCCCATTGCTCTGACACACAAGTCTCCATCATTATGACACTCCAGTCGCCCATCGGTCTGACACTGCACTCTTCATTGCACTAACACTCCGTTCTCCATCGTTATGACACTCCAGTCATCCATCGCTCTGACACTACACTCTCCATCACTGTGACACTCCACTCTCCATCGTTCTGCCACTCTATTCTCCATCACACTGATATTCCTCTCTCCATCACTCTGACACCCGACCCCTATTCCCTTTGGTACTCCATATCCATCGCTCTGACACTCCACTCTCCATTGCTCTGTCACTCCACGCTTAATCGCTCTGACACTCCACTCTCCATCGCTCTGAGACTCCACTCTCCATTGCTCTGACACGCCACTGTCCATCGCTCCTAGACTCCACTCTCCATTGCTCTGCCACTCCATTCTCCATTGCTCTGAGGCTCCACTCTCCATTGCTCTGACACTCCACTCTCCATTGCTCTGACACTCCACTCTCCATCGCTGTGAATGTCGACTCTCCATTGCTCCGACACTCTACTCTCCATCGCAGTGAAACTTGACTCTCCATTGCTCCGACATTCTACTCTCCATTGCTCCTACCACTTGGTTCTCCATCGCTTTGACTGCACTCGCCATCGCTTTGACACACCATTCTCCATTGCTCTGACACTCCATTCTCCATTGCTCTGACACACCACTCTCCATTGCTCTGACACACCACTCTCCATTGCTCTGACACTCCACTCTCCATTGCGCTGACACTCCACTCTCCATTGCTCTGACACTCCACTCTCCATTTCTCTGACATTCCACTCTCCATTGCTCTGACACTCCACTCTCCACTTCTCTGACACTCCACCCACCATTGCTCTGACACTGCACGCCCCATTGCTCTGACACTGCACGCCCCATTGCTCTGACACACAAGTCTCCATCATTATGACACTCCAGTCGCCCATCGGTCTGACACTGCACTCTTTATTGCACTAACACTCCATTCTCCATCGTTATGACACTCCAGTCATCCATCGCTCTGACACTACACTCTCCATCACTGTGACACTCCACTCTCCGTCGTTCTGCCACTCTATCCTCCATCACACTGATATTCCTCTCTCCATCACTCTGACACCCGACCCCTTTTCTCTTTGGTACTCCACTATCCATTGCTCTTACACTCCACACTCCATCGCTCTGACACTGCACTCTCCATCGCTCTGAGACTTCACTCTCCATTGCTCTGACACTCCACTCTCTATTGCTCTGACACTCCACCCTCCATCATGTTAACTCTTTACTCTCCATCACTCTGACTATCCGTTCTCCATTGCTCCGACAGCCCACTCTCCATTGCTCTGACACTCAGCTCTCCATCGCTCTGACACTCCACTCTCCATAACAATTTGTTCTGACACTCCACTCTCCATCATTCTGCCACTTCGTTCTTCATCACACTGATATTCCACTCTCCATCGCTCTGACACCCGACCCTCCTTCTCTTTGGTACTCCACACGCCATCGCTCTGACACTCCACACGCCATCGCTCTGACACTCCACACGCCATCGCTCTGACACTCCACACGCCATCACTCTGACACTCCACACGCCATCGCTCTGACACTCCACTCTCCATCGCTCTGACACTCCACTCTCCATCGATCTGACACTCCACTCTCCATCGCTCTGACAATCCACTCTCCATTGCCCTGTCATTCCACTCTACATTCTCTGACACTTCAGTTCCATTGCACTGACATTCCACTCTGCATCGCTCTGACACCTGCCCCTCCTTCTCCCTGATACTGTGCTCTCCATGGCTGAGACACGCCGCTCTCCATCGCTCTGATACTCCGCTCTCCATCGGTCTGACACTCCAGTCTCCTCCGCTTGACACTCCGCTCTCCATCGCTCTGACACTCCAGTCTCCATCGCTCTTACACTCCACTCTCCATGGCTCTGACACTCCGCTCTCCATTGCTCTGACACTCCGCTCTCCATCGCTCTGACACGCCACTCACTAGCGTTCTGACACTCCAGTCTCCATCGCTCCATTACGCCACTCTGCATTGCTTCGCATTCCACTCTCCCTCACCCTGACACCCGACCCTCCTTCTCTTTGGTACTCCACTATCCATCGCTCTGACACTCCACTCTCCATCGCTCTGACACTCCACTCTCCATTGCTCTGTCACTACACTCTCCATCGCTCTGACATTCCACTCTCCATCGCTCTGAGACTCCACTCTCCATTGCTCTGACACTCCGTTCTCCATCGCTCTGACACTCCACTCTCCATCGCTCTGACACTCCGCTCTCCATCGCTCTGACACTCCGCTCTCCATCGCTCTGACACTCCGCTCTCCATCGCTCTGACACTCCGCTTTCCATCGCTCTGACACTCCGCACTCCATCGCTCTTCTGGCCACTCTCCAGCGTTCTGATACTCCAGTCTACATCGCTCCATCACGCCACTCTGCATTGCTCCGCAGTCCACTCTCCCTCACCCTGACACCTGACGCTCCTCTCTTTGGTACTCCGCTATCCATCGCTCTGAAACTCCACTCTCCATTGCTCGGACACACCACTCTCCATTGCTCTGACACACCACTCTCCATTGCTCTGACACACCACTCTCCATTGCTCTGACACACCACTCTCCATTGCTCTGACACTCCACTCTCCATTGCTCTGACACATCACTCTCCATTGTTCTGACACTCCACTGTCCATTGCTTTGACACTCCATTCTCCATTGTTCTGCCACTCCACTCTCCATTGCTCTGACACTCCACTCTCCATTGCTCTGACACTCCACTCTCCATTGCTCTGAGACTCCGCTCTCCATTGCTCTGACACTCCACTCTCCATTGCTCTGATACACCACTCTCCATTGCTCTGACACTCCACTCTCCATTGCTCTGACACTCCACTCTCCATTGCTCTGACACACCACTCTCCAATGATCTGACACTCCACTCTCCAATTTTCTGACACTCCACTCTCCATTGCTCTGACACTCCACTATCCATTGCTCTGACACTCCACTGTCCATTGCTCTGACACTCCAGTCTCCATTGCTCTGTCACTCCACTCTCCATTGCTCTGACACTCCACCCTCCATTGCTCTGATACTCCACTCTCCATTGCTCTGATACTCCACTCTCCATTGCTCTGACACTCCACTCTCCATTGCTCTGACATTCCACTCCTCATTGCTCTGACACTCCACTCTCCATTGCTCTGACACTGCAAACCCCATTGCTCTGACACACAAGTCTCCATCATTATGACACTCCAGTCGCCCATCGGTCTGACACTGCACTCTTCATTGCACTAACACTCCGTTCTCCATCGTTATGACACTCCAGTCATCCATCGCTCTGACACTACACTCTCCATCACTGTGACACTCCACTCTCCATCGTTCTGCCACTCTATTCTCCATCACACTGATATTCCTCTCTCCATCACTCTGACACCCGACCCCTATTCTCTTTGGTACTCCACTATCCATCGCTCTGACACTCCACTCTCCATTGCTCTGTCACTCCACGCTTCATTGCTCTGACACTCCACTCTCCATCTCCCTGAGACTCCACTCTCCATTGCTCTGACACTCCATGCTCCATTACTCTGAGACTCCACTATCCATCGTTCTTACACTCCACACTCCATCACTCTGACACTCCACTCTCCATTGCTCTGTCACTCCACGCTTCATCGCTCTGACACTCCTAGCTCCATTGTTCTGACTCTCCACTCTCCATCACTCTGTCACTACACTCTCTATCGCTCTGACACTCCACTCTCCATCGCTCTGTCACTACACTCTCCATCGCTCTGACACTCCACTCTCCATCGCTCTGAGACTCCACTCTCCATTGCTCTGACACTCCGTTCTCCATCGCTCTGACACTCCACTCTCCATCGCTCTGACACTCCGCTCTCCATCGCTCTGACACTCCGCTCTCCATCGCTCTGACACTCCGCTCTCCATCGCTCTGAAACTCCGCTTTCCATCGCTCTGACACTCCGCACTCCATCGCTCTTCTGGCCACTCTCCAGCGTTCTGATACTCCAGTCTACATCGCTCCATCACGCCACTCTGCATTGCTCCGCAGTCCACTCTCCCTCACCCTGACACCCGACGCTCCTCTCTTTGGTACTCCGCTATCCATCGCTCTGAAACTCCACTCTCCATTGCTCGGACACACCACTCTCCATTGCTCTGACACACCACTCTCCATTGCTCTGACACACCACTCTCCATTGCTCTGACACACCACTCTCCATTGCTCTGACACTCCACTCTCCATTGCTCTGACACATCACTCTCCATTGTTCTGACACTCCACTGTCCATTGCTTTGACACTCCATTCTCCATTGTTCTGCCACTCCACTCTCCATTGCTCTGACACTCCACTCTCCATTGCTCTGACACTCCACTCTCCATTGCTCTGAGACTCCGCTCTCCATTGCTCTGACACTCCACTCTCCATTGCTCTGACACTCCACTCTCCATTGCTCTGACACACCACTCTCCAATGATCTGACACTCCACTCTCCAATTTTCTGACACTCCACTCTCCATTGCTCTGACACTCCACTATCCATTGCTCTGACACTCCACTGTCCATTGCTCTGACACTCCAGTCTCCATTGCTCTGTCACTCCACTCTCCATTGCTCTGACACTCCACTCTCCATTGCTCTGATACTCCACTCTCCATTGCTCTGATACTCCACTCTCCATTGCTCTGACACTCCACTCTCCATTGCTCTGACATTCCACTCCTCATTGCTCTGACACTCCACTCTCCACTGCTCTGACACTGCACGCCCCATTGCTCTGACACTGCAAACCCCATTGCTCTGACACACCATTCTCCATCATTATGACACTCCAGTCGCCCATCGGTCTGACACTGCACTCTTCATTGCACTAACACTCCGTTCTCCATCGTTATGACACTCCAGTCATCCATCGCTCTGACACTACACTCTCCATCACTGTGACGCTCCACTCTCCATCGTTCTGCCACTCTATTCTCCATCACACTGATATTCCTCTCTCCATCACTCTGACACCCGACCCCTATTCTCTTTGGTACTCCACTATCCATCGCTCTGACACTCCACTCTCCATTGCTCTGTCACTCCACGCTTCATTGCTCTGACACTCCACTCTCCATCTCCCTGAGACTCCACTCTCCATTGCTCTGACACTCCATGCTCCATTACTCTGAGACTCCACTATCCATCGCTCTTACACTCCACACTCCATCGCTCTGACACTCCACTCTCCATCGCTCTGAGACTCCACTCTCCTTTGCTCTGTCACTCCACTCTCTATTGCTCTGACACTCCACACTCCATCATGTTAACTCTTCACTCTCCATCACTCTGACTGTCCGCTCTCCATTGCTCCGACAGCCCACTCTCCATTGCTCTGACACTCCGCTCTCCATCCCTCTGACACTCCCCTCTCCATTGCTCTGACACTCTACTCTCCATCACTCTGTCACTTCACTCTCCATAACAATTTGTTCTGACACTCCATCATTCTGCCACTCCGTTCTTCATCACACTTATATTCCTCTCTCCATCGCTCTGACACCCGACCCGCCTTCTCTTTGGTTCTCCACACGCCATCACTCTGACACTCCACACGCCATTGCTCTGACACTCCACTCTCCATCGCTCTGACACTCCACTCTCCATTGCTCTGACACTCCACTCTCCATCGCTCTGACACTCCACTCTCTATTGCTCTCTCATTCCAATCTCCATTCTCTGACACTTCAGTCTCCATTGCACTGACATTCCACTCTTCATCGCTCTGACACCTGCCCCTCCTTCTCCCTGATACTCCGCTCTCCATCGGTCTGACACTCCAGTCTCCATCGCTCTTACACTCCACTCTCCATCGCTCTGTAACTCTGCTCTCCATCGCTCTGACACTCCACTCTCCATCGGTCTGACAGGCCACTCTCTCACGTTCTAACACTCCAGTCTCCATCGCTCCATCACGCCACTCTTCATTGTTCCACAGTCCACTCTCCCTCACCCTGACACCCGACCCTCCATCTCTTTGGCACTCCACTCTCCTTCGCTCTGACACTCCACTCTCCATCGCTCTGACACGCCACTCAAAATCCCTCTGACACGCCACTCTCCATTGCTCTGAAACTCCACTGTCCATTGCTCTGACACACCACTCTCCATTGCTCTGACACTCCACTCTCCATTGCTCTGACACACTACTCTCCATTGCTCTGACACTGCACGCACCATTGCTCTGACACTGCACGCCCCATTGCTCTGACACAGCACTCTCCATCGTTATGACACTCCAGTCGCCTATCACTCTGACACTGCACTCTTCATTGCGCTAACACTCCATTCTCCATCGTTATGACACTCCAGTCATCCATCGCTCTGACACTACACTCTCCATCACTGTGACACTCCACTCAATTCTTTCTGCCACTCTATTCTCCATCACACTGATATTCCTCTCTCCATCACCTTGACACACGGCCCCTTTTCTCTTTGGTACTCCACTGTCCATCGCTCTGACACTTCACACTCCATCGCTCTGACACTCCACTCTCCATTGCTCTGTCACTCCAAGCTTCATTGCTCTGACACTCCTAGCTCCATTGTTCTGACAATCCACTCTCCATCACTCTGTCACCACACACTCTATCGCTCTGACACTCCACTCTCCATAGCTCTGACATTCTGCTCTCCTTCGCTCTGACACTCCGCTCTCCATCGCTCTGACACTCCACTCTCCACTGCTCTGACACTCCACCCACCATTGCTCTGACACTACACGCCCCATTGCTCTGACACTGCAAACACCATTGCTCTGGCACACCATTCTCCATCATTATGACACTCCAGTCGCCCATCGCTCTGACACTGCACTCTTCATTGCACTAACACTCCGTTCTCCATCGTTATGACACTCCAGTCATCCATCGCTCTGACACTACACTCTCCATCACTGTGACACTCCACTCTCCATCGTTCTGCCACTCTATTCTCCATCACACTGATATTCCTCTCTCCATCAATCTGACACCCGACCCCTTTTCTCTTTGGTACTCCCAATCCATTGCTCTGACATTCCACACCCCATCGCTCTGACACTCCACTCTCCATCGCTCTATCACTACACTCTCCATCGCTCTGACACTCCACTCTCCATCGCTCTGTCACTACACTCTCCATCGCTCTGACACTCCACTCTCCATTGCTCTGAGACTCCACTCTCCATTGCTCTGACACTCCACTCTCTATTGCTCTGACACTCCACACTCCATCATGTTAACTCTTCACTCTCCATCACTCTGACAGTCCGCTCTCCATTGCTCCGACAGCCCACTCTCCATTGCTCTGACACTCCGCTCTCAATCCCTCTGACACTCCCCTCTCCATTGCTCTGACACTCTACTCTCCATCACTCTGTCACCTCACTCTCCATAACAATTTGTTCTGATACTCCACTCTCCATCATTCTGCCACTTCGTTCTCCATCACACTTATATTCCTCTCTCCATCGCTCTGACACCCGACCCTCCTTCTCTTTGGTACTCCACACGCCATCGCTCTGACACTCCACTCTCCATCGCTCTGACACTCCACTCTCCATCGCTCTGAGACTCCACTCTCCATTGCTCTGACACTCCACTCTCTATTGCTCTGACACTCCACCCTCCATCATGTTAACTCTTCACTCTCCATCACTCTGACGGCCCGCTCTCCATTGCTCCGACGGCCCACTCTCCATTGCTCTGACAATCCGCTCTCCATCCCTCTGACACTCCCCTCTCCATTGCTCTGACACTCTACTCTCCATCACTCTGTCACTTCACTCTCCATAACAATTTGTTCTGACACTCCACTCTCCATCATTCTGCCACTTCGTTCTTCATCACACTTATATTCCTCTCTCCATCGCTCTGACACCCGACCCTCCTTCTCTTTGGTACTCCACACTCCATCGCTCTGACACTCCACACGCCATCGCTCTGACACTCCACACGCCATCACTCTGACACTCCACACGCCATCGCTCTGACACTCCACTCTCCATCGCTCTGACACTCCACTCTCCATCGCTCTGACACTCCACTCTCCATTGCTCTCTCATTCCAATCTCCATTCTCTGACACTTCAGTCTCCATTGCACTGAAATTCCACTCTCCATCGCTCTGACACCTGCCCCTCCTTCTCCCTGATACTCCGTTCTCCATGGCTCAGACACTCCGCTCTCCATCGCTCTGATACTCCACTCTCCATTGCTCTGACACTCCAGTCTCCATCGCTCTGACTCTCCAGTCTCCTCCGCTCTGACACTCCGCTCTCCATCGCTCTGACACACCGCTCTCCATCGCTCTGAAATTCTGCTCTCCATCGCTCTGACACTCCACTCTCCATTGGTCTGACAGGCCACTCTCTCGCGTTCTAACACTCCAGTCTCCATCGCTCCATCACGTCACTCTTCATTGTTCCGCAGTCCACTCTACCTCACCCTGACACCCGACCCTCCATCTCTTTGGTACTCCACTCTCCTTCGCTCTGACACGCCACTCACCATCCCTCTGACACGCCACTCTCCATTGCTCTGAAACTCCACTTTCCATTGCTCTGACACACTACTCTCCATTGCTCTGACACTGCACGCCCCATTGCTCTGAAACTGCACGCCCCATTGCTCTGACACACCAATCTCCATCGTTATGACACTCCAGTCGCCTATCGCTCTGACACTGCACTCTTCATTGTGCTAACACTCCATTCTCCATCGTTATGACACTCCAGTCATCCATCGCTCTGACTACACTCTCCATCACTGTGACACTCCACTCTCCATCGTTCTGCCACTCTATTCTCCATCACACTGATATTCCTCTCTCCATCACTCTGACACACGGCCCCTTTTCTCTTTGGTACTCCACAATCCATCGCTCTGACACTCCACACTCCATCGCTCTGACACTCCACTCTCTATTACTCTGTCACTCCACGCTTCATCGCTCTGACACTCCTAGCTCCATTGTTCTGACACTCCACTCTCCATCATTCTGTCACCACACTCTCTATCGCTCTGACACTCCACTCTCCATCACTCTGTCACTACACTCTCCATCGCTCTGACACTCCACTCTTCATCGCTCTGAGACTTCACTCTCCATTGCTCTGACACTCCACTCTCTATTGCTCTGACACTCCACTCTCCATTGCTCTGACACTCTACTCTCCATTGCTCTGTCACTCCACTCTCCATCGCTGTGAAAGTCGACTCTCTATTGCTCCGACACTCTACTCTCCATCCCAGTGAAACTCGACTCTCCATTGCTCCGACATTCTTCACTCCATCGCTCCTCCCAGTTGGTTCTCCAGCGTTTGACTGCACTTGCCATCGCTTTCACACACCATTATCCATTGCTCTGACACTCCATTCTCCATCGTTCTGACACACCTCTCTCTAGCGTTCTGACACTCCAGTCTCCATCGCTCTGTCACTCCGCTCTCCATCGCTCTGTCCATCCAGTCTCAATCGCTCTGACACTCCTCTCTCCATCTCTCTACAGGCCACTCTCTAGCGTTCTGATACTCCAGTCTCCATCGCTCCATCACGCCACTCTGCATTGCTCCGCAGTCCACTCTCTCTCACCCGGACACCCGACCCTCCTTCTCTTTGGTACTCCACTATCCATCGCTCTGACACTCCACTCTCCATTGCTCCGACACTCTACTCTCCATCGCAGTGAAACTCGACTCTCCATTGCTCCGACATTCTACACTCCATCGCTCCTACCATTTGGTTCTCCATCACTTTGACTGCACTTGCCATTGCTTTGACACACCATTCTCGATTGCTCTGAAACTCCATTTTCCATCGTTCTGACACACCTCTCTCTAGTGTTCTAACACTCCAGTCTCCATCGCTCTGCAGGCCACTCTCTAGCGTTCTGATACTCCAGTCTCCATCGCTCCATCACTCCACTCTGCATTGTTCCGCAGTCCGCTCTCCCTCACCCTGACACCCGACACTCCTTCTCTTTGGTACTCCATTATCCATCGCTCTGACACACCACTATCCATTGCTCTGACACACCACTCTCCATTGCTCTGACACTCCACTCTCCATTGCTCTGACAGACCACTCTCCATTGCTCTGACACTCAACTCTCCATTGCTCTGACACACCACTCTCCATTGCTCAGAAATTCCACTCTCCATTGCCCTGACACACCACTTTTCATTGATCTGACACTCCACTCTCCATTGATCTGACACTCCATTCTCCATTGCTCTGACACTCTACTCTCCATTGTTCTGACACTCCACTCTCCATTTTTCTGACACTCCACTCTCCATTGCTATGACACACCACTCTCCATTTCTCTGAAACTCACCTCTCCATTGCTCTGACAAACCACTTTCCATTAATCTGACACTCCACACTCCATTGATCTGACACTCCACTCTCCATTGCTGTGACACTCAACTGTCCATTGCTCTGAACCTCCACTGTCCATTGCTCTGACACTCCACTCTCCATTGCTCTGACACTCCACTCTCCATTGCTCTGACACTCCACCCTCCATTGCTCTGACACTGCACGCCCCATTGCTCTGACACACCACTCTCCATCACTGTGACACTCTACTCTCCATCGTTATTCCACTCTATTCTCCATCAAACTGATATTCCTCTCTCCATCACTCTGACACCCGACCCCTATTCTCTTTGGTACTCCACTATCCATCGCTCTGAAACTCCACTCACCATTGCTCTGTCACTCCACGCTTCATCGCTCTGACACTCCACTCTCCATTGCTCTGACACTCCACTCTCCATCGCTCTGAGACTCCACTCTCCATTGCTCTGACACTCCACTCTCCATTGCTCCGACACTCCACTCTCCATTGCTCTCACACTCCACTCTCCATTGCTCTGAGACTCCACTCTCCATTCCTCCGACACTCACTCTCCATTGCTCTGACACTCCACTCTCCATCGCTGTGAAAGTCGTCTCTCCATTGCTCCGACACTCTACTCTCCATCGCAGTGAAACTCGACTCTCCATTGCTCCGACATTCTACACTCCATCGCTCCTACCATTTGGTTCTCCATCGCTTTGACTGCACTCGCCATTGCTTTGACACACCATTCTCCATTGCTCTGAAACTCCATTCTCCATCGTTCTGACACACCTCTCTCTAGCGTTGTGACACTCCACTCTCCATCGCGCTGTCACTCCACTCTGCATTGCTCTGACACTCCATTCTCCATCGTTCTGACACTCGGCTCTCCCTCACTCTGGCACCCAAATCTCTATAGATCTGACACTCCACGTTCCTTCATGTTAACTCTTCACTCTCCATCACTCTGACTGTCTGCTCTCCATTGCTCTGACCGCTCACTCTCCATTGCTCTTACAGTCTGCTCTCCATCACTCTGTCACTCCACTCTCCATCGCTCTGACACTCCGCTCTCCATCGCTCTGACACGCCACTCTCTAGCGTTCTGACACTCCTGTCTCCATCGCTCCATCACGCCACTCTGCATTGCTTCGCATTCCACTCTCCCTCACCCTGACACCCGACCCTCCTTCTCTTTGGTACTCCACTATCCATCGCTCTGACACTCCACTGTCCATTGCTCTGACACTCCACACTCCATTGCTCTGACACTCCACTCTCCATTGCTCTGACACTCCACTCTCCATTGCTCTGACACTCCACTCTCCATTGTTCTGACACTGCTTGCCCCATTGCTCTGACACACCATTCTCCATCGTTATGACACTCCAGACGCCCATCGCTCTGACACTGCACTCTTCATTGCGCTAACACTCCATTCTCCATCGTTATGACACTCCAGTCATCCATCGCTCTGACACTACACTCTCCATCACTGTGACACTCCACTCTCCATCGTTCTGCCACTCTATTCTCCATCACACTGATATTCCTCTCTCCATCACTCTGACACCCGACCCCTATTCTCTTTGGTACTCCACAATCCATCGCTCTGACACTCCACAATCCATCGCTCTGACACTCCACTCTCCATTGCTCTGTCACTACACTCTCCATCGCTCTGACATTCCACTCTCCATCGCTCTGAGACTCCACTCTCCATTGCTCTGGCACTCCGCTCTCCATCGCTCTGACACGCCGCTCTCCAACGCTCTGAGACTCCAGTATCCATCGCTCTGAAACTACGCTCTCCATCGCTCTGTCACTCCACTCTCCATAGTTCTGCCACTCTATTCTCCATCACACTGATATTCCTCTCTCCATCACTCTGACACCCGACCCCTATTCTCTTTGGTACTCCACAATCCATCGCTCTGACACTCCACACTCCATCGCTCTGACACTCCACTCTCCATTGCTCTGTCACTACACTCTCCATCGCTCTGACATTCCACTCTCCATCGCTCTGAGACTCCACTCTCCATTGCTCTGACACTCCGCTCTCCATCGCTCTTACACGCCGCTCTCCAACGCTCTGAGACTCCAGTATCCATCGCTCTGAAACTACGCTCTCCATCGCTCTGACACTCCACTCTCCATCGTTCTGCCACTCTATTCTCCATCACACTGATATTCCTCTCCCCATCACACTGACACCCGACCCCTATTCTCTTTGGTACTCCACTATCCATCGCTCAGACACTCCAATCTCCATTGCTCTGAGACTCCACTCTCCATTGCTCTGACACTCCACTCTCCATTGCTCCGAAACTCCACTCTCCATTGCTCTGACACTCCACACTCCATTGATCTGACTCTCCATTCTCCATTGCTCTGACACTCCACTCTCCATTGTTCTGACACTCCACTCTCCATTGCTCTGACACTCCACTCTCCATTGCTATGACACACCACTCTCCATTTCTCTGAAACTCACCTCTCCATTGATCTGACAAACCACTTTCCATTAATTTGACACTCCACACTCCATTGATCTGACACTCCACTCTCCATTGCTCTGACACTCAACTGTCCATTGCTCTGAACCTCCACTGTCCATTGTTCTGACACTCCACTCTCCATTGCTCTGACACTCCACTCTCCATTGCTCTGACACTCCACTCTCCATTGCTCTGACACTCCACTCTCCATTGTTCTGACACTGCATGCCCCATTGCTCTGACACTCCATTCTCCATCGTTATGACACTCCAGTCATCCATCGCTCTGACACTACACTCTCCATCACTGTGACACTCCACTCTCCATCGTTCTGCCACTCTATTCTCCATCACACTGATATTCCTCTCTCCATCACTCTGACACCCGACCCCTATTCTCTTTGGTACTCCACAATCCATCGCTCTGACACTCCACACTCCATCGCTCTGACACTCCACTCTCCATGCTCTGTCACTACACTCTCCATCGCTCTGACATTCCACTCTCCATCGCTCTGAGACTCCACTCTCCATTGCTCTGACACTCCGCTCTCCATCGCTCTGACATGCCGCTCTCCAACGCTCTGAGACTCCAGTATCCATCGCTCTGAAACTACACTCTCCATCCCTCTGACACTCCGCTCTCCAACGCTCTGACACTCCGCTCTCCATTGCTCTGAACATCCAGTCTCAATCGCTCTGACACTCCGCTCTCCATCTCTCTACAGGCCACTCTCTAGCGTTCTGATACTCCAGTCTCCATCGCTCCATCACGCCACTCTGCATTGCTCCGCAGTCCACTCTCCCTCACCCGGACACCCGACCCTCCTTCTCTTTGGCACTCCACTATCCATCGCTCTGACACACCACTCTCCATTGCTCCGACACTCTACTCTCCATCGCAGTGAAACTCGATTCTCCATTGCTCCGACATTCTACACTCCATCGCTCCTACCATTTGGTTCTCCATCACTTTGACTGCACTCGCCATTGCTTTGACACACCATTCTCCATTGCTCTGAAACTCCATTCTCCATCGTTCTGACACACCTCTCTCCAGCGTTCTGACACTCCAGTCTCCATCGCTCTGCAGGCCACTCTCTAGCATTCTGATACTCCAGTCTCCATCGCTCCATCACTCCACTCTGCATTGTTCCGCAGTCCACTCTCCCTCACCCTGACACCCGACCCTCCTTCTCTTTGGTACTCCACTATCCATCGCTCTGACACACCACTCTCCACTGCTCTGACACACCACTCTCCATTGCTCTGACACTCCACTCTCCATTGCTCTGACAGACCACTCTCCATTGCTCTGACACTGAACTCTCCATTGCTCTGACACTCCACTCTCCATTGCTCTGAGACACCACTCTCCATTGCTCGGAAATTCCACTCTCCATTGCCCTGACACACCACTTTTCATTGATCTGACACTCCACTCTCCATTGATCTGACACTCCACTCTCCATTGATCTGACACTCCATTCTCCATTGCTCTGACACTCCACTCTCCATTGTTCTGACACTCCACTCTCCATTTTTCTGACACTCCACTCTCCATTGCTCTGACACTCCACTCTCCATTGCTATGACACACCACTCTCCATTTCTCTGAAACTCACCTCTCCATTGTTCTGACAAACCACTTTCCATTGATCTGACACTCCACACTCCATTGATTTGACACTCCACTCTCCATTGATCTGACACTCAACTGTCCATTGCTCTGAACCTCCACTGTCCATTGTTCTTACACTCCACTCTCCATTGCTCTGACACTCCACTCTCCATTGCTCTGACACTCCACTCTCCATTGCTCTGACACTCCACCCTCCATTGCTTTGACACTGCACGCCCCATTGCTCTGACACATCACTCTCCATCACTGTGACAATCTACTCTCCATCGTTATTCCACTCTATTCTCCATGACACTGATATTCCTCTCTCCATCACTCTGAAACCCGACCCCTATTCTCTTTGGTACTCCACTTCCATCGCTCTGAAACTCCACTCACCATTGCTCTGTCATTCCACGCTTCATTGCTCTGACACTCCACTCTCCATTGCTCTGACACTCCACTCTCCATCGCTCTGAGACTCCACTCTCCATTGCTCTGACACTCCACTCTCCATTGCTCCGACACTCCACTCTCCATTGCTCTCACACTCCACTCTCCATTGCTCTGAGACTCCACTCTCCATTGCTCCGACACTCCACTCTCCATTGCTCTGACACTCCACTCTCCATCGCTGTGAAAGTCGTCTCTCCATTGCTCCGACACTCTACTCTCCATCGCAGTGAAACTCGACTCTCCATTGCTCCGACATTCTACACTCCATCGCTCCTGCCATTTGGTTCTCCATCGCTTTGACTGCACTCGCCATTGCTTTGACACACCATTCTCGATTGCTCTGAAACTCCATTCTCCATCGTTCTGACACACCTCTCTCTAGCGTTCTGACACTCCAGTCTCCATCGCTCTGCAGGCCACTCTCTAGCGTTCTGATACTCCAGTCTCCATCGCTCCATCACTCCACTCTGCATTGTTCCGCAGTCCGCTCTCCCTCACCCTGACACCCGACACTCCTTCTCTTTGGTACTCCACTATCCATCGCTCTGACACACCACTATGCATTGCTCTGACACACCACTCTCCATTGCTCTGACACACCACTCTCCATTGCTCTGACACACCACTCTCCATTGCTCTGACACTCAAATCTCCATTGCTCTGACACACCACTCTCCATTGCTCAGAAATTCCACTCTCCATTGCTCTGACACACCACTTTTCATTGATCTCACTCTCCACTCTCCATTGATCTGACACTCCACTCTCCATTGATCTGACACTCCACTCTCCATTGTTCTGACACTCCACTCTCCATTGTTCTGACACTACACTCTCCATTGCTCTGACACTCCACTCTCCATTGCTCTGACACTCAACTCTCCATTGCTCTGACACACCACTCTCCATTTCTCTGAAACCCACCTCTCCATTGCTCTGACACACCACTTTCCATTGATCTGACCCTCCACACTCCATTGATCTGACACACCACTCTCCATTGCTCTGACACTCAACTGTCCATTGCTCTGACCCTCCACTCTCCATTACTCTGACCCTCCACTCTCCATTGCTCTGACACTCCTCTCTCCATTGCTCTGACACTCCACTCTCCATTTCTCTGACACTCCACCCTCCATTGCTCTGACACTGCACGCCCCATTGCTCTGACACACCACTCTCCATCACTGTGACACTCCACTCTCCATCGTTCTGCCACTCTATTCTCCATCACACTGATATTCCTCTCTCCATCACTCTGACACCAGACCCCTATTTTCTTTGGTACTCCACTATCCATCGCTCTGAAACTCCACTCACCATTGCTCTGTCACTCCACGCTTCATCGCTCTGACACTCCACTCTCCATTGCTCTGACACTCCACTCTCCATCGCTCTGAGACTCCACTCTCCATTGCTCTGACACTCCACTCTCCATTGCTCCAACACTCCACTCTCCATTGCTCTGACACTCCACTCTCCATTGCTCTGAGACTCCACTCTCCATTGCTCCGACACTCCACTCTCCATTGCTCTGACACTGCACTCTCCATTGCTATGACACACCACTCTCCATTTCTCTGAAACTCACCTCTCCATTGTTCTGACAAACCACTTTCCATTGATCTGACACTCCACACTCCATTGATCTGACACTCCACTCTCCATTGCTCTGACACTCCACTCTCCATCGCTCTGAGACTCCACTCTCCATTGCTCTGACACTCCACTCTCCATTGCTCCAACACTCCACTCTCCATTGCTCTGACACTCCACTCTCCATTGCTCTGAGACTCCACTCTCCATTGCTCCGACACTGCACTCTCCATTGCTATGACACACCACTCTCCATTTCTCTGACACTCCACTCTCCATTGCTCTGACAGACCACTCTCCATTGCTCTGACACTCAACTCTCCATTGCTCTGTCACACCACTCTCCATTGCTCAGAAATTCCACTCTCCATTGCCCTGACACATCACTTTTCATTGATCTGACACTCCACTCTCCATTGATCTGACACTCCACTCTCCATTGATCTGACACTCCACTCTCCATTGCCCTGACACTCCACTCTCCATTGATCTGACCCTCCACTCTCCATTGCTCTGACACTCCTCTCTCCATTGCTCTGACACTCCACTCTCCATTGCTCTGACACTCCACGCTCCATTGCTCTGACACTGCACGCCCCATTGCTCTGACACACCACTCTCCATCACTGTGACACTCCACTCTCCATCGTTCTTCCACTCTATTCTCCATCACACTGATATTCCTCTCTCCATCACTCTGACACCCGACCCCTATTTTCTTTGGTACTCCACTATCCATCGCTCTGAAACTCCACTCACCATTGCTCTGACACTCCATGCTTCATTGCTCTGAGACTCCACTCTCCATTGCTCTGACACTCCACTCTCCATTGCTCTGACACTCCACTCTCCATTGCTCCAACACTCCACTCTCCATTGCTATGACACACCACTCTCCATTTCTCTGAAACTCACCTCTCCATTGTTCTGACAAACCACTTTCCATTGATCTGACACTCCACACTCCATTGATCTGACACTCCACTCTCCATTGCTCTGACACTCAACTGTCCATTGCTCTGAACCTCCACTGTCCATTGCTCTGACACACCACTCTCCATTGCTCTGACACTCCAGTCGCCCATCGCTCTGACACTGTACTCTTCATTGCGCTAACACTCCATTCTCCATCGTTATGACACTCCAGTCATCCATCGCTCTGACACTCCACTCTCCATTGCTCTGACACTCCACGCTCCATTGCTCTGACACTGCACGCCCCATTGCTCTGACACACCACTCTCCATCACTGTGACACTCCACTCTCCATCGTTCTGCCACTCTATTCTCCATCACACTGATATTCCTCTCTCCATCACTCTGACACCCGACCCCTATTCTCTTTGGTACTCCACAATCCATCGCTCTGACACTCCACACTCCATCGCTCTGACACTCCACTCTCCATTGCTCTGTCACTAGACACTCCGTCGCTCTGACATTCCACTCTCCATCACTCTGACACTCCACTCTCCATTGATCTGTCACTCCATGCTTCATCGCTCTGACACTCCTAGCGCCATTGTTCGACTCTCCACTCTCTATCACTCTGTCACTACACTCTCCATCGCTCTGTCACTCCACTCTCCATCCCTCTGACACTCCACTCTCCATCGCTCTGAGACTCCACTCTCCATTGCTCTGACACTCCACTCTCTATTGCTCTGACACTCCACTCTCCATTGCTCTGACACTCCATTCTCCATTGCTCTGACACTCCATTCTCCATTGCTCTGACACTCCACTTTCCATTGCTCTGACTCTCTACTCTCCATTGCTCTGTCACTCCACTCTCCATCGCTGTGAAAGTCGACTCTCTATTGCTCCGACACTCCAGTCTCCATTGCTCTGACACACCACTCTCCATTGCTCTGACACTCCACTCTCCATTGCTCTGACATTGCACTCTCCATTGCTTTGACACTCCACTCTCCATCGGTCTGACACTCCAGTCTCCATCGCTCCATCACGACACTCTGCATTGCTTGGCATTCCACAATCACTCACCCTGAAACCCGACCCTCCTTCTCTTTGGTAAACCACTATCCATGGCTCTGACACTCCACTCTCCATTGTTCTGACACTCCGCTCTCCATTGCTCTGACACTCCACTCTCCATTGTTCTGACACGCCACTCTCCATTGCTCAGAAATTCCACGCTCCATTGCTCTGACACAACACTTTTCATTGATCTGACACTCCACTCTCCATTGATCTGACACTCCACTCTCCAATGATCTGACACACCACTCTCCATTGCTCTGACACTCCTCTCTCCATTGATATGATACTCCACACTCCATTGATCTGACACGCCACTCTCCATTGCTCTGACACTCCACTGTCCATTGCTCTGACCCTCCACTCTCCATTGCTCTGACACTCCACTCTCCATTGCTCTGACACTCCTCTCTCCATTGCTCTGACACTCCACCTTCCATTGCTCTGACACTCGACCCTCCATTGCTCTGACACTGGACGCCCCATTGCTCTAACATACCACTCTCCAACACTGTGACACTCCACTCTCCATAGTTCTGCCACTCTATTCTCCATCACACTGATATTCCTCTCTCCATCACTCTGACACCCGACCCCTATTCTCTTTGGTGCTCCACTATCCATCGCTCTGATACTCCACTCACCATTGCTCTGTCACTCCACGCTTCATCGCTCAGACACTCCACTCTCCATTGCTCTGAGACTCCACTCTCCATTGCTCTGACACTCCACTCTCCATTGCTCCGACACTCCACTCTCCATTGCTCTGACACTCCACTCTCCATCGCTCTGAGACTCCACTCTCCATTGCCCTGGCACTCCACTCTCCATTGCTCCGACACTCCACTCTCCATTGCTCTGACACTCCACTCTCCATTGCTCTGACTCTCCACTCTCCATCGCTGTGAATGTCGACTCTCCATTGCTCCGACACTCTGCTCTCCATCGCATTGAAACTCGACTCTCCATTGCTCCGATATTCTACACTCCATCGCTCCTACCATTTGGTTCTCCATCGCTTTGACTGCCCTCGCCATTGCTTTGACACACCATTCTCCATTGCTCTGAAACTCCATTCTCCATCGTTCTGACACACCTCTCTCTAGCGTTCTGACACTCCAGTCTCCATCGCTCTGTGACACCACTCTGCATTGCTCTGACACTCCATTCTCCATCGTTTTGACACTCGGCTCTCCCTCACTCTGGCACCCGAATCTCTATAGCTCTGACACTTCACGCTCCATCATGTTAACTCTTCACTCTCCATCACTCTGACTGTCCGCTCTCCATTGCTCCGACAGCCCACTCTCCATTGCTCTTACACTCTGCTCTCCATCACTCTGTCACTCCACTCTCCATCGCTCTGACATGCCACTCTCTAGCGTTCTGACACTCCAGTCTCCATCGCTCCATCACGCCACTCTGCATTGCTTCGCATTCCACTCTCCCTCACCCTGACACCCGACCATCCTTCTCTTTGGTACTCCAGTATCCATCGCTCTGACACTCCACTGTCCATTGCTCTGACACTCCACTCTCCATTGCTCTGACACTCCACTCTCCATTGCTCTGACACTGCACGCCCCATTGCTCTGACATTGAACGCCCCATTGCTCTGACACACCATTCTCCATCGTTATGACACTCCAGTCACCCATCGCTCTGACCCTGCACTCTTCATTGTGCTAACACTCCATTCTCCATCGTTATGACACTCCAGTCATCCATCGCTCTGACACTAAACACTCCATCACTGTGACACTCCACTCTCCATCGTTCTGCCACTCTATTCTCCATCACACTGATATTCCTCTCTCCATTACTCTGACACCCGACCCCTATTCTCTTTGGTACTCCGCAATCTATTGCTCTGACACTCCACACTCCATCGCTCTGACACTCCACTCTGCATTGCTCTGTCACTACACTCTCCATCGCTCTGAAATTCCACTCTCCATCGCTCAGAGACTCCACTCTCCATTGCTTTGACACACCACTATCCATCGCTCTGACACGCCGCTCTCCATCGCTCTGAAACTCCAGTCTCAATCGCTCTGACACTCCGCTCTCCACCTTTCTACAGGCCAATCTCTAGCGTTCTGATACTCCAGTCTCCATCGCTCCATCACGCCACACTGCATTTATCCGCAGTCCACTCTCCCTCACCCTGACACCCGACCCTCCTTCTCTTTGGTACTCCACTATCCATCGATCTGACACACCACTCTCCATTGCTCTGACACACCACTCTCCATTGCTCTGACACACCACTCTCCATTGCTCTGACACACCACTCTCCATTGCTCTGACACACCACTCTCCATTGCTCTGACACTCCACTCTCCATTGCTCTGACACACCACTCTCCATTGTTCTGACACTCCACTCTCCGTTGCTCTGACACACCACTCTCCATTGCTCTGACACACCACTCTCCATTGCTCTGACACTCCACTCTCCATTGCTCTGACACACCACTCTCCATTGTTCTGACACTCCACTCTCCGTTGCTCTGACACTCCACCCTGCATTGCTCTGACACTCCATTTTCCATCGTTCTGACACTCGGCTCTCCCTCACTCTGGCACCCGAATCTCTATAGCTCTGACACTCCACGCTCCATCATGTTAACTCATCACTCTCCATCACTCTGACTGTCCGCTCTCCATTGCTCCTACAGCCCACTCTCCATTGCTCTGACACTCCACTCTTCATTGCTCTGACACTCCACTCTCCATTGCTCTGACACTCCACTCTCCATTGCTCTGACACTCCACTCTCCATTGCTCTGACATTCCACTCTCCATTGCTCTGACACTCCACTCTCCACTGCTCTGACACTCCACCCACCTTTGCTCTGACACTGCACGCCCCATTGCTCTGACATTGCACGCCCCATGCTCTGACACACCATTCTCCATCATTATGACACTCCAGTCATCCATCGCTCTGACACTGCACTCTCCATCACTGTGAAACTCCACTCTCCATTGTTCTGCCACTCTATTCTCCATCACACTGATATTCCTCTCTCCATCACTCTGACAACCGAACCCTTTTCTCTTTGGTACTCCACTATCCATTGCTCTGACACTCCACACTCCATCGCTCTGACACTCCTAGCTCTATTGTTCTGACTCTCCACTCTCCATCCCTCTGTCACTACACTCTCTATCGCTCTGACACTCGACATGCCATCACTCTGACACTCCACACGCCATCACTCTGACACTCCACACGCCATCGCTCTGACACTCCACTCTCCATGGCTCTGACACTCCACTCTCCATTGCTCTGACACTCCACTCTCCATTGCTCTGTCTTTCCACTCTCTATTCTCTAACACTTCAGTCTCCATTGCTCTGACATTCCACTCTCCATCGCTCTGACACTTGCCCCTCCTTCTCCCTGATACTCCGCTCTCCATGGCTCAGACACTCCGCTCTCCATCACTCTGATACTCCGCTCTCGCTCGGTCTGACACTCCACTCTCCTCCACTCTGACACACCGCTCTCCATCGCTCTGACACTCCGCTCTCCATCGCTCTGACACTCCAGTCACCATCGCTCTTACACTCCACTCTCCATGGCTCTGACACTCCGCTCTCCATGGCTCTGACACTCCAGTCTACATCGCTCTGACACTCCAGTCTCCTCCGCTCTGACACTGCGTTCTCCATCGCTCTTAAACTCCGCTGTCCATCGCTGTGACAATCCAGTCTCCATCGCTCTGACAGGCCACTCTCTAGCGTTCTAACACTCCAGTCTCCATCGCTCCATCACGTCAATCTTCATTGCTCCGCAGTCCACTTTCCTTCACCCTGACACCCGACCCACCATCTCTTTGGTACTACACTATCCTTCGCTCTGACACTCCACTCTCCATCACTCTGACACGCCACTCTCCATCCCTCTGACACGCCACTCTCCATTGTTCTGAAACTCCACTCTCCATTGCTCTGACACACCACTCTCCATTGCTCTGACACACCACTCTCCATTGCTCTGACACTACACGCCCCATTGCTCTGACATTGCACGCCCCATTGTTCTGACAGACCATTCTCCATTGTTATGACACTCCAGTCGCCTATCGCTCTGACACTGCACTCTTCATTGCGCTAACACTCCATTCTCCATCGTTATGACACTCCAGTCATCCATCGCTCTGACACTACACTCTCCATCACTGTGATACTCCACTCTCCATCGTTCTGCCACACTATTCTCCATCACACTGATATTCCTCTCTCATCACTCTGACACCTGACCCCTTTTCTCTATGGAACTCCACTGTCAATCGCTCTGACACTCCACACTCCATCGCTCTGACGCTCCACTCTCCATTGCTCTGTCACTCCACGCTTCATCGCTCTGACACTCCTAGCTCCATTGTTCTGACAGTCCACTCTCCATCGCTCTGTCACTACACTCTCTATCGCTCTGACACTCCACTCTCCATCGCTCTGTCACTACACTCTCCATCGCTCTGACACTCCACTCTCCATCGCTCTGAGACTCCACTCTCCATCGCTCTGACACTCCACTCTCTATTGCTCTGACACTCCACTCTCCATTGCTCTGACACTCCATTCTCCATTGCTATGACTCTACACTCTCCATTGCTCTGACTCTCTACTCTCCATTGCTCTGTCACTCCACTCTCCATCGCTGTGAAAGTCGACTCTCTATTGCTCCGACACTCTACTCTCCATTCCAGTGAAACTCGACTCTCCATTGCTCCGACATTCTTCACTCTATCGCTCCTCCCAGTTGGTTCTCCAGCGCTTTGACTGCACTGGCCATCGCTTTCAAACACCATTCTCCATTGCTCTGACACTCCTTTCTCCATCGTTCTGACACACCTCTCTCTAGCATTCTGACACTCCAGTCTCCATCGCTCTGTCACTCCACTCCGCATTGCTCTGACACTCCATTCTCCATCGTTCTGACACTCGGCTCTCCCTCACTCTGGCACCCGTATCTCTATAGCTCTGACACTCCACCCTCCATCATGTTAACTCTTCACTCTCCATCACTCTGACTGTCCGCTCTCCATTGCTCCGACAGCCCACTCTCCATTGCTCTGACACTCCGCTCTCCGTTGCTCTGACACTCCCCTCTCCATTGCTCTGACACTCTACTCTCCATTACTCTGTCACTTCACTCTCCATAACAATTTGCTCTGACAATCCACTCTCCATCATTCTGCCACTTCGTTCTTCATCACACTGATATTCCTCTCTCCATCGCTCTGACACACTACCCTCCTTCTCTTTGGTACTCCACACTCCATCGTTCTGACACTCCACAGGCCATTGCTCTGACACTCCACACGCAATCACTCTGACACTCCACACGCCATCGCTCTGACACTCCACACGCCATCACTCTGACACTCCAAACGCCATCGCTCTAACACTCCAGTCTCCATTGCTCTGACACACCACTCTCCATTGCTCTGACACTCCACTCTCCATTGCTCTGACACGGCACTCTCCATTGCTCTGACACACCACTCTCCATTGTTCTGACACTCCACTGTCCATTGCTTTGACACTCCACTCTCCATCGGTCTGACACTCTGCTCCCCATCACTCTGACATGCCACTCTCTAGCGTTCTGACACTCCAGTCTCCATCGCTCCATCACGACACTCTGCATTGCTTCGCATTCCACTATCCCTCACCCTGAAACCCGACCCTCCTTCTCTTTGGTACTCCACTATCCATGGCTCTGACACTCGACTCTCCATTGATCTGACACTCCACTCTCCATTGCTCTGACTCTCCACTCTCCATTGTTCTGACACTCCACTCTCCATTGCTCTGACACTCAACTCTCCATTGCTCTGACACACCACTCTCCATTGCTCTAAAATTCCACTCTCCATTGATCTGACACACCACTTTTCATTGATCTGACACTCCACTCTCCATTGATCTGACATTCCACTCTCCATTGATCTGACACTCACTCTCCATTGCTCTGAAACTCCACTCTCCATTGCTCTGACACACCACTTTCCATTGATCTGACACTCCACACTCCATTGATCTGACACTCCACTCTCCATTACTGTGACACTCAACTCTCCATTGCTCTGACACTCCACTGTCCATTGCTCTGACCCTCCGCTCTCCATTGCTCTGACACTCCACTCTCCATTGCTCTGACACTCCTCTCTCCATTGCTCTGACACTCCACTCTCCATTGCTCTGACACTCCACCCTCCATTGCTCTGACTCTGCACGCCCCATTGCTCTGACACACCACTCTCCATCACAGAGACACTCCACTCTCCATCGTTCTGCCACTCTATTCTCCATCACACTGATATTCCTCGCTCCATCACTCTGACACCCAACCCCTATTCTTTTTGGTGCTCCACTATCCATCGCTCTGACACTCCACTCACCATTGCTCTGTTACTCCACGCTTCATCGCTCTGACACTCCACTCTCCATTGCTCTGAGACTCCACTCTCCATTGCTCTGACACTCCACTCTCCATTGCTCCTTCACTCCACTCTCCAATGCTCTGACACTCCACCCTCCATTGCTCTGACACTGCACGCCCCATTGCTCTGACACACCATTCTGCATCGTTATGACACTCCAGTCGCCCATCGCTCTGACCCTGCACTCTCCTTCAATGTGACACTCCACTCTCCATCCTTCTGCCACTCTATTCTCCATCACACTGATATTCCTCTCTCCATCACTCTGACACCCGACCCCTATTCTCTTTGGTACTCCACAATCCATCGCTCTGACACTCCGCTCTCCATCGCTCTGACACTCCAGTCTCAATTGCTCTGACACTCCGCTCTCCATCGCTCTACAGGCCACTCTCTAGGGTTCTTATACTCCAGTCTCCATCGCTCCATCACGCCACTCTGCATTGTTCCGCAGTCCACTCTCCCTCACCCTGACACCCGACCCTCCTTCTCTTTGGTACTCCACTATCCATCGCTCCGACACACCACTCTCCATTGCTCTGACACTCTACTCTCCATTGCTCTGACACTCCACCCTCCATTGCTCTGACATTGCACGCCCCATTGCTCTGACACACCATTCTCCATCGTTATGACACTCCAGTCGCCCATCGCTCTGACAAAGCACTCTTCATTGCGCTAACACTCCATTCCCCATCGTTATGACACTCCAGTCATCCATCGCTCTGACACTACACTCTCCATCATTGTGACACTCCACTCTCCATCGTTCTGCCACTCTATTCTCCATCACACTGATATTCCTCTCTCATCACTCTGACAGCCGACCCCTTTTCTCTTTGGTACTCCACTATCCATTGCTCTGACACTCCACACTCCATCGCTCTGACACTCCACTCTCCATTGCTCTGTCACTCCACGCTTCATCGCTCTGACACTCCTAGCTCCATTGTTCGACTCTCCACTCTCTATCACTCTGTCACTACACTCTTCATCGCTCTGTCACTACACTCTCCATCGCTCTGACACTCCACTCTCCATCGCTCTGAGACTCCACTCTCCATTGCTCTGACACTCCACTCTCTATTGCTCTGACACTCCACTCTCCATTGCTCTGACACTCCATTCTCCATTGCTCTGACACTCCACTCTCCATTGCTCTGACTCTCTACTCTCCATTGCTCTGTCACTCCACTCTCCATCGCTGTGAAAGTCGACTCTCTATTGTTCCGACACTCCAGTCTCCATTGCTCTGACACACCACTGTCCATTGCTCTGACACTCCACTCTCCATTGCTCTGACATTGCACTCTCCATTGCTTTGACACTCCACTCTCCATCGGTCTGACACTCCAGTCTCCATCGCTCCATCACGACACTCTGCATTGCTTGGCATTCCACAATCACTCACCCTGAAACCCGACCCTCCTTCTCTTTGGTAAACCACTCTCCATGGCTCTGACACTCCACTCTCCATTGTTCTGACACTCCGCTCTCCATTGCTCTGACACTCCACTCTCCATTGTTCTGACACACCACTCTCCATTGCTCAGAAATTCCACGCTCCATTGCTCTGACACAACACTTTTCATTGATCTGACACTCCACTCTCCATTGATCTGACACTCCACTCTCCATTGATCTGACACACCACTCTCCATTGCTCTGACACTCCTCTCTCCATTGCTCTGACACTCCACTCTCCATTGCTCTGACACACCACTCTCCATTGCTCTGAAACTCCACTCTCCATTGCTCTGACACACCACTTTCCATTGATATGATACTCCACACTCCATTGATCTGACACGCCACTCTCCATTGCTCTGACACTCCACTGTCCATTGCTCTGACCCTCCACTCTCCATTGCTCTGACACTCCACTCTCCATTGCTCTGACACTCCTCTCTCCATTGCTCTGACACTCCACCCTCCATTGCTCTGACACTCGACCCCCCATTACTCTGACACTGGACGCCCCATTGCTCTAACATACCACTCTCCATCACTGTGACACTCCACTCTCCATAGTTCTGCCACTCTATTCTCCATCACACTGATATTCCTCTCTCCATCACTCTGACACCCGACCCCTATTCTCTTTGGTGCTCCACTATCCATCGCTCTGATACTCCACTCACCATTGCTCTGTCACTCCACGCTTCATCGCTCGGACACTCCACTCTCCATTGCTCTGAGACTCCACTCTCCATTGCTCTGACACTCCACTCTCCATCGCTCTGAGACTCCACTCTCCATTGCTCTGGCACTCCACTCTCCATTGCTCCGACACTCCACTCTCCATTGCTCTGACACTCCACTCTCCATTGCTCTGACTCTCCACTCTCCATCGCTGTGAATGTCGACTCTCCATTGCTCCGACACTCTACTCTCCATCGCATTGAAACTCGACTCTCCATTGCTCCGACATTCTACACTCCATCGCTCCTACCATTTGGTTCTCCATCGCTTTGACTGCACTCGCCATTGCTTTGACACACCATTCTCCATTGCTCTGAAACTCCATTCTCCATCGTTCTGACACACCTCTCTCTAGCGTTCTGACACTCCAGTCTGCATCGCTCTGTGACACCACTCTGCATTGCTCTGACACTCCATTCTCCATCGTTTTGACACTCGGCTCTCCCTCACTCTGGCACCCGAATCTCTATAGCTTTGACACTTCACGCTCCATCATGTTAACTCTTCACTCTCCATCACTCTGACTGTCCGCTCTCCATTGCTCCGACAGCCCACTCTCCATTGCTCTTACACTCTGCTCTCCATCACTCTGTCACTCCACTCTCCATTGCTCTGACACTCCACTCTCCATTGCTCTGACACTCCACTCTCCATCGCTCCATCAAGCCACTCTGCGTTGCTTCGCATTCCACTCTCCCTCGCCCTGACACCCGACCATCCTTCTCTTTGGTACTCCAGTATCCATCGCTCTGACACTCCACTGTCCATTGCTCTGACACTCCACTCTCCATTGCTCTGACACTCCACTCTCCATTGCTCTGACACTGCACGCCCCATTGCTCTGACATTGAATGCCCCATTGCTCTGACACACCATTCTCCATCGTTATGACACTCCAGTCACCCATCGCTCTGACCCTGCACTCTTCATTGTGCTAACACTCCATTCTCCATCGTTATGACACTCCAGTCATCCATCGCTCTGACACTACACTCTCCATCACTGTGACACTCCACTCTCCATCGTTCTTCAACTCTATTCTCCATCACACTGATATTCCTCTCTCCATTACTCTGACACCCGACCCCTATTCTCTTTGGTACTCCACAATCTATCGCTCTGACACTCCACACTCATCGCTCTGACACTCGACTCTCCATTGCTCTGTCACTACACTGTCCATCGCTCTGAAATTCCACTCTCCATCGCTCAGAGACTCCACTCTCCATTGCTTTGACACACCACTATCCATCGCTCTGACACGCCGCTCTCCATCGCTCTGACACTCCAGTCTCAATCGCTCTGACACTCCGCTCTCCATCTTTCTACAGGCCACTCTCTAGCGTTCTGATACTCCAGTCTCCATCGCTCCATCACGCCACACTGCATTTATCCGCAGTCCACTCTCCCTCACCCTATCACCCGACCCTCCTTCTCTTTGGTACTCCACTATCCATCGCTCTGACACACCACTCTCCATTGCTCTGACACACCACTCTCCATTGCTCTGACACACCACTCTCCATTGCTCTGACACACCACTCTCCGTTGTTCTGACACTACACTCTCTGTTGCTCTGACACACCACTCTCCATTGCTCTGACACACCACTCTCCATTGCTCTGACACTCCACTCTCCATTGCTCTGACACACCACTCTCCATTGTTCTGACACTCCACTCTCCGTTGCTCTGACACTCCACCCTGCATTGCTCTGACACTCCATTCTCCATCATTCTGACACTCGGCTCTCCCTCACTCTGGCACACGAATCTCTATAGCTCTGACACTCCACGCTCCATCATGTTAACTCTTCACTCTCCATCACTCTGACTGTCCGCTCTCCATTGCTCCTACAGCCCACTCTCCATTGCTCTGACACTCCACTCTCCATTGCTCTGACACTCCACTCTCCATTGCTCTGACAGTCCACTCTCCATTGCTCTGACACTCCACTCTCCATTGCTCTGAAACTCCACTCTCCATTGCTCTGACACTCCACTCTCCACTGCTCTGACACTCCACCCACCTTTGCTCTGACACTGCACGCCCCATTGCTCTGACATTGCACGCCCCATGCTCTGACACACCATTCTCCATCATTATGACACTCCAGTCATCCATCGCTCTGACACTGCACTCTCCATCACTGTGAAACTCCACTCTCCATTGTTCTGCCACTCTATTCTCCATCACACTGAAATTCCTCTCTCCTTCACTCTGACAACCGAACCCTTTTCTCTTTGGTACTCCACTATCCATTGCTCTGACACTCCACACTCCATCGCTCTGACACTCCACTCTCCATTGCTCTGTCACTCCACGCTTCATCACTCTGACACTCCTAGCTCCATTGTTCTGACTCTCCACTCTCCATCACTCTGTCACTACACTCTCTATCGCTCTGACACTCCACTCTCCATCGCTCTGTCACTACACTCTCCATCGCTCTGACACTCCACTCTCCATCGCTCTGAGACTCCACTCTCCATTGCTCTGACACTCCACTCTCTATTGCTCTGACACTCCACTCTCCATTGCTCTGACACTCCATTCTCCATTGCTCTGACACTCCACTCTCCATTGCTCTGACTGTCTACTCTCCATTGCTCTGTCAGTCCACTCTCCATCGCTGTGAAAGTCGACTCTCTATTGCTCCGACACTCTTCTCTCCATCCCAGTGAAACTCGACTCTCCATTGCTCCGACATTCTTCACTCTATCGCTCCTCCTAGTTGGTTCTCCAGCGCTTTGACTGCACTCGCCATCGCTTTCAAACACAATTCTCCATTGCTCTGACCCTCCTTTCTCCATCGTTCTGACACACCTCTCTCTAGCGTTCTGACACTCCAGTCTCCATCGCTCTGTCACTCCACTCCGCATTGCTCTGACACTCCATTCTCCATCGTTCTAACACTCGGCTCTCCCTCACTCTGGCACCCGTATCTCTATAGCTCTGACACTCCACCCTCCATCATGTTAACTCTTCACTCTCCATTACTCTGACTGTCCGCTCTCCATTGCTCCGACAGCCCACTTTCCATTGATCTGACACTCCCCTCTCCATTGCTCTGACACTCTACTCTCCATCACTCTGGCTCTTCACTCTCCATAACAATTTGCTCTGACGCTCCACTCTCCATCATTCTGCCACGTCGTTCTTCATCACACTGATATTCCTCTCTCCATCGCTCTGACACCCAACCCTCCTTCTCTTTGGTACTCCACACTCCATCGCTCTGACACTGCACAGGCCATTGCTCTGACACTCCACACGCAATCACTCTGACACTCCACACGCCATCGCTCTGACACTCCACACGTCATCACTTTGACACTCCACATGCCATCTCTCTAACACTCCAGTCTCCATTGCTCTGACACACCACTCTCCATTGCTCTGACACTCCACTCTCCATTGCTCTGACACTGCACTCTCCATTGCTCTGACACACCTCTCTCCATTGTTCTGACACTCCACTGTCCATTGCATTGACACTCCACTCTCCATCGGTCTGACACTCCACTCTCCATCGGTCTGACACTCTGCTCTCCATCGCTCTGACACGCCACTCTCTAGCGTTCTGACACTCCAGTCTCCATCACTCCATCACGACACTCTGCATTGCTTCGCATTCCACTATCCTTCACCCTGAAACCCGACCCTCCTTTTCTTCAGTACTCCACTATCCATTGCTCTGACACTCCACTCTCCATTGCTCTGACACTCCACTCTCCATTGTTCTGAAACTCCACTCTCCATTGCTCTGACACTCAACTCTCCATTGCTCTGAAACACCACTCGCCATTGCTCTGAAATTCCACTCTCTATTGCTCTGACACACCACTTTTCATTGATCTGACACTCCACTCTCCATTGATCTGACACTCCACTCTCCAATGCTCTGACACTCCACTCTCCATTGCTCTGACACTCCACTCTCCATTGCTCTGAAACACCACTCGCCATTGCTCTGAAATTCCACTCTCTATTGCTCTGACACTCCACTCTCCATTGATCTGACACTCCACTCTCCATTGATCTGACACTCCACTCTCCATTGCTCTGACACTCCACTCTCCATTGCTCTGACACTCCACTCTCCATTGCTCTGACACACCACTCTCCATTGCTCTGAAACTCCACTCTCCATTGCTCTGACACACCACTTTCCATTGATCTGACACTCCACGCTCCAGTGATCTGACACTCCACTCTCCATTACTCTGACACTCCACTCTCCATTGCTCTGACACTCCACTGTCCATTGCTCTGACCCTCCACTATCCATTGCTCTGACACTCCTCTCTCCATTGCTCTGACACTCCACTCTCCATTGCTCTGACACTCCACCCTCCATTGCTCTGACACTGGACGCCCCATTGCTCTGACACACCACTCTCCATCACTGTGACACTCCACTCTCCATCGTTCTGCCACTCTATTCTCCATCACACTGATATTCCTCTCTCCATCACTCTGACACCCGACCCCTATTCTCTTTGGTACTCCACTATCCATCACTCTGACACTCCACTCACCATTGCTCTGTCACTCCACGCTTCATCGCTCTGACACTCCACTCTCCATTGCTCTGACACTCCACTCTCCATTGCTCTGAGACTCCACTCTCCATTGCTCTGACACTCCACTCTCCATTGCTCTGACACTCCACTCTCCATTGCTCTGACACTCCATTCTCCATTGCTCTGAGGCTCCACTCTCCATTGCTCTGACACTCCACTCTCCATTGCTCTGACACTCCACTCTATATCGCTGTGAAAGTCGACTCTCCATTGCTCCGACACTCTACTCTCCATCGCAGTGAAACTCGACTTCCATTGCTCCGACATTCTACTCTCCATCGCTCCTACCATTTGGTTCTCCATGGCTTTGACTGCACTCGCCATTGCTTTGACACACCATTCTCCATTGCTCTGAAACTCCATTCTCCATCGTTCTGACTCACCTCTCTCTAGCGTTCTGACACTCCAGTCTCCATCACTCTGTCACTCCACTCCGCATTGCTCTGACACTCCATTCTCCATCGTTCTGACACTCGGCTCTCCCTCACTCTGGCACCCGAATCTCTATAGCTCTGACACTCCACGCTCCATCATGTTAACTCTTCACTCTCCATCACTCTGACTGTCCGCTCTCCATTGCTCCGACAGCCCACTCTCCATTGCACTGACACTCCACTCTCCATTGCTCTGACACTCCGATCTCCATCGCTCTGACATTCCACTCTCCATCGCTCTGACACTCCACTCTCCATTGCTCTGACACACCACTCTCCATTGCACTGAAACCCCCTCTCCATTGTTCTGACACTCCACTCTCCATTGCTCTGACACTCCACTCTCCATTGCTCTGACACACCACTCTCCATTGCACTGAAACTCCCTTCTCCATTGCTCTGACACTCCACTCTCCATTGATCTGACACTCCACTCTCCATTGCTCTGACACTCCACTCTCCATTGCTCTGACACTCCACTCTCCATTGCTCTGACACTCCACTCTCCATTGCTCTGACACTCCACTCTCCATTGCTCTGACATTACACTCTCCATTGCTCTGACACTCCGCTCTCCACTGCTCTGACACTCCACCCACCATTGCTCTGACACTGCATGCCCCATTGCTCTGCCATTGCACGCCCCATTGCTCTGACACACCATTCTCCATCATTATGACACTCCAGTCGCCCATCGCTCTGACACTGCACTCTTCATTGCGCTAACACTCCATTCTCCATCGTTATGACACTCCAGTCATCCATCGCTCTGACACTACACTCTCCATCACTGTGAAACTCCACTCTCCATTGTTCTGCCACTCTATTCTCCATCACACTGATATTCCTCTCTCCATTACTCTGACACCCGAACCCTTTTCTCTTTGGTACTCCACTATCCATTGCTCTGACACTCCACACTCCATCGCTCTGACACTCCACTCTCCATTGCTCTGTCACTCCACGCTTCATCGCTCTGACACTCCTAGCTCCATTGTTCTGACTCTCCACTCTCCATCACTCTGTCACTACACTCTCTATCGCTCTGACACTCCACTCTCCATCGCTCTGTCACTACACTCTCCATCGCTCTGACACTCCACTCTCCATCGCTCTGAGACTCCTCTCTCCATTGCTCTGACACTCCACTCTCCATTGCTCTGACTCTCTACTCTCCATTGCTCTGTCAGCCCACTCTCCATTGCTCTGACACTCCACTCTCCATTGCTCTGACACTCCACTCTCCATTGCTCTGACATTCCACTCTCCATTGCTCTGACACTCCACTCTCCATTGCTCTGACATTCCACTCTCCTTTGCTCTGACACTCCACTCTCCACTGCTCTGACACTCCACCCACCATTGCTCTGACACTGCACGCCCCATTGCTCTGACATTGCACGCCCCATTGCTCTGACACACCATTCTCCATCATTATGACACTCCAGTCGCCCATCGCTCTGACACTGCACTCTTCATTGCGCTAACACTCCATTCTCCATCGTTATGACACTCCAGTCATCCATCGCTCTGACACTACACTCTCCATCACTGTGAAACTCCACTCTCCATTGTTCTGCCACTCTATTCTCCATCACACTGATATTCCTCTCTCCATTACTCTGACACCCGAACCCTTTTCTCTTTGGTACTCCACTATCCATTGCTCTGACACTCCAACACTCCATCGCTCTGACACTCCACTCTCCATTGCTCTGTCACTCCACGCTTCATCGCTCTGACACTCCTAGCTCCATTGTTCTGACTCTCCACTCTCCATCACTCTGTCACTACACTCTCTATCGCTCTGACACTCCACTCTCCATCGCTCTGTCACTACACTCTCCATCGCTCTGACACTCCACTCTCCATCGCTCTGAGACTCCACTCTCCATTGCTCTGACACTCCACTCTCCATTGCTCTGACTCTCTACTCTCCATTGCTCTGTCAGTCCACTCTCCATCGCTGTGAAAGTCGACTCTCTATTGCTCCGACACTCTTCTCTCCATCCCAGTGAAACTCGACTCTCCATTGCTCCGACATTCTTCACTCTATCGCTCCTCCCAGTTGGTTCTCCAGCGCTTTGACTGCACTCGCCATCGCTTTCAAACACAATTCTCCATTGCTCTGACACTCCTTTCTCCATCGTTCTGACACACCTCTCTCTAGCGTTCTGACACTCCAGTCTCCATCGCTCTGTCACTCCACTCCGCATTGCTCTGAAACTCCATTCTCCATCGTTCTGACACTCGGCTCTCCCTCACTCTGGCACCCGTATCTCTATAGCTCTGACACTCCACCCTCCATAATGTTAACTCTTCACTCTCCATCACTCTGACTGTCCGCTCTCCATTGCTCCAACAGCCCACTCTCCATTGCTCTGACACTCCGCTCTCCATCGCTCTGACACTCCCCTCTCCATTGCTCTGACACTCTACTCTCCATCACTCTGTCACTTCACTCTCCATAACAATTTGCTCTGACACTCCACTCTCCATCATTCTGCCACGTCGTTCTTCATCACACTGATATTCCACTCTCCATCGCTCTGACACTCCACTTTCCATTGCTCTGTCACTACACTCTCCATTGCTCTGACACTCCGCTCTCCATCTCTCTGACACTCCGCTCTCCATCTCTCTGACACTCCGCTCTCCATCGCTCTGACACTCCACTCTCCATCTCTCTACAGGCCACTCTCCAGCGTTCTGATACTCCAGTCTCCATCACGCCACTTTGCATTGCTCCGCAGTCCACTCTCCCTCACCCTGACACCCGACCCTCCTTATCTTTGGCACACCACTATCCATCGCTCTGACACTCCACTCTCCATTGCTCTGACAGTCCACTCTCCTTTGCTCTGACACTTCAGTCTCCATTGCTCTGACATTCCACTCTCCATCGCTCTGACACCTGCCCATCCTTCTCCCTGATACTCCGCTGTCCATGGCTCAGACACTCCGCTCTCCATCGCTCTGATACTCCACTCTCCATCGGTCTGACACTCCGCTCTCCATCGCTCTGACACTCCAGTCTCCATCGCTCTGACACTCCACTCTCCATCTCTCTACAGGCCACTCTCCAGCGTTCTGATACTCCAGTCTCCATCACGCCACTTTGCATTGCTCCGCAGTCCACTCTCCCTCACCCTGACACCCGACCCTCCTTATCTTTGGCACACCACTATCCATCGCTCTGACACTCCACTCTCCATTGCTCTGACAGTCCACTCTCCTTTGCTCTGACACTTCAGTCTCCATTGCTCTGACATTCCACTCTCCATCGCTCTGACACCTGCCCATCCTTCTCCCTGATACTCCGCTGTCCATGGCTCAGACACTCCGCTCTCCATCGCTCTGATACTCCACTCTCCATCGGTCTGACACTCCGCTCTCCATCGCTCTGACCGGCCACTCTCTAGCGTTCTGACACTCCAGTCTCGATCGCTCCATCACGACACTCTGCATTGCTTCGCATTCCACTCTCCCTCACCCTGAAACCCGACCCTCCTTCTCTTTGGTACTCCAAAATCCATCGCTCTGACACTCCACTCTCCATTGTTCTGACACTGCACTCTCCATTGCTCTGACACTCCACTCTCCATTGTTCTGACACTCCACTCTCCATTGCTCTGACACTCCACTCTCCATTGCTCTGACACACCACTCTCCATTGCACTGAAACCCCCTCTCCATTGTTCTGACACTCCACTCTCCATTGCTCTGACACTCCACTCTCCATTGCTCTGACACGCCACTCTCCATTGCACTGAAACTCCCCTCTCCATTGCTCTGACACTCCACTCTCCATTGATCTGACACTCCACTCTCCATTGCTCTGACACTCCACTCTCCATTGCTCTGACACTCCACTCTCCATTGCTCTGACACTCCACTCTCCATTGATCTGACTCTCCACTCTCCATTGCACTGACACTCCACTCTCCAAGGCTCTGACACTCCACTCTCCATTGCTCTGACACTCCACTCTCCATTGCTCTGACACTCCACTCTCCATCGCTGTGAAAGTCGACTCTCCATTGCTCCGACACTCTACTCTCCATCGCAGTGAAACTTGACTCTCCAGTGCTACGACATTCTACACTCCATCGCTCCTGCCATTTGGTTCTCCATCGCTTTGACTGCACTCGCCATTGCTTTGACACACCATTCTCCATTGCTCTGACACTCCATTCTCCATCGTTCTGACACACCTCTCTCTAGCGTACTGACACTCCAGTCTCCATCGCTCTGTCACTCCACTCTGCATTGCAGTGACCCTCCATTCTCCATCGTTCTGACACTCGGCTCTCCCTCACTCTGGCACCCGAATCTCTATAGCTCTGACACTCCACGCTCCATCATGTTAACTCTTCACTCTCCATCACTCTGACTGTCCGCTCTCCATTGCTCCGACAGCCCACTCTCCATTGCTCTGACACTCTGCTCTCCATCGCTCTGACACGCCACTCTCTAGCATTCTGACACTCCAGTCTCTATCGCTCCATCACGCCACTCTGCATTGCTTCGCATTCCACTCTCCCTCATCCTGACACCCGACCCTCCTTCTCTTTGGTACTCCACTATCCATCGCTCTGACACTCCACTCTCCATTGCTCTGACACTCCACTCTCCTTTGCTCTGACACACCACTCTCCATTGATCTGACACTCCACTCTCCATTGATCTGACACTCCACTCTCCATCGCTCTGACTTCTGCCCCTCCTTCTCCCTGATACTCCGCTCTCCATGGCTCAGACACTCCGCTCTCCATCGCTCTGACATTCCACTCTCCATCGCTCTGACACTCCACTCTCCATTGCTCTGACACTCCACTCTCCATTGCTCTGACACTCCACTCTCCATTGATCTGACTCGCCACTCTCCATTGCACTGACACTCCACTCTCCAAGGCTCTGACACTCCACTCTCCATTGCTCTGACACTCCACTCTCCATTGCTCTGACACTCCACTCTCCATTGCTCTGACACTCCACTCTCCATTGCTCTGACACTCCACTCTCCATTGCTCTGACACTCCACTCTCCATTGATCTGACTCTCCACTCTCCATTGCACTGACACTCCACTCTCCAAGGCTCTGACACTCCACTCTCCATTGCTCTGACACTCCACTCTCCATTGCTCTGACACTCCACTCTCCATTGCTCTGACACTCCACTCTCCATTGCTCTGACACTCCACTCTCCATTGCTCTGACACTCCACTCTCCATCGCTGTGAAAGTCGACTCTCCATTGCTCCGACACTCTACTCTCCATCGCAGTGAAACTTGACTCTCCAGTGCTCCGACATTCTACACTCCATCGCTCCTGCCATTTGGTTCTCCATCGCTTTGACTGCACTCGCCATTGCTTTGACACACCATTCTCCATTGCTCTGACACTCCATTCTCCATCGTTCTGACACACCTCTCTCTAGCGTACTGACACTCCAGTCTCCATCGCTCTGTCACTCCACTCTGCATTGCTCTGACCCTCCATTCTCCATCGTTCTGACACTCGGCTCTCCCTCACTCTGGCACCCGAATCTCTATAGCTCTGACACTCCACGCTCCATCATGTTAACTCTTCACTCTCCATCACTCTGACTGTCCGCTCTCCATTGCTCCGACAGCCCACTCTCCATTGCTCTGACACTCTGCTCTCCATCGCTCTGACACGCCACTCTCTAGCATTCTGACACTCCAGTCTCTATTGCTCCATCACGCCACTCTGCATTGCTTCGCATTCCACTCTCCCTCATCCTGACACCCGACCCTCCTTCTCTTTGGTACTCCACTATCCATCGCTCTGACACTCCACTCTCCATTGCTCTGACACTCCACTCTCCTTTGCTCTGACACACCACTCTCCATTGATCTGACACTCCACTCTCCATTGATCTGACACTCCACTCTCCATCGCTCTGACATCTGCCCCTCTTTCTCCCTGATACTCCGCTCTCCATGGCTCAGACATTCCGCTCTCCATCGCTCTGACATTCCACTCTCCATCGCTCTGACACTCCGCTCTCCATCGCTGTGACACTCCGCTCTCCATCGCTCTGACACTCCGCTCTCCATCGCTCCGACACTCCAGTTTCTATTGCTCTCACAAACCGCTCTCCATCGCTCTACAGGCAACTCTCCCTTACCCTGACACCCGACCCTCCTTCTCTTTGGTACTCCACTATCCATCGCTCTGACACTCCACTCTCCATTGTTCTGACACTCCACTCTCCATTGCTCTGACGCTCCACTCTCCATTGTTCTGACACTCCACTCTCCATTGCTCTGACACTCCACTCTCCATTGCTCTGACACACCACTCTCCATTGCACTGAAACCCCCTCTCCATTGTTCTGACACTCCACTCTCCATTGCTATGACACTCCACTCTCCATTGCTCTGACACACCACTTTCCATTGATCTGACACTCCACGCTCCAGTGATCTGACACTCCACTCTCCATTACTCTGACACTCCACTCTCCATTGCTCTGACACTCCACTGTCCATTGCTCTGACCCTCCACTATCCATTGCTCTGACACTCCTCTCTCCATTGCTCTGACACTGCACTCTCCATTGCTCTGACACTCCACCCTCCATTGCGCTGACACTGGACGCCCCATTGCTCTGACACACCACTCTCCATCACTGTGACACTCCACTCTCCATCGTTCTGCCACTCTATTCTCCATCACACTGATATTCCTCTCTCCATCACTCTGACACCCGACCCCTATTCTCTTTGGTACTCCACTATCCATCACTCTGACACTCCCCTCACCATTGCTCTGTCACTCCACGCTTCATCGCTCTGACACTCCACTCTCCATTGCTCTGACACTCCACTCTCCATTGCTCTGAGACTCCACTCTCCATTGCTCTGACACTCCACTCTCCATTGCTCTGACACTCCACTCTCCATTGCTCTGACACTCCATTCTCCAGTGCTCTGAGGCTCCACTCTCCATTGCTCTGACACTCCACTCTCCATTGCTCTGACACTCCACTCTCCATTGCTCTGACACTCCACTCTCCATTGATCTGACTCTCACTCTCCATTGCACTGACACTCCACTCTCCAAGGCTCTGACACTCCACTCTCCATTGCTCTGACACTCCACTCTCCATTGCTCTGACACTCCACTCTCCATTGCTCTGACACTCCACTCTCCATTGCTCTGACACTCCACTCTCCATTGCTCTGACACTCCACTCTCCATTGCTCTGACACTCCACTCTCCATTGCTCTGACACTCCACTCTCCATCGCTGTGAAAGTCGACTCTCCATTGCTCCGACACTCTACTCTCCATCGCAGTGAAACTTGACTCTCCAGTGCTCCGACATTCTACACTCCATCGCTCCTGCCATTTGGTTCTCCATCGCTTCGACTGCACTCGCCATTGCTTTGACACACCATTCTCCATTGCTCTGACACTCCATTCTCCATCGTTCTGACACACCTCTCTCTAGCGTACTGACACTCCAGTCTCCATCGCTCTGTCACTCCACTCTGCATTGCTCTGACCCTCCATTCTCCATCGTTCTGACACTCGGCTCTCCCTCACTCTGGCACCCGAATCTCTATAGCTCTGACACTCCACGCTCCATCATGTTAACTCTTCACTCTCCATCACTCTGACTGTCCGCTCTCCATTGCTCCGACAGCCCACTCTCCATTGCTCTGACACTCTGCTCTCCATCGCTCTGACACGCCACTCTCTAGCATTCTGACACTCCAGTCTCTATCGCTCCATCACGCCACTCTGCATTGCTTCGCATTCCACTCTCTCTCATCCTGACACCCGACCCTCCTTCTCTTTGGTACTCCACTATCCATCGCTCTGACACTCCACTCTCCATTGCTCTGACACTCCACTCTCCTTTGCTCTGACACACCACTCTCCATTGATCTGACACTCCACTCTCCATTGATCTGACACTCCACTCTCCATCGCTCTGACATCTGCCCCTCTTTCTCCCTGATACTCCGCTCTCCATGGCTCAGACATTCCGCTCTCCATCGCTCTGACATTCCACTCTCCATCGCTCTGACACTCCGCTCTCCATCGCTGTGACACTCCGCTCTCCATCGCTCTGACACTCCGCTCTCCATCGCTCCGACACTCCAGTTTCTATTGCTCTCACACACCGCTCTCCATCGCTCTACAGGCAACTCTCCCTTACCCTGACACCCGACCCTCCTTCTCTTTGGTACTCCACTATCCATCGCTCTGACACTCCACTCTCCATTGTTCTGACACTCCACTCTCCATTGCTCTGACGCTCCACTCTCCATTGTTCTGACACTCCACTCTCCATTGCTCTGACACTCCACTCTCCATTGCTCTGACACACCACTCTCCATTGCACTGAAACCCCCTCTCCATTGTTCTGACACTCCACTCTCCATTGCTATGACACTCCACTCTCCATTGCTCTGACACACCACTTTCCATTGATCTGACACTCCACGCTCCAGTGATCTGACACTCCACTCTCCATTACTCTGACACTCCACTCTCCATTGCTCTGACACTCCACTGTCCATTGCTCTGACCCTCCACTATCCATTGCTCTGACACTCCTCTCTCCATTGCTCTGACACTGCACTCTCCATTGCTCTGACACTCCACCCTCCATTGCTCTGACACTGGACGCCCCATTGCTCTGACACACCACTCTCCATCACTGTGACACTCCACTCTCCATCGTTCTGCCACTCTATTCTCCATCACACTGATATTCCTCTCTCCATCTCTCTGACACCCGACCCCTATTCTCTTTGGTACTCCACTATCCATCACTCTGACACTCCCCTCACCATTGCTCTGTCACTCCACGCTTCATCGCTCTGACACTCCACTCTCCATTGCTCTGACACTCCACTCTCCATTGCTCTGAGACTCCACTCTCCATTGCTCTGACACTCCACTCTCCATTGCTCTGACACTCCACTCTCCATTGCTCTGACACTCCATTCTCCATTGCTCTGAGGCTCCACTCTCCATTGCTCTGACACTCCACTCTCCATTGCTCTGACACTCCACTCTACATCGCTGTGAAAGTCGACTCTCCATTGCTCCGACACTCTACTCTCCATCGCAGTGAAACTCGACTTCCATTGCTCCGACATTCTACTCTCCAACGCTCCTACCATTTGGTTCTCCATGGCTTTGACTGCACTCGCCATTGCTTTGACACACCATTCTCCATTGCTCTGAAACTCCATTCTCCATCGTTCTGACTCACCTCTCTCTAGCGTTCTGACACTCCAGTCTCCATCACTCTGTCACTCCACTCCGCATTGCTCTGACACTCCATTCTCCATCGTTCTGACACTCGGCTCTCCCTCACTCTGGCACCCGAATCTCTATAGCTCTGACACTCCACGCTCCATCATGTTAACTCTTCACTCTCCATCACTCTGACTGTCCGCTCTCCATTGCTCCGACAGCCCACTCTCCATTGCTCTGACACTCCACTCTCCATTGCTCTGACACTCCGCTCTCCATCGCTCTGACATTCCACTCTCCATCGCTCTGACACTCCACTCTCCATCGCTCTGACACTCCAGTTTCTATTGCTCTCACACACCGCTCTCCATCGCTCTACAGGCCACTCTCCCTTACCCTGACACCCGACCCCCCTCCTCTTTGGTACTCCAATATCCATTGCTCTGACACTCCACTCTCCATTGTTCTGACACTCCACTCTCCATTGTTCTGACACTCAACTCTCCATTGCTCTGACACTCCACTCTCCATTGCTCTGACACACCACTCTCCATTGCACTGAAACTCCCTTCTCCATTGCTCTGACACTCCACTCTCAATTGATCTGACACTCCACTCTCCATTGCTCTGACACTCCACTCTCCATTGCTCTGACACTCCACTCTCCATTGCTCTGACACTCCACTCTCCATTGCTCTGACACTCCACTCTCCATTGCTCTGACATTACACTCTCCATTGCTCTGACACTCCGCTCTCCACTGCTCTGACACTCCACCCACCATTGCTCTGACACTGCACGCCCCATTGCTCTGCCATTGCACGCCCCATTGCTCTGACACACCATTCTCCATCATTATGACACTCCAGTCGCCCATCGCTCTGACACTGCACTCTTCATTGCGCTAACACTCCATTCTCCATCGTTATGACACTCCAGTCATCCATCGCTCTGACACTACACTCTCCATCACTGTGAAACTCCACTCTCCATTGTTCTGCCACTCTATTCTCCATCACACTGATATTCCTCTCTCCATTACTCTGACACCCGAACCCTTTTCTCTTTGGTACTCCACTATCCATTGCTCTGACACTCCACACTCCATCACTCTGTCACTACACTCTCTATCGCTCTGACACTCCACTCTCCATCGCTCTGTCACTACACTCTCCATCGCTCTGACACTCCACTCTCCATCGCTCTGAGACTCCTCTCTCCATTGCTCTGACACTCCACTCTCCATTGCTCTGACTCTCTACTCTCCATTGCTCTGTCAGCCCACTCTCCATTGCTCTGACACTCCACTCTCCATTGCTCTGACACTCCACTCTCCATTGCTCTGACATTCCACTCTCCATTGCTCTGACACTCCACTCTCCATTGCTCTGACATTCCACTCTCCTTTGCTCTGACACTCCACTCTCCACTGCTCTGACACTCCACCCACCATTGCTCTGACACTGCACGCCCCATTGCTCTGACATTGCACGCCCCATTGCTCTGACACACCATTCTCCATCATTATGACACTCCAGTCGCCCATCGCTCTGACACTGCACTCTTCATTGCGCTAACACTCCATTCTCCATCGTTATGACACTCCAGTCATCCATCGCTCTGACACTACACTCTCCATCACTGTGAAACTCCACTCTCCATTGTTCTGCCACTCTATTCTCCATCACACTGATATTCCTCTCTCCATTACTCTGACACCCGAACCCTTTTCTCTTTGGTACTCCACTATCCATTGCTCTGACACTCCAACACTCCATCGCTCTGACACTCCACTCTCCATTGCTCTGTCACTCCACGCTTCATCGCTCTGACACTCCTAGCTCCATTGTTCTGACTCTCCACTCTCCATCACTCTGTCACTACACTCTCTATCGCTCTGACACTCCACTCTCCATCGCTCTGTCACTACACTCTCCATCGCTCTGACACTCCACTCTCCATCGCTCTGAGACTCCACTCTCCATTGCTCTGACACTCCACTCTCCATTGCTCTGACTCTCTACTCTCCATTGCTCTGTCAGTCCACTCTCCATCGCTGTGAAAGTCGACTCTCTATTGCTCCGACACTCTTCTCTCCATCCCAGTGAAACTCGACTCTCCATTGCTCCGACATTCTTCACTCTATCGCTCCTCCCAGTTGGTTCTCCAGCGCTTTGACTGCACTCGCCATCGCTTTCAAACACAATTCTCCATTGCTCTGACACTCCTTTCTCCATCGTTCTGACACACCTCTCTCTAGCGTTCTGACACTCCAGTCTCCATCGCTCTGTCACTCCACTCCGCATTGCTCTGACACTCCATTCTCCATCGTTCTGACACTCGGCTCTCCCTCACTCTGGCACCCGTATCTCTATAGCTCTGACACTCCACCCTCCATAATGTTAACTCTTCACTCTCCATCACTCTGACTGTCCGCTCTCCATTGCTCCAACAGCCCACTCTCCATTGCTCTGACACTCCGCTCTCCATCGCTCTGACACTCCCCTCTCCATTGCTCTGACACTCTACTCTCCATCACTCTGTCACTTCACTCTCCATAACAATTTGCTCTGACACTCCACTCTCCATCATTCTGCCACGTCGTTCTTCATCACACTGATATTCCACTCTCCATCGCTCTGACACTCCACTTTCCATTGCTCTGTCACTACACTCTCCATTGCTCTGACACTCCGCTCTCCATCTCTCTGACACTCCGCTCTCCATCTCTCTGACACTCCGCTCTCCATCGCTCTGACACTCCAGTCTCCATCGCTCTGACACTCCACTCTCCATCTCTCTACAGGCCACTCTCCAGCGTTCTGATACTCCAGTCTCCATCACGCCACTTTGCATTGCTCCGCAGTCCACTCTCCCTCACCCTGACACCCGACCCTCCTTATCTTTGGCACACCACTATCCATCGCTCTGACACTCCACTCTCCATTGCTCTGACAGTCCACTCTCCTTTGCTCTGACACTTCAGTCTCCATTGCTCTGACATTCCACTCTCCATCGCTCTGACACCTGCCCATCCTTCTCCCTGATACTCCGCTGTCCATGGCTCAGACACTCCGCTCTCCATCGCTCTGATACTCCACTCTCCATCGGTCTGACACTCCGCTCTCCATCGCTCTGACCGGCCACTCTCTAGCGTTCTGACACTCCAGTCTCGATCGCTCCATCACGACACTCTGCATTGCTTCGCATTCCACTCTCCCTCACCCTGAAACCCGACCCTCCTTCTCTTTGGTACTCCACTATCCATCGCTCTGACACTCCACTCTCCATTGTTCTGACACTCCACTCTCCATTGCTCTGATACTCCACTCTCCATTGTTCTGACACTCCACTCTCCATTGCTCTGACACTCCACTCTCCATTGCTCTGACACACCACTCTCCATTGCACTGAAACCCCCTCTCCATTGTTCTGACACTCCACTCTCCATTGCTCTGACACTCCACTCTCCATTGCTCTGACACACCACTCTCCATTGCACTGAAACTCCCCTCTCCATTGCTCTGACACTCCACTCTCCATTGATCTGACACTCCACTCTCCATTGCTCTGACACTCCACTCTCCATTGCTCTGACACTCCACTCTCCATTGCTCTGACACTCCACTCTCCATTGATCTGACTCTCCACTCTCCATTGCTCTGACACTCCACTCTCCATTGCTCTGACACTCCACTCTCCATCGCTGTGAAAGTCGACTCTCCATTGCTCCGACACTCTACTCTCCATCGCAGTGAAACTTGACTCTCCAGTGCTCCGACATTCTACACTCCATCGCTCCTGCCATTTGGTTCTCCATCGCTTTGACTGCACTCGCCATTGCTTTGACACACCATTCTACATTGCTCTGACACTCCATTCTCCATCGTTCTGACACACCTCTCTCTAGCGTACTGACACTCCAGTCTCCATCGCTCTGTCACTCCACTCTGCATTGCAGTGACCCTCCATTCTCCATCGTTCTGACACTCGGCTCTCCCTCACTCTGGCACCCGAATCTCTATAGCTCTGACACTCCACGCTCCATCATGTTAACTCTTCACTCTCCATCACTCTGACTGTCCGCTCTCCATTGCTCCGACAGCCCACTCTCCATTGCTCTGACACTCTGCTCTCCATCGCTCTGACACGCCACTCTCTAGCATTCTGACACTCCAGTCTCTATCGCTCCATCACGCCACTCTGCATTGCTTCGCATTCCACTCTCCCTCATCCTGACACCCGACCCTCCTTCTCTTTGGTACTCCACTATCCATCGCTCTGACACTCCACTCTCCATTGCTCTGACACTCCACTCTCCTTTGCTCTGACACACCACTCTCCATTGATCTGACACTCCACTCTCCATTGATCTGACACTCCACTCTCCATCGCTCTGACATCTGCCCCTCCTTCTCCCTGATACTCCGCTCTCCATGGCTCAGACACTCCGCTCTCCATCGCTCTGACATTCCACTCTCCATCGCTCTGACACTCCGCTCTCCATCGCTGTGACACTCCGCTCTCCATCGCTCTGACACTCCGCTCTCCATCGCTCTGACACTCCAGTTTCTATTGCTCTCACACACCGCTCTCCATCGCTCTACAGGCCACTCTCCCTTACCCTGACACCCGACCCTCCTTCTCTTTGGTACTCCACTATCCATCGCTCTGACACTCCACTCTCCATTGTTCTGACACTCCACTCTCCATTGCTCTGACGCTCCACTCTCCATTGTTCTGACACTCCACTCTCCATTGCTCTGACACTCCACTCTCCATTGCTCTGACACACCACTCTCCATTGCACTCAAACCCCCTCTCCATTGTTCTGACACTCCACTCTCCATTGCTCTGACACTCCACTCTCCATTGCTCTGACACTCCACTCTCCATTGCTCTGACACACCACTCTCCATTGCACTGAAACTCCCCTCTCCATTGCTCTGACACTCCACTCCCCATTGATCTGACACTCCACTCTCCATTGCTCTGACACTCCACTCTCCATTGCTCTGACACTCCACTCTCCATTGCTCTGACACTCCACTCTCCATTGATCTGACTCTCCACTCTCCATTGCACTGACACTCCACTCTCCAAGGCTCTGACACTCCACTCTGCATTGCTCTGACACTCCACTCTCCATTGCTCTGACACTCTACTCTCCATTGCTCTGACACTCCACTCTCCATTGCTCTGACACTCCACTCTCCATCGCTGTGAAAGTCGACTCTCCATTGCTCCGACACTCTACTCTCCATCGCAGTGAAACTTGACTCTCCAGTGCTCCGACATTCTACACTCCATCGCTCCTGCCATTTGGTTCTCTATCGCTTTGACTGCACTCGCCATTGCTTTGACACACCATTCTCCATTGCTCTGACACTGCACGCCCCATTGCTCTGACACACCACTCTCCATCACAGAGACACTCCACTCTCCATCGTTCTGCCACTCTATTCTCCATCACACTGATATTCCTCGCTTCCTCACTCTGACACCCGACCCCTATTCTTTTTGGTGCTCCACTATCCATCGCCCTGACACTCCACTCACCATTGCTCTGTTACTCCACGCTTCATCGCTCTGACACTCCACTCTCCATTGCTCTGTCACTCCACGCTTCATCGCTCTGACACTCCTAGCTCCATTGTTCTGACTCTCCACTCTCCATCACTCTGTCACTACACTCTCTATCGCTCTGACACTCCACTCTCCATCGCTCTGTCACTACACTCTCCATCGCTCTGACACTCCACTCTCCATCGCTCTGAGACTCCACTCTCCATTGCTCTGACACTCCACTCTCCATTGCTCTGACTCTCTACTCTCCATTGCTCTGTCAGTCCACTCTCCATCGCTGTGAAAGTCGACTCTCTATTGCTCCGACACTCTTCTCTCCATCCCAGTGAAACTCGACTCTCCATTGCTCCGACATTCTTCACTCTATCGCTCCTCCCAGTTGGTTCTCCAGCGCTTTGACTGCACTCGCCATCGCTTTCAAACACAATTCTCCATTGCTCTGACACTCCTTTCTCCATCGTTCTGACACACCTCTCTCTAGCGTTCTGACACTCCAGTCTCCATCGCTCTGTCACTCCACTCCGCATTGCTCTGACACTCCATTCTCCATCGTTCTGACACTCGGCTCTCCCTCACTCTGGCACCCGTATCTCTATAGCTCTGACACTCCACCCTCCATAATGTTAACTCTTCACTCTCCATCACTCTGACTGTCCGCTCTCCATTGCTCCAACAGCCCACTCTCCATTGCTCTGACACTCCGCTCTCCATCGCTCTGACACTCCCCTCTCCATTGCTCTGACACTCTACTCTCCATCACTCTGTCACTTCACTCTCCATAACAATTTGCTCTGACACTCCACTCTCCATCATTCTGCCACGTCGTTCTTCATCACACTGATATTCCACTCTCCATCGCTCTGACACTCCACTTTCCATTGCTCTGTCACTACACTCTCCATTGCTCTGACACTCCGCTCTCCATCTCTCTGACACTCCGCTCTCCATCTCTCTGACACTCCGCTCTCCATCGCTCTGACACTCCAGTCTCCATCGCTCTGACACTCCACTCTCCATCTCTCTACAGGCCACTCTCCAGCGTTCTGATACTCCAGTCTCCATCACGCCACTTTGCATTGCTCCGCAGTCCACTCTCCCTCACCCTGACACCCGACCCTCCTTATCTTTGGCACACCACTATCCATCGCTCTGACACTCCACTCTCCATTGCTCTGACAGTCCACTCTCCTTTGCTCTGACACTTCAGTCTCCATTGCTCTGACATTCCACTCTCCATCGCTCTGACACCTGCCCATCCTTCTCCCTGATACTCCGCTGTCCATGGCTCAGACACTCCGCTCTCCATCGCTCTGATACTCCACTCTCCATCGGTCTGACACTCCGCTCTCCATCGCTCTGACCGGCCACTCTCTAGCGTTCTGACACTCCAGTCTCGATCGCTCCATCACGACACTCTGCATTGCTTCGCATTCCACTCTCCCTCACCCTGAAACCCGACCCTCCTTCTCTTTGGTACTCCACTATCCATCGCTCTGACACTCCACTCTCCATTGTTCTGACACTCCACTCTCCATTGCTCTGACACTCCACTCTCCATTGTTCTGACACTCCACTCTCCATTGCTCTGACACTCCACTCTCCATTGCTCTGACACACCACTCTCCATTGCACTGAAACCCCCTCTCCATTGTTCTGACACTCCACTCTCCATTGCTCTGACACTCCACTCTCCATTGCTCTGACACACCACTCTCCATTGCACTGAAACTCCCCTCTCCATTGCTCTGACACTCCACTCTCCATTGATCTGACACTCCACTCTCCATTGCTCTGACACTCCACTCTCCATTGCTCTGACACTCCACTCTCCATTGCTCTGACACTCCACTCTCCATTGATCTGACTCTCCACTCTCCATTGCACTGACACTCCACTCTCCAAGGCTCTGACACTCCACTCTCCATTGCTCTGACACTCCACTCTCCATTGCTCTGACACTCCACTCTCCATTGCTCTGACACTCCACTCTCCATTGCTCTGACACTCCACTCTCCATTGCTCTGACACTCCACTCTCCATTGATCTGACTCTCCACTCTCCATTGCACTGACACTCCACTCTCCAAGGCTCTGACACTCCACTCTCCATTGCTCTGACACTCCACTCTCCATTGCTCTGACACTCCACTCTCCATTGCTCTGACACTCCACTCTCCATTGCTCTGACACTCCACTCTCCATTGCTCTGACTCTCCACTCTCCATCGCTGTGAAAGTCGACTCTCCATTGCTCCGACACTCTACTCTCCATCGCAGTGAAACTTGACTCTCCAGTGCTCCGACATTCTACACTCCATCGCTCCTGCCATTTGGTTCTCCATCGCTTTGACTGCACTCGCCATTGCTTTGACACACCATTCTCCATTGCTCTGACACTCCATTTTCCATCGTTCTGACACACCTCTCTCTAGCGTACTGACACTCCATTCTCCATCGCTCTGTCACTCCACTCTGCATTGCTCTGACCCTCCATTCTCCATCGTTCTGACACTCGGCTCTCCCTCACTCTGGCACCCGAATCTCTATAGCTCTGACACTCCATGCTCCATCATGTTAACTCTTCACTCTCCATCACTCTGACTGTCCGCTCTCCATTGCTCCGACAGCCCACTCTCCATTGCTCTGACACTCTGCTCTCCATCGCTCTGACACGCCACTCTCTAGCATTCTGACACTCCAGTCTCTATCGCTCCATCACGCCACTCTGCATTGCTTCGCATTCCACTCTCCCTCATCCTGACACCCGACCCTCCTTCTCTTTGGTACTCCACTATCCATCGCTCTGACACTCCACTCTCCATTGCTCTGACACTCCACTCTCCTTTGCTCTGACACACCACTCTCCATTGATCTGACACTCCACTCTCCATTGATCTGACACTCCACTCTCCATTGCTCTGACACTCCACTCTCCATTGCTCTGACACACCACTCTCCATTGCACAGAAACTCCCCTCTCCATTGCTCTGACACTCCACTCTCCATTGATCTGACACTCCACTCTCCATTGCTCTGACACTCCACTCTCCATTGCTCTGACACTCCACTCTCCATCGCTCTGACATCTGCCCCTCCTTCTCCCTGATACTCCGCTCTCCATGGCTCAGACACTCCGCTCTCCATCGCTCTGACATTCCACTCTCCATCGCTCTGACACTCCGCTCTCCATCGCTCTGACACTCCACTCTCCATCGCTCTGACACTCCGCTCTCCATCGCTCTGACACTCCGCTCTCCATCGCTCTGACACTCCAGTTTCTATTGCTCTCACACACGGCTCTCCATCGCTCTACAGGCCACTCTCCCTTACCCTGACACCCGACCCTCCTTCTCTTTGGTACTCCACTATCCATCGCTCTGACACTCCACTCTCCATTGTTCTGACACTCCACTCTCCATTGCTCTGACGCTCCACTCTCCATTGCTCTGACACTCCACTCTCCATTGCTCTGACACTCCACTCTCCATTGCTCTGACACACCACTCTCCATTGCACTGAAACTCCCCTCTCCATTGCTCTGACACTCCACTCTCCATTGATCTGACACTCCACTCTCCATTGCTCTGACACTCCACTCTCCATTGCTCTGACACTCCACTCTCCATTGCTCTGACACTCCACTCTCCATTGATCTGACTCTCCACTCTCCATTGCACTGACACTCCACTCTCCATTGATCTGACACTCCACTCTCCATTGCTCTGACACTCCACTCTCCATTGCTCTGACACTCTACTCTCCATTGCTCTGACACTCCACTCTCCATTGCTCTGACACTCCACTCTCCATCGCTGTGAAAGTCGACTCTCCATTGCTCCGACACTCTACTCTCCATCGCAGTGAAACTTGACTCTCCAGTGCTCCGACATTCTACACTCCATCGCTCCTGCCATTTGGTTCTCCATCGCTTTGACTGCACTCGCCATTGCTTTGACACACCATTCTCCATTGCTCTGACACTCCATTCTCCATCGTTCTGACACACCTCTCTCTAGCGTACTGACACTCCAATCTCCATCGCTCTGTCACTCCACTCTGCATTGCTCTGACACTCCATTCTCCATCGTTCTGACACTCGGCTCTCCCTCACTCTGGCACCCGAATCTCTATAGCTCTGACACTCCACGCTCCATCGCTCTGATACTCCGCTCTCCATCGCTCTGAAACTCCAGTCTCCATCGCTTTGACACTACTCTCTCCATCGCTCTGACACTCCACTCTCCATCTCTCTGACACGCCACTCTCCATCGATCTGATATGCCACTCTCCATCGCTCTGAAACTCCACGCTCCATTGTTCTGACGCTCCACTCCCCGTCGCTCCGACACTCCACTGACCATTGCTCTGACACTCCAGTCTCCATTGCTCTGACACTCCACTCTCCATTGCTCTGACACTCCACTCTCCATTGTTCTGACACTCCACTCTCCATTGCTCTGACACTCCACTCTCCATTGCTCTGACACACCACTTTCCATTGATCTGACACTCCACACTCCATTGATCTGACATTCCACTCTCCATTACTCTGACACTCCACTCTCCATTGCTCTGACACTCCACTCTCCATTGCTCTGACACTCCACTCTCCATTGCTCTGACACTCCACTCTCCATTGCTCTGACACTCCACTCTCCATTGCTCTGACACTCCACTCTCCATTGCTCTGACACTGCACGCCCCATTGTTCTGACACACCATTCTCCATCGTTATGACATGCCAGTCGCCAATCGCTCTGACACTCCACTCTCCATTGCTCTGACACACCGATCTCCATCACTCTGACACTCCACTCTCCATTGCTCTGACACTCCACTCTCCATTGCTCTGACACACCACTTTCCATTGATCTGACACTCCACACTCCATTGATCTGACATTCCACTCTCCATTACTCTGACACTCCACTCTCCATTGCTCTGACACTCCACTCTCCATTGCTCTGACACTCCACTCTCCATTGCTCTGACACTCCACTCTCCATTGCTCTGACACTCCAATCTCCATTGCTCTGACACTGCACGCCCCATTGTTCTGACACACCATTCTCCATCGTTATGACACGCCAGTCGCCAATCGCTCTGACACTCCACTCTCCATCGTTCTGCCACTCTATTCTCCATCACACTGATATTCCTCTCTCCATCACTCTGACACCCGACCCCTATTCTCTTTGGTACTCCACAATCCATCGCTCTGACACTCCACTCACCATTGCTCTGTCACTCCACGCTTCATCGCTCTGACACTCCACTCTCCATTGCTCCGACACTCCACTCTCCATTGCTCTGACACTCCATTCTCCATTGCTCTGAGAATCCACTCTCCATTGCTCCGACACTCCACTCTCCATTGCTCTGACACTCCACTCTCCATCGCTCTGAGACTCCACTCTCCATTGCTCTGACACTCCATTCTCCATTGCTCTGAGACTCCACTCTCCATTGCTCTGACACTCCACTCTCCATTGCTCTGACACTCCACTCTCCATTGCTCTGACACGCTACTCTCCATTGCTGTGAAAGTCGACTCTCCATTGCTCCGACACTCTACTCTCCATCGCTGTGAAACTCGACTGTCAATTGCTCCGACATTCTGCACTCCATCGCTCCTACCATTTGGTTCTCCATCGCTTTGACTGCACTCGCCATCGCTTTGACACACCATTCTCCATTGCTCTGACACTCCATTCTCCATCGTTCTGACACACCTCTCTCTAGCGTTCTGACACTCCAGCCTCCATCGCTCTGTCACTCCACTCTGCATTGCTCTGACACTCCATTCTCCATCGTTCTGACACTCGGCTCTCCCTCACTCTGGCACCCGAATCTCTATAGCTCTGACACTCCACGCTCCATCATGTTTTCTCTTCACTCTCCATCACTCTGACTGTCCGCTCTCCATTGCTCTGACAGCCCACTCTCCATTGCTCTGAGACTCTGCTCTCCATCACTCTGTTTGCCACGCTCCATCGTTCTGACACGCCACTCTCTAGCGTTCTGACACTCCAGTCTCCATCGCTCCATCACGCCACTCTGCATTGCTTCTCATTCCACTCTCCCTCACCCTGACACCCGAACCTCCTTCTCTTTGGTACTCCACTATCCATCGCTCTGACACTCAACTCTCCATTGCTCTGACACTCCACTCTCCATTGCTCTGACACTCCACCCTCCATTGCTCTGACACTGCACGCCCCATTGCCCTGACACACCATTCTCCATCGTTATGACACTCAGGTCGCCCATCGCTCTGACCCTGCACTCTTCATTGCGCTAACACTCCATTCTCCATCGTTATGACACACCAGTCATCCATCGCTCTGACACTACACTCTCCATCACTGTGACACTCCACTCTCCATCGTTCTGCCACTCTATTCTCCATCACACTGATATTCCTCTCTCCATCACTCTCACATTTGACCCCTATTCTCTTTGGTACTCCACTATCCATCGCTCTGACACTCCACACTCCTTCGCTCTGACACTCCACTTTCCATTGCTCTGTCACTACACTCTCCATCGCTCTGAAACTCCACTCTCAATCGTTCTGTCACTACACTCTCCATCGCTCTGACACTCCACTCTCCATCGTTCTGAGACTCCACTCTCCATTGCTCTGACACTCCACTCTCTATTGCTCTGACACTCCACCCTCCATCATGTTAACTCTTCACTCTCCATCACTCTGACTGTCCGCTCTCCATTGCTCTGACACTCTACTCTCCATCACTCTGTCACTTCACTCTCCATAACAATTTGCTCTGACACTCCACTCTCCATCATTCTGCCACTTCGTTCTTCATCACACTGATATTCCTCTCTCCATCGCTCTGACACCCGACCCTCCTTCTCTTTGGTACTCCACACTCCATCGCTCTGACACTCCACACGCCATCGCTCTGACACTCCACACGCCATCACTCTGATACTCCACACGCCATCGCTCCGACACTCCACTCTCCATCGCTCTGACAATCCACTCTCCATCGCTCTGACACTCCACTCTCCATTGCTCTGTCATTCCACTCTCCATTCTCTGACACTTCAGTCTCCATTGCTCTGACATTCCACTCTCCATCGCTCTGACACCTGCCCGTCCTTCTCCCTGATACTCCGCTCTCCATGGCTCAGACACTCCGCTCTCCATCGCTCTGATACTCCACTCTCCATCGGTCTGACACTCCGCTCTCCATCGTTCTGACACGCCACTCTCTAGCGTTCTGACACTCCAGTCTCGATCGCTCCATCACGACACTCTGCATTGCTTCGCATTCCACTCTCCCTCACCCAGAAACCCGACCCTCCTTCTCTTTGGTACTCCACTATCCATCGCTCTGACACTCCACTCTCCATTGTTCTGACACTCCACTCTCCATTGCTCTGACACTCCACTCTCCATTGTTCTGGCACTCCACTCTCCATTGCTCTGACACTCCACTCTCCATTGCTCTGACACACCACTCTCCATTGCACTGAAACTCCACTCTCCATTGATCTGACACTCCACTCTCCATTGCTCTGACACTCCACTCTCCATTGCTCTGACACACCACTCTCCATTGCACTGAAACTCCCCTCTCCATTGCTCTGACACTCCACTCTCCATTGATCTGACACTCCACTCTCCATTGCTCTGACACTCCACTCTCCATTGCTCTGACACTCCACTCTCCATCGCTCTGACATCTGCCCCTCCTTCTCCCTGATACTCCGCTCTCCATGGCTCAGACACTCCGCTCTCCATCGCTCTGACATTCCACTCTCCATCGCTCTGACATTCCACTCTCCATCGCTCTGACACTCCGCTCTCCATCGCTCTGACACTCCAGTTTCTATTGCTCTCACACACGGCTCTCCATCGCTCTACAGGCCACTCTCCCTTACCCTGACACCCGACCCTCCTTCTCTTTGGTACTCCACTATCCATCGCTCTGACACTCCACTCTCCATTGTTCTGACACTCCACTCTCCATTGCTCTGACGCTCCACTCTCCATTGCTCTGACACTCCACTCTCCATTGCTCTGACACTCCACTCTCCATTGCTCTGACACACCACTCTCCATTGCACTGAAACTCCCCTCTCCATTGCTCTGACACTCCACTCTCCATTGATCTGACACTCCACTCTCCATTGCTCTGACACTCCACTCTCCATTGCTCTGACACTCCACTCTCCATTGCTCTGACACTCCACTCTCCATTGCTCTGACACTCTACTCTCCATTGCTCTGACACTCCACTCTCCATTGCTCTGACACTCCACTCTCCATCGCTGTGAAAGTCGACTCTCCATTGCTCCGACACTCTACTCTCCATCGCAGTGAAACTTGACTCTCCAGTGCTCCGACATTCTACACTCCATCGCTCCTGCCATTTGGTTCTCCATCGCTTTGACTGCACTCGCCATTGCTTTGACACACCATTCTCCATTGCTCTGACACTCCATTCTCCATCGTTCTGACACACCTCTCTCTAGCGTACTGACACTCCAGTCTCCATCGCTCTGTCACTCCACTCTGCATTGCTCTGACACTCCATTCTCCATCGTTCTGACACTCGGCTCTCCCTCACTCTGGCACCCGAATCTCTATAGCTCTGACACTCCACGCTCCATCGCTCTGACACTCCGCTCTCCATCGCTCTGAAACTCCAGTCTCCATCGCTTTGACACTACTCTCTCCATCGCTCTGACACTCCACTCTCCATCTCTCTGACACGCCACTCTCCATCGATCTGATATGCCACTCTCCATCGCTCTGAAACTCCACGCTCCATTGTTCTGACGCTCCACTCCCCGTCGCTCCGACACTCCACTGACCATTGCTCTGACACTCCAGTCTCCATTGCTCTGACACTCCACTCTCCATTGCTCTGACACTCCACTCTCCATTGTTCTGACACTCCACTCTCCATTGCTCTGACACTCCACTCTCCATTGCTCTGACACACCACTTTCCATTGATCTGACACTCCACACTCCATTGATCTGACATTCCACTCTCCATTACTCTGACACTCCACTCTCCATTGCTCTGACACTCCACTCTCCATTGCTCTGACACTCCACTCTCCATTGCTCTGACACTCCACTCTCCATTGCTCTGACACTCCACTCTCCATTGCTCTGACACTCCACTCTCCATTGCTCTGACACTGCACGCCCCATTGTTCTGACACACCATTCTCCATCGTTATGACACGCCAGTCGCCAATCGCTCTGACACTCCACTCTCCATTGCTCTGACACACCGATCTCCATCACTCTGACACTCCACTCTCCATTGCTCTGACACTCCACTCTCCATTGCTCTGACACACCACTTTCCATTGATCTGACACTCCACACTCCATTGATCTGACATTCCACTCTCCATTACTCTGACACTCCACTCTCCATTGCTCTGACACTCCACTCTCCATTGCTCTGACACTCCACTCTCCATTGCTCTGACTCTCCACTCTCCATTGCTCTGACACTCCACTCTCCATTGCTCTGACACTGCACGCCCCATTGTTCTGACACACCATTCTCCATCGTTATGACACGCCAGTCGCCAATCGCTCTGACACTCCACTCTCCATCGTTCTGCCACTCTATTCTCCATCACACTGATATTCCTCTCTCCATCACTCTGACACCCGACCCCTATTCTCTTTGGTACTCCACTATCCATCGCTCTGACACTCCACTCACCATTGCTCTGTCACTCCACGCTTCATCGCTCTGACACTCCACTCTCTATTGCTCCGACACTCCACTCTCCATTGCTCTGACACTCCATTCTCCATTGCTCTGAGAATCCACTCTCCATTGCTCCGACACTCCACTCTCCATTGCTCTGACACTCCACTCTCCATCGCTCTGAGACTCCACTCTCCATTGCTCTGACACTCCATTCTCCATTGCTCTGAGACTCCACTCTCCATTGCTCTGACACTCCACTCTCCATTGCTCTGACACTCCACTCTCCATTGCTCTGACACGCTACTCTCCATTGCTGTGAAAGTCGACTCTCCATTGCTCCGACACTCTACTCTCCATCGCTGTGAAACTCGACTGTCAATTGCTCCGACATTCTGCACTCCATCGCTCCTACCATTTGGTTCTCCATCGCTTTGACTGCACTCGCCATCGCTTTGACACACCATTCTCCATTGCTCTGACACTCCATTCTCCATCGTTCTGACACACCTCTCTCTAGCGTTCTGACACTCCAGTCTCCATCGCTCTGTCACTCCACTCTGCATTGCTCTGACACTCCATTCTCCATCGTTCTGACACTCGGCTCTCCCTCACTCTGGCACCCGAATCTCTATAGCTCTGACACTCCACGCTCCATCATGTTTTCTCTTCACTCTCCATCACTCTGACTGTCCGCTCTCCATTGCTCTGACAGCCCACTCTCCATTGCTCTGAGACTCTGCTCTCCATCACTCTGTTTGCCACGCTCCATCGTTCTGACACGCCACTCTCTAGCGTTCTGACACTCCAGTCTCCATCGCTCCATCACGCCACTCTGCATTGCTTCTCATTCCACTCTCCCTCACCCTGACACCCGAACCTCCTTCTCTTTGGTACTCCACTATCCATCGCTCTGACACTCAACTCTCCATTGCTCTGACACTCCACTCTCCATTGCTCTGACACTCCACCCTCCATTGCTCTGACACTGCACGCCCCATTGCCCTGACACACCATTCTCCATCGTTATGACACTCAGGTCGCCCATCGCTCTGACCCTGCACTCTTCATTGCGCTAACACTCCATTCTCCATCGTTATGACACACCAGTCATCCATCGCTCTGACACTACACTCTCCATCACTGTGACACTCCACTCTCCATCGTTCTGCCACTCTATTCTCCATCACACTGATATTCCTCTCTCCATCACTCTCACATTTGACCCCTATTCTCTTTGGTACTCCACTATCCATCGCTCTGACACTCCACACTCCTTCGCTCTGACACTCCACTTTCCATTGCTCTGTCACTACACTCTCCATCGCTCTGAAACTCCACTCTCAATCATTCTGTCACTACACTCTCCATCGCTCTGACACTCCACTCTCCATCGTTCTGAGACTCCACTCTCCATCGTTCTGAGACTCCACTCTCCATTGCTCTGACACTCCACCCTCCATCATGTTAACTCTTCACTCTCCATCACTCTGACTGTCCGCTCTCCATTGCTCTGACACTCTACTCTCCATCACTCTGTCACTTCACTCTCCATAACAATTTGCTCTGACACTCCACTCTCCATCATTCTGCCACTTCGTTCTTCATCACACTGATATTCCTCTCTCCATCGCTCTGACACCCGACCCTCCTTCTCTTTGGTACTCCACACTCCATCGCTCTGACACTCCACACGCCATCGCTCTGACACTCCACACGCCATCACTCTGATACTCCACACGCCATCGCTCCGACACTCCACTCTCCATCGCTCTGACAATCCACTCTCCATCGCTCTGACACTCCACTCTCCATTGCTCTGTCATTCCACTCTCCATTCTCTGACACTTCAGTCTCCATTGCTCTGACATTCCACTCTCCATCGCTCTGACACCTGCCCGTCCTTCTCCCTGATACTCCGCTCTCCATGGCTCAGACACTCCGCTCTCCATCGCTCTGATACTCCACTCTCCATCGGTCTGACACTCCGCTCTCCATCGTTCTGACACGCCACTCTCTAGCGTTCTGACACTCCAGTCTCGATCGCTCCATCACGACACTCTGCATTGCTTCGCATTCCACTCTCCCTCACCCAGAAACCCGACCCTCCTACTCTTTGGTACTCCACTATCCATCGCTCTGACACTCCACTCTCCATTGTTCTGACACTCCACTCTCCATTGCTCTGACACTCCACTCTCCATTGTTCTGGCACTCCACTCTCCATTGCTCTGACACTCCACTCTCCATTGCTCTGACACACCACTCTCCATTGCACTGAAACTCCCCTCTCCATTGTTCTGACACTCCACTCTCCATTGCCCTGACACTCCACTCTCCATTGATCTGACACTCCACTCTCCATTGCTCTGACACTCCACTCTCCATTGCTCTGACACTCCACTCACCATTGCTCTGACACTCCACTCTCCATTGCTCTGACACTCCACTCTCCATTGCACTGACACTCCACTCTCCAAGGCTCTGACACTCCACTCTCCATTGCTCTGACACTCCACTCTCCATTGCTCTGACACTCCACTCTCCATTGCTCTGACACTCCACTCTCCATTGCTCCGACACTCTACTCTCCATCGCTGTGAAACTTGACTCTCCAGTGCTCCGACATTCTACACTCCATCGCTCCTGCCATTTGGTTCTCCATCGCTTTGACTGCACTCGCCATTGCTTTGACACACCATTCTCCATTGCTCTGACACTCCATTCTCCATCGTTCTGACACACCTCTCTCTAGCGTACTGACACTCCAGTCTCCATTGCTCTGTCACTCCACTCTGCATTGCTCTGACCCTCCATTCTCCATCGTTCTGACACTCGGCTCTCCCTCACTCTGGCACCTGAAACTCTATAGCTCTGACACTCCACGCTCCATCATGTTAACTCTTCACTCTCCATCACTCTGACTGTCCGCTCTCCATTGCTCCGACAGCCCACTCTCCATTGCTCTGACACTCTGCTCTCCATCGCTCTGACACGCCACTCTCTAGCATTCTGACACTCCAGTCTCTATCGCTCCATCACGCCACTCTGCATTGCTTCGCATTCCACTCTCCCTCACCCTGACACCCGACCCTCCTTCTCTTTGGTACTCCACTATCCATCGCTCTGACACTCCACTCTCCATTGCTCTGACACTCCACTCTCCTTTGCTCTGACACACCACTCTCCATTGATCTGACACTCCACTCTCCATTGATCTGACACTCCACTCTCCATCGCTCTGACATCTGCCCCTCCTTCTCCCTGATACTCCGCTCTCCATGGCTCAGACACTCCGCTCTCCATCGCTCTGACATTCCACTCTCCATCGCTCTGACACTCCGCTCTCCATCGCTCTGGCACTCCGCTCTCCATCGCTCTGACACTCCGCTCTCCATCGCTCTGACACTCCAGTTTCTATTGCTCTCACACACCGCTCTCCATCGCTCTACAGGCCACTCTCCCTTACCCTGACACCCGATCCTCCTTCTCTTTGGTACTGCACTATCCATCGCTCTGACACTCCACTCTCCATTGTTCTGACACTCCACTTTCCATTGCTCTGACACTCCACTCTCCATTGCTCTGACACTCCACTCTCCATCGCTGTGAAAGTCGACTCTCCATTGCTCCGACACTCTACTCTCCATCGCAGTGAAACTTGACTCTCCAGTGCTCCGACATTCTACACTCCTTCGCTCCTGCCATTTGGTTCTCCATCGCTTTGACTGCACTCGCCATTGCCTTGACACACCATTCTCCATTGCTCTGACACTCCATTCTCCATCGTTCTGACACACCTCTCTCTAGCGTACTGACACTCCAGTCTCCATCGCTCTGTCACTCCACTCCGCATTGCTCTGACACTCCATTCTCCATCGTTCTGACACTCGGCTCTCCCTCACTCTGGCACCCGAATCTCTATAGCTCTGACACTCCACGCTCCATCATGTTAACTCTTCACTCTCCATCACTCTGACTGTCCGCTCTCCATTGCTCCGACAGCCCACTCTCCATTTCTCTGACACTCTGCTCTCCATCGCTCTGACACGCCACTCTCTAGCGTTCTGACACTCCAGTCTCCATCGCTCCATCCCGCCACTCTGCATTGCTTCGCATTCCACTCTCCCTCACCCTGACACCCGACCCTCCTTCTCTTTGGTACTCCACTATCCATCGCTCTGACACTCCACTCTCCATCGCTCTGACACTACTCTCCATCTCCCTGACACTCCATTCTCCATTGTTATGACACTCCAGTCGTCCATCACTCTGACACTGCACCCTTCATTGCGCTAGCAATACGTTCTCCATCGTGATGACACTCCAGTCATCCATTGCTCTGACACTCCACTCTCCATCTGCTGAAACTCCATACAAATTTGCTCTGACACTCCACTCTCCATCGTTCTGCCATGCCATTCTACACCACACTGATATTCCTCTCTCCATCGCTCTGACACCCGACCCTCCTTCTCTTTGGTACTTCACTCTCCATCGCTCTGACAATCCACTCTCCATTGATCTGACACTCCACTCTCCTTTCCTCTGACACTCCACTCTCCATCACTCTGACTCCCGAGCTTCCTTTTCTTTGGTACTCCACTATCAATTGCTCTGACACTCCACTCTCCATTGCTCTGACACTCAACTCTCCATCGCATTGACACTGCACTCTCCATCGCCCAGACGGTCCACTCTCCATCGTTATGATATTCCAGTTGTCCATCGCTCTGACACTGCACTCTTCATCATGCTAACACTCCATTCTCCATCATTATGACACTCCAGACATCCATCGCTCTGACAATCAACTCTCTATTGGCTGAATCACCACACAAATTTGCTCTGACACTGCACTCTCCATCGCTCTGACACTGTACTCTCCATCGCCCTGACATTCCATTCTCCATTGTTATGACACTCCAGTGGTCCATCGCTCTGACACTGCACTCTTCATTGCGCTAACAATCCATTCTCCATCGTGATGACACTCCAGTCATCCATCGCTCTGACACTCCACTCTCCATCTGCTGAATCTCCATACAAATTTGCTCTGACACTCCACTCTCCATTGCTCTGACACACCGATCTCCATCACTCTGACACTCCACTCTCCATTGCTCTGACACTCCACTCTCCATTGCTCTGATACTCCACTCTCCATTGCTCTGACATTCCACTCTCCATTACTCTGACACTCCGCTCTCCATCGTTCTGACACGCCACTCTCCATCGCTCTGACATGCCACTCTCCATTGCTCTGAAACTCCAAGCTCCATTGTTCTGATACTCAACTGTCCATTGCTTTGACACTGCACACTCCATGGCTCTTAAACTCCAAGCTCAATTGTTCTTACGCTCCACTCCCCATCATTCTGACACTCCACTGACCATTGCTCTCACACTCCAGTCTCCAAAGCTCTGACACTCCACTCTCCATTGCTCTGACACTCCACTCTCCATTGCTTTTACAGGGAACTCTCCATTGCTCTGACACTCTACTCTCCATTGTTCTGACACTCCACTCTCCATTGCTCTGACACTCCACTCCATTGCTCTGACACTCCACTCTCCATCGCTTTGCCACTCCACTCTCCGTTGCTGTGAAACTCGACTCTCCATTGCTCCGACACTCCACTCTCCATCGCTGTGAAACTCGACTCTCCATTGCTCTGACAATCTACTCTCCATCGCTCCTACCATTTGGTTCTCCATCGCTCTGACTGCACTCTCCGTCGCTCAGACACTCCATTCTCCATCCTTCTGACACTGCATTCTCCATCCTTCTGACACTTCATTCTCCATTGTTCTGACACTCCACTCTCCATCGCTCTGACACATCATTCTCTAGCCTTCTGACACTTGGCTCTCCCTAACTCTGGCACCCGACTCTCCATCGCTCTGACACTCCACCCTGCATCATGCTAACACTTCACTCTCCATCACTCTGACAATCCAGTCTCCATCGCACTGACAGTCCACTACCCATCGCTCTGACACTCCAACCTCCATCATGCTAACTCTCCAGTCTCCATCGCTCTGACTGTCCACACTCCATTGCTCCGACATCTCACTCTCCATTGCTCTGACACTCTACTCTCCATCACTCTGTCACTGCATTCTCCATCGCTCTGACACTGTACTCTCCATCGCCCTGACACTCCATTCTCCATTGTTATGACACTCCAGTCATCCATCGCTCTGACACTCCAGTCTCCATCGTTATGACACTCCAGTCGCCCATCGTTCTGACACTGCACTCTTCATCGCGCTAACACTCCATTCGCCATCGTTATGACACTCCTGTCATCCATCGCTCTGACAATCCACTCTACATCACTCTGATACTCCACTCTCCATTTTACTGCCACTCTATTCTCCATCACACTGATATTCCTCTCTCCATCACACTGACACCCGACCCCTATTCTCTTTGGTACACCACTATCCATCGCTCTGACACTCCACACTCCATCGCTCTGACACTCCGCTCTCCATCGCTCTGAAACTCCAGTCTCCATCGCTTTGACACTACGCTCTCCATCGCTCTGACACTCCACTCTCCATCTCTCTGACACGCCACTCTCCATCGATCTGACATGCCACTCTCCATCGCTCTGAAACTCCACGCTCCATTGTTCTGACGCTCCACTCCCCGTCGCTCCGACACTCCACTGACCATTGCTCTGACACTCCAGTCTCCATTGCTCTGACACTCCACTCTCCATTGCTCTGACACTCCACTCTCCATTGTTCTGACACTCCACTCTCCATTGCTCTGACACACCACTCTCCATTGCTCTGAAACTCCACTCTCCATTGCTCTGACACACCACTTTCCATTGATCTGACACTCCACACTGCATTGATCTGACACTCCACTCTCCATTACTCTGACACTCCACTCTCCATTGCCCTGACACTCCACTCTCCATTGCTCTGACACTCCACTCTCCATTGCTCTGACACTCCACTCTCCATTGCTCTGACACTCCACTCTCCATTGCTCTGACACTCCACTCTCCATTGCTCTGACACTCCACTCTCCATTGCTCTGACACTGCACGCCCCATTGCTCTGACACACCATTCTCCATCATAATGACACGCCAGTCGCCAATCGCTCTGACACTCCACTCTCCATCGTTCTGCCACTCTATTCTCCATCACACTGATATTCCTCTTTCCATCACTCTGACACCCGACCCCTATTCTCTTTGGTACACCACTATCCATCGCTCTGACACTCCACTCACCATTGCTCTGTCACTCCACGCTTCATCGCTCTGACACTCCACTCTCCATTGCTCCGACACTCCACTCTCCATTGCTCTGACACTCCACTCTCCATCGCTCTGAGACTCCACTCTCCATTGCTCTGACACTCCACTCTCCATTGCTCCGACACTCCACTCTCCATTGCTCTGACACTCCATTCTCCATTGCTCTGAGACTCCACTCTCCATTGCTCTGACACTCCACTCTCCATTGCTCTGACACGCCACTCTCCATTGCTGTGAAAGTCGACTCTCCATTGCTCCGACACTCTACTCTCCATCGCTGTGAAACTCGACTGTCAATTGCTCCGACATTCTGCACTCCATCGCTCTTACCACTTGGTTCTCCATCGCTTTGACTGCACTCGCCATCGCTTTGACACACCATTCTCCATTGCTCTGACAGTCCATTCTCCATCGTTCTGACACACCTCTCTCTAGCGTTCTGACACTCCAGTCTCCATCGCTCTGTCACTCCACTCTGCATTGCTCTGACACTCCATTCTCCATCGTTCTGACACTCGGCTCTCCCTCACTCTGGCGCCCGAATCTCTATAGCTCTGACACTCCACGCTCCATCATGTTTTCTCTTCACTCTCCATCACTCTGACTGTCCGCTCTCCATTGCTCTGACAGCCCACTCTCCATTGCTCTGAGACTCTGCTCTCCATCACTCTGTTTGCCACTCTCCATCGCTCTGACACGCCACTCTCTAGCGTTCTGACACTCCAGTCTCCATCGCTCCATCACGCCACTCTGCATTGCTTCTCATTCCACTCTCCCTCACCCTGACACCCGAACTTCCTTCTCTTTGGTACTCCACTATCCATCGCTCTGACACTCCACTCTCCATTGCTCTGACACTCCCCTCTCCATTGCTCTGACACTCCACCCTCCATTGCTCTGACACTGCACGCCCCATTGCTCTGACACACCATTCTCCATCGTTATGTCACTCAAGTCGCCCATCGCTCTGACCCTGCACTCTTCATTGCGCTAACACTCCATTCTCCATCGTTATGACACACCAGTCATCCATCGCTCTGACACTACACTCTCCATCACTGTGACACTCCACCCTCCATCGTTCTGCCACTCTATTCTCCATCGCACTGATATTCCTCTCTCCATCACTCTCACATTTGACCCCTATTCTCTTTGGTACTCCACTATCCATCGCTCTGACACTCCACACTCCTTCGCTCTGACACTCCACTTTCCATTGCTCTGTCACTACACTCTCCATCGCTCTGAAACTCCACTCTCAATCGTTCTGTCACTACACTCTCCATCGCTCTGACACTCCACTCTCCATCGTTCTGAGACTCCACTCTCCATTGCTCTGACACTCCACTCTCTATTGCTCTGACACTCCACCCTCCATCATGTTAACTCTTCACTCTCCATCACTCTGACTGTCCGCTCTCCATTGCTCTGACACTCTACTCTCCATCACTCTGTCACTTCACTCTCCATAACAATTTGCTCTGACACTCCACTCTCCATCATTCTGCCACTTCGTTCTTCATCACACTGATATTCCTCTCTCCATCGCTCTGACACCCGACCCTCCTTCTCTTTGGTACTCCACACTCCATCGCTCTGACACTCCACACGCCATCGCTCTGACACTCCACACGCCATCACTCTGACACTCCACACGCCATCGCTCCGACACTCCACTCTCCATCGCTCTGACACTCTACTCTCCATTGCTCTGACACTCCACTCTCCATTGCTCTGACACTCCACTCTCCATCGCTCTGACACTCCACACGCCATTGTTCTGACACTCCACTCTCCATTGCTCTGAAACTACACACTCCATCGCTCTGACACTCTACTCTCCATTGCTCTGACACTCCACTCTCCATTGCTCTGACACTCCACTCTCCATTGCTCTGACACTCCACTCTCCATCGCTCTGACACTCCACTCTCCATCGCTCTGAAACTCCACTCTCCATTGCTCTGACACTCCACTCTCCATTGCTCTGACACTCCACTCTCCATTGCTCTGTCATTCCACTCTCCATTCTCTGACACTTCAGTCTCCATTGCTCTGACATTCCACTCTCCATCACTCTGACACCTGCCCGTCCTTCTCCCTGATACTCCGCTCTCCATGGCTCAGACACTCCGCTCTCCATCGCTCTGACACGCCACTCTCTAGCGTTCTGACACTCCAGTCTCGATCGCTCCATCACGACACTCTGCATTGCTTCGCATTCCACTCTCCCTCACCCTGAAACCCGACCCTCCTTCTCTTTGGTACTCCACTATCCATCGCTCTGACACTCCACTCTCCATTGTTCTGACACTCCACTCTCCATTGCTCTGACACTCCACTCTCCATTGTTCTGGCACTCCACTCTCCATTGCTCTGACACTCCACTCTCCATTGCTCTGACACACCACTCTCCATTGCACTGAAACTCCCCTCTCCATTGTTCTGACACTCCACTCTCCATTGCCCTGACACTCCACTCTCCATTGATCTGACACTCCACTCTCCATTGCTCTGACACTTCACTCTCCATTGCTCTGACACTCCACTCTCCATTGCTCTGACACTCCACTCTCCATTGCTCTGACTCTCCACTCTCCATTGCACTGACGCTCCACTCTCCAAGGCTCTGACACTCCACTCTCCATTGCTCTGACACTCCACTCTCCATTGCTCTGACACTCCACTCTCCATTGCTCTGACACTCCACTCTCCATTGCTCTGACACTCCACTCTCCATTGCTCTGACACTCCACTCTCCATCGCTGTGAAAGTCGACTCTCCATTGCTCCGACACTCTACTCTCCATCGCAGTGAAACTTGACTCTCCAGTGCTCCGACATTCTACACTCCATCGCTCCTGCCATTTGGTTCTCCATCGCTTTGACTGCACTCGCCATTGCTTTGACACACCATTCTCCATTGCTCTGACACTCCATTCTCCATCGTTCTGACACACCTCTCTCTAGCGTACTGACACTCCAGTCTCCATTGCTCTGTCACTCCACTCTGCATTGCTCTGACCCTCCATTCTCCATCGTTCTGACACTCGGCTCTCCCTCACTCTGGCACCCGAATCTCTATAGCTCTGACACTCCACGCTCCATCATGTTAACTCTTCACTCTCCATCACTCTGACTGTCCGCTCTCCATTGCTCCGACAGCCCACTCTCCATTGCTCTGAGACTCTGCTCTCCATCGCTCTGACACGCCACTCTCTAGCATTCTGACACTCCAGTCTCCATCGCTCCATCACGCCACTCTGCATTGCTTCGCATTCCACTCTCCCTCACCCTGACACCCGACCCTCCTTCTCTTTGGTACTCCACTATCCATCGCTCTGACACTCCACTCTCCATTGCTCTGACACTCCACTCTCCTTTGCTCTGACACACCACTCTCCATTGATCTGACACTCCACTCTCCATTGATCTGACACTCCACTCTCCATCGCTCTGACATCTGCCCCTCCTTCTCCCTGATACTCCGCTCTCCATGGCTCAGACACTCCGCTCTCCATCGCTCTGACACTCCGCTCTCCATCGCTCTGACACTCCGCTCTCCATCGCTCTGACACTCCAGTTTCTATTGCTCTCACACACCGCTCTCCATCGCTCTACAGGCCACTCTCCCTTACCCTGACACCCGACCCTCCTTCTCTTTGGTACTGCACTATCCATTGCTCTGACACTCCACTCTCCATTGCTCTGACACTCCACTCTCCATTGCTCTGACACTCCGCTCTCCATCGCTCTGATACTCCGCTCTCCACCGGTCTGACACTCCACTCTCCATTGCTCTGCCACTCCACTCTCCATCGCTGTGAAACTCGACTCTCCATTGCTCTGACAATCTACTCTCCATCGCTCCTACCATTTGGTTCTCCATCGCTCTGACTGCACGCTCCGTCGCTTAGACACTCCATTCTCCATCCTTCTGACACTCCATTCTCCATCCTTCTGACACTCCACTCTCCATCGCTCTGACACACCAGTCTCTAGCGTTCTGACACTCGGCTCTCCCTAACTCTGGCACCCGACTCTCCATCGTTCTGACACTCCACCCTGCATCATTGTAACACTCCACTCTCCATCACTCTGACAATCCAGTCTCCTTCGCACTGACAGTCTACTACCCATCGCGCTGACACTCCACCCGCCATCATGCTAACTCTCCAGTCTCCATCGCTCTGACTGTCCACACTCCATTGCTCCGACAGCACACTCTCCATTGCTCTGACACTCTACTCTCCATCACTCTGTCACTCCACTCTCCATCGCTCTGACACTACTCTCCATCTCCCTGACACTCCATTCTCCATTGTTATGACACTCCAGTCGTCCATCACTCTGACACTGCACCCTTCATTGCGCTAGCAATACGTTCTCCATCGTGATGACACTCCAGTCATCCATCGCTCTGACACTCCACTCTCCATCTGCTGAAACTCCATACAAATTTGCTCTGACACTCCACTCTCCATCGTTCTGCCACGCCATTCTACACCACACTGATATTCCTCTCTCCATCGCTCTGACACCCGACCCTCCTTCTCTCTGGTACTCCACTCTCCATCGCTCTGACAATCCACTCTCCATTGCTCTGACACTCCACTCTCCTTTGCTCTGACACTCCACTCTCCATCGCTCTGACTCCCGAGCTTCCTTTTCTTTGGTACTCCACTATCAATTGCTCTGACACTCCACTCTCCATTGCTCTGACACTCAACTCTCCATCACATTGACACTGCACTCTCCATCGCCCAGACGGTCCACTCTCCATCGTTATGATATTCCAGTTGTCCATCGCTCTGACACTGCACTCTTCATCATGCTAACACTCCATTCTCCATCGTTATGACACTCCAGACATCCATCGCTCTGACAATCAACTCTCTATTGGCTGAATCGCCACACAAATTTGCTCTGACACTGCACTCTCCATCACTCTGACACTGTACTCTCCATCGCCCTGACATTCCGTTCTCCATTGTTATGACACTCCAGTGGTCCATCGCTCTGACACTGCACTCTTCATTGCGCTAACAATCCATTCTCCATCGTGATGACACTCCAGTCATCCATCGCTCTGACACTCCACTCTCCATTGCTCTGATACTCCACTCTCCATCGCTCTGACATGCCACTCTCCATTGCTCTGAAACTCCAAGCTCCATTGTTCTGACACTCAACTGTCCATTGCTTTGACACTGCACACTCCATGGCTCTTAAACTCCAAGCTCAATTGTTCTTACGCTCCACTCCCCATCGTTCTGACACTCCACTGACCATTGCTCTCACACTCCAGTCTCCAAAGCTCTGACACTCCACTCTCCATTGCTCTGACACTCCACTCTCCATTGCTTTTACAGGGAACTCTCCATTGCTCTGACACTCTACTCTCCATTGCTCTGACACTCCACTCTCCATCGCTTTGCCACTCCACTCTCCATTGCTGTGAAACTCGACTCTCCATTGCTCCGACACTCCACTCTCCATCGCTGTGAAACTCGACTCTCCATTGCTCTGACAATATACTCTCCATCGCTCCTACCATTTGGTTCTCCATCGCTCTGACTGCACTCTCCGTCGCTCAGACATTCCATTCTCCATCCTTCTGACACTGCATTCTCCATCCTTCTGACACTTCATCCTTCATTGTTCTGACACTCCACTCTCCATCGCTCTGACACATCATTCTCTAGCCTTCTGACACTTGGCTCTCCCTAACTCTGGCACCCGACTCTCCATCGCTCTGACACTCCACCCTGCATCATGCTAACACTCCACTCTCCATCACTCTGAAAATCCAGTCTCCATTGCACTGACAGTCCACTATCCATCGCTCTGACACTTCACCCTCCATCATGCTAACTCTCCAGTCTCCATCGCTCTGACTGTCCACACTCCATTGCTCCGACATCTCACTCTCCATTGCTCTGACACTCTACTCTCCATCACTCTGTCACTCCATTCTCCATCGCTCTGACACTGTACTCTCCATCGCCCTGACACTCCATTCTCCATTGTTATGACACTCCAGTCGTCCATCGCTCTGAGACTCCACTCTCCATTGCTCTGACACTCCACTCTCTATTGCTCTGACACTCCACCCTCCATCATGTTAACTCTTCACTCTCCATCACTCTGACTGTCCGCTCTCCATTGCTCTGACACTCTACTCTCCATCACTCTGTCACTTCACTCTCCATAACAATTTGCTCTGACACTCCACTCTCCATCATTCTGCCACTTCGTTCTTCATCACACTGATATTCCTCTCTCCATCGCTCTGACACCCGACCCTCCTTCTCTTTGGTACTCCACACTCCATCGCTCTGACACTCCACACGCCATCATGCTAACTCTCCAGTCTCCATCGCTCTGACTGTCCACACTCCATTGCTCCGACATTTCACTCTCCATTGCTCTGACACTCTACTCTCCATCACTCTGTCACTCCATTCTCCATCGCTCTGACACTGTACTCTCCATCGCCCTGACACTCCATTCTCCATTGTTATGACACTCCAGTCGTCCATCGCTCTGACACTCCAGTCTCCATCGTTATGACACTCCAGTCGCCCATCGTTCTGACACTGCACTCTTCATCGCGCTAACACTCCATTCGCCATCGTTATGACACTCCTGTCATCCATCGCTCTGACAATCCACTCTCCATCACTCTGATACTCCACTCTCCATTTTACTGCCACTCTATTCTCCATCACACTGATATTCCTCTCTCCATCACACTGACACCCGACCCCTATTCTCTTTGGTACTCCACTATCCATCGCTCTGACACTCCACACTCCATCGCTCTGACACTCCGCTCTCCATCGCTCTGAAACTCCAGTCTCCATCGCTTTGACACTACGCTCTCCATCGCTCTGACACTCCACTCTCCATCACTCTGACACGCCACTCTCCATCGATCTGACATGCCACTCTCCATCGCTCTGAAACTCCACGCTCCATTGTTCTGACGCTCCACTCCCCGTCGCTCCGACACTCCACTGACCATTGCTCTGACACTCCAGTCTCCATTGCTCTGACACTCCACTCTCCATTGCTCTGACACTCCACTCTCCATTGTTCTGACACTCCACTCTCCATTGCTCTGACACTCCACTCTCCATTGCTCTGACACACCACTCTCCATTGCTCTGAAACTCCACTCTCCATTGCTCTGACACACCACTTTCCATTGATCTGACACTCCACACTCCATTGATCTGACACTCCACTCTCCATTACTCTAACACTCCACTCTCCATTGCTCTGACACTCCACTCTCCATTGCTCTGACACTCCACTCTCCATTGCTCTGACACTCCACTCTCCATTGCTCTGACACTCCACTCTCCATTGCTCTGACACTCCACTCTCCATTGCTCTGACACTGCACGCCCCATTGCTCTGACACACCATTCTCCATCGTTATGACACGCCAGTCGCCAATCGCTCTGACACTCCACTCTCCATCGTTCTGCCACTCTATTCTCCATCACACTGACATTCCTCTCTCCATCACTCTGACACCCGACCCCTATTCTCTTTGGTACTCCACTATCCATCGCTCTGACACTCCACTCACCATTGCTCTGTCACTCCACGCTTCATCGCTCTGACACTCCACTCTCCATTGCTCCGACACTCCACTCTCCATTGCTCTGACACTCCATTCTCCATTGCTCTGAGAATCCACTCTCCATTGCTCCGACACTCCACTCTCCATTGCTCTGGCACTCCACTCTCCATCGCTCTGGCACTCCACTCTCCATCGCTCTGAGACTCCACTCTCCATTGCTCTGACACTCCACTCTCCATTGCTCCGACACTCCACTCTCCATTGCTCTGACACTCCATTCTCCATTGCTCTGAGACTCCACTCTCCATTGCTCTGACACTCCACTCTCCATTGCTCTGACACGCCACTCTCCATTGCTGTGAAAGTCGACTCTCCATTGCTCCGACACTCTACTCTCCATCGCTGTGAAACTCGACTGTCAATTGCTCCGACATTCTGCACTCCATCGCTCCTACCACTTGGTTCTCCATCGCTTTGACTGCACTCGCCATCGCTTTGACAGACCATTCTCCATTGCTCTGACAGTCCATTCTCCATCGTTCTGACACACCTCTCTCTAGCGTTCTGACACTCCAGTCTCCATCGCTCTGTCACTCCACTCTGCATTGCTCTGACACTCCATTCTCCATCGTTCTGACACTCGGCTCTCCCTCACTCTGGCACCCGAATCTCTATAGCTCTGACACTCCACGCTCCATCATGTTTTCTCTTCACTCTCCATCACTCTGACTGTCCGCTCTCCATTGCTCCGACAGCCCACTCTCCATTGCTCCGACACTCCACTCTCCATCGCTGTGAAACTCGACTCTCCATTGCTCTGACAATCTACTCTCCATCGCTCCTACCATTTGGTTCTCCATCGCTCTGACTGCACTCTCCGTCGCTCTGACACTCCATTCTCCATCCTTCTGACACTCCATTCTCCAATCTTTTGACACTTCATCCTCCATCGTTCTGACACTCTACTCTCCATCACTCTGTCACTTCACTCTCCATAACAATTTGCTCTGACACTCCACTCTCCATCATTCTGCCACTTCGTTCTTCATCACACTGATATTCCTCTCTCCATCGCTCTGACACCCGACCCTCCTTCTCTTTGGTACTCCACACTCCATCGCTCTGACACTCCACACGCCATCGCTCTGACACTCCACACGCCATCACTCTGATACTCCACACGCCATCGCTCCGACACTCCACTCTCCATCGCTCTGACAATCCACTCTCCATCGCTCTGACACTCCACTCTCCATTGCTCTGTCATTCCACTCTCCATTCTCTGACACTTCAGTCTCCATTGCTCTGACATTCCACTCTCCATCGCTCTGACACCTGCCCGTCCTTCTCCCTGATACTCCGCTCTCCATGGCTCAGACACTCCGCTCTCCATCGCTCTGATACTCCACTCTCCATCGGTCTGACACTCCGCTCTCCATCGTTCTGACACGCCACTCTCTAGCGTTCTGACACTCCAGTCTCGATCGCTCCATCACGACACTCTGCATTGCTTCGCATTCCACTCTCCCTCACCCAGAAACCCGACCCTCCTTCTCTTTGGTACTCCACTATCCATCGCTCTGACACTCCACTCTCCATTGTTCTGACACTCCACTCTCCATTGCTCTGACACTCCACTCTCCATTGTTCTGGCACTCCACTCTCCATTGCTCTGACACTCCACTCTCCATTGCTCTGACACACCACTCTCCATTGCACTGAAACTCCCCTCTCCATTGTTCTGACACTCCACTCTCCATTGCCCTGACACTCCACTCTCCATTGATCTGACACTCCACTCTCCATTGCTCTGACACTCCACTCTCCATTGCTCTGACACTCCACTCACCATTGCTCTGACACTCCACTCTCCATTGCTCTGACTCTCCACTCTCCATTGCACTGACACTCCACTCTCCAAGGCTCTGACACTCCACTCTCCATTGCTCTGACACTCCACTCTCCATTGCTCTGACACTCCACTCTCCATTGCTCTGACACTCCACTCTCCATTGCTCCGACACTCTACTCTCCATCGCAGTGAAACTTGACTCTCCAGTGCTCCGACATTCTACACTCCATCGCTCCTGCCATTTGGTTCTCCATCGCTTTGACTGCACTCGCCATTGCTTTGACACACCATTCTCCATTGCTCTGACACTCCATTCTCCATCGTTCTGACACACCTCTCTCTAGCGTACTGACACTCCAGTCTCCATTGCTCTGTCACTCCACTCTGCATTGCTCTGACCCTCCATTCTCCATCGTTCTGACACTCGGCTCTCCCTCACTCTGGCACCTGAAACTCTATAGCTCTGACACTCCACGCTCCATCATGTTAACTCTTCACTCTCCATCACTCTGACTGTCCGCTCTCCATTGCTCCGACAGCCCACTCTCCATTGCTCTGACACTCTGCTCTCCATCGCTCTGACACGCCACTCTCTAGCATTCTGACACTCCAGTCTCTATCGCTCCATCACGCCACTCTGCATTGCTTCGCATTCCACTCTCCCTCACCCTGACACCCGACCCTCCTTCTCTTTGGTACTCCACTATCCATCGCTCTGACACTCCACTCTCCATTGCTCTGACACTCCACTCTCCTTTGCTCTGACACACCACTCTCCATTGATCTGACACTCCACTCTCCATTGATCTGACACTCCACTCTCCATCGCTCTGACATCTGCCCCTCCTTCTCCCTGATACTCCGCTCTCCATGGCTCAGACACTCCGCTCTCCATCGCTCTAACATTCCACTCTCCATCGCTCTGACACTCCGCTCTCCATCGCTCTGGCACTCCGCTCTCCATCGCTCTGACACTCCGCTCTCCATCGCTCTGACACTCCAGTTTCTATTGCTCTCACACACCGCTCTCCATCGCTCTACAGGCCACTCTCCCTTACCCTGACACCCGATCCTCCTTCTCTTTGGTACTGCACTATCCATCGCTCTGACACTCCACTCTCCATTGTTCTGACACTCCACTTTCCATTGCTCTGACACTCCACTCTCCATTGCTCTGACACTCCACTCTCCATCGCTGTGAAAGTCGACTCTCCATTGCTCCGACACTCTACTCTCCATCGCAGTGAAACTTGACTCTCCAGTGCTCCGACATTCTACACTCCATCGCTCCTGCCATTTGGTTCTCCATCGCTTTGACTGCACTCGCCATTGCTTTGACACACCATTCTCCATTGCTCTGACACTCCATTCTCCATCGTTCTGACACACCTCTCTCTAGCGTACTGACACTCCAGTCTCCATCGCTCTGTCACTCCACTCCGCATTGCTCTGACACTCCATTCTCCATCGTTCTGACACTCGGCTCTCCCTCACTCTGGCACCCGAATCTCTATAGCTCTGACACTCCACGCTCCATCATGTTAACTCTTCACTCTCCATCACTCTGACTGTCCGCTCTCCATTGCTCCGACAGCCCACTCTCCATTTCTCTGACACTCTGCTCTCCATCGCTCTGACACGCCACTCTCTAGCGTTCTGACACTCCAGTCTCCATCGCTCCATCCCGCCACTCTGCATTGCTTCGCATTCCACTCTCCCTCACCCTGACACCCGACCCTCCTTCTCTTTGGTACTCCACTATCCATCGCTCTGACACTCCACTCTCCATCGCTCTGACATTACTCTCCATCTCCCTGACACTCCATTCTCCATTGTTATGACACTCCAGTCGTCCATCACTCTGACACTGCACCCTTCATTGCGCTAGCAATACGTTCTCCATCGTGATGACACTCCAGTCATCCTTTGCTCTGACACTCCACTCTCCATCTGCTGAAACTCCATACAAATTTGCTCTGACACTCCACTCTCCATCGTTCTGCCATGCCATTCTACACCACACTGATATTCCTCTCTCCATCGCTCTGACACCCGACCCTCCTTCTCTTTGGTACTCCACTCTCCATCGCTCTGACAATCCACTCTCCATTGATCTGACACTCCACTCTCCTTTGCTCTGACACTCCACTCTCCATCGCTCTGACTCCCGAGCTTCCTTTTCTTTGGTACTCCACTATCAATTGCTCTGACACTCCACTCTCCATTGCTCTGACACTCAACTCTCCATCGCATTGACACTGCACTCTCCATCGCCCAGACGGTCCACTCTCCATTGTTATGATATTCCAGTTGTCCATCGCTCTGACACTGCACTCTTCATCATGCTAACACTCCATTCTCCATCGTTATGACACTCCAGACATCCATCGCTCTGACAATCAACTCTCTATTGGCTGAATCACCACACAAATTTGCTCTGACACTGCACTCTCCATCGCTCTGACACTGTACTCTCCATCGCCCTGACATTCCATTCTCCATTGTTATGACACTCCAGTGGTCCATCGCTCTGACACTGCACTCTTCATTGCGCTAACAATCCATTCTCCATCGTGATGACACTCCAGTCATCCATCGCTCTGACACTCCACTCTCCATCTGCTGAATCTCCATACAAATTTGCTCTGACACTCCACTCTCCATTGCTCTGACACACCGATCTCCATCACTCTGACACTCCACTCTCCATTGCTCTGACACTCCACTCTCCATTGCTCTGATACTCCACTCTCCATTGCTCTGACATTCCACTCTCCATTACTCTGACACTCCGCTCTCCATCGCTCTGACACGCCACTCTCCATCGCTCTGACATGCCACTCTCCATTGCTCTGAAACTCCAAGCTCCATTATTCTGATACTCAACTGTCCATTGCTTTGACACTGCACACTCCATGGCTCTTAAACTCCAAGCTCAATTGTTCTTACGCTCCACTCCCCATCATTCTGACACTCCACTGACCATTGCTCTCACACTCCAGTCTCCAAAGCTCTGACACTCCACTCTCCATGGTTCTGACACTCCACTCTCCATTGATCTGACACTCCACTCTCCATCGCTCTGACACCTGCCCGTCCTTCTCCCTGATACTCCGCTGTCCATGGCTCAGACACTCCGCTCTCCATCGCTCTGATACTCCACTCTCCATCGGTCTGACACTCCGCTCTCCATTGCTCTGACCGGCCACTCTCTAGCGTTCTGACACTCCAGTCTCGATCGCTCCATCACGACACTCTGCATTGCTTCGCATTCCACTCTCCCTCACCCTGAAACCCGACCCTCCTTCTCTTTGGTACTCCACTATCCATCGCTCTGACACTCCACTCTCCATTGTTCTGACACTCCACTCTCCATTGCTCTGACACTCCACTCTCCATTGTTCTGACACTCCACTCTCCATTGCTCTGACACTCCACTCTCCATTGCTCTGACACACCACTCTCCATTGCACTGAAACCCCCTCTCCATTGTTCTGACACTCCACTCTCCATTGCTCTGACACTCCACTCTCCATTGCTCTGACACACCACTCTCCATTGCACTGAAACTCCCCTCTCCATTGCTCTGACACTCCACTCTCCATTGATCTGACACTCCACTCTCCATTGCTCTGACACTCCACTCTCCATTGCTCTGACACTCCACTCTCCATTGCTCTGACACTCCACTCTCCATTGATCTGACTCTCCACTCTCCATTGCACTGACACTCCACTCTCCAAGGCTCTGACACTCCACTCTCCATTGCTCTGACACTCCACTCTCCATTGCTCTGACACTCCACTCTCCATTGCTCTGACACTCCACTCTCCATTGCTCTGACACTCCACTCTCCATTGCTCTGACACTCCACTCTCCATTGATCTGACTCTCCACTCTCCATTGCACTGACACTCCACTCTCCAAGGCTCTGACACTCCACTCTCCATTGCTCTGACACTCCACTCTCCATTGCTCTGACACTCCACTCTCCATTGCTCTGACACTCCACTCTCCATTGCTCTGACACTCCACTCTCCATTGCTCTGACACTCCACTCTCCATCGCTGTGAAAGTCGACTCTCCATTGCTCCGACACTCTACTCTCCATCGCAGTGAAACTTGACTCTCCAGTGCTCCGACATTCTACACTCCATCGCTCCTGCCATTTGGTTCTCCATCGCTTTGACTGCACTCGCCATTGCTTTGACACACCATTCTCCATTGCTCTGACACTCCATTCTCCATCGTTCTGACACACCTCTCTCTAGCGTACTGACACTCCAGTCTCCATCGCTCTGTCACTCCACTCTGCAATGCTCTGACCCTCCATTCTCCATCGTTCTGACACTCGGCTCTCCCTCACTCTGGCACCCGAATCTCTATAGCTCTGACACTCCACGCTCCATCATGTTAACTCTTCACTCCCCATCACTCTGACTGTCCGCTCTCCATTGCTCCGACAGCCCACTCTCCATTGCTCTGACACTCTGCTCTCCATCGCTCTGACACGCCACTCTCTAGCATTCTGACACTCCAGTCTCTATCGCTCCATCACGCCACTCTGCATTGCTTCGCATTCCACTCTCCCTCATCCTGACACCCGACCCTCCTTCTCTTTGGTACTCCACTATCCATCGCTCTGACACTCCACACTCCATTGCTCTGACACTCCACTCTCCTTTGCTCTGACACACCACTCTCCATTGATCTGACACTCCACTCTCCATTGATCTGACACTCCACTCTCCATCGCTCTGACATCTGCCCCTCCTTCTCCCTGATACTCCGCTCTCCATGGCTCAGACACTCCGCTCTCCATCGCTCTGGCATTCCACTCTCCATCGCTCTGACACTCCGCTCTCCATCGCTGTGACACTCCGCTCTCCATCGCTCTGACACTCCGCTCTCCATCGCTCTGACACTCCAGTTTCTATTGCTCTCACACACCGCTCTCCATCGCTCTACAGGCCACTCTCCCTTACCCTGACACCCGACCCTCCTTCTCTTTGGTACTCCACTATCCATCGCTCTGACACTCCACTCTCCATTGTTCTGACACTCCACTCTCCATTGCTCTGACGCTCCACTCTCCATTGTTCTGACACTCCACTCTCCATTGCTCTGACACCCCACTCTCCATTGCTCTGACACACCACTCTCCATTGCACTGAAACCCCCTCTCCATTGTTCTGACACTCCACTCTCCATTGCTCTGACACTCCACTCTCCATTGCTCTGACACACCACTCTCCATTGCACTGAAACTCCCCTCTCCATTGCTCTGACACTCCACTCTCCATTGATCTGACACTCCACTCTCCATTGCTCTGACACTCCACTCTCCATTGCTCTGACACTCCACTCTCCATTGCTCTGACACTCCACTCTCCATCGCTCTGACATCTGCCCCTCCTTCTCCCTGATACTCCGCTCTCCATGGCTCAGACACTCCGCTCTCCATCGCTCTGACATTCCACTCTCCATCGCTCTGACACTCCGCTCTCCATCGCTCTGACACTCCGCTCTCCATCGCTCTGACACTCCGCTCTCCATCGCTCTGACACTCCAGTTTCTATTGCTCTCACACACCGCTCTCCATTGCTCTACAGGCCACTCTCCCTTACCCTGACACCCGACCCTCCTTCTCCTTGGTACTCCACTATCCATCGCTCTGACACTCCACTCTCCATTGTTCTGACACTCCACTCTCCATTGCTCTGACGCTCCACTCTCCATTGCTCTGACACTCCACTCTCCATTGCTCTGACACTCCACTCTCCATTGCTCTGACACACCACTCTCCATTGCACTGAAACCCCCTCTCCATTGTTCTGACACTCCACTCTCCATTGCTCTGACACTCCACTCTCCATTGCTCTGACACACCACTCTCCATTGCACTGAAACTCCCCTCTCCATTGCTCTGACACACCACTCTCCATTGCACTGAAACTCCCCTCTCCATTGCTCTGACACTCCACTCTCCATTGATCTGACACTCCACTCTCCATTGCTCTGACACTCCACTCTCCATTGATCTGACTCTCCACTCTCCATTGCACTGACACTCCACTCTCCAAGGCTCTGACACTCCACTCTCCATTGCTCTGACACTCCACTCTCCATTGCTCTGACACTCTACTCTCCATCGCTCTGTCACTCCACTCTGCATTGCTCTGACACTCCATTCTCCATCGTTCTGACACTCGGCTCTCCCTCACTCTGGCACCCGAATCTCTATAGCTCTGACACTCCACGCTCCATCATGTTAACACTTCACTCTCCATCACTCTGACTGTCCGCTCTCCATTGGTCCGACAGCCCACTCTCCATTTCTCTGACACTCCACTCTCCATTGCTCTGACACTCCACTCTCCATCGCTTTGCCACTCCACTCTCCGTTGCTGTGAAACTCGACTCTCCATTGCTCCGACACTCCACTCTCCATCGCTGTGAAACTCGACTCTCCATTGCTCTGACAATATACTCTCCATCGCTCCTACCACTTGGTTCTCCATCGCTCTGACTGCACTCTCCGTCGCTCAGACACTCCATTCTCCATCCTTCTGACACTGCATTCTCCATCCTTCTGACACTTCATTCTCCATTGTTCTGACACTCCACTCTCCATCGCTCTGACACATCATTCTCTAGCCTTCTGACACTTGGCTCTCCCTAACTCTGGCACCCGACTCTCCATCGCTCTGACACTCCACCCTGCATCATGGTAACACTCCACTCTCCATCACTCTGACAATCCAGTCTCGATCGCACTGACAGTCCACTACCCATCGCTCTGACACTCCACCCTCCATCATGCTAACTCTCCAGTCTCCATCGCTCTGACTGTCCACACTCCATTGCTCCGACATCTCACTCTCCATCGCTCTGACACTCTACTCTCCATCAACCTGACACTCCATTCTCCATTGTTATGTCACTCCAGTCGTCCATCGCTCTGACACTCCAGTCTCCATCGTTATGACACTCCAGTCGCCCATCGTTCTGACACTGCACTCTTCATCGCGCTAACACTCCATTCGCCATCGTTATAACACTCCTGTCATCCATCGCTCTGACACTCCACTCTTCATCACTCTGATACTCCACTCTCCATTTTACTGCCACTCTATTCTCCATCACACTGATATTCCTCTCTCCATCACAATGACACCCGACCCCTATTCTCTTTGGTACTCCACTATCCATCGCTCTGACACTCCACACTCCATCGCTCTGACACTCCGCTCTCCATCACTCTGAAACTCCAGTCTCCATCGCTTTGACACTACTCTCTCCATCGCTCTGACACTCCACTCTCCATCTCTCTGACACGCCACTCTCCATCGATCTGATATGCCACTCTCCATCGCTCTGAAACTCCACGCTCCATTGTTCTGACGCTCCACTCCCCGTCGCTCCGACACTCCACTGACCATTGCTCTGACACTCCAGTCTCCATTGCTCTGACACTCCACTCTCCATTGCTCTGACACTCCACTCTCCATTGTTCTGACACTCCACTCTCCATTGCTCTGACACTCCACTCTACATTGCTCTGACACACCACTCTCCATTGCTCTGAAACTCCACTCTCCATTGCTCTGACACACCACTTTCCATTGATCTGACACTCCACACTCCATTGATCTGACACTCCACTCTCCATTACTCTGACACTCCACTCTCCATTGCTCTGACACTCCACTCTCCATTGCTCTGACACTCCACTCTCCATTGCTCTGACACTCCACTCTCCATTGCTCTGACACTCCACTCTCCATTGCTCTGACACTCCACTCTCCATTGCTCTGACACTGCACGCCCCATTGTTCTGACACACCATTCTCCATCGTTATGACACGCCAGTCGCCAATCGCTCTGACACTCCACTCTCCATCGTTCTGCCACTCTATTCTCCATCACACTGATATTCCTCTCTCCATCACTCTGACACCCGACCCCTATTCTCTTTGGTACTCCACTATCCATCGCTCCGACACTCCACTCTCCATTGCTCTGACACTCCATTCTCCATTGCTCTGAGAATCCACTCTCCATTGCTCCGACACTCCACTCTCCATTGCTCTGACACTCCACTCTCCATCGCTCTGAGACTCCACTCTCCATTGCTCTGACACTCCACTCTCCATTGCTCCGACACTCCACTCTCCATTGCTCTGACACTCCATTCTCCATTGCTCTGAGACTCCACTCTCCATTGCTCTGACACTCCACTCTCCATTGCTCTGACACGCCACTCTCCATTGCTGTGAAAGTCGACTCTCCATTGCTCCGACACTCTACTCTCCATCGCTGTGAAACTCGACTGTCAATTGCTCCGACATTCTGCACTCCATCGCTCCTACCATTTGGTTCTCCATCGCTTTGACTGCACTCGCCATTGCTTTGACACACCATTCTCCATTGCTCTTGCACTCCATTCTCCATCGTTCTGACACACCTCTCTCTAGCGTTCTGACACTCCAGTCTCCATCGCTCTGTCACTCCACTCTGCATTGCTCTGACACTCCATTCTCCATCGTTCTGACACTCGGCTCTCCCTCACTCTGGCACCCAAATCTCTATAGCTCTGACACTCCACGCTCCATCATGTTTTCTCTTCACTCTCCATCACTCCGACTGTCCGCTCTCCATTGCACTGACAGCCCACTCTCCATTGCTCTGAGACTCTGCTCTCCATCACTCTGTTTGCCACGCTCCATCGCTCTGACACGCCACTCTCTAGCGTTCTGACACTCCAGTCTCCATCGCTCCATCACGCCACTCTGCATTGCTTCTCATTCCACTCTCCCTCACCCTGACACCCGAACCTCCTTCTCTTTGGTACTCCACTATCCATCGCTCTGACACTCAACTCTCCATTGCTCTGACACTCCACTCTCCATTGCTCTGACACTCCACCCTCCATTGCTCTGACACTGCACGCCCCATTGCCCTGACACACCATTCTCCATCGTTATGACACTCAAGTCGCCCATCGCTCTGACCCTGCACTCTTCATTGCGCTAACACTCCATTCTCCATCGTTATGACACACCAGTCATCCATCGCTCTGACACTACACTCTCCATCACTGTGACACTCCACTCTCCATCGTTCTGCCACTCTATTCTCCATCACACTGATATTCCTCTCTCCATCACTCTCACATTTGACCCCTATTCTCTTTGGTACTCCACTATCCATCGCTCTGACACTCCACACTCCTTCGCTCTGACACTCCACTTTCCATTGCTCTGTCACTACACTCTCCATCGCTCTGAAACTCCACTCTCAATCGTTCTGTCACTACACTCTCCATCGCTCTGACACTCCACTCTCCATCGTTCTGAGACTCCACTCTCCATTGCTCTGACACTCCACTCTCTATTGCTCTGACACTCCACCCTCCATCATGTTAACTCTTCACTCTCCATCACTCTGACTGTCCGCTCTCCATTGCTCTGACACTCTACTCTCCATCACTCTGTCACTTCACTCTCCATAACAATTTGCTCTGACACTCCACTCTCCATCATTCTGCCACTTCGTTCTTCATCACACTGATATTCCTCTCTCCATCGCTCTGACACCCGACCCTCCTTCTCTTTGGTACTCCACACTCCATCGCTCTGACACTCCACACGCCATCGCTCTGACACTCCACACGCCATCACTCTGACACTCCACACGCCATCGCTCCGACACTCCACTCTCCATCGCTCTGACAATCCACCCTCCATCGCTCTGACACTCCACTCTCCATTGCTCTGTCATTCCACTCTCCATTCTCTGACACTTCAGTCTCCATTGCTCTGACATTCCACTCTCCATCGCTCTGACACCTGCCCGTCCTTCTCCCTGATACTCCGCTCTCCATGGCTCAGACACTCCGCTCTCCATCGCTCTGATACTCCACTCTCCATCGGTCTGACACTCCGCTCTCCATCGTTCTGACACGCCACTCTCTAGCGTTCTGACACTCCAGTCTCGATCGCTCCATCACGACACTCTGCATTGCTTCGCATTCCACTCTCCCTCACCCTGAAACCCGACCCTCCTCGTCTTTGGTACTCCACTATCCATCGCTCTGACACTCCACTCTCCATTGTTCTGACACTCCACTCTCCATTGCTCTGACACTCCACTCTCCATTGTTCTGGCACTCCACTCTCCATTGCTCTGACACTCCACTCTCCATTGCTCTGACACACCACTCTCCATTGCACTGAAACTCCACTCTCCATTGTTCTGACACTCCACTCTCCATTGCCCTGACACTCCACTCTCCATTGATCTGACACTCCACTCTCCATTGCTCTGACACTCCACTCTCCATTGCTCTGACACTCCACTCTCCATTGCTCTGACACTCCACTCTCCATTGCTCTGACTCTCCACTCTCCATTGCACTGACACTCCACTCTCCAAGGCTCTGACACTCCACTCTCCATTGCTCTGACACTCCACTCTCCATTGCTCTGACACTCCACTCTCCATTGCTCTGACACTCCACTCTCCATTGCTCCGACACTCTACTCTCCATCGCAGTGAAACTTGACTCTCCAGTGATCCGACATTCTACACTCCATCGCTCATGCCATTTGGTTCTCCATCGCTTTGACTGCACTCGCCATTGCTTTGACACGCCATTCTCCATTGCTCTGACACTCCATTCTCCATCGTTCTGACACACCTCTCTCTAGCGTACTGACACTCCAGTCTCCATTGCTCTGTCACTCCACTCTGCATTGCTCTGACATTCCATTCTCCATCGTTCTGACACTCGGCTCTCCCTCACTCTGGCACCTGAATCTCTATAGCTCTGACAGTCCACGCTCCATCATGTTAACTCTTCACTCTCCATCACTCTGACTGTCCGCTCTCCATTGCTCCGACAGCCCACTCTCCATTGCTCTGACACTCTGCTCTCCATCGCTCTGACACGCCACTCTCTAGCATTCTGACACTCCAGTCTCCATCGCTCCATCACGCCACTCTGCATTGCTTCGCATTCCACTCTCCCTCACCCTGACACCCGACCCTCCTTCTCTTTGGTACTCCACTATCCATCGCTCTGACACTCCACTCTCCTTTGCTCTGACACACCACTCTCCATTGATCTGACACTCCACTCTCCATTGATCTGACACTCCACTCTCCATCGCTCTGACATCTGCCCCTCCTTCTCCCTGATACTCCGCTCTCCATGGCTCAGACACTCCGCTCTCCATCGCTCTGACATTCCACTCTCCATCGCTCTGACACTCCGCTCTCCATCGCTCTGGCACTCCGCTCTCCATCGCTCTGACACTCCGCTCTCCATCGCTCTGACGCTCCGTTCTCCATCGCTCTGACACTCCAGTTTCTATTGCTCTCACACACCGCTCTCCATCGCTCTACAGGCCACTCTCCCTTACCCTGACACCCGACCCTCCTTCTCTTTGGTACTGCACTATCCATCGCTCTGACACTCCACTCTCCATTGTTCTGACACTCCACTCTCCTTTGCTCTGACACACCACTCTCCATTGTTCTGACACTCCACTCTCCATTGATCTGACACTCCACTCTCCATTGCTCTGACACACCACTCTCCATTGCACTGAAACCCCTGCTCCATTGTTCTGACACTCCACTCTCCATTGCTCTGACACTCCACTCTCCATTGCTCTGACACACCACTCTCCATTGCACTGAAACTCCCCTCTCCATTGCTCTGACTCTCCACTCTCCATTGATCTGACACTCCACTCTCCATTGCTCTGACACTCCACTCTCCATTGCTCTGACACTCCACTCTCCATTGCTCTGACACTCCACTCTCCATTGATCTGACTCTCCACTCTCCATTGCACTGACACTCCACTCTCCAAGGCTCTGACACTCCACTCTCCATTGCTCTGACACTCCACTCTCCATTGCTCTGACACTCCACTCTCCATTGCTCTGACACTCCACTCTCCATCGCTGTGAAAGTCGACTCTCCATTGCTCCGACACTCTACTCTCCATCGCAGTGAAACTTGACTCTCCAGTGCTCCGACATTCTACACTCCATCGCTCCTGCCATTTGGTTCTCCATCGCTTTGACTGCACTCGCCATTGCCTTGACACACCATTCTCCATTGCTCTGACACTCCATTCTCCATCGTTCTGACACACCTCTCTCTAGCGTACTGACACTCCAGTCTCCATCGCTCTGTCACTCCACTCCGCATTGCTCTGACACTCCATTCTCCATCGTTCTGACACTCGGCTCTCCCTCACTCTGGCACCCGAATCTCTATAGCTCTGACACTCCACGCTCCATCATGTTAACTCTTCACTCTCCATCACTCTGACTGTCCGCTCTCCATTGCTCCGACAGCCCACTCTCCATTTCTCTGACACTCTGCTCTCCATCGCTCTGACACGCCACTCTCTAGCGTTCTGACACTCCAGTCTCCATCGCTCCATCCCGCCACTCTGCATTGCTTCGCATTCCACTCTCCCTCACCCTGACACCCGACCCTCCTTCTCTTTGGTACTCCACTATCCATCGCTCTGACACTCCACTCTCCATCGCTCTGACACTACTCTCCATCTCCCTGACACTCCATTCTCCATTGTTATGACACTCCAGTCGTCCATCACTCTGACACTGCACCCTTCATTGCGCTAGCAATACGTTCTCCATCGTGATGACACTCCAGTCATCCATTGCTCTGACACTCCACTCTCCATCTGCTGAAACTCCATACAAATTTGCTCTGACACTCCACTCTCCATCGTTCTGCCATGCCATTCTACACCACACTGATATTCCTCTCTCCATCGCTCTGACACCCGACCCTCCTTCTCTTTGGTACTTCACTCTCCATCGCTCTGACAATCCACTCTCCATTGATCTGACACTCCACTCTCCTTTCCTCTGACACTCCACTCTCCATCACTCTGACTCCCGAGCTTCCTTTTCTTTGGTACTCCACTATCAATTGCTCTGACACTCCACTCTCCATTGCTCTGACACTCAACTCTCCATCGCATTGACACTGCACTCTCCATCGCCCAGACGGTCCACTCTCCATCGTTATGATATTCCAGTTGTCCATCGCTCTGACACTGCACTCTTCATCATGCTAACACTCCATTCTCCATCATTATGACACTCCAGACATCCATCGCTCTGACAATCAACTCTCTATTGGCTGAATCACCACACAAATTTGCTCTGACACTGCACTCTCCATCGCTCTGACACTGTACTCTCCATCGCCCTGACATTCCATTCTCCATTGTTATGACACTCCAGTCGTCCATCACTCTGACACTGCACCCTTCATTGCGCTAGCAATACGTTCTCCATCGTGATGACACTCCAGTCATCCATTGCTCTGACACTCCACTCTCCATCTGCTGAAACTCCATACAAATTTGCTCTGACACTCCACTCTCCATCGTTCTGCCATGCCATTCTACACCACACTGATATTCCTCTCTCCATCGCTCTGACACCCGACCCTCCTTCTCTTTGGTACTTCACTCTCCATCGCTCTGACAATCCACTCTCCATTGATCTGACACTCCACTCTCCTTTCCTCTGACACTCCACTCTCCATCACTCTGACTCCCGAGCTTCCTTTTCTTTGGTACTCCACTATCAATTGCTCTGACACTCCACTCTCCATTGCTCTGACACTCAACTCTCCATCGCATTGACACTGCACTCTCCATCGCCCAGACGGTCCACTCTCCATCGTTATGATATTCCAGTTGTCCATCGCTCTGACACTGCACTCTTCATCATGCTAACACTCCATTCTCCATCATTATGACACTCCAGACATCCATCGCTCTGACAATCAACTCTCTATTGGCTGAATCACCACACAAATTTGCTCTGACACTGCACTCTCCATCGCTCTGACACTGTACTCTCCATCGCCCTGACATTCCATTCTCCATTGTTATGACACTCCAGTGGTCCATCGCTCTGACACTGCACTCTTCATTGCGCTAACAATCCATTCTCCATCGTGATGACACTCCAGTCATCCATCGCTCTGACACTCCACTCTCCATCTGCTGAATCTCCATACAAATTTGCTCTGACACTCCACTCTCCATTGCTCTGACACACCGATCTCCATCACTCTGACACTCCACTCTCCATTGCTCTGACACTCCACTCTCCATTGCTCTGATACTCCACTCTCCATTGCTCTGACATTCCACTCTCCATTACTCTGACACTCCGCTCTCCATCGCTCTGACACGCCACTCTCCATCGCTCTGACATGCCACTCTCCATTGCTCTGAAACTCCAAGCTCCATTGTTCTGATACTCAACTGTCCATTGCTTTGACACTGCACACTCCATGGCTCTTAAACTCCAAGCTCAATTGTTCTTACGCTCCACTCCCCATCATTCTGACACTCCACTGACCATTGCTCTCACACTCCAGTCTCCAAAGCTCTGACACTCCACTCTCCATTGCTCTGACACACCACTCTCCATTGCTTTTACAGGGAACTCTCCATTGCTCTGACACTCTACTCTCCATTGTTCTGACACTCCACTCTCCATTGCTCTGACACTCCACTCCATTGCTCTGACACTCCACTCTCCATCGCTTTGCCACTCCACTCTCCGTTGCTGTGAAACTCGACTCTCCATTGCTCCGACACTCCACTCTCCATCGCTGTGAAACTCGACTCTCCATTGCTCTGACAATCTACTCTCCATCGCTCCTACCATTTGGTTCTCCATCGCTCTGACTGCACTCTCCGTCGCTCAGACACTCCATTCTCCATCCTTCTGACACTGCATTCTCCATCCTTCTGACACTTCATTCTCCATTGTTCTGACACTCCACTCTCCATCGCTCTGACACATCATTCTCTAGCCTTCTGACACTTGGCTCTCCCTAACTCTGGCACCCGACTCTCCATCGCTCTGACACTCCACCCTGCATCATGCTAACACTTCACTCTCCATCACTCTGACAATCCAGTCTCCATCGCACTGACAGTCCACTACCCATCGCTCTGACACTCCAACCTCCATCATGCTAACTCTCCAGTCTCCATCGCTCTGACTGTCCACACTCCATTGCTCCGACATCTCACTCTCCATTGCTCTGACACTCTACTCCCCATCACTCTGTCACTGCATTCTCCATCGCTCTGACACTGTACTCTCCATCGCCCTGACACTCCATTCTCCATTGTTATGACACTCCAGTCATCCATCGCTCTGACACTCCAGTCTCCATCGTTATGACACTCCAGTCGCCCATCGTTCTGACACTGCACTCTTCATCGCGCTAACACTCCATTCGCCATCGTTATGACACTCCTGTCATCCATCGCTCTGACAATCCACTCTCCATCACTCTGATACTCCACTCTCCATTTTACTGCCACTCTATTCTCCATCACACTGATATTCCTCTCTCCATCACACTGACACCCGACCCCTATTCTCTTTGGTACTCCACTATCCATCGCTCTGACACTCCACACTCCATCGCTCTGACACTCCGCTCTCCATCGCTCTGAAACTCCAGTCTCCATCGCTTTGACACTACGCTCTCCATCGCTCTGACACTCCACTCTCCATCTCTCTGACACGCCACTCTCCATCGATCTGACATGCCACTCTCCATCGCTCTGAAACTCCACGCTCCATTGTTCTGACGCTCCACTCCCCGTCGCTCCGACACTCCACTGACCATTGCTCTGACACTCCAGTCTCCATTGCTCTGACACTCCACTCTCCATTGCTCTGACACTCCACTCTCCATTGTTCTGACACTCCACTCTCCATTGCTCTGACACACCACTCTCCATTGCTCTGAAACTCCACTCTCCATTGCTCTGACACACCACTTTCCATTGATCTGACACTCCACACTGCATTGATCTGACACTCCACTCTCCATTACTCTGACACTCCACTCTCCATTGCCCTGACACTCCACTCTCCATTGCTCTGACACTCCACTCTCCATTGCTCTGACACTCCACTCTCCATTGCTCTGACACTCCACTCTCCATTGCTCTGACACTCCACTCTCCATTGCTCTGACACTCCACTCTCCATTGCTCTGACACTGCACGCCCCATTGCTCTGACACACCATTCTCCATCATAATGACACGCCAGTCGCCAATCGCTCTGACACTCCACTCTCCATCGTTCTGCCACTCTATTCTCCATCACACTGATATTCCTCTTTCCATCACTCTGACACCCGACCCCTATTCTCTTTGGTACACCACTATCCATCGCTCTGACACTCCACTCACCATTGCTCTGTCACTCCACGCTTCATCGCTCTGACACTCCACTCTCCATTGCTCCGACACTCCACTCTCCATTGCTCTGACACTCCACTCTCCATCGCTCTGAGACTCCACTCTCCATTGCTCTGACACTCCACTCTCCATTGCTCCGACACTCCACTCTCCATTGCTCTGACACTCCATTCTCCATTGCTCTGAGACTCCACTCTCCATTGCTCTGACACTCCACTCTCCATTGCTCTGACACGCCACTCTCCATTGCTGTGAAAGTCGACTCTCCATTGCTCCGACACTCTACTCTCCATCGCTGTGAAACTCGACTGTCAATTGCTCCGACATTCTGCACTCCATCGCTCTTACCACTTGGTTCTCCATCGCTTTGACTGCACTCGCCATCGCTTTGACACACCATTCTCCATTGCTCTGACAGTCCATTCTCCATCGTTCTGACACACCTCTCTCTAGCGTTCTGACACTCCAGTCTCCATCGCTCTGTCACTCCACTCTGCATTGCTCTGACACTCCATTCTCCATCGTTCTGACACTCGGCTCTCCCTCACTCTGGCGCCCGAATCTCTATAGCTCTGACACTCCACGCTCCATCATGTTTTCTCTTCACTCTCCATCACTCTGACTGTCCGCTCTCCATTGCTCTGACAGCCCACTCTCCATTGCTCTGAGACTCTGCTCTCCATCACTCTGTTTGCCACTCTCCATCGCTCTGACACGCCACTCTCTAGCGTTCTGACACTCCAGTCTCCATCGCTCCATCACGCCACTCTGCGTTGCTTCTCATTCCACTCTCCCTCACCCTGACACCCGAACCTCCTTCTCTTTGGTACTCCACTATCCATCGCTCTGACACTCCACTCTCCATTGCTCTGACACTCCCCTCTCCATTGCTCTGACACTCCACCCTCCATTGCTCTGACACTGCACGCCCCATTGCTCTGACACACCATTCTCCATCGTTATGTCACTCAAGTCGCCCATCGCTCTGACCCTGCACTCTTCATTGCGCTAACACTCCATTCTTATTCGTTATGACACACCAGTCATCCATCGCTCTGACACTACACTCTCCATCACTGTGACACTCCACCCTCCATCGTTCTGCCACTCTATTCTCCATCACACTGATATTCCTCTCTCCATCACTCTCACATTTGACCCCTATTCTCTTTGGTACTCCACTATCCATCGCTCTGACACTCCACACTCCTTCGCTCTGACACTCCACTTTCCATTGCTCTGTCACTACACTCTCCATCGCTCTGAAACTCCACTCTCAATCGTTCTGTCACTACACTCTCCATCGCTCTGACACTCCACTCTCCATCGTTCTGAGACTCCACTCTCCATTGCTCTGACACTCCACTCTCTATTGCTCTGACACTCCACCCTCCATCATGTTAACTCTTCACTCTCCATCACTCTGACTGTCCGCTCTCCATTGCTCTGACACTCTACTCTCCATCACTCTGTCACTTCACTCTCCATAACAATTTGCTCTGACACTCCACTCTCCATCATTCTGCCACTTCGTTCTTCATCACACTGATATTCCTCTCTCCATCGCTCTGACACCCGACCCTCCTTCTCTTTGGTACTCCACACTCCATCGCTCTGACACTCCACACGCCATCGCTCTGACACTCCACACGCCATCACTCTGACACTCCACACGCCATCGCTCCGACACTCCACTCTCCATCGCTCTGACACTCTACTCTCCATTGCTCTGACACTCCACTCTCCATTGCTCTGACACTCCACTCTCCATCGCTCTGACACTCCACACGCCATTGTTCTGACACTCCACTCTCCATTGCTCTGAAACTACACACTCCATCGCTCTGACACTCTACTCTCCATTGCTCTGACACTCCACTCTCCATTGCTCTGACACTCCACTCTCCATTGCTCTGACACTCCACTCTCCATCGCTCTGACACTCCACTCTCCATCGCTCTGAAACTCCACTCTCCATTGCTCTGACACTCCACTCTCCATTGCTCTGACACTCCACTCTCCATTGCTCTGTCATTCCACTCTCCATTCTCTGACACTTCAGTCTCCATTGCTCTGACATTCCACTCTCCATCACTCTGACACCTGCCCGTCCTTCTCCCTGATACTCCGCTCTCCATGGCTCAGACACTCCGCTCTCCATCGCTCTGATACTCCACTCTCCATCGGTCTGACACTCCGCTCTCCATCGTTCTGACACGCCACTCTCTAGCGTTCTGACACTCCAGTCTCGATCGCTCCATCACGACACTCTGCATTGCTTCGCATTCCACTCTCCCTCACCCTGAAACCCGACCCTCCTTCTCTTTGGTACTCCACTATCCATCGCTCTGACACTCCACTCTCCATTGTTCTGACACTCCACTCTCCATTGCTCTGACACTCCACTCTCCATTGTTCTGGCACTCCACTCTCCATTGCTCTGACACTCCACTCTCCATTGCTCTGACACACCACTCTCCATTGCACTGAAACTCCCCTCTCCATTGTTCTGACACTCCACTCTCCATTGCCCTGACACTCCACTCTCCATTGATCTGACACTCCACTCTCCATTGCTCTGACACTTCACTCTCCATTGCTCTGACACTCCACTCTCCATTGCTCTGACACTCCACTCTCCATTGCTCTGACTCTCCACTCTCCATTGCACTGACGCTCCACTCTCCAAGGCTCTGACACTCCACTCTCCATTGCTCTGACACTCCACTCTCCATTGCTCTGACACTCCACTCTCCATTGCTCTGACACTCCACTCTCCATTGCTCTGACACTCCACTCTCCATTGCTCTGACACTCCACTCTCCATCGCTGTGAAAGTCGACTCTCCATTGCTCCGACACTCTACTCTCCATCGCAGTGAAACTTGACTCTCCAGTGCTCCGACATTCTACACTCCATCGCTCCTGCCATTTGGTTCTCCATCGCTTTGACTGCACTCGCCATTGCTTTGACACACCATTCTCCATTGCTCTGACACTCCATTCTCCATCGTTCTGACACACCTCTCTCTAGCGTACTGACACTCCAGTCTCCATTGCTCTGTCACTCCACTCTGCATTGCTCTGACCCTCCATTCTCCATCGTTCTGACACTCGGCTCTCCCTCACTCTGGCACCCGAATCTCTATAGCTCTGACACTCCACGCTCCATCATGTTAACTCTTCACTCTCCATCACTCTGACTGTCCGCTCTCCATTGCTCCGACAGCCCACTCTCCATTGCTCTGACACTCCACTCTCCATTGCTCTGACACTCCACTCTCCATCGCTCTGACACTCCACACGCCATTGTTCTGACACTCCACTCTCCATTGCTCTGAAACTACACACTCCATCGCTCTGACACTCTACTCTCCATTGCTCTGACACTCCACTCTCCATTGCTCTGACACTCCACTCTCCATTGCTCTGACACTCCACTCTCCATCGCTCTGACACTCCACTCTCCATCGCTCTGAAACTCCACTCTCCATTGCTCTGACACTCCACTCTCCATTGCTCTGACACTCCACTCTCCATTGCTCTGTCATTCCACTCTCCATTCTCTGACACTTCAGTCTCCATTGCTCTGACATTCCACTCTCCATCACTCTGACACCTGCCCGTCCTTCTCCCTGATACTCCGCTCTCCATGGCTCAGACACTCCGCTCTCCATCGCTCTGATACTCCACTCTCCATCGGTCTGACACTCCGCTCTCCATCGTTCTGACACGCCACTCTCTAGCGTTCTGACACTCCAGTCTCGATCGCTCCATCACGACACTCTGCATTGCTTCGCATTCCACTCTCCCTCACCCTGAAACCCGACCCTCCTTCTCTTTGGTACTCCACTATCCATCGCTCTGACACTCCACTCTCCATTGTTCTGACACTCCACTCTCCATTGCTCTGACACTCCACTCTCCATTGTTCTGGCACTCCACTCTCCATTGCTCTGACACTCCACTCTCCATTGCTCTGACACACCACTCTCCATTGCACTGAAACTCCCCTCTCCATTGTTCTGACATTCCACTCTCCATTGCCCTGACACTCCACTCTCCATTGATCTGACACTCCACTCTCCATTGCTCTGACACTTCACTCTCCATTGCTCTGACACTCCACTCTCCATTGCTCTGACACTCCACTCTCCATTGCTCTGACTCTCCACTCTCCATTGCACTGACGCTCCACTCTCCAAGGCTCTGACACTCCACTCTCCATTGCTCTGACACTCCACTCTCCATTGCTCTGACACTCCACTCTCCATTGCTCTGACACTCCACTCTCCATTGCTCTGACACTCCACTCTCCATTGCTCTGACACTCCACTCTCCATCGCTGTGAAAGTCGACTCTCCATTGCTCCGACACTCTACTCTCCATCGCAGTGAAACTTGACTCTCCAGTGCTCCGACATTCTACACTCCATCGCTCCTGCCATTTGGTTCTCCATCGCTTTGACTGCACTCGCCATTGCTTTGACACACCATTCTCCATTGCTCTGACACTCCATTCTCCATCGTTCTGACACACCTCTCTCTAGCGTACTGACACTCCAGTCTCCATTGCTCTGTCACTCCACTCTGCATTGCTCTGACCCTCCATTCTCCATCGTTCTGACACTCGGCTCTCCCTCACTCTGGCACCCGAATCTCTATAGCTCTGACACTCCACGCTCCATCATGTTAACTCTTCACTCTCCATCACTCTGACTGTCCGCTCTCCATTGCTCCGACAGCCCACTCTCCATTGCTCTGAGACTCTGCTCTCCATCGCTCTGACACGCCACTCTCTAGCATTCTGACACTCCAGTCTCCATCGCTCCATCACGCCACTCTGCATTGCTTCGCATTCCACTCTCCCTCACCCTGACACCCGACCCTCCTTCTCTTTGGTACTCCACTATCCATCGCTCTGACACTCCACTCTCCATTGCTCTGACACTCCACTCTCCTTTGCTCTGACACACCACTCTCCATTGATCTGACACTCCACTCTCCATTGATCTGACACTCCACTCTCCATCGCTCTGACATCTGCCCCTCCTTCTCCCTGATACTCCGCTCTCCATGGCTCAGACACTCCGCTCTCCATCGCTCTGACACTCCGCTCTCCATCGCTCTGACACTCCGCTCTCCATCGCTCTGACACTCCAGTTTCTATTGCTCTCACACACCGCTCTCCATCGCTCTACAGGCCACTCTCCCTTACCCTGACACCCGACCCTCCTTCTCTTTGGTACTGCACTATCCATTGCTCTGACACTCCACTCTCCATTGCTCTGACACTCCACTCTCCATTGCTCTGACACTCCGCTCTCCATCGCTCTGATACTCCGCTCTCCACCGGTCTGACACTCCACTCTCCATTGCTCTGCCACTCCACTCTCCATCGCTGTGAAACTCGACTCTCCATTGCTCTGACAATCTACTCTCCATCGCTCCTACCATTTGGTTCTCCATCGCTCTGACTGCACGCTCCGTCGCTTAGACACTCCATTCTCCATCCTTCTGACACTCCATTCTCCATCCTTCTGACACTCCACTCTCCATCGCTCTGACACACCAGTCTCTAGCGTTCTGACACTCGGCTCTCCCTAACTCTGGCACCCGACTCTCCATCGTTCTGACACTCCACCCTGCATCATTGTAACACTCCACTCTCCATCACTCTGACAATCCAGTCTCCTTCGCACTGACAGTCTACTACCCATCGCGCTGACACTCCACCCGCCATCATGCTAACTCTCCAGTCTCCATCGCTCTGACTGTCCACACTCCATTGCTCCGACAGCACACTCTCCATTGCTCTGACACTCTACTCTCCATCACTCTGTCACTCCACTCTCCATCGCTCTGACACTACTCTCCATCTCCCTGACACTCCATTCTCCATTGTTATGACACTCCAGTCGTCCATCACTCTGACACTGCACCCTTCATTGCGCTAGCAATACGTTCTCCATCGTGATGACACTCCAGTCATCCATCGCTCTGACACTCCACTCTCCATCTGCTGAAACTCCATACAAATTTGCTCTGACACTCCACTCTCCATCGTTCTGCCACGCCATTCTACACCACACTGATATTCCTCTCTCCATCGCTCTGACACCCGACCCTCCTTCTCTCTGGTACTCCACTCTCCATCGCTCTGACAATCCACTCTCCATTGCTCTGACACTCCACTCTCCTTTGCTCTGACACTCCACTCTCCATCGCTCTGACTCCCGAGCTTCCTTTTCTTTGGTACTCCACTATCAATTGCTCTGACACTCCACTCTCCATTGCTCTGACACTCAACTCTCCATCACATTGACACTGCACTCTCCATCGCCCAGACGGTCCACTCTCCATCGTTATGATATTCCAGTTGTCCATCGCTCTGACACTGCACTCTTCATCATGCTAACACTCCATTCTCCATCGTTATGACACTCCAGACATCCATCGCTCTGACAATCAACTCTCTATTGGCTGAATCGCCACACAAATTTGCTCTGACACTGCACTCTCCATCACTCTGACACTGTACTCTCCATCGCCCTGACATTCCGTTCTCCATTGTTATGACACTCCAGTGGTCCATCGCTCTGACACTGCACTCTTCATTGCGCTAACAATCCATTCTCCATCGTGATGACACTCCAGTCATCCATCGCTCTGACACTCCACTCTCCATTGCTCTGATACTCCACTCTCCATCGCTCTGACATGCCACTCTCCATTGCTCTGAAACTCCAAGCTCCATTGTTCTGACACTCAACTGTCCATTGCTTTGACACTGCACACTCCATGGCTCTTAAACTCCAAGCTCAATTGTTCTTACGCTCCACTCCCCATCGTTCTGACACTCCACTGACCATTGCTCTCACACTCCAGTCTCCAAAGCTCTGACACTCCACTCTCCATTGCTCTGACACTCCACTCTCCATTGCTTTTACAGGGAACTCTCCATAGCTCTGACACTCTACTCTCCATTGCTCTGACACTCCACTCTCCATCGCTTTGCCACTCCACTCTCCATTGCTGTGAAACTCGACTCTCCATTGCTCCGACACTCCACTCTCCATCGCTGTGAAACTCGACTCTCCATTGCTCTGACAATATACTCTCCATCGCTCCTACCATTTGGTTCTCCATCGCTCTGACTGCACTCTCCGTCGCTCAGACATTCCATTCTCCATCCTTCTGACACTGCATTCTCCATCCTTCTGACACTTCATTCTCCATTGTTCTGACACTCCACTCTCCATCGCTCTGACACATCATTCTCTAGCCTTCTGACACTTGGCTCTCCCTAACTCTGGCACCCGACTCTCCATCGCTCTGACACTCCACCCTGCATCATGCTAACACTCCACTCTCCATCACTCTGAAAATCCAGTCTCCATCGCACTGACAGTCCACTATCCATCGCTCTGACACTTCACCCTCCATCATGCTAACTCTCCAGTCTCCATCGCTCTGACTGTCCACACTCCATTGCTCCGACATCTCACTCTCCATTGCTCTGACACTCTACTCTCCATCACTCTGTCACTCCATTCTCCATCGCTCTGACACTCTACTCTCCATCGCCCTGACACTCCATTCTCCATTGTTATGACACTCCAGTCGTCCATCGCTCTGAGACTCCACTCTCCATTGCTCTGACACTCCACTCTCTATTGCTATGACACTCCACCCTCCATCATGTTAACTCTTCACTCTCCATCACTCTGACTGTCCGCTCTCCATTGCTCTGACACTCTACTCTCCATCACTCTGTCACTTCACTCTCCATAACAATTTGCTCTGACACTCCACTCTCCATCATTCTGCCACTTCGTTCTTCATCACACTGATATTCCTCTCTCCATCGCTCTGACACCCGACCCTCCTTCTCTTTGGTACTCCACACTCCATCGCTCTGACACTCCACACGCCATCATGCTAACTCTCCAGTCTCCATCGCTCTGACTGTCCACACTCCATTGCTCCGACATTTCACTCTCCATTGCTCTGACACTCTACTCTCCATCACTCTGTCACTCCATTCTCCATCGCTCTGACACTGTACTCTCCATCGCCCTGACACTCCATTCTCCATTGTTATGACACTCCAGTCGTCCATCGCTCTGACACTCCAGTCTCCATCGTTATGACACTCCAGTCGCCCATCGTTCTGACACTGCACTCTTCATCGCGCTAACACTCCATTCGCCATCGTTATGACACTCCTGTCATCCATCGCTCTGACAATCCACTCTCCATCACTCTGATACTCCACTCTCCATTTTACTGCCACTCTATTCTCCATCACACTGATATTCCTCTCTCCATCACACTGACACCCGACCCCTATTCTCTTTGGTACTCCACTATCCATCGCTCTGACACTCCACACTCCATCGCTCTGACACTCCGCTCTCCATCGCTCTGAAACTCCAGTCTCCATAGCTTTGACACTACGCTCTCCATCGCTCTGACACTCCACTCTCCATCACTCTGACACGCCACTCTCCATCGATCTGACATGCCACTCTCCATCGCTCTGAAACTCCACGCTCCATTGTTCTGACGCTCCACTCCCCGTCGCTCCGACACTCCACTGACCATTGCTCTGACACTCCAGTCTCCATTGCTCTGACACTCCACTCTCCATTGCTCTGACACTCCACTCTCCATTGTTCTGACACTCCACTCTCCATTGCTCTGACACTCCACTCTCCATTGCTCTGACACACCACTTTCCATTGATCTGACACTCCACACTCCATTGATCTGACACTCCACTCTCCATTACTCTAACACTCCACTCTCCATTGCTCTGACACTCCACTCTCCATTGCTCTGACACTCCACTCTCCATTGCTCTGACACTCCACTCTCCATTGCTCTGACACTCCACTCTCCATTGCTCTGACACTCCACTCTCCATTGCTCTGACACTCCACTCTCCATTGCTCTGACACTGCACGCCCCATTGCTCTGACACACCATTCTCCATCGTTATGACACGCCAGTCGCCAATCGCTCTGACACTCCACTCTCCATCGTTCTGCCACTCTATTCTCCATCACACTGACATTCCTCTCTCCATCACTCTGACACCCGACCCCTATTCTCTTTGGTACTCCACTATCCATCGCTCTGACACTCCACTCACCATTGCTCTGTCACTCCACGCTTCATCGCTCTGACACTCCACTCTCCATTGCTCCGACACTCCACTCTCCATTGCTCTGACACTCCATTCTCCATTGCTCTGAGAATCCACTCTCCATTGCTCCGACACTCCACTCTCCATTGCTCTGACACTCCACTCTCCATCGCTCTGAGACTCCACTCTCCATTGCTCTGACACTCCACTCTCCATTGCTCCGACACTCCACTCTCCATTGCTCTGACACTCCATTCTCCATTGCTCTGAGACTCCACTCTCCATTGCTCTGACACTCCACTCTCCATTGCTCTGACACGCCACTCTCCATTGCTGTGAAAGTCGACTCTCCATTGCTCCGACACTCTACTCTCCATCGCTGTGAAACTCGACTGTCAATTGCTCCGACATTCTGCACTCCATCGCTCCTACCACTTGGTTCTCCATCGCTTTGACTGCACTCGCCATCGCTTTGACAGACCATTCTCCATTGCTCTGACAGTCCATTCTCCATCGTTCTGACACACCTCTCTCTAGCGTTCTGACACTCCAGTCTCCATCGCTCTGTCACTCCACTCTGCATTGCTCTGACACTCCATTCTCCATCGTTCTGACACTCGGCTCTCCCTCACTCTGGCACCCGAATCTCTATAGCTCTGACACTCCACGCTCCATCATGTTTTCTCTTCACTCTCCATCACTCTGACTGTCCGCTCTCCATTGCTCCGACAGCCCACTCTCCATTGCTCCGACACTCCACTCTCCATCGCTGTGAAACTCGACTCTCCATTGCTCTGACAATCTACTCTCCATCGCTCCTACCATTTGGTTCTCCATCGCTCTGACTGCACTCTCCGTCGCTCTGACACTCCATTCTCCATCCTTCTGACACTCCATTCTCCAATCTTTTGACACTTCATCCTCCATCGTTCTGATACTCCACTCTCCATCACTCTGACACACCAGTCTCTTGCATTCTGACACTCGGCTCTCCCTAACTCTGGCACCCGACTCTCCATCGCTCTGACACTCCACCCTGCATCATGCTAACACTCCACTCTCCATCACTCTGACAATCCAGTCTCCATCGCACTGACAGTCTACTACCCATCGCTCTGACACTCCACCCTCCATCATGCTAACTCTCCAGTCTCCATCGCTCTGACTGTCCACACTCCATTGCTCCGACATCTCACTCTCCATTGCTCTGACACTCTACTCTCCATCACTCTGTCACTCCACTCTCCATCGCTCTGACACTGTACTCTCCATCGCCCTGACACTCCATTCTCCATTGTTATGACACTCCAGTCATCCATCGCTCTGACACTGCACTCTTCATTGCGCTAACAATACATTCTCCATCGTGATTACACTCCAGTCATCCATCGCTCTGACACTCCACTATCCATCTGCTGAATCTCCATACAAATTTGCTCTGACACTCCACTCTCCATTGCTCTGACACACCACTCTCCATCACTCTGACACTCCACTCTCCATCATTCTGCCATGCCATTCTCCACCACACTGATATTCCTCTCTCCATCGCTCTGACACCCGACCCTCCTTCTCTTTGGAACTCCACTCTCCATCGCTCTGACACTCCACTCTCCATTGCTCTGACACTAGGCCCTCCATCACTCTGACACGCCACTCTCATTCGCTCTGACACTCCACTCTCCGTTGCTCTGAAACTCCACTCCCCATTGCTGTGACACTCCATTCTCCATTGCTGTGACACTCCACTCTCCATTGCTGTGACACTCCACTCTCCATTGCTCTGACATACCACTATCCATCGCTCTGACTCCCGACCCTCCTTCTCTTTGGTACTCCACTATTAATCGCTCTGACGCCCCACTATCCATTGCTCTGACACTCTACTCTCCATCCCTCTGAAGCTCCACAATCCATTGGTCTGACACTCAACTCTCCATCGCTCTGACACTGCACTCTCCATCGCCCTGACGCTCCACTCTCCATCATTATCACATTCCACTCTCCATTGCTCTGACACTCCACTCTCCATTGCTCTGACACTCCAATCTCCATTGCTCTGACCCTGCACGCCCCATTCCTCTGACACACCATTCTCCATCGTTATGACACTCCAGTCGCCCATCGCTGTGATACTGCACTCTTCATCGCACTAACACTCCATTCTCCATCGTTATGACACTCTAGTCATATATCGCTCTGACACTCCACTCTCCATTGCTCTGACACTCCACTCTCCAATGCTCTTACAGGGCACTCTCCATTGCTCTGACACTCCACTCTCCATTGCTCTGACACTCCACTCTCCATTGCTCTGCCACTCCACTCTCCATTGCTCTGCCACTCCACTCTCCGTCGCTGTGAAACTCGACTCTCCATTGCTCCGACACTCCACTCTCCATCGCTGTGAAACTCGACTCTCCATTGCTCTGACAATCTACTCTCCATCGCTCCTACCATTTGGTTCTCCATTGCTCTGACTGCACTCTCCGTCGCTCTGACACTCCATTCTCCATCCTTCTGACACTCCATTCTCCAATCTTTTGACACTTCATCCTCCATCGTTCTGATACTCCACTCTCCATCACTCTGACACACCAGTCTCTAGCATTCTGACACTCGGCTCTCCCTAACTCTGGCACCCAACTCTCCATCGCTCTGACACTCCACCCTGCATCATGCTAACACTCCACTCTCCATCACTCTGACAATCCAGTCTCCATCGCACTGACAGTCTACTACCCATCGCTCTGACACTCCACCCTCCATCATGCTAACTCTCCAGTCTCCATCGCTCTGACTGTCCACACTCCATTGCTCCGACATCTCACTCTCCATTGCTCTGACACTCTACTCTCCATCACTCTGTCACTCCACTCTCCATCGCTCTGACACTGTACTCTCCATCGCCCTGACACTCCATTCTCCATTGTTATGACACTCCAGTCATCCATCGCTCTGACACTGCACTCTTCATTGCGCTAACAATACATTCTCCATCGTGATTACACTCCAGTCATCCATCGCTCTGACACTCCACTCTCCATCTGCTGAATCTCCATACAAATTTGCTCTGACACTCCACTCTCCATTGCTCTGACACACCACTCTCCATCACTCTGACACTCCACTCTCCATCATTCTGCCATGCCATTCTCCACCACACTGATATTCCTCTCTCCATCGCTCTGACACCCGACCCTCCTTCTCTTTGGAACTCCACTCTCCATCGCTCTGACACTCCACTCTCCATCGCTCTGACACTAGGCCCTCCATCGCTCTGACACGCCACTCTCATTCGCTCTGACACTCCACTCTCCATTGCTGTGACACTCCACTCTCCATTGCTCTGACATACCACTATCCATCGCTCTGACTCCCGACCCTCCTTCTCTTTGGTACTCCACTATTAATCACTCTGACGCCCCACTATCCATTGCTCTGACACTCTACTCTCCATCCCTCTGATGCTCCACAATCCATTGCTCTGACACACCACTCTCCATCACTCTGACACTCCACTCTCCATCATTCTGCCATGCCATTCTCCACCACACTGATATTCCTCTCTCCATCGCTCTGACACCCGACCCTCCTTCTCTTTGGAACTCCACTCTCCATCGCTCTGACACTCCACTCTCCATCGCTCTGACACTAGGCCCTCCATTGCTCTGACACGCCACTCTCATCGCTCTGACACTCCACTCTCCATTGCTCTGAAACTCCACTCCCCATTGCTGTGAAACTCCACACTCCATTGCTGTGACACTCCACTCTCCAATGCTGTGACACTCCACTCTCCATTGCTCTGACATACCACTATCCATCGCTCTGACTCCCGACCCTCCTTCTCTTTGGTACTCCACTATTAATTGCTCTGACACCCCACTATCCATTGCTCTGACACTCTACTCTCCATCCCTCTGATGCTCCACAATCCATTGGTCTGACACTCAACTCTCCATCGCTCTGACACTGCACTCTCCATCGCCCTGACGCTCCACTCTCCATCATTATGACATTCCACTCTCCATTGCTCTGACACTCCAATCTCCATTGCTCTGACACTGCACGCCCCATTCCTCTGACAAACCATTCTCCATCGTTATGACACTCCAGTCGCCCATCGCTGTGACACTGCACTCTTCATCGCACTAACACTCCATTCTCCATCGTTATGACACTCTAGTCATCCATCGCTCTGACACTCCACTCTCCATCACTCTGACACTCCACTCTCCCTCGTCCTGCCACTCTATTCTATATCACACTGATATTCCTCTCTCCATCACTCTGACACCCGACCCCTATTCTCTTTGGTACTCCACTATCCATCGCTCTGACACTCCACACTCCATTGCTCTGACACTCCTCTCTCCATTGCTCTGTCACTCCACGCTTCATCGCTCTGAAACTCCTAGCTCTATTGTTCTGACACTCCACTCTCCATCGCTCTGTCACTACACTCTCCATCGCTCTGAGACTCCACCCTCCATTGCTCTGAGACTCCACTCTCCATTGCTCTGACACTCCATTCTCCATTGCTCTGACACTCCACTCTCCATTGCTCTGACACTCCACTCTCAATTGCTCTGACACTCCAATCTCCATTGCTCTGACACTGCACGGCCCATTGCTCTGACACACCATTCTCCATCGTTATGACACTCCAGTCACCCATCGCTGTGACACTGCACTCTTCATCGGACTAACACTCCATTCTCCATCGTTATGACACTCCAGTCATCCATCGCTCTGACACTACACTCTCCGTCACTCTGACACTCCACTCTCCATCGTCCTGCCTCTCTATTCTATATCACACTGATATTCCTCTCTCCATCACTCTGACACCCGACCCCTATTCTCTTTGATACTCCACTATCCATCGCTCTGACACTCCACACTCCATCGCTCTGACACTCCTCTCTCCATTGCTCTGTCACTCCACGCTTCATCGCTCTGACACTCCAGTCTCCATTGTTCTGACACTCCACTCTCCATCACTCTGTCACTACACTCTCCATCGCTCTGAGACTCCACTCTCCATTGCTCAGACACTCCACTCTCCATTGCTCTGACACTACATTCTCCATCGCTCTGACACTCCACTCTCCATTGCTCTGACACTCCACTCTCCATTGCTCTGACACTCCACTCTCCATCGCTGTGAAAGTCGACTCTCCATTGCTCCGACACTCTACTCTCCATCGCTTTGAAACTCGTCTCTCCATTGCTCTGACATTCTACACTCCATCGCTCCTACCACTTTTTTCTCCATTGCCTTGACTGCACTCGCCATCGCTGTGACACTCCATCTCCGTCGCTCTGTCACTCCACTCTCCATTGCTCCGACACTCCATTCTCCGACGTTCTGACACTTGGCTCTCCCCCACTCTGGCACCCGAATCTCTATAGCTCTGACAATCCACCTTCCATCATGCTAAATCTTCACTCTCCATCACTCTGACTGTCCACTCTCCATTGCTCCGACAGCCCACTCTCCATTGCTCTGACACTCAACTCTCCATCGCTCTGACATGCCACTCTCCATCGCTCTGACATTCCACTCTCCATTGCTCGGACACTCCACACTCCACCGCTCTGAAACTCCAATACTCCATTGTTCTGACACTCCACTCCCCATCACTCTGACACTCCACTGTCCATTGCTCTCACACTCCACTCTCCATTGTTCTGACACTCCACACTCCATTGCTCTGACACTCCACTCTCCATTGCTCTTACAGGGCACTCTCCATTGCTCTGACACTCCACTCTCCATTGCTCTGACACTCCACTCTCCATTGCTCTGACACTCCACTCTCCATTGCTCGACAGTCCGCTCTCCATTGCTCGACACTCCACTCTCCATTGCTCTGACACTATACACTCCATTGCTCTGACACTACACTCTCCATTGCTCTTACAGGGCACTCTCCATTGCTCTGACACTCCACTCTCCATTGCTCTGACACTCCACTCTCCATTGCTCTGACGCTCCACTCTCCATTGCTGTGACACTCCACTCTCCATTGCTCTGACACTCCACTCTCCATTGCTCTGACACTCCACTCTCCATTGCTCTGACACTCCACTCTCCATCGCTCTGCCACTCCACTCTCCGTCGCTGTGAAACTCGACTCTCCATTGCTCCGACACTCCACTCTCCATCGCTGTGAAACTCAACTCTCCATTGCTCTGATAATCTACTCTGCATCGCTCCTACCATTTGGTTCTCCATCACTCTGACTGCACACTCCGTCGCTCAGACACTCCATTCTCCATGCTTCTGACACTCCATTCTCCATCCTTCTGACACTTCATTCTCCATCGTTCTGACACTCCACTCTCCATCGCTCTGACACATCAGTCTCTAGCAATCTGACACTCGGCTCTCCCTAACTCTGGCACCAGACTCTCCATCGCTCTGACACTCCACCATGCATCATGCTAACACTCCACTCTCCATCACTCTGACACTCCACTCTCCATTGCTCTGCCACTCCACTCTCCGTCGCTGTGAAACTCGACTCTCCATTGGTCCGACACTCCACTCTGCATCGCTGTGAAACTCAACTCTCCATTGCTCTGACAATCTACTCTCCATCGCTCCTACCATTTGGTTCTCCATCGCTCTGACTGCAATCTCCGTCGCTCCGACACTCCATTCTCCATCCTTCTGACACTCCATTCTCCATTCGTCTGACACTTCATCCTCCATCGTTCTGACACTCCACTCTCCATCGCTCTGAAACTCTACTCTCCATCGGCTGAATCTCCACACAAATTTGCTCTGACACTCCAATCTCCATCACTCTGAAAATCCACTGTCCATCGCACTGACACTGCACTACCCATCACTCTGAAACTCCATCCTCCAACATGCTAACTCTCCACTCTCCATCGCTCTGACTGTACACTCTCCATTGCTCCGACAGCCCACTCTCCATTGCGCTGACACTCTACTCTCCATCACTCTGTACTTCATTCTCCATAAAAATTTGCTCTGACACTCCACTCTCCATCATTCTGCCACTCCATTCTTCATCACACTGACATTCCTCTCTCCATCGCTCTGACACCCGACCCTCCTTCTCTTTGGTACTCCACTATCCATCGCTCTGACACTCCACATGCCATCGCTCGGACACTACACACGCCATCGCTCTGACACTCCACTCTCCATCGCTCTGACACTCCACACGCCATCGCTCTGACACTCCACACGCCATCGCTCTGACACTCCACTCTCCATCACTCTGACAGGCCACTCTCATTCGCTCTGACACTCCAATCTCCATTGTTCTGACACTCCACTCTCCATTGCTCTGAAACTCCACACTCCATCGCTCTGACACTCCACTCTCCATTGCTCTGACACTCCACTCTCCATTGCTCTGACAATCCACTCTCCATTGCTCTGACACTCCAATCTCCATTGCTTTGACATTCCACTCTCCATCGCTCTGAATCCCGAACCTCCTTCTCTTTCGTACTCCACTATCAATCGCTCTGACACTCCACTCTCCATTGCTCTGACACTCTACTTTCCATTCCTCTGATGCTCCACAATCCATAGGTCTGACATTCAACTCTCCATCGCTCTGACACTGCACTTTCCATCGCCCTGACGCTCCACTCTCCATCGTTATGACAAACCAGTCGTCCATCGCTCTGACAATGCACTCTTCATCATGCTAACACTCCATTCTCCAGCGTTATGACACTCCAGACATCCATCGCTCTGACACTCAACTCTTTATTGGTTGAACCGCCACACAAATTTGCTCTGACACTGCACTCTCCATCGCTCTGACACTCCACTCTCCATCGCTCTGACACTCCATTCTCCATCGCTCTGACACTCCACTCTCCATCGCTCTGACACTCCACTCTCCATCGCTCTGACACTCCATTCTCCATTGCTCCGACACTCCACTCTCCATTGCTCTGACACTCCACTCTCCATCGCTCTGACAGTCCACTCTCCATTGCTCCGACACTCCACTCTCCATTGCTCTGACACTCCACTCTCCATTGCTCTGACACTCCACTCTCCATCGCTCTGACTGTCCACTCTCCATTGCTCTGACACTCTACTCTCCATCACTCTGTCACTTCACGCTGCATAAAAATTTGCTCTGACACTCCACTTTCCATCATTCTGCCACTCCATTCTTCATCACACTGATATTCCTCTCTCCATCGCTCTGACACCCGACCCTCCTTCTCTTTGGTACTCCACTATCCATCACTCTGAAACTCCACACGCCATTGCTCTGACACACCATACGCCATCGCTCTGACATGCCACTCTCATTCGCTTTGACACTCCACTCTCCATTGCTCTGACACTCCACTCTCCATTGCTCTGACACTCCACTCTCCATTGCTCTGACACTCCACTCTCCATTGCTCTGATACTCCACTCTCCATTGCTCTGACATTCCACTCTCCATCACTCTGAATCCCGACCCTCCGTCTCTTTGGTACTCCACTATCAATCGCTCTGATACTCCACTCTCCATTGCTCTAACTCTCAACTCGCCATTCCTCTGATGCTCCACAATTCATAGGTCTGACACTCAACTCTCCATCGCTCTGACACTGCACTCTCCATTGCCCTGATGCTCCACTCTCCATCGTTATGACAAACCAGACGTCCATCGGTCTGACAATGCACTCTTCATCACGCTAACACTCCATTCTCCGTCGTTATGACACTCCAGACATCCATCGCTCTGACACTCAACTCTTTATTGTCTTAATCGCCACACAACTTTGCTCTGACACTGCACACTCCATCGCTCTGACACTCCACTATCCATCGCTCTGACACTCCACTCTCCATCGCTCTGACACTCCACTATCCATTGCTCTGACACTCCACTCTCCATTGCACTGAAACTCCAGTCTCCATCACTATTTCACTCCACTCTGCATTGCTCCGACACTCCACTCTCCATCGCTCTGACACTCCGCTCTCCATTGCTCTGAAACTCCATTCTCCATCGCTCTGAAACTCCACTCTCCATTGCTCTGATCCTCCACACTCTGTCCCAGCTCAGACTTCCTCCTCTCTATCACTCTGGCACTCCACTTGATGTCACTCTGACAGTCAATTCTATGTTACTCAGACAGTCCACCGTGTGTCGATCTGACACTCCACTCTGTGTCGATCTGACACTCCACTCTTTGTCGATCTGACACTCCACTCTTTGTCGATCTGACGCTCCACTCGGTGTCGCTCTGACACTCCACTATGTGTCACTCTGACACTCCACTATGTGTCGCTCTGACAGTCGATTCTATGTTGCTCTGACTCTCCACTCTGCATGGCTCTGGCACTCCACTCTCTACCACTCTGACTCTCCACTCTATGACGCTCTGAGTCTCCACTCTCTAACTGTCTGACACACTGCTCCCTGTCCCAGTGCTGGAACTCTGCCCTGTATTGCTCTGACTCTCCGCTGCCTATCACTCTGACATTCAGCTGCCTATCACTCTGACACTCCAGTCTCAGTTCCAGATCTGACACTCCATTCTATATCACTCTTACAGTGCGCTCTATTTGGCTGTGAAACTCCACTCGATATCGCTCTGACCCACCACTCTGCTTCGTTCTGACACTCCACTCTCCATCGCTCTCACACTCTACTCTCCATCGGTCTTTCACTCCACTCTCCAAAGCTCTGACACTCCACACGCCATCGCTCTGACACGCCACACTCATTCGCTCTGACACTCCACTCTCCATTGCTCTGACACTCCACTCTCCATTGCTCTGAAACTCCACACTCCATCGCTCTGACACTCTACTCTCCATTGCTCTGACACTCCACTCTCCATTGCTCTGACACTCCACTCTCCATTGCTCTGACAGTCCACTCTCCATTGCTCTGACACTCCACTCTCCATTGCTGTGACACTCCACTCTCCATTGCTCTGACATTCCACTCTCCATCGCTCTGACACCCGACACTCCTTCTCTTTGGTACTACACTATCCATCGCTCTGACACTCCACTCTCCATCGCTCTGACACTCCACACGCCATTGTTCTGACACTCCACTCTCCATTGCTCTGAAACTAAACACTCCATCGCTCTGACACTCTAGTCTCCATTGCTCTGACACTCCACTCTCCATTGCTCTGACACTCCACTCTCCATCGCTCTGACACTCCACACGCCATTGTTCTGACACTCCACTCTCCATTGCTCTGAAACTACACACTCCATCGCTCTGACACTCTACTCTCCATTGCTCTGACACTCCACTCTCCATTGCTCTGACACTCCACTCTCCATTGCTCTGACACTCCACTCTACATCGCTCTGACACTCCACTCTCCAACGCTCTGAAACTCCACTCTCCATTGCTCTGACACTCCACTCTCCATTGCTCTGACACTCCACTCTCCATTGCTCTGTCATTCCACTCTCCATTCTCTGACACTTCAGTCTCCATTGCTCTGACATTCCACTCTCCATCGCTCTGACACCTGCCCGTCCTTCTCCCTGATACTCCGCTCTCCATGGCTCAGACACTCCGCTCTCCATCGCTCTGATACTCCACTCTCCATCGGTCTGACACTCCGCTCTCCATCGTTCTGACACGCCACTCTCTAGCGTTCTGACACTCCAGTCTCGATCGCTCCATCACGACACTCTGCATTGCTTCGCATTCCACTCTCCCTCACCCTGAAACCCGACCCTCCTTCTCTTTGGTACTCCACTATCCATCGCTCTGACACTCCACTCTCCATTGTTCTGACACTCCACTCTCCATTGCTCTGACACTCCACTCTCCATTGTTCTGGCACTCCACTCTCCATTGCTCTGACACTCCACTCTCCATTGCACTGACACACCACTCTCCATTGCACTGAAACTCCCCTCTCCATTGCCCTGACACTCCACTCTCCATTGATCTGACACTCCACTCTCCATTGCTCTGACACTTCACTCTCCATTGCTCTGACACTCCACTCTCCATTGCTCTGACACTCCACTCTCCATTGCTCTGACTCTCCACTCTCCATTGCACTGACGCTCCACTCTCCAAGGCTCTGACACTCCACTCTCCATTGCTCTGACACTCCACTCTCCATTGCTCTGACACTCCACTCTCCATTGCTCTGACACTCCACTCTCCATTGCTCTGACACTCCACTCTCCATCGCTGTGAAAGTCGACTCTCCATTGCTCCGACACTCTACTCTCCATCGCAGTGAAACTTGACTCTCCAGTGCTCCGACATTCTACACTCCATCGCTCCTGCCATTTGGTTCTCCATCGCTTTGACTGCACTCGCAATTGCTTTGACACACCATTCTCCATTGCTCTGACACTCCATTCTCCATCGTTCTGACACACCTCTCTCTAGCGTACTGACACTCCAGTCTCCATTGCTCTGTCACTCCACTCTGCATTGCTCTGACCCTCCATTCTCCATCGTTCTGACACTCGGCTCTCCCTCACTCTGGCACCCGAATCTCTATAGCTCTGACACTCCACGCTCCATCATGTTAACTCTTCACTCTCCATCACTCTGACTGTCCGCTCTCCATTGCTCCGACAGCCCACTCTCCATTGCTCTGACACTCTGCTCTCCATCGCTCTGACACGCCACTCTCTAGCATTCTGACACTCCAGTCTCCATCGCTCCATCACGCCACTCTGCATTGCTTCGCATTCCACTCTCCCTCACCCTGACACCCGACCCTCCTTCTCTTTGGTACTCCACTATCCATCGCTCTGACACTCCACTCTCCATTGCTCTGACACTCCACTCTCCTTTGCTCTGACACACCACTCTCCATTGATCTGACACTCCACTCTCCATTGATCTGACACTCCACTCTCCATCGCTCTGACATCTGCCCCTCCTTCTCCCTGATACTCCGCTCTCCATGGCTCAGACACTCCGCTCTCCATCGCTCTGACACTCCGCTCTCCATCGCTCTGACACTCCGCTCTCCATCGCTCTGACACTCCAGTTTCTATTGCTCTCACACACCGCTCTCCATCGCTCTACAGGCCACTCTCCCTTACCCTGACACCCGACCCTCCTTCTCTTTGGTACTGCACTATCCATTGCTCTGACACACCACTCTCCATTGCTCTGACACACAACTTTTAATTGATCTGACACTCCACTCTCCATTGATCTGACACTCCACTCTCCATTGATCTGACACTCCACTCTCCATTGCTCTGACACTCCACTCTCCATTGCTCTGACACTCCGCTCTCCATCGCTCTGATACTCCGCTCTCCACCGGTCTGACACTCCACTCTCCATCGCTCTGACTGTCCACTCTCCATTGCTCTGACACTCTACTCTCCATCACTCTGTCACTTCACGCTGCATAAAAATTTGCTCTGACACTCCACTTTCCATCATTCTGCCACTCCATTCTTCATCACACTGATATTCCTCTCTCCATCGCTCTGACACCCGACCCTCCTTCTCTTTGGTACTCCACTATCCATCACTCTGAAACTCCACACGCCATTGCTCTGACACACCATACGCCATCGCTCTGACATGCCACTCTCATTCGCTTTGACACTCCACTCTCCATTTCTCTGACACTCCACTCTCCATTGCTCTGACACTCCACTCTCCATTGCTCTGACACTCCACTCTCCATTGCTCTGATACTCCACTCTCCATTGCTCTGACATTCCACTCTCCATCACTCTGAATCCCGACCCTCCGTCTCTTTGGTACTCCACTATCAATCGCTCTGATACTCCACTCTCCATTGCTCTAACTCTCAACTCGCCATTCCTCTGATGCTCCACAATTCATAGGTCTGACACTCAACTCTCCATCGCTCTGACACTGCACTCTCCATTGCCCTGATGCTCCACTCTCCATCGTTATGACAAACCAGACGTCCATCGGTCTGACAATGCACTCTTCATCATGCTAACACTCCATTCTCCGTCGTTATGACACTCCAGACATCCATCGCTCTGACACTCAACTCTTTATTGTCTTAATCGCCACACAACTTTGCTCTGACACTGCACACTCCATCGCTCTGACACTCCACTATCCATCGCTCTGACACTCCACTCTCCATCGCTCTGACACTCCACTATCCATTGCTCTGACACTCCACTCTCCATTGCACTGAAACTCCAGTCTCCATCACTATTTCACTCCACTCTGCATTGCTCCGACACTCCACTCTCCATCGCTCTGACACTCCGCTCTCCATTGCTCTGAAACTCCATTCTCCATCGCTCTGAAACTCCACTCTCCATCGCTCTGATCCTCCACACTCTGTCCCAGCTCAGACTTCCTCCTCTCTATCACTCTGGCACTCCACTTGATGTCACTCTGACAGTCAATTCTATGTTACTCAGACAGTCCACCGTGTGTCGATCTGACACTCCACTCTGTGTCGATCTGACACTCCACTCTTTGTCGATCTGACACTCCACTCTTTGTCGATCTGACGCTCCACTCGGTGTCGCTCTGACACTCCACTATGTGTCACTCTGACACTCCACTATGTGTCGCTCTGACAGTCGATTCTATGTTGCTCTGACTCTCCACTCTGCATGGCTCTGGCACTCCACTCTCTACCACTCTGACTCTCCACTCTATGACGCTCTGAGTCTCCACTCTCTAACTGTCTGACACACTGCTCCCTGTCCCAGTGCTGGAACTCTGCCCTGTATTGCTCTGACTCTCCGCTGCCTATCACTCTGACATTCAGCTGCCTATCACTCTGACACTCCAGTCTCAGTTCCAGATCTGACACTCCATTCTATATCACTCTTAAAGTGCGCTCTATTTGGCTGTGAAACTCCACTCGATATCGCTCTGACCCACCACTCTGCTTCGTTCTGACACTCCACTCTCCATCGCTCTCACACTCTACTCTCCATCGGTCTTTCACTCCACTCTCCATCGCTCTGACACTCCACACGCCATCGCTCTGACACGCCACACTCATTCGCTCTGACACTCCACTCTCCATTGCTCTGACACTCCACTCTCCATTGCTCTGAAACTCCACACTCCATCGCTCTGACACTCTACTCTCCATTGCTCTGACACTCCACTCTCCATTGCTCTGACACTCCACTCTCCATTGCTCTGACAGTCCACTCTCCATTGCTCTGACACTCCACTCTCCATTGCTGTGACACTCCACTCTCCATTGCTCTGACATTCCACTCTCCATCGCTCTGACACCCGACACTCCTTCTCTTTGGTACTACACTATCCATTGCTCTGACACTCCACTCTCCATCGCTCTGACACTCCACACGCCATTGTTCTGACACTCCACTCTCCATTGCTCTGAAACTACACACTCCATCGCTCTGACACTCTACTCTCCATTGCTCTGACACTCCACTCTCCATTGCTCTGACACTCCACTCTCCATCGCTCTGACACTCCACACGCCATTGTTCTGACACTCCACTCTCCATTGCTCTGAAACTACACACTCCATCGCTCTGACACTCTACTCTCCATTGCTCTGACACTCCACTCTCCATTGCTCTGACACTCCACTCTCCATTGCTCTGACACTCCACTCTCCATCGCTCTGACACTCCACTCTCCATCGCTCTGAAACTCCACTCTCCATTGCTCTGACACTCCACTCTCCATTGCTCTGACACTCCACTCTCCATTGCTCTGAAACTCCACTCTCCATTGCTCTGACACTCCACTCTCCATTGCTCTTACACTCCACTCTCCATTGCTCTGACATTCCACTCTCCATCGCTCTGAATCCCGAACCTCCTTCTCTTTCGTACTCCACTATCAATCGCTCTGACACTCCACTCTCCATTGCTCTGACACTCTACTTTCCATTCCTCTGATGCTCCACAATCCATAGGTCTGGCATTCAACTCCCCATCGCTCTGACACTGCACTCTCCATCGCCCTGACGCTCCACTCTCCATCGTTATGACAAACCAGTCGTCCATCGCTCTGACAATGCACTCTTCATCATGCTAACACTCCATTCTCCATCGTTATGACACTCCAGACATCCATCGCTCTGACACTCAACTCTTTATTTGTTGAACCGCCACACAAATTTGCTCTGACACTGCACTCTCCATCGCTCTGACACTCCACTCTCCATCGCTCTGACACTCCACTCTCCATCGCTCTGACACTCCACTGTCCATTGCTCCGACACTCTACTCTCAATCGCTCCTACCACTTGGTTCTCCATTGCTCTGACTGCACACTCCATCGCTTTGACACTCCATTCTCTGTCGTTATGACACTTCATTCTCCATCGTTCTGACACTTCATTCCCCATCGTTCTGACACTCCACTCTCCATCGGTCTGACACTCCACTCTCTAGCATTCTGACACTCCAGTCTCCATCGCTCTGTCACTCAACTCTGCATTGCTGCAACACTCCACTCTCAATCGCTCTGACATCCACTCTCCATTGCTCTGAAACTCCGTTCTCCATCGTTCTGACACGCCACTCTCCATCGCTCTGACCCTCCACAGTCTGTCCCAGCTCAGACATTCTGCTCTCTATCACTCTGGCACTCCACTTGATGGTGCTTTGACAGTCAATTCTATGTTACTCAGACATTCCACCGTGTGCTGATCTGACACTTCACTCTGCGTCGATCTGACACTCCACTCTGCGTCGATCTGACACTCCACTCTTTTTCGAACTGACACTCCACTCGGTGTCGCTCTGACACTCCACTATGTGTCGCTCTGAGACTCCACTCGGTGTCGCTCTGACACTCCACTACGTGTCGCTCTGACAGTCGATTCTATGTTGCTCTGACTCTCCACTCTGCATGGCTCTGGCACTCCACTCTCTATCACTCTGACACTCCACTCTATGAATCTCTGAGACTCCACTCTCTAACTGTCTGACACACTGCTCCCTGTCCCAGTGCTGACACTCTGCCCTGTATTGCTCTGACTCTCCGCTGCATATCACTCTGACATTCAGCTGCCTATCACTCTGACACTCCAGTCTCAGTTCCAGATCTGACACTCCATTCTATATCACTCTTACAGTGCGCTCTATTTGGCTGTGAAACTCCACTCGATATCGCTCTGACCCACCACTCTGTTTCGTTCTGACACTCCACTCTCACTTGCTCTGACACTCCAATCTCCATCGCTCTGACACTCCACTCTAAATCGCTCTGACACTCCACTCTCCATCGCACTGACACCAGGCCCTCCATCGCTCTGACACGCCACTCTCATTCGCTCTGACAGTCCACTCTCCATTGCTCTGACCCATCACTCTCTTTCGTTCTGACACTCCACTCTCCATTGCTCTGACATTCCACTCTCCATCGCTCTGACCCCCGACCCTCCTTCTCTTTGGTACTCCACTATCAATCGCTCTGACACTCCACTCTCCATTGCTCTGACACTCCACTCTCCATCGCTCCTAACACTCTGCTCTCCATCACTCTGACACCTGACTATCCATGGCTCTGACACTCCAGTCTCCAGTGCTCCGAGAACTCGTTCTCCATCATCCTGACGCTCTACTCTCCATCGCCCTGACGATCTACTCTCCATCGCGCTGAAACTCCACTCTCCATTGCTGAGACACTCCACTCTCCATCATTCTAAAACTCCAATCTCAATTTCTCTGAAACTCCAGTCCACATCGTTCCGTCACTTCCCTCTCAATTTTTACGACACTCAACTCTCTATGACTCTGACACTGCACTCTCAATCGCTCTGATACTCTACTCTCCATCGGCTGAATCTCCACACAAATTTGCTCTGACACTCCACTCTCCATCACTCTGAAAATCCACTGTCCATCGCACTGACACTGCACTACCCATCACTCTGACACTCCATCCTCCATCATGCTAACTCTCCACTCTCCATCACTCTGACTGTCCGCTCTCCATTGCTCCGACAGCCCACTCTCCATTGCGCTGACACTCTACTCTCCGTCACTCTGTCACTTCACTCTCCATACAAATTTGCTCTGACACTCCACTCTCCATCATTCTGCCACTCCATTCTTCATCAAACTGATAGTCCTCTCTCCATCGCTCTGACACCCGACCCTCCTTCTCTTTGGTACTCCACTATCCATCACTCTGACACTCCACATGCCATCGTCTGACACTCGACACGCCATCGCTCTTACACTCCACTCTCCATCGCTCTGACACTCCACTCTCCATCGCTCTGACACTCCACTCTCCATCCCTCTGACACTCCACTCTCCATCGCTCTGAGACTCCACTCTCCATCGCTCTGACACTCCACATGCCATCGCTCTGTCACGCCACTCTCATTCGCTCTGACACTCCACTCTCCATTGCTGTGAGACTCCACTCTCCATTGCTCTGACACTCCACTCTCCATTGCTCTGACACTACACTCTCCATTGCTCTGACACTCCACTCTCCATTGCTCTGACACTCCACTCTCCATTGCTCTGACATTCCACTCTCCATCGCTCTGACTCCCGACCCTCCTTCTCTTTGGTACACCACTATCAATCGCTCTGACACTCCACTCTCCATTGCTCTGACACTCTACTCACCATTCCTCTGATGCTCCACAATCCATAGGTCTGACACTCAACTCTCCATTGCTCTGACACTGCACTCTCCATTGCCCTAACGCTCCGCTCTCCATCGTTATGACAAGCCATAAGTCCATCGCTCTGACACTGACTACCCATCACTCTGAGACACCATCCTCCATCATGCTAACTCTCCACTCTCCATCGCTCTGACTGTCCACTCTCCAGTGCTCTGACACTCTACTCTCCGTCACTCTGTCACTTCACGCTGCATAAAAATTTGCTCTGACACTCCATTCTCCATCATTCTGCCACTCCATTCTTCATCACACTGATATTCCTCTCTCCATCGCTCTGACACCCGACCCTCCTTCTCTTTGGTACTCCACTATCCATTGCTCTGAAACACCACACGCCATTGCTCTGACACACCACACGCCATCGCTCTGACATGCCACTCTCATTCGCTTTGACACTCCACTCTCCATTGCTCTGACACTCCACTCTCCATTGCTCTGACACTCCACTCTCCATTGCTCTGACACTCCACTCTCCATTGCTCTGACACTCCACTCTCCATTGCTCTGACATTCCACTCTCCATCGCTCTGACTCCCGACCCTCCTTCTCTTTGGTACTCCACTATCAATCGCTCTGACACTCCACTCTCCATTGCTCTGACACTCTACTCACCATTCCTCTGATGCTCCACAATCCATAGGTCTGACACTCCGCTCTCCATTGCTCTGAAACTCCATTCTCCATCGCTCTGACACTCCACTCTCCATCGCTCTGATCCTCCACACACTGTCCCAGCTCAGACATTCTGCTCTCTATCACTCTGGCACTCCACTTGATGTCACTCTGAAAGTCAATTCTATGTTACTCAGACAGTCCACCGTGTGTCGGTCTGACACTCCACTCTGTGTCGATCTGACACTCCACTCTTTGTCGATCTGACGCTCCACTCTTTGTCGATCTGACACTCCACTCGGTGTCGCTCTGACACTCCACTATGTGTCGCTCTGACACTCCACTATGTGTCGCTCTGACAGTCGATTCTATGTTGCTCTGACTCTCCACTCTGCATGGCTCTGGCACTCCACTCTCTATCACTCTGACACTCCACTCTATGACGCTCTGAGACTCCACCCTCTAACTGTCTGACACACTGCTCCCTGTCCCAGTGCTGACACTCTGCCCTGTATTGCTCTGACACTCCGCTGCCTATCACTCTGATATTCAGCTGCCTATTACTCTGACACTCCAGTCTCAGTTCCAGATCTGACACTCCATTCTATATCACTCTTACAGTGCGCTCTATTTGGCTGTGAAACTCCACTCGATATTGCTCTGACCCACCACTCTGTTTCGTTCTGACACTCCACTCTCCATCGCTCTGACACTCTACTCTCCATCGCTCTTACACTCCACTCTCCATCGCTTTGACACTCCACTCTCCGTCGCTCTGACACTCCATCTCCATCGCTCTGACACTCCACTCTCCATCGCTCTGACAACAGGCCCTCCATTGCTCTGACACGCCACTCTCATTCGCTCTGACACTCCATTCTCCATTGCTCTGACACTCCACTCTCCATTGCTGTGAAACTCCACACTCCATTGCTCTGACACTCCACTCTCAGTTGCTCTGAAACTCCATTCTCCATTGCTCTGACACTCCACTCTCCATAGATCTGACACTCCACTCTCCATTGCTCTGACACTCCACTCTCCATTGCTGTGACACTCCACTCTCCATTGCTGTGACACTCCACTCTCCATTGCTCTGACATTCTACTCTCCATCGCTCTGACTCCTGACCCTCCTTCTCTTTGGTACTCCACTATCAATCGCTCTGACACTCCACTCTCCATTGCTCTGACATTCTACTCTCCATCGCTCTGACTCCCGACCCTCCTCTTTGGTACTCCACTATCAATCGCTCTGACACTCAACTCTCCATCGCTCTGACACTGCACTCTCCATTGCCCTGACGCTGCACTCTCCATCGTTATGACAAACCAGACGTCCATCGCTCTGACAGTGCACTCTTCATCACGCTAACACTCCATTCTCCATCGTTATGACACTCCAGACATCCATCGCTCTGACACTCGACTCTTTATTGGCTGAATCGCCACACAAGTTTGCTCTGACACTGCAGTCTCCATCGCTCTGACACTCTACTCGCCATTGCTCTGACACTCCACTCTCCATTGCTCTGACACTCCACTCTCCATTGATCTGACACTCTGCTCTCCATTGCACTGACACTCCAGTCTAAATCGCTCTTTCACTCCACTCTGCATTACTCCGATACTCCACTCTCCATCGCTCTGACACTCCGCTCTCCATTGCGCTGAATCTCCACTCTCCATCGCTCTCATCCTCCACACTCTGTCCCAGCTCAGACATTCTGCTCTCTATCACTCTGGCACTCCACTTGATGTCACTCTGACAGTCTATTCTATGTTACTCAGACAGTCCACCGTGTTCGATCTGACACTCCACTGTGTGTCGATCTGACACTCCACTCTGCGTCGATCTGACACTCCACTCTTTGTCGATCTGACTCTCCACTATGTTATGCTCTGACACTCCACTACGTGTCGCTCTGACACTCCACTATGTGTCGCTCTGACAGTCGATTCTATGTTGCTCTGACTCTCCACTCTGCATGGCTCTGGCACTCCACTCTCTATCACTCTGACACTCCACTTTATGACGCTCTGCGACTCCACTCTCTAACTGTCTGACACACTGCTCCCTGTCCCAGTGCTGACACTCTGCCCTGTATTGCTCTGACTCTCAGCTGCCTATCACTCTGATATTCAGCTGCCTATTACTCTGACACTCCAGTCTCAGTTCCAGATCTGACACTCCATTCTATATCACTCTTACAGTGCGCTATATTTGGCTGTGAAACTCCACTCGATATCGCTCTGACCCATCACTCTGTTTCGTTCTGACACTCCACTCTCCATCGCTCTGACACTCCACTCTCCATCGCTCTGACACTCCACTCTCCATCGCTCTGACACTCCACTCTCCGTCGCTCTGACACTCCACTCTCCATCGCTCTGACAACAGGCCCTCCATCGCTCTGACACGCCACTCTCATTCGCTCTGACACTCCATTCTCCATTGCTCTGACACTCCACTCTCCATTGCTGTGAAACTCCACACTCCATTGCTCTGACACTCCACTCTCCATTGCTCTGAAACTCCATTCTCCATTGCTCTGACACTCCACTCTCCATTGCTCTGACACTCCACTCTCCATTGCTCTGACACTCCACTCTCCATTGCTCTGAAACTCCACTCTCCATTGCTCTTACACTCCACTCTCCATTGCTCTGACATTCTACTCTCCATCGCTCTGACTCCCGACCCTTTTTCTCTTTGGTACTCCACTATCAATCGCTCTGACACTCCACTCTCCATTGCTCTGACACTCTACTCGCCTTTCCTCTGATGCTCCACAATCCATAGGTCTGACACTCAACTCTCCATCGCTCTGACACTGCACTCTCCATTGCCCTGACGCTGCACTTTCCATCGTTATGACACTCCAGACATCCATCGCTCTGACACTCGACTATTTATTGGCTGAATCACCAAACAAATTTGCTCTGACACTGCACTCTCCATCGCTCTGACACTCTACTCGCCATTGCTCTGACACTCCACTCTCCATTGATCTGACACTCTGCTCTCCATTGCACTGACACTCCAGTCTAAATCGCTCTTTCACTCCACTCTGCATTACTCCGATACTCCACTCTCCATCGCTCTGACACTCTACTCGCCATTGCTCTGACACTCCACTCTCCATTGATCTGACACTCTGCTCTCCATTGCACTGACACTCCAGTCTAAATCGCTCTTTCACTCCACTCTGCATTACTCCGATACTCCACTCTCCATCGCTCTGACACTCCGCTCTCCATTGCGCTGAATCTCCACTCTCCATCGCTCTCATCCTCCACACTCTGTCCCAGCTCAGACATTCTGCTCTCTATCACTCTGGCACTCCACTTGATGTCACTCTGACAGTCTATTCTATGTTACTCAGACAGTCCACCGTGTTCGATCTGACACTCCACTGTGTGTCGATCTGACACTCTACTCTGCGTCGATCTGACACTCCACTCTTTGTCGATCTGACTCTCCACTATGTTATGCTCTGACACTCCACTACGTGTCGCTCTGACACTCCACTATGTGTCGCTCTGACAGTCGATTCTATGTTGCTCTGACTCTCCACTCTGCATGGCTCTGGCACTCCACTCTCTATCACTCTGACACTCCACTTTATGACGCTCTGCGACTCCACTCTCTAACTGTCTGACACACTAGTCCCTGTCCCAGTGCTGACACTCTGCCCTGTATTGCTCTGACTCTCAGCTGCCTATCACTCTGATATTCAGCTGCCTATTACTCTGACACTCCAGTCTCAGTTCCAGATCTGACACTCCATTCTATATCACTCTTACAGTGCGCTATATTTGGCTGTGAAACTCCACTCGATATCGCTCTGACCCATCACTCTGTTTCGTTCTGACACTCCACTCTCCATCGCTCTGACACTCCACTCTCCATCGCTCTGACACTCCACTCTCCATTGCTCTGACACTCCACTCTCCGTCGCTCTGACACTCCACTCTCCATCGCTCTGACAACAGGCCCTCCATCGCTCTGACACGCCACTCTCATTCGCTCTGACACTCCATTCTCCATTGCTCTGACACTCCACTCTCCATTGCTGTGAAACTCCACACTCCATTGCTCTGACACTCCACTCTCCATTGCTCTGAAACTCCATTCTCCATTGCTCTGACACTCCACTCTCCATTGCTCTGACACTCCACTCTCCATTGCTCTGACACTCCACTCTCCATTGCTCTGAAACTCCACTCTCCATTGCTCTTACACTCCACTCTCCATTGCTCTGACATTCTACTCTCCATCGCTCTGACTCCCGACCCTTTTTCTCTTTGGTACTCCACTATCAATCGCTCTGACACTCCACTCTCCATTGCTCTGACACTCTACTCGCCTTTCCTCTGATGCTCCACAATCCATAGGTCTGACACTCAACTCTCCATCGCTCTGACACTGCACTCTCCATTGCCCTGACGCTGCACTTTCCATCGTTATGACACTCCAGACATCCATCGCTCTGACACTCGACTATTTATTGGCTGAATCACCAAACAAATTTGCTCTGACACTGCACTCTCCATCGCTCTGACACTCTACTCGCCATTGCTCTGACACTCCACTCTCCATTGCTCTGACACTCCACTCGCCATTGCTCTGACACTCCGCTCTCCATTGCACTGACACTCCAGTCTCCATCGCTCTTTCACTCCACTCTGCATTACTCCGATACTCCACTCTCCATCGCTCTGACACTCCGCTCTCCATTGCTCTGAAACTCCACTCTCCATCGCTCTGATCCTCCACACTCTGTCCCAGCTCAGACATTCTGCTCTCTATCACTCTTGCACTCCACTTGATGTCACTCTGACAGTCAATTCTATGTTACTCAGACAGTCCACCGTGTGTCGATCTGACACTCCACTCTTTGTCGATCTGACACTCCACTCGGTGTCGCTCTGACACTCCACTATGTGTCGCTCTGAGACTCCACTCGGTGTCGCTCTGACACTCCACTATGTGTCGCTCTGACAGTCGATTCTATGTTGCTCTGACTCTCCACTCTGCATGGCTCTGGCACTCCACTCTCTATCACTCTGACACTCCACTCTATGACGCTCTGCGACTCCACTCTCTAACTGTCTGACACACTGCTCCCTGTCCCAGTGCTGACACTCTACCCTGTATTGCTCTGACTCTCAGCTGCCTATCACTCTGATATTCAGCTGCCTATTACTCTGACACTCCAGTCTCTGTTCCAGATCTGACACTCCATTCTATATCACTCTTACAGTGCGCTCTATTTGGCTGTGAAACTCCACTCGATATCGCTCTGACCCACCACTCTGTTTCGTTCTGGCATTCCACTCTCACTCGCTCTGACACTCCACTCTCCATCGCTCTGACACTCCACTCTCCATCGCTCTGACACCAGGCCCTCCATCGCTCTGAAACGCCACTCTCCATTGCTCTGACACTCCACTCTCCATTGCTCTGACACTCCACTCTCCGTTGCTCTGAAACTCCACACTCCATCGCTCTGACAATCCACTCTCCATTGCTCTGACACACCACTCTCCATTGCTGTGACACTCCACTCTCCATTGCTCTGAGATTCCACTCTCCATCGCTCTGACTCCCGACCCTCCTTCTCTTTGGTACTCCACTATCAATCGCTCTGACACTCCAATCTCCATCCCTCTGACACTCTACTCTCCATCGGCTGAATCTGCACACAAACTTGCTCTGACACTCCACTCTCCATCACTCTGAAAATCCACTGTCCATCGCACTGACACTGCACTTCCCATCACTCTGACACTCCATCCTCCATCATGCTAACTCTTCAATCTCCATCGCTCTGACTGTCCGCTCACCATTGCTCCGATAGCCCACTCTCCATTGCTCTGACACTCTACTCTCCGTCACTCTGTCACTTCACTCTCCATAAAATTTGCTCTGACACCCCAATCTCCATCATTCTGCCACTCCATTCTTCATCACACTGATATTCCTCTCTCCATTGCTCTGACACCCGACCCTCCTTCTCTTTGGTACTCCACTATCCATCGCTCTGACACTCCACACGCCATCGCTCTGACACTCCACATGCCATCGCTCTGACACTCCACTTTCCATCGCTCTGAAACTCCACACTCCATCGCTCTGACACTCCACTCTCCATTGCTCTGACACTCCACTCTCCATTGCTCTGACACTCCACTCTCCATTGCTCTGAAACTCCACTCTCCATTGCTGTGGCACTCCACTCTCCATTGCTCTGACACTCCACTCTCCATTGCTCTGACACTCCATTCTCCATTGCTCTGACACTCCACTCTCCATTGCTCTGACATTCCACTCTCCATCGCTCTGACTCCCGACCCTCTTTCTCTTTGGTACTACACTATCAATTGCTCTGACACTCCACTCTCCATTGCTCTGACACTCTACTCGCCATTCCTCTGATGCTCCACAATCCATAGGTCTGACACTCAACTCTCCATCGCTCTGACACTGCACTCTCCATTGCCCTGACGCTTCACTCTCCATTTTTACGACATTCCAGACGTCCATCGCTCTGACACTGCACTATTCATCACGCTGACACTCCATGCTCCATCGTTGTGACACTCCAGACATCCATCGCTCTGACACTAAACTCTTTATTGGCTGAATCGCCACACAAATCTGCTCTGACACTGCACTTCTCTTTGGTACTCCACTATCCATCGCTCTGACACTCCAAACGCCATCGCTCTGACACTCCACACGCCATCGCTCTGACACTCCACTCTCCATCGCTCTGAAACTCCACACTCCATTGCTCTGACACTCCACTCTCCAACGCTCTGACACTCCACTCTCCATCGCTCTGACACTCCACTCTCCATCGCTCTGACACTCCACTCTCCATTGCTCTGACACTCCACTCTCCATTGCACTGACACTCCAGTCTCCATCACTCTTTCACTCCACTCTGCATTGCTCCAACACTCCACTCTCCATCGCTCTGACACTCCGCTCTCCATCGCTCTGACACTCCGCTCTCCATTGCTCTGAAACTCCATTCTCCATCGCTCCGACACTCCACTCTCCATCGCTCTGACACTCCGCTCTCCATTGCTCTGAAACTCCATTCTCCATCGCTCTGACACTCCACTCTCCATCGCTCTGATCCTCCACACTCTGTCCCAGCTCAGACATTCTGCTATCTATCACTCTGGCACTCCAATTGATGTCACTCTGACAGTCAATTCTATGTTACTCAGACAGTCCACCGTGTGTCGATCTGACACTCCACTCTGTGTCGATCTGACACTCCACTCTTTGTCGATCTGTCTCTCCAGTCGGTGTCGCTCTGACACTCCACTATGTGTCGCTCTGACACTCCACTTTGTGTTGCTCTGACACTCCAATATGTGTCGCTCTGACAGTCGATTCTATGTTGCTCTGACTCTCCACTCTGCATGGCTCTGGCACTCCACTCTCTATCACTCTGACACTCCGCTCTCCATTGCTCTGAAACTCCATTCTCCATCGCTCTGACATTCCACACTCCATTGCTCTGACACTCCACTCTCCATTGGTCTGATACTCCACTCTCCATTGCTCTTACAATCCACTCTCCATTGCTCTGACACTACACTCTGCATTGCTCTGACACTCCACACGCCATCGCTCTGACACTCCATTCTCCATTGCTCTGACACTCCACTCTCCATTGCTCTGACATTCCACTCTCCATCGCTCTGAAACCCGACCATCCTTCTCTTTGGTACTCCACTATCAATCGCTCTGACACTCCACTCATATTGCTCTGACACTCTACTCACCATTCCTCTGATGCTCCACAATCCATAGGTCTGACACTCAACTCTCCATCGCTCTGACACTGCACTCTCCATTGCCCTGAAGCTCCACTCTCCATCATTTCGACATTCCAGACGTCCATCGCTCTGACACTGCACTCCTCATCACGCTAACACTCCATTCTCCATCGATGTGACACTCCAGACATCCATCGCTCTGACACTCAACTCTTTATTGGCTGAATCGCCACACAAATTTGCTCTGACACTGCACTCTCCATCGCTCTGACACTCCACTCTCCATCGCTCTGACACTCCACTCTCCATCGCTCTGACACTCCACTCTCCATCGCTCTGACACTCCACTCTCCATCGCTCTGACACTCCACTCTCCATTGCTCTGACACTCCACTCTCCATTGCACTGACACTCCAGTCTCCATCACACCTTTCACTACACTCTGCATTGCTCCGACACTCCACTCTGCATCGCTCTGACACTCCACTCTCCATCGCTCTGATCCTCCACATTCTGTCCCAGCTCATACATTCTGATCTCTATCACTCTGGCACTCCAATTGATGTCACTCTGACAGTCAATTCTATGTTACTCAGACATTCCACCGTGTGTCGGTCTGACACTTCACTCTGTGTCGATCTGACACTCCACTCTTTGTCGATCTGACACTCCACTCTTTGTCGATCTGACACTCCACTCTTTGTCGATCTGACACTCCACTCTTTGTCGATCTGACACTCCACTATGTGTCGCTCTGACAGTCGATTCTATGTTGCTCTGACTCTCCACTCTGCATGGCTCTGGCACTCCACTCTCTATCACTCTGACACTCCACTCTATGATGCTCTGAGACTCCACTCGAACTCTCTGCCACAATGCTCCCTCTCCCAGTGCTGACACTCTGCCCTGTATTGCTCTGACGCTCCGCTGCCTATCACTCTGACATTCAGCTGCCTATCACTCTGACACTCCAGTCTCAGTTCCAGATCTGACACTCCATTCTATATCATTCTTACAGTGCACTATATTTGGCGTGAAACTCCACTCGATATCGCTCTGACCCACCACTCTGTTTCGTTCTGACATTCCACTCTCCATTGCTCTGACACTCCACTCTCCATTGCTCTGACACTCCGCTCTCCATTGCTCTGAAACTCCACACTCCATCGCTCTGACAATCCACTCTCCATTGCTCTGACACACCACTCTCCATTGCTGTGACACTCCACTCTCCATTGCTCTGACATTCCACTCTCCATCGCTCTGACTCCCGACCCTCCTTCTCTTTGGTACTCCACTATCAATCGCTCTGACTCTCCACTCTCCATTGCTCTGACACTCCACTCTCCATCGCTCCTAACAGTCTGCTCTCTATCACTCTGACACCCGACTATCCATGGCTCTGACACTCCAGTCTCCATTGCTCCGAGAATTCATTCTCCATCGCCCTGACGCTCTACTCTCCATCGCCGTGACACTCCACTCTCCATCGCGCTGAAACTCCACGCCCCATTGCTGAGACACTCCACTCTCCATCATTCTAAAACTCCAATCTCAATTTCTCTGAAACTCCAACCGCATCGTGTCGTCACTTCCCTCTCAATTGCTACGACACTCAACTCTCCATCACTCTGACACTGCACTCTCCATCCCTCTGACACTCTACGCTCCATCGGCTGAATCTCCACACAAATTTGCTCTGACACTCCACTCTCCATCACTCTGAAAATCCACTGTACATCGCACTGACACTGCACTACCCATCACTCTGACGCTCCATCCTCCATCATGCTAACTCTCCACTCTCCATTGCTCTGACTGTCCGCTCTCCATTGCTCCGAAAGCCCATTCTCCATTGCTCTGACACTCTACACTCCGTCACTCTGTCACTTCACTCTCCATAATAGTTTGCTCTGACACTCCACTCTCCATCATTCTGCCACTCCATTCTTCATCACAATGGTATTCCTCTCTCCATTGCACTGACACCCGACCCTCCTTCTCTTTGGTACTCCACTATCCATCGCTCTGACACTCCACACGCCATCGCTCTGACACTCCACACGCCATCGCTCTGACACTCCACTCTCCATCGCTCTGAAACTCCACACTCCATCGCTCTGACACTCCACTCTCCATTGCTCTGACAATCCACTCTCCATTGCTCTGACACTCCACTCTCCATTGCTCTGACACTACACTCTCCATTGCTCTGACACTCCACTCTCCATTGCTCCGACTCCCCATTCTCCATTGCTCTGACACTCCACTCTCCATTGCTCTGACATTCCACTCTCCATCGCTCTGACTCCCGACCCTCCTTCTCTTTGGTACTCCACTATCAATCGCTCTGACACTCCACTCTCCATTGCTCTGACACTCTACTCGCCATTCCTCTGATACTCCACAATCCATAGGTCTGATACTCAACTCTCCATCGCTCTGACACTGCACTCTCCATTGCCCTGACGCTCCACTCTCCATCATTACGACATTCCAGACGTCCATCGCTCTGACACTGCACTCTTCATCACGCTAACACTCCATTCTCCATCGTTGTGACACTCCAGACATCCATCGCTCATCACTCAACTCTTTATTGGCTGAATCGCCTCACATATTTGCTCTGACACTGCACTCTCCATCGCTCTGACACTCCACTATCCACGCTCTGACACCCCAATCTCCATCGCTCTGACACTCCACTCTCCATTGCTCTGACACTCCACTATCCATTGCTCTGACACTCCACTCTCCATCGCACTGACACTCCACTCTCCATCGCACTGACACTCCACTCTCCATTGCTCTGACACTCCACTCTCCATTGCACTGACACTCCACTCTCCATGGCGCTGACACTCCAGTCTTCATCACTCTTTCACTCCACTCTGCATTGCTCCGACACTCCACTCTCCATCGCTCTGACACTCCGCTCTCCATTGCTCTGAAACTGCATTCTCCATCGCTCCGACACTCCACTCTCCATCGCTCTGACACTCCACTCTCCATCGCTCTGATCCTCCACACTCTGTCCCAGCTCAGACATTCTGCTCTCTATCACTCTGGCACTCCAATTGATGTCACTCTGACAGTCAATTCTATGTTACTCAGACAGTCCACCGGGTGTCGATCTGACACTCCATTGTGTGTCGATCTGACACTCCACTCTTTGTCGATCTGACACTCCACTCGGTGTCGCTCTGACACGCCACTTTGTGTCCCTCTGACACTCCACTATGTGTCGCTCTGACAGTCGATTCTATGTTGCTCTGACTCTCCACTCTGCATGGCTCTGGCACTCCACTCTCTATCACTCTGACACTCCACTCTATGACGCTCTGAGGCTCCACTCTCTAACTGTCTGACACACTGCTCCCTGTCCCAGTGCTGACACTATGCCCTGTATTGCTCTGACTCTCCACTGCCTATCACTCTGACATTCAGCTGCCTATCACTCTGACACTCCAGTCTCAGTTCCAGATCTGACACTCAATTCTATATCACTCTTACAGTGCGCTCTATTTGGCTGTGAAACTCCACTCAATATCGCTCTGACCCACCACTCTGTTTCGTTCTGACTCTCCACTCTCCATCGGTCTTACACTCCACTCTCCATCGCTCTGACACTCCACTCTCCATTGCTCTGACACTCCACTCTCCATTGCTCTGACACTCCACTCTCCATTGCTCTGATACTCCACTCTCCATTGCTCTGACACTCCACACGCCATCGCTCTGACACTCCACACGCCATCGCTCTGACACGCCACTCTCCATCGCTCTGAAACTCCAAACTCCATCGCTCTGACACTCCACTCTCCATTGCTCTGAATCTCCACTCTCCATTGCTCTGACACTCCACTCTCCATTGCTCTGACAAACCACTCTCCATTGCTCTGACACTCCACTCTCCATTGCTCTGACACTCCACTCTCCATCGCTCTGACACACCACTCTCCATCGCTCTGACAATCAACTCTCCATTGCTCTGACACTCCACTCTCCATTGCTCTGATAATCCACTCTCCATTGCTCTGATACTCCACTCTCCATTGCTCTGACACTCCACTCTCCGTTGCTCTGACACTCCACTCTCCATTGCTCTGACAATCCACACACCATCGCTCTGACACTCCACACGCCATGGCTCTGACACGCCACTCTCCATCGCTCTGAAACTCCACACTCCATCGCTCTGACACTCCGCTCTCCATTGCTCTGAAACTCCATTCTCCATCGCTCTGACATTCCACTCTCCATTGCTCTGACACTCCACTCTCCATTGGTCTGATACTCCACTCTCCATTGCTCTGACAATCCACTCTCCATTGCTCTGACACTCCACACGCCATCGCTCTGACAGTCCACACGCCATCGCTCTGACACGCCACTCTCATTCGCTCTGACACTCCACTCTCCATCGCTCTGAAACTCCACACTCCATCGCTCTGACACTCCACTCTCCATTGCTCTGACACTCCACCCTCCATTGCTCTGACACTCCACTCTCCATTGCTCTGACACTCCACTCTCCATTGCTCTGACATTCCACTCTCCATCGCTCTGACTCCCGACCCTCCTTCTCTTTGGTACTCCACTATCAATCGCTCTGACACTCCACTCATATTGCTCTGACACTCTACTCACCATTCCTCTGATGCTCCACAATCCATAGGTCTGACACTCAACTCTCCATCGCTCTGACACTGCACTCTCCATTGCCCTGATGCTCCACTCTCCATCATTTCGACATTCCAGACGTCCATCGCTCTGACACTGCACTTTTCATCACGGTAACACTCCATTCTCCATCGTTATGACACTCCAGACATCCATCGCTCTGACACTCAACTCTTTATTGGCTGAATCGCCACACAAATTTGCTCTGACACTGCACTCTCCATCGCTCTTACACTCCACTCTCCATCGCTCTTACACTCCACTCTCCATCGCTCTGACATTCCACTCTCCATCGCTCTGACACTCCACTCTCCATCGCTCTGACACTCCACTCTCCATCGCTCTGACACTCCACTCTCCATCGCTCTGACAACCCACTCTCCATTGCTCTGACACTCCACTCTCCATTGCTCTGACACTCCACTCTCCATCGCTCTGATCCTCCACATTCTGTCCCAGCTCATACATTCTGATCTCTATCACTCTGGCACTCCAATTGATGTCACTCTGACAGTCAATTCTATGTTACTCAGACATTCCACCGTGTGTCGGTCTGACACTTCACTCTGTGTCGATCTGACACTCCACTCTTTGTCGATCTGACACTCCACTCTTTGTCGATCTGACGCTCCACTATGTGTCGCTCTGACACTCCACTATGTGTTGCTCTGACACTCCACTATGTGTCGCTCTGACAGTCGATTCTATGTTGCTCTGACTCTCCACTCTGCATGGCTCTGGCACTCCACTCTCTATCACTCTGACACTCCACTCTATGATGCTCTGAGACTCCACTCTAACTCTCTGCCACAATGCTCCCTGTCCCAGTGCTGACACTCTGCCCTGTATTGCTCTGACGCTCCGCTGCCTATCACTCTGACACTCCAGTCTCAGTTCCAGATCTGACACTCCATTCTATATCATTCTTACAATGCGCTCTATTTGGCGTGAAACTCCACTCGATATCGCTCTGACCCACCACTCTGTTTCGTTCTGACATTCCACTCTCCATTGCTCTGACATTCCACTCTCCATTGCTCTGACACACCACTCTCCATTGCTGTGACACTCCACTCTCCATTGCTCTGACATTCCACTCTCCATCGCTCTGACTCCCGACCCTCCTTCTCTTTGGTACTCCACTATCAATCGCTCTGACTCTCCACTCTCCATTGCTCTGACACTCCACTCTCCATCGCTCCTAACAGTCTGCTCTCTATCACTCTGACACCCGACTATCCATGGCTCTGACACTCCAGTCTCCATTGCTCCGAGAATTCATTATCCATCACCCTGACGCTCTACTCTCCATCGCCGTGACACTCCACTCTCCATCGCGCTGAAACTCCATGCCCCATTGCTGAGACACTCCACTCTCCATCATTCTAAAACTCCAATCTCAATTTCTCTGAAACTCCAACCGCATCGTTCCGTCACTTCCCTCTCAATTGCTACGACACTCAACTCTCCATCACCCTGACACTGCACTCTCCATCCCTCTGACACTCTACGCTCCATCGGCTGAATCTCCACACAAATTTGCTCTGACACTCCACTCTCCATCACTCTGAAAATCCACTGTCCATCGCACTGACACTGCACTACCCATCACTCTGACACTCCATCCTCCATCATGCTAACTCTCCACTCTCCATTGCTCTGACTGTCCGCTCTCCATTGCTCCGAAAGCCCACTCTCCATTGCTCTGACACTACTCTCCGTCACTCTGTCACTTCACTCTCCATAAAAGTTTGCTCTGACACTCCACTCTCCATCATTCTGCCACTCCATTCTTCATCACAATGGTATTCCTCTCTCCATTGCACTGACACCCGACCCTCCTTCTCTTTGGTACTCCACTATCCATCGCTCTGACACTCCACACGCCATCGCTCTGACACTCCACACGCCATCGCTCTGACACTCCACTCTCCATCGCTCTGAAACTCCACACTCCATCGCTCTGACACTCCACTCTCCATTGCTCTGACACTCCACTCTCCATTGCTCTGACACTCCACTCTCCATTGCTCTGACACTACACTCTCCATTGCTCTGACACTCCACTCTCCATTGCTCTGACTCTCCATTCTCCATTGCTCTGACACTCCACTCTCCATCGCTCCTAACAGTCTGCTCTCTATCACTCTGACACCCGACTATCCATGGCTCTGACACTCCAGTCTCCATTGCTCTGAGAATTCATTATCCATCACCCTGACGCTCTACTCTCCATCGCCGTGACACTCCACTCTCCATCGCGCTGAAACTCCACGCCCCATTGCTGAGACACTCCACTCTCCATCATTCTAAAACTCCAATCTCAATTTCTCTGAAACTCCAACCGCATCGTTCCGTCACTTCCCTCTCAATTGCTACGACACTCAACTCTCCATCGCTCTGACTCCCGACCCTCCTTCTCTTTGATACTCCACTATCAATCGCTCTGACACTCCACTCTCCATTGCTCTGACACTCTACTCGCCATTCCTCTGATGCTCCACAATCCATAGGTCTGATACTCAACTCTCCATCGCTCTGAAACTGCACTCTCCTTTGCCCTGACGCTCCACTCTCCATCATTACGACATTCCAGACGTCCATCGCTCTGACACTGCACTCTTCATCACGCTAAACAATCCATTCTCCATCGTTGTGACACTCCAGACATCCATCGCTCATCACTCAACTCTTTATTGGCTGAATCGCCTCACATATTTGCTCTGACACTGCACTCTCCATCACTCTTTCACTCCACTCTGCATTGCTCCGACACTCCACTCTCCATCGCTCTGACACTCCGCTCTCCATTGCTCTGAAACTGCATTCTCCATCGCTCCGACACTCCACTCTCCATCGCTCTGACACTCCACTCTCCATCGCTCTGACACTCCGCTCTCCATTGCTCTGAAACTCCATTCTCCATCGCTCTGACACTCCACTCTCCATCGCTCTGATCCTCCACACTCTGTCCCAGCTCAGATATTCTGCTCTCTATCACTCTGGCACTCCAATTGATGTGACTCTGACAGTCAATTCTATGTTACTCAGACAGTCCACCGGGTGTCGATCTGACACTCCACTGTGTGTCGATCTGACACTCCACTCTGTGTCGATCTGACACTCCACTCTTTGTCGTTCTGACACTCCACTCGGTGTCGCTCTGACACGCCACTTTGTGTCGCTCTGACACTCCACTATGTGTCGCTCTGACAGTCGATTCTATGTTGCTCTGACTCTCCACTCTGCATGGCTCTGGCACTCCACTCCCTATCACTCTGACACTCCACTCTATGACGCTCTGAGGCTCCACTCTCTAACTGTCTGACACACTGCTCCCTGTCCCAGTGCTGACACTATGCCCTGTATTGCTCTGACTCTCCACTGCCTATCACTCTGACACTCCAGTCTCAGTTCCAGATCTGACACTCAATTCTATATCACTCTTACAGTGCGCTCTATTTGGCTGTGAAACTCCACTCAATATCGCTCTGACCCACCACTCTGTTTCGTTCTGACTCTCCACTCTCCATCGCTCTGACACTCTACTCTCCATCGGTCTTACACTCCACTCTCCATCGCTCTGACACTCCACTCTCCATCGCTCTGACAATCCGCTCTCCATTGCTCTGACACTCCACTCTCCATTGCTCTGATAATCCACTCTCCATTGCTCTGATACTCCACTCTCCATTGCTCTGACACTCCACACGCCATCGCTCTGACACTCCACACGCCATCGCTCTGACACGCCACTCTCCATCGCTCTGAAACTCCACAATCCATCGCTCTGACACTCCACTCTCCATTGCTCTGTATCTCCACTCTCCATTGCTCTGACACTCCACTCTCCATTGCTCTGACACTCCACTCTCCATTGCACTGACACTCCACTCTCCATTGCTCTGACACTCCACACGCCATCGCTCTGACACTCCACACGCCATCGCTCTGACACGCCACTCTCCATCGCTCTGAAACTCCACACTCCATCTCTCTGACACTCCACTCTCCATTGCTCTGAATCTCCACTCTCCATTGCTCTGACACTCCACTCTCCATTGCTCTGACACACCACTCTCCATTGCTCTGACACTCCACTCTCCATTGCTCTGACACTCCACTCTCCATCGCTCTGACACTCCACTCTCCATCGCTCTGACAATCAACTCTCCATTGCTCTGACACTCCACTCTCCATTGCTCTGATAATCCACTCTCCATTGCTCTGATACTCCACTCTCCATTGCTCTGACACTCCACTCTCCGTTGCTCTGACACTCCACTCTCCATTGCTCTGACAATCCACACGCCATCGCTCTGACACTCCACACGCCATCGCTCTGACACGCCACTCTCCATCGCTCTGAAACTCCACACTCCATCGCTCTGACACTCCGCTCTCCATTGCTCTGACACTCCACTCTCCATTGCTCTGACACTCCACTCTCCATTGGTCTGATACTCCACTCTCCATTGCTCTGACAATCCACTCTCCATTGCTCTGACACTCCACACGCCATCGCTCTGACAGTCCACATGCCATCGCTCTGACACGCCACTCTCATTCGCTCTGACACTCCACTCTCCATCGCTCTGAAACTCCACACTCCATCGCTCTGACACTCCACTCTCCATTGCTCTGACACTCCACCCTCCATTGCTCTGACACTCCACTCTCCATTGCTCTGACACTCCACTCTCCATTGCTCTGACACTCCACTCTCCATTGCTCTGACATTCCACTCTCCATCGCTCTGACTCCCGACCCTCCTTCTCTTTGGTACTCCACTATCAATCGCTCTGACACTCCACTCATATTGCTCTGACACTCTACTCACCATTCCTCTGTTGCTCCACAATCCATAGGTCTGACACTCAACTCTCCATCGCTCTGACACTGCACTCTCCATTGCCCTGACGCTCCACTCTCCATCATTTCGACATTCCAGACGTCCATCGCTCTGACACTGCACTCCTCATCACGCTAACACGCCATTCTCCATCGATGTGACACTCCAGACATCCATCGCTCTGACACTCAACTCTTTATTGGCTGAATCGCCACACAAATTTGCTCTGACACTGCACTCTCCATCGCTCTGACACTCCACTCTCCATCGCTCTGACACTCCACTCTCCATCGCTCTGACATTCCACTCTCCATCGCTCTGACACTCCACTCTCCATCGCTCTGACACTCCACTCTCCATCGCTCTGACAACCCACTCTCCATTGCTCTGACACTCCACTCTCCATTGCTCTGACACTCCACTCTCCATCGCTCTGACACTCCACTCTCCATCGCTCTGACAATCAACTCTCCATTGCTCTGACACTCCACTCTCCATTGCTCTGATAATCCACTCTCCATTGCTCTGATACTCCACTCTCCATTGCTCTGACACTCCAGTCTCCGTTGCTCTGAAACTCCACTCTCCATTGCTCTGACAATCCACACGCCATCGCTCTGACACTCCACACGCCATCGCTCTGACACGCCACTCTCCATCGCTCTGAAACTCCACACTCCATCGCTCTGACACTCCGCTCTCCATTGCTCTGAAACTCCATTCTCCATCGCTCTGACATTCCACTCTCCACTGCTCTGACACTCCAGTCTCCATTGCACTGACACTCCAGTCTCCATCACTCTTTCACTCCACTCTGCATTGCTCCGACACTTCACTCTGCATCGCTCTGACACTCCACTCTCCATCGCTCTGATCCTCCACATTCTGTCCCAGCTCATACATTCTGATCTCTATCACTCTGGCACTCCAATTGATGTCACTCTGACAGTCAATTCTATGTTACTCAGACAGTCCACCGTGTGTCGATCTGACATTCCACTCTGTGTCGATCTGACACTCCACTCTTTGTCGATCTGACACTCCACTCGGTGTCGCTCTGACACTCCACTATGTGTCGCTCTGAGACTCCACTCGGTGTCGCTCTGACACTCCACTACTTGTCGCTCTGACAGTCGATTCTATGTTGCTCTGACTCTCCACTCTGCATGGCTCTGGCACTCCACTCTCTATCACTCTGACACTCCACTCTATGAATCTCTGAGACTCCACTCTCTAACTGTCTGACACACTGCTCCCTGTCCCAGTGCTGACACTCTGCCCTGTATTGCTCTGACTCTCCGCTGCATATCACTCTGACATTCAGCTGCCTATCACTCTGACACTCCAGTCTCAGTTCCAGATCTGACACTCCATTCTATATCACTCTTACAGTGCGCTCTATTTGGCTGTGAAACTCCACTCGATATTGCTCTGACCCACCACTCTGTTTCGTTCTGACACTCCACTCTCACTCGCTCTGACACTCCACTCTCCATCGCTCTGACACTCCACTCTCCATTGCTCTGACACCAGGCCCTCCATCGCTCTGAAACGCCTCTCTCCATTGCTCTGACACTCCACTCTCCATTGCTCTGACACTCCGCTCTCCGTTGCTCTGAAACTCCACACTCCATCGCTCTGACAATCCACTCTCCATTGCTCTGACACACCACTCTCCATTGCTGTGACACTCCACTCTCCATTGCTCTGAGATTCCACTCTCCATCGGTCTGACTCCCGACCCTCCTTCTCTTTGGTACTCCACTATCAATCGCTCTGACACTCCACTCTCCATCCCTCTGACACTCTACTCTCCATCGGCTGAATCTCCACACAAATTTGCTCTGACACTCCACTCTCCATCACTCTGAAAATCCACTGTCCATCGCACTGACACTGCACTTCCCATCACTCTGACACTCCATCCTCCATCATGCTAACTCTTCAATCTCCATCGCTCTGACTGTCCGCTCTCCATTGCTCCAACAGCCCACTCTCCATTGCTCTGACACTCAACTTTCTGTCACTCTGTCACTTCACTCTCCGTAAAAATTTGCTCTGACACTCCACTCTCCATCATTCTGCCACTCCATTCTTCATCACACTGGTATTCCTCTCTCCATTGCTCTGACACCCGACCCTCCTTCTCTTTGGTACTCCACTATCCATTGCTCTGACACTCCACATGCCATCGCTCTAACACTCCACATGCCATCGCTCTGACACTCCACTTTCCATCGCTCTGAAACTCCACACTCCATCGCTCTGACACTCCACTCTCCATTGCTCTGACACTCCACTCTCCATTGCTCTGACACTCCATTCTCCATTGCTCTGACACTCCATTCTCCATTGCTCTGAAACTCCACTCTCCATTGCTCTGAAATTCCACTCTCCATCGCTCTGACTCCCGAACCTCCTTCTCTTTGGTACTACACTATCAATTGCTCTGACACTCCACTCTCCATTGCGCTGACACTCTACTAGCCATTCCTCTGATGCTCCACAATCCATAGGTCTGACACTCAACTCTCCATCGCTCTGACACTGCACTCTCCATTGCCCTGACGCTTCACTCTCCATGATTACGACATTCCAGACGTCCATCGCTCTGACACTGCACTATTCATCACGCTGACACTCCATGCTCCATCGTTGTGACACTCCAGACATCCATCGCTCTGACACTAAACACTTTATTGGCTGAATCACCACACAAATTTGCTCTGACACTGCACTCTCCATCGCTCTGACACTGCACTCTCCATCGCTCTGACACTCCACTCTCCATCGCTCTGACACTCCACTCTCCATGGCTCTGACACTCCACTCTCCATGGCTCTGACAGTCCAATCTCCATTGCTCTGAAACTCCACTCTCCATTGCACTGACACTCCAGTCTCCATCACTCTTTCACTCCACTCTGCATTGCTCCAACACTCAACACTTCCTCGCTCTGACACTCCGCTCTCCATCGCTCTGACACTCCGCTCTCCATTGCTCTGAAACTCCATTCTCCATCGCTCCGACACTCCATTCTCCATCGCTCTGACACTCCGCTCTCCATTGCTCTGAAACTCCATTCTCCATCGCTCTGACACTCCACTCTCCATCGCTCTGATCCTCCACACTCTGTCCCAGCTCAGACATTCAGCTCTCTATCACTCTGGCACTCCAATTGATGTCACTCTGACAGTCAATTCTATGTTACTCAGACAGTCCACCGTGTGTCGATCTGACACTCCACTCTTTGTCGATCTGACACTCCACTCTTTGTCGATCTGACTCTCCAGTCGGTGTCGCTCTGACACTCCACTATGTGTCGCTCTGACACTCCACTATGTGTCGCTCTGACAGTCGATTCTTTGTTGCTCTGACTCTCCACTCTGCATGGCTCTGGCACTGCACTCTCTATCACTCTGACACTCCACTCTATGACGCTCTGAGGCTCCACTCTCTAACTGTCTGACACACTGCTCCCTGTCCCAGTGCTGACACTATGCCCTGTATTGCTCTGACTCTCCGCTGCCTATCACTCTGACATTCAGCTGCCTATCACTCTGACACTCCAGTCTCAGTTCCAGATCTGACACTCAATTCTATATCACTCTTACAGTGCGCTCTATTTGGCTGTGAAACTCCACTCAATATCGCTCTGACCCACCACTCTGTTTCGTTCTGACACTCCACTCTCCATCGCTCTGACACTCCACTCTCCATGGCTCTGACACTCCACTCTCCATGGCTCTGACACTCCACTCTCCATGGCTCTGACACTCCACTCTCCATCGCTCTGACACTCCACTCTCCATCGATGTGACACTCCACTCTCCATCGCTCTGACACTCCACTCTCCATTGCTCTGACATTCCACTCTCCATTGCACTGACACTCCAGTCTCCATCACTCTTTCACTCCATTCTGCATTGCTCCAACACTCAACTCTCCATCGCTCTGACACTCCGCTCTCCATCGCTCTGACACTCCGCTCACCATTGCTCTGAAACTCCATTCTCCATCGCTCCGACACTCCATTCTCCATCGCTCTGACACTCCGCTCTCCATTGCTCTGAAACTCCATTCTCCATCGCTCTGACACTCCACTCTCCATCGCTCTGATCCTCCACACTCTGTCCCAGCTCAGACATTCTGCTCTCTATCACTCTGGCACTCCAATTGATGTCACTCTGACAGTCAATTCTATGTTACTCAGACAGTCCACCGTGTGTCGATCTGACACTCCACTCTTTGTCGATCTGACACTCCACTCTTTGTCGATCTGACTCTCCAGTCGGTGTCGCTCTGACACTCCACTATGTGTCGCTCTGACACTCCACTATGTGTCGCTCTGACAGTCGATTCTTTGTTGCTCTGACTCTCCACTCTGCATGGCTCTGGCACTGCACTCTCTATCACTCTGACACTCCACTCTATGACGCTCTGAGGCTCCACTCTCTAACTGTCTGACACACTGCTCCCTGTCCCAGTGCTGACACTATGCCCTGTATTGCTCTGACTCTCCGCTGCCTATCACTCTGACATTCAGCTGCCTATCACTCTGACACTCCAGTCTCAGTTCCAGATCTGACACTTAATTCTATATCACTCTTACAGTGCGCTCTATTTGGCTGTGAAACTCCACTCAATATCGCTCTGACCCACCACTCTGTTTCGTTCTGACACTCCACTCTCCATCGCTCTGACACTCTACTCTCCATCGGTCTTACACTCCACTCTCCGTCGCTCTGACAATCCACTCTCCATTGCTCTGACACTCCACTCTCCATTGCTCTGATAATCCACTCTCCATTGCTCTGATACTCCACTCTCCAGTGCTCTGACACTCCACTCTCCATTGCACTGACACTCCACTCTCCATTGCTCTGACACTCCACACGCCATCGCTCTGACACTCCACTCTCCATTGCTCTGATAATCCACTCTCCATTGCTCTGATACTCCACTCTCCATTGCTCTGACACTCCACTCTCCGTTGCTCTGACACTCCACTCTCCGTTGCTCTGACACTCCACTCTCCATTGCTCTGACAATCCACACGCCATCGCTCTGACACTCCACACGAAATCGCTCTGACACGCCACTCTCCATCGCTCTGAAACTCCACACTCCATCGCTCTGACACTCCGCTCTCCATTGCTCTGAAACTCCATTCTCCATCGCTCTGACATTCCACTCTCCATTGCTCTGAAACTCCACAATCCATTGGTCTGATACTCCACTCTCCATTGCTCTGACACTCCACTCTCCATTGCTCTGACACTCCACACGCCATCGCTCTGACAGTCCACACGCCATCGCTCTGACACGCCACTCTCATTCGCTCTGACACTCCACTCTCCATCGCTCTGAAACTCCACACTCCATCGCTCTGACACTCCACTCTCCATTGCTCTGACACTCCACCCTCCATTGCTCTGACACTCCACTCTCCATTGCTCTGACACTCCACTCACCATTGCTCTGACACTCCATTCTCCATTGCTCTGACACTCCACTCTCCATTGCTCTGAAATTCCACTCTCCATCGCTCTGACACCCGACCCTCCTTCTCTTTGGTACTCCACTATCAATCGCTCTGACACTCCACTCATATTGCTCTGACACTCTACTCACCATTCCTCTGATGCTCCACTTTCCATAGGTCTGACACTGAACTCTCCATCGCTCTGACACTGCACTCTCCATTGCCCTGACGCTCCACTCTCCATCATTTTGACATTCCAGACGTCCATCGATCTGACACTGCACTCCTCATCACGCTCACACTCCATTCTCCATCGATGTGACACTCCAGACATCCATCGCTCTGACACTCAACTCTTTATTGGCTGAATCGCCACACAAATTTGCTCTGACACTGCACTCTCCATCGCTCTGACACTCTACTCTCCATCGGTCTTACACTCCACTCTCCGTCGCTCTGACAATCCACTCTCCATTGCTCTGACACTCCACTCTCCATTGCTCTGATAATCCACTCTCCATTGCTCTGATACTCCACTCTCCAGTGCTCTGACACTCCACTCTCCATTGCACTGACACTCCACTCTCCATTGCTCTGACACTCCACACGCCATCGCTCTGACACTCCACTCTCCATTGCTCTGATAATCCACTCTCCATTGCTCTGATACTCCACTCTCCATTGCTCTGACACTCCACTCTCCGTTGCTCTGACACTCCACTCTCCGTTGCTCTGACACTCCACTCTCCATTGCTCTGACAATCCACACGCCATCGCTCTGACACTCCACACGAAATCGCTCTGACACGCCACTCTCCATCGCTCTGAAACTCCACACTCCATCGCTCTGACACTCCGCTCTCCATTGCTCTGAAACTCCATTCTCCATCGCTCTGACATTCCACTCTCCATTGCTCTGAAACTCCACAATCCATTGGTCTGATACTCCACTCTCCATTGCTCTGACACTCCACTCTCCATTGCTCTGACACTCCACACGCCATCGCTCTGACAGTCCACACGCCATCGCTCTGACACGCCACTCTCATTCGCTCTGACACTCCACTCTCCATCGCTCTGAAACTCCACACTCCATCGCTCTGACACTCCACTCTCCATTGCTCTGACACTCCACCCTCCATTGCTCTGACACTCCACTCTCCATTGCTCTGACACTCCACTCACCATTGCTCTGACACTCCATTCTCCATTGCTCTGACACTCCACTCTCCATTGCTCTGAAATTCCACTCTCCATCGCTCTGACACCCGACCCTCCTTCTCTTTGGTACTCCACTATCAATCGCTCTGACACTCCACTCATATTGCTCTGACACTCTACTCACCATTCCTCTGATGCTCCACTTTCCATAGGTCTGACACTGAACTCTCCATCGCTCTGACACTGCACTCTCCATTGCCCTGACGCTCCACTCTCCATCATTTTGACATTCCAGACGTCCATCGATCTGACACTGCACTCCTCATCACGCTCACACTCCATTCTCCATCGATGTGACACTCCAGACATCCATCGCTCTGACACTCAACTCTTTATTGGCTGAATCGCCACACAAATTTGCTCTGACACTGCACTCTCCATCGCTCTGACACTCCACTCTCCATCGCTCTGACATTCCACTCTCCATCGCTCTGACACTCCATTCTCCATCGCTCTGACACTCCGCTCTCCATTGCTCTGAAACTCCATTCTCCATCGCTCTGACAGTCCACTCTCCATCGCTCTGATCCTCTACACTCTGTCCCAGCTCAGACATTCTGCTCTCTATCACTCTGGCACTCCAATTGATGTCACTCTGACAGTCAATTCTATGTTACTCAGACAGTCCACCGTGTGTCGATCTGACACTCCACTCTTTGTCGATCTGACACTCCACTCGTTGTCGATCTGACACTGCATTCAGTGTCGATCTGAGACTCCACTCGGTGTCGATCTGACTCTCCAGTCGTTGTCGCTCTGACATTCCACTATGTGTCGCTCTGACACTCCACTATGTTTCGCTCTGACAGTCGATTCTTTGTTGCTCTGACTCTCCACTCTGCATGACTCTGGCACTCCACTCTCTATCACTCTGACACTCCACTCTATGACGCTCTGAGGCTCCACTCTCTAACTGTCTGACACACTGCTCCCTGTCCCAGTGATGACACTATGCCCTGTATTGCTCTGACTTCCGCTGCCTATCACTCTGACATTCAGCTGCCTATCACTCTGACACTCCAGTCTCAGTTCCAGATCTGACACTCAATTCTATATCACTCTTACAGTGCGCTCTATTTGGTTGTGAAACTCCACTCAATATCACTCTGACCCACCACTCTGTTTCGTTCTGACACTCCACTCTCCATCGCTCTGACACTTTACTCTCCATCGATCTTACACTCCACTCTCCATCGCTCTGAAACTCCACTCTCCATACGCTCTGACAATCCACTCTCCATTGCTCTGACACTCCACTCTCCATTGCTCTGACACTCCACTCTCCATTGCACTGACACTCCACACGCCATCGCTCTGACACTCCACACGCCATCGCTCTGACACTCCACACGCCATCGCTCTGACACGCCACTCTCCATCGCTCTGGAACTCCACACTCCATCGCTCTGACACTCCACTCTCCATTGCTCTGAATCTCCACTCTCCATTGCTCTGACACTCCACTCTCACTCGCTCTGACTCTCCACTCTCCATCGCTCTGACACTCCACTCTCCATCGCTCTGACACCAGGCCCTCCATCGCTCTGAAACGCCACTCTCCATTGCTCTGACACTCCACTCTCCATTGCTCTGACACTCCGCTCTCCGTTGCTCTGAAACTCCACACTCCATCGCTCTGACAATCCACTCTCCATTGCCCTGACAATCCACTCTCCATTGCTCTGACACACCACTCTCCATTGCTGTGACACTCCACTCTCCATTGCTCTGAGAGTCCACTCTCCATCGCTCTGACTCCCGACCCTCCTTCTCTTTGGTACTCCACTATCAATCGCTCTGACACTCCACTATCCATCCCTCTGACACTCTACTCTCCATCGGCTGAATCTGCACACAAATTTGCTCTGACACTCCACTCTCCATCACTCTGAAAATCCACTGTCCATCGCACTGACACTGCACTTCCCATCACTCTGACACTCCATCCTCCATCATGCTAACTCTCCACTCTCCATCGCTCTGACTGTCCGCTCTCCATTGCTCCGAAAGCCCACTCTCCGTTGCTCTGACACTCAACTTTCCGTCACTCTGTCACTTCACTCTCCGTAAAAATTTGCTCTGACACTCCACTCTCCATCATTCTGCCACTCCATTCTTCATCACACTGGTATTCCTCTCTCCATTGCTCTGACACCCGACCCTCCTTCTCTTTGGTACTCCACTATCCATTGCTCTGACACTCCACATGCCATCGCTCTAACACTCCACATGCCATCGCTCTGACACTCGACTTTCCATCGCTCTGAAACTCCACATTCCATCGCTCTGACACTCCACTCTCCATTGCTCTGACACTCCACTCTCCATTGCTCTGACACTCCACTCTCCATTGCTGTGACACTCCACTCTCCATTGCTCCGAAATTCCACTCTCCATCGCTCTGACTCCAGACCCTCCTTCTCTTTGGTACTACACTATCAATTGCTCTGACACTCCACTCTCCATTGCTCTGACACTCTACTAGCCATTCCTCTGATGCTCCACAATCCATAGGTCTGACACTCAACTCTCCATCGCTCTGACACTGCACTCTCCATTGCCCTGACGCTTCACTCTCCATGATTACGACATTCCAGACGTCCATCGCTCTGACACTGCCCTCTTCATCACGCTGACACTCCATGCACCATCGTTGTGACACTCCAGACATCCATCGCTCTGACACTAAACTCTTTATTGGCTGAATCGCCACACAAATTTGCTCTGACACTGCACTCTCCATCGCTCTGACACTGCACTCTCCATCGCTCTGACACTCCACTATCCATCGCTCTGACACTCCACTCTCCATGGCTCTGACACTCCACTCTCCATGGCTCTGACACTCCACTTTCCATCGCTCTGACACTCCACTCTCCATCGCTCTGACACTCCACTCTCCATCGCTCTGACACTCCACTCTCCATTGCTCTGACACTGCACTCTCCATTGCACTGACCCTCCAGTCTCCATCACTCTTTCACTCCACTCTGCATTGCTCCAACACTCCACTCTCCATCGCTCTGACACTCCGCTCTCCATCGCTCTGACACTCCGCTCTCCATTGCTCTGAAACTCCATTCTCCATCGCTCCGAAACTCCATTCTCCATCGCTCTGACACTCCGCTCTCCATTGCTCTGAAACTCCATTCTCCATCGCTCTGACACTCCACTCTCCATCGCTCTGATCCTCCACACTCTGTCCCAGCTCAGACATTCTGCTCTCTATCACTCTGGCACTCCAATTGATGTCACTCTGACAGTCAATTCTATGTTACTCAGACAGTCCACCGTGTGTCGATCTGACACTCCACTCTTTGTCGATCTGACACTCCACTCTTTGTCGATCTGACTCTCCAGTCGGTGTCGCTCTGACACTCCACTATGTGTCGCTCTGACACTCCACTATGTGTTGCTCTGACACTCCACTATGTGTCGCTCTGACAGTCGATTCTATGTTGCTCTGACTCTCCACTCTGCATGGCTCTGGCTCCACTCTCTATCACTCTGACACTCCACTCTATGACGCTCTGAGGCTCCACTCTCTAACTGTCTGACACACTGCTCCCTGTCCCAGTGCTGACACTATGCCCTGTATTGCTCTGACTCTCCGCTGCCTATCACTCTGACATTCAGCTGCCTATCACTCTGACACTCCAGTCTCAGTTCCAGATCTGACACTCCATTCTATATCACTCTTACAGTGCGCTCTATTTGGCTGTGAAACTCCACTCAATATCGCTCTGACCCACCACTCTGTTTCGTTCTGACACTCCACTCTCCATCGCTCTGACACTCCACTCTCCATCGCTCTGACATTCCACTCTCCATTGCTCTGACACTCCACTCTCCATTGGTCTGATACTCCACTCTCCATTGCTCTGACAATCCACTCTCCATTGCTCTGACACTACACTCTGCATTGCTCTGACACTCCACACGCCATCGCTCTGACAGTCCACACGCCATCGCTCTGACACGCCACTCTCATTCGCTCTGACACTCCACTCTCCATCGCTCTGACACTCCACTCTCCATTGCTCTGACACTCCACTCTCCATTGCTCTGACACTCCACTCTCCATTGCTCTGACACTCCACTCTCCATTGCTCTGACACTCCACTCTCCGTTGCTCTGACACTCCATTCTCCTTTGCTCTGACACTCCACTCTCCATTGCTCTGACATTCCACTCTCCATCGCTCTGACACCCGACCATCCTTCTCTTTGGTACTCCACTATCAATCGCTCTGACACTCCACTCATATTGCTCTGACACTCTACTCACCATTCCTCTGATGCTCCACAATCCATAGGTCTGACACTCAACTCTCCATCGCTCTGACAATGCACTCTCCATTGCCCTGACGCTCCACTCTCCATCATTTCGACATTCCAGACGTCCATCGCTCTGACACTGCACTCCTCATCACGCTAACACTCCATTCTCCATCGATGTGACACTCCAGACATCCATCGCTCTGACACTCAACTCTTTATTGGCTGAATCGCCACACAGATTTGCTCTGACACTGCACTCTCCATCGCTCTGACACTCCACTCTCCATCGCTCTGACACTCCACTCTCCATCGCTCTGACACTCCACTCTCCATCGCTCTGACACTCCACTCTCCATCGCTCTGACACTCCACTCTCCATTGCTCTGACACTCCACTCTCCATTGCACTGATCCTCCACATTCTGTCCCAGCTCATACATTCTGATCTCTATCACTCTGGCACTCCAATTGATGTCACTCTGACAGTCAATTCTATGTTACTCAGACATTCCACCGTGTGTCGGTCTGACACTTCACTCTGTGTCGATCTGACACTCTACTCTTTGTCGATCTGACACTCCACTCTTTGTCGATCTGACACTCCACTATGTGTCGCTCTGACAGTCGATTCTATTGTTGCTCTGACTCTCCACTCTGCATGGCTCTGGCACTCCACTCTCTATCACTCTGACACTCCACTCTATGATGGTCTGAGACTCCACTCTAACTCTCTGCCACACTGCTCCCTGTCCCAGTGCTGACACTCTGCCCTGTATTGCTCTGACGCTCCACTGCCTATCACTCTGACATTCAGCTGCCTATCACTCTGACACTCCAGTCTCAGTTCCAGATCTGACACTCCATTCTACATCATTCTTACAGTGCGCTCTATTTGGCTGTGAAACTCCACTCGATATCGCTCTGACCCACCACTCTGTTTCGTTCTGAAACTCCACTCTCCATTGCTCTGACACTCCACTCTCCATTGCTCTGACACACCGCTCTCCATTGCTCTGAAACTCCACACTCCATCGCTCTGACAATCCACTCTCCATTGCTCTGACACACCACTCTCCATTGCTGTGACACTCCACTCTCCATTGCTCTGACATTCCACTCTCCATTGCTCTGAAATTCCACTCTCCATCGCTCTGACTCCCGACCCTCCTTCTCTTTGGTACTCCACTATCAATCGCTCTGACTCTCCACTCTCCATTGCTCTGACACTCCACTCTCCATCGCTCCTAACAGTCTGCTATCTATCACTCTGACACCCGACTATCCATGGCTCTGACACTCCAGTCTCCATTGCTCCGAGAATTCATTCTCCATCGCCCTGACGCTCTACTCTCCATCGCCGTGACACTCCACTCTCCATCGCGCTGAAACTCCACGCTCCATTGCTGAGACACTCCACTCTCCATCATTCTAAAACTCCAATCTCAATTTCTCTGAAACTCCAACCGCATCGTTCCGTCACTTCCCTCTCAATTGCTACGACACTCAACTCTCCATCACTCTGACACTGCACTCTCCATCCCTCTGACACTCTACGCTCCATCGGCTGAATCTCCACACAAATTTGCTCTGACACTCCACTCTCCATCACTCTGAAAATCCACTGTCCATCGCACTGACACTGCACTACCCATCACTCTGACACTCCATCCTCCATCATGCTAACTCTCCACTCTCCATTGCTCTGACTGTCCGCTCTCCATTGCTCCGAAAGCCCACTCTCCATTGCTCTGACACTCTACTCTCCGTCACTCTGTCACTTCACTCTCCATAAAAGTTTGCTCTGACAATCCACTCTCCATCATTCTGCCACTCCATTCTTCATCACAATGGTATTCCTCTCTCCATTGCACTGACACCCGACCCTCCTTCTCTTTGGTACTCCACTATCCATCGCTCTGACACTCCACACGCCATCGCTCTGACACTCCACACGCCATCGCTCTGACACTCCACTCTCCATCGCTCTGAAACTCCACACTCCATCGCTCTGACACTCCACTCTCCATTGCTCTGACACTCCACTCTCCATTGCTCTGACTCTCCATTCTCCATTGCTCTGACACTCCACTCTCCATTGCTCTGACATTCCACTCTCCATCGCTCTGACTCCCGACCCTCCTTCTCTTTGGTACTCCACTATCAATCGCTCTGACACTCCACTCTCCATTGCTCTGACTCTCTACTCGCCATTCCTCTGATGCTCCACAATCCATAGGTCTGATACTCAACTCTCCATCGCTCTGACACTGCACTCTCCATTGCCCTGACGCTCCACTCTCCATCATTACGACATTCCAGACGTCCATCGCTCCGACACTGCATTCTTCATCACGCTAACACTCCATTCTCCATCGTTGTGACACTCCAGACATCCATCGCTCATCACTCAACTCTTTATTGGCTGAATCGCCTCACATATTTGCTCTGACACTGCACTCTCCATCGCTCTGACACTCCACTATCCATCGCTCTGACACTCCACTCTCCATCGCTCTGACACTCCACTCTCCATTGCTCTGACACTCCACTATCCATCGCTCTGACACTCCACTCTCCATCGCTCTGACACTCCACTCTCCATCGCACTGACACTCCACTCTCCATCGCTCTGACACTCCACTCTCCATCGCTCTGACACTCCGCTCTCCATTCTATGTTACTCAGACAGTCCACCGGGTGTCGATCTGACACTCCACTCTGTGTCGATCTGACACTCCACTCTTTGTCGTTCTGACACTCCACTCGGTGTCGCTCTGACACGCCACTTTGTGTCGCTCTGACACTCCACTATGTGTCTCTCTGACAGTCGATTCTATGTTGCTCTGACTCTCCACTCTGCATGGCTCTGGCACTCCACTCTCTATCACTCTGACACTCCACTCTCTATCACTCTGACACTCCACTCTATGACGCTCTGAGGCTCCACTCTCTAACTGTCTGACACACTGCTCCCTGTCCCAGTGCTGACACTATGCCCTGTATTGCTCTGACTCTCCGCTGCCTATCACTCTGACATTCAGCTGCCTATCACTCTGACACTCCAGTCTCAGTTCCAGATCTGACACTCAATTCTATATCACTCTTACAGTGCGCTCTATTTGGCTGTGAAACTCCACTCAATATCGCTCTGACCCACCACTCTGTTTCGTTCTGACACTCCACTCTCCATCGCTCTGACACTCTACTCTCCATCGGTCTTACACTCCACTCTCCATCGCTCTGACACTCCACTCTCCATCGCTCTGACAATCCACTCTCCATTGCTCTGACACTCCACTCTCCATTGCTCTGATAATCCACTCTCCATTGCTCTGATACTCCACTCTCCATTGCTCTGACAGTCCACTCTCCATTGCACTGACACTCCACTCTCCATTGCTCTGACACTCCACACGCCATCGCTCTGACACGCCACTCTCCATTGCTCTGAAACTCCACACTCCCTCGCTCTGACACTCCACTCTCCATTGCTCTGAATCTCCACTCTCCATTGCTCTGAGACTCCACTCTCCATTGCTCTGACACTCCACGCTCCATTGCTCTGACACTCCACTTTCCATCGCTCTGACACTCCACTCTCCATCGCTCTGACAATACACTCTCCATTGCTCTGATAATCCACTCTCCATTGCTCTGATACTCCACTCTCCATTGCTCTGATAATCCACTCTCCATTGCTCTGACACTCCACTCTCCATTGCTCTGACACTCCACTCTCCATTGCTCTGACAATCCACACGCCATCGCTCTGACACTCCACACGCCATCGCTCTGACACGCCACTCTCCATCGCTCTGAAACTCCACACTCCATCGCTCTGACACTCCACTCTCCATTGCTCTGACAGTCCACTCTCCATTGCACTGACACTCCACTCTCCATTGCTCTGACACTCCACACGCCATCGCTCTGACACGCCACTCTCCATTGCTCTGAAACTCCACACTCCCTCACTCTGACACTCCACTCTCCATTGCTCTGAATCTCCACTCTCCATTGCTCTGAGACTCCACTCTCCATTGCTCTGACACTCCACGCTCCATTGCTCTGACACTCCACTTTCCATCGCTCTGACACTCCACTCTCCATCGCTCTGACAATACACTCTCCATTGCTCTGATAATCCACTCTCCATTGCTCTGATACTCCACTCTCCATTGCTCTGATAATCCACTCTCCATTGCTCTGACACTCCACTCTCCATTGCTCTGACACTCCACTCTCCATTGCTCTGACAATCCACACGCCATTGCTCTGACAATCCACACGCCATCGCTCTGACACTCCACATGCCATCGCTCTGACACGCCACTCTCCATCGCTCTGAAACTCCCCACTCCATCGCTCTGACACTCCACTCTCCATTGCTCTGACACTCCACTCTCCATTGCTCTGACACTCCACTCTCGATTGCTCTGACACTCCATTTTCCATTGCTCTGACACTCCACTCTCCATTGCTCTGACATTGCACTCTCCATCGCTCTGACTCCCGACCCTCCTTCTCTTTGGTACTCCACTATCAACCGCTCTGACACTCCACTCATATTGCTCTGAAACTCTACTCGCCATTCCTCTGATGCTCCACAATCCATAGGTCTGACACTCAACTCTCCATCGCTCTGACACTGCACTCTCCATTGCCCTGACGCTCCACTCTCCATAATTTCGACATTCCAGACGTCAATCGCTCTGAAACTGCACTCCTCATCACGCTAACACTCCATTCTCCATCGATGTGACACTCCAGACATCCATCGCTCTGACACTCAACTCTTTATTGGCTGAATCGCCACCCCAATTTGCTCTGACACTGCACTCTCCATCGCTCTGACACTCCAGTCTCCTTTGCTCTGACACTCCACTCTCCATCGCTCTGACACTCCACTCTCCATCGCTCTTACACTCCACTCTCCGTCGCTCTGACACTCCACTCTCCATCGCTCTGACACTCCACTCTCCATCGCTCTGACACTCCACTCTCCATCGCTCTGACACTCCACTCTCCATTGCACTGACACTCCACTATCCATCGCTCTGACACTCCACTCTCCATCACTCTGACACTCCACTCTCCATTGCACTGACACTCCAATCTCCATCACTCTTTCACTCCACTCTGCATTGCTCCGACACTCCACTCTCCATCGCTCTGACACTCCGCTCTCCATTGCTCTGAAACTCCATTCTCCATCGCTCTGAACACTCCACTCTCCATCGCTCTGATCCTCCACACTCTGTCCCAGCTCAGACATTCTGCTCTCTATCACTCTGGCACTCCAATTGATGTCACTCTGACAGTCAATTCTATGTTACTCAGACAGTCCACCGTGTGTCGATCTGACATTCCACTCTGTGTCGATCTGACACTCCACTCTTTGTCGATCTGACACTCCACTCGGTGTCGCTCTGACACTCCACTATGTGTCGCTCTGACACTCCAATATGTGTCGCTCTGACAGTCGATTCTATGCTGCTCTGACTCTCCACTCTGCATGGCTCTGGCACTCCACTCTCTATCACTCTGACACTCCACTCTATGACGCTCTGAGACTCCACTCTCTAACTGTCTGACACACTGCTCCCTGTCCCAGTGCTGACAATCTGCCCTGTATTGCTCTGACTCTCCACTGCCTATCACTCTGACATTCAGCTGCCTATTACTCTGACACTCCAGTCTCAGTTCCAGAACTGACACTCCATTCTATATCACTCTTACAGTGCGCTCTATTTGGCTGTGAAACTCCACTCGATATCGCTCTGACCCACCACTCTGTTTCGTTCTGACACGCCACTCTCCATAGCTCTGACACTCTACTCTCCATTGCTCTTACACTCCACTCTCCATCGCTCTGACACTCCACTCTCCATCGCTCTGACACTCCGCTCTCCATTGCTCTGACACTCCGCTCTCCATTGCTCTGACACTCCACTCTCCATTGCTCTGACACGCCACTCTCCATTGCTCTGAAACTCAACTCTCCATTGCTCTGACACTCTACTCTCCATTGCTCTGACACTCTACTCTCCATCGCTCTTACACTCCACTCTCCATCGCTCTGACACTCCAATCTCCATCGCTCTGACAATCCACTCTCCATTGCTCTGAAACTCCAATCTCCATTGCTCTGACACTCCACTCTCCATTGCTCTGACACTCCACTCTCCATTGCTCTGACATTCCACTCTCCATCGCTCTGACTCCCGACCCTCCTTCTCTTTGGTACTCCACTATCAATCGCTCTGACACTCCACTCTCCATTGCTCTGACTCTCTACTCGCCATTCCTCTGATGCTCCACAATCCATAGGTCTGATACTCAACTCTCCATCGCTCTGACACTGCACTCTCCATTGCCCTGACGCTCCACTCTCCATCATTACGACATTCCAGACGTCCATCGCTCTGACACTGCATTCTTCATCACGCTAACACTCCATTCTCCATCGTTGTGACACTCCAGACATCCATCGCTCATCACTCAACTCTTTATTGGCTGAATCGCCTCACATATTTGCTCTGACACTGCACTCTCCATCGCTCTGACACTCCACTATCCATCGCTCTGACACTCCACTCTCCATCGCTCTGACACTCCACTCTCCATTGCTCTGACACTCCACTATCCATCGCTCTGACACTCCACTCTCCATCGCTCTGACACTCCACTCTCCATCGCACTGACACTCCACTCTCCATCGCTCTGACACTCCACTCTCCATCGCTCTGACACTCCACTCTCCATTGCTCTGACACTCCAATCTCCATGGCACTGACACTCCAGTCTCCATCACTCTTTCACTCCACTCTGCATTGCTCCGACACTCCGCTCTCCATTGCTCTGAAACTGCATTCTCCATCGCTCCGACACTCCACTCTCCATCGCTCTGACACTCCGCTCTCCATTGCTCTGAAACTCCATTCTCCATCGCTCTGACACTCAGACAATCCACTGGGTGTTGATCTGACACTCCACTCTGTGTTGATCTGACACTCCACTCTTTGTCGTTCTGACACTCCACTCGGTGTCGCTCTGACACGCCACTCGGTGTCGCTCTGACACGCCACTTTGTGTCGCTCTGACACTCCACTATGTGTCTCTCTGACAGTCGATTCTATGTTGCTCTGACTCTCCACTCTGCATGGCTCTGGCACTCCACTCTCTATCACTCTGACACTCCACTCTCTATCACTCTGACACTCCACTCTATGACGCTCTGAGGCTCCACTCTCTAACTGTCTGACACACTGCTCCCTGTCCCAGTGCTGACACTATGCCCTGTATTGCTCTGACTCTCCGCTGCCTATCACTCTGACATTCAGCTGCCTATCACTCTGACACTCCAGTCTCAGTTCCAGATCTGACACTCAATTCTATATCACTCTTACAGTGCGCTCTATTTGGCTGTGAAACTCCACTCAATATCGCTCTGACCCACCACTCTGTTTCGTTCTGACACTCCACTCTCCATCGCTCTGACACTCTACTCTCCATCGGTCTTACACTCCACTCTGCATCGCTCTGACACTCCACTCTCCATCGCTCTGACAATCCACTCTCCATTGCTCTGACACTCCACTCTCCATTGCTCTGATAATCCACTCTCCATTGCTCTGATACTCCACTCTCCATTGCTCTGACAGTCCACTCTCCATTGCACTGACACTCCACTCTCCATTGCTCTGACACTCCACACGCCATCGCTCTGACACGCCACTCTCCATTGCTCTGAAACTCCACACTCCCTCGCTCTGACACTCCACTCTCCATTGCTCTGAATCTCCACTCTCCATTGCTCTGAGACTCCACTCTCCATTGCTCTGACACTCCACGCTCCATTGCTCTGACACTCCACTTTCCATCGCTCTGACACTCCACTCTCCATCGCTCTGACAATACACTCTCCATTGCTCTGATAATCCACTCTCCATTGCTCTGATACTCCACTCTCCATTGCTCTGATAATCCACTCTCCATTGCTCTGACACTCCACTCTCCATTGCTCTGACACTCCACTCTCCATTGCTCTGACAATCCACACGCCATCGCTCTGACACTCCACACGCCATCGCTCTGACACGCCACTCTCCATCGCTCTGAAACTCCACACTCCATCGCTCTGACACTCCACTCTCCATTGCTCTGAAACTCCACTCTCCATTGCTCTGACAGTCCACTCTCCATTGCACTGACACTCCACTCTCCATTGCTCTGACACTCCACACGCCATCGCTCTGACACGCCACTCTCCATTGCTCTGAAACTCCACACTCCCTCACTCTGACACTCCACTCTCCATTGCTCTGAATCTCCACTCTCCATTGCTCTGAGACTCCACTCTCCATTGCTCTGACACTCCACGCTCCATTGCTCTGACACTCCACTTTCCATCGCTCTGACACTCCACTCTCCATCGCTCTGACAATACACTCTCCATTGCTCTGATAATCCACTCTCCATTGCTCTGATACTCCACTCTCCATTGCTCTGATAATCCACTCTCCATTGCTCTGACACTCCACTCTCCATTGCTCTGACACTCCACTCTCCATTGCTCTGACAATCCACACGCCATCGCTCTGACACTCCACATGCCATCGCTCTGACACGCCACTCTCCATCGCTCTGAAACTCCCCACTCCATCGCTCTGACACTCCACTCTCCATTGCTCTGACACTCCACTCTCCATTGCTCTGACACTCCACTCTCGATTGCTCTGACACTCCATTTTCCATTGCTCTGACACTCCACTCTCCATTGCTCTGACATTGCACTCTCCATCGCTCTGACTCCCGACCCTCCTTCTCTTTGGTACTCCACTATCAACCGCTCTGACACTCCACTCATATTGCTCTGAAACTCTACTCGCCATTCCTCTGATGCTCCACAATCCATAGGTCTGACACTCAACTCTCCATCGCTCTGACACTGCACTCTCCATTGCCCTGACGCTCCACTCTCCATAATTTCGACATTCCAGACGTCAATCGCTCTGAAACTGCACTCCTCATCACGCTAACACTCCATTCTCCATCGATGTGACACTCCAGACATCCATCGCTCTGACACTCAACTCTTTATTGGCTGAATCGCCACCCCAATTTGCTCTGACACTGCACTCTCCATCGCTCTGACACTCCAGTCTCCTTTGCTCTGACACTCCACTCTCCATCGCTCTTACACTCCACTCTCCGTCGCTCTGACACTCCACTCTCCATCGCTCTGACACTCCACTCTCCATCGCTCTGACACTCCACTCTCCATCGCTCTGACACTCCACTCTCCATTGCACTGACACTCCACTATCCATCGCTCTGACACTCCACTCTCCATCACTCTGACACTCCACTCTCCATTGCACTGACACTCCAATCTCCATCACTCTTTCACTCCACTCTGCATTGCTCCGACACTCCACTCTCCATCGCTCTGACACTCCGCTCTCCATTGCTCTGAAACTCCATTCTCCATCGCTCTGAACACTCCACTCTCCATCGCTCTGATCCTCCACACTCTGTCCCAGCTCAGACATTCTGCTCTCTATCACTCTGGCACTCCAATTGATGTCACTCTGACAGTCAATTCTATGTTACTCAGACAGTCCACCGTGTGTCGATCTGACATTCCACTCTGTGTCGATCTGACACTCCACTCTTTGTCGATCTGACACTCCACTCGGTGTCGCTCTGACACTCCACTATGTGTCGCTCTGACACTCCACTATGTGTCGCTCTGACAGTCGATTCTATGCTGCTCTGACTCTCCACTCTGCATGGCTCTGGCACTCCACTCTCTATCACTCTGACACTCCACTCTATGACGCTCTGAGACTCCACTCTCTAACTGTCTGACACACTGCTCCCTGTCCCAGTGCTGACAATCTGCCCTGTATTGCTCTGACTCTCCACTGCCTATCACTCTGACATTCAGCTGCCTATTACTCTGACACTCCAGTCTCAGTTCCAGAACTGACACTCCATTCTATATCACTCTTACAGTGCGCTCTATTTGGCTGTGAAACTCCACTCGATATCGCTCTGACCCACCACTCTGTTTCGTTCTGACACGCCACTCTCCATAGCTCTGACACTCTACTCTCCATTGCTCTTACACTCCACTCTCCATCGCTCTGACACTCCACTCTCCATCGCTCTGACACTCCGCTCTCCATTGCTCTGACACTCCGCTCTCCATTGCTCTGACACTCCACTCTCCATTGCTCTGACACGCCACTCTCCATTGCTCTGAAACTCAACTCTCCATTGCTCTGACACTCTACTCTCCATTGCTCTGACACTCTACTCTCCATCGCTCTTACACTCCACTCTCCATCGCTCTGACACTCCAATCTCCATCGCTCTGACAATCCACTCTCCATTGCTCTGAAACTCCAATCTCCATTGCTCTGACACTCCACTCTCCATTGCTCTGACACTCCACTCTCCATTGCTCTGACATTCCACTCTCCATCGCTCTGACTCCCGACCCTCCTTCTCTTTGGTACTCCACTATCAATCGCTCTGACACTCCACTCTCCATTGCTCTGACTCTCTACTCGCCATTCCTCTGATGCTCCACAATCCATAGGTCTGATACTCAACTCTCCATCGCTCTGACACTGCACTCTCCATTGCCCTGACGCTCCACTCTCCATCATTACGACATTCCAGACGTCCATCGCTCTGACACTGCATTCTTCATCACGCTAACACTCCATTCTCCATCGTTGTGACACTCCAGACATCCATCGCTCATCACTCAACTCTTTATTGGCTGAATCGCCTCACATATTTGCTCTGACACTGCACTCTCCATCGCTCTGACACTCCACTATCCATCGCTCTGACACTCCACTCTCCATCGCTCTGACACTCCACTCTCCATTGCTCTGACACTCCACTATCCATCGCTCTGACACTCCACTCTCCATCGCTCTGACACTCCACTCTCCATCGCACTGACACTCCACTCTCCATCGCTCTGACACTCCACTCTCCATCGCTCTGACACTCCACTCTCCATTGCTCTGACACTCCAATCTCCATGGCACTGACACTCCAGTCTCCATCACTCTTTCACTCCACTCTGCATTGCTCCGACACTCCGCTCTCCATTGCTCTGAAACTGCATTCTCCATCGCTCCGACACTCCACTCTCCATCGCTCTGACACTCCGCTCTCCATTGCTCTGAAACTCCATTCTCCATCGCTCTGACACTCAGACAATCCACTGGGTGTTGATCTGACACTCCACTCTGTGTTGATCTGACACTCCACTCTTTGTCGTTCTGACACTCCACTCGGTGTCGCTCTGACACGCCACTTTGTGTCGCTCTGACACGCCACTTTGTGTCGCTCTGACACTCCACTATGTGTCGCTCTGACAGTCGATTCTATGTTGCTCTGACTCTCCACTCTGCATGGCTCTGGCACTCCACTCTCTATCACTCTGACACTCCACTCTATGACGCTCTGAGGCTCCACTCTCTAACTGTCTGAAACACTGCTCCCTGTCCCAGTGCTGACACTATGCCCTGTATTGCTCTGACTCTCCGCTGCCTATCACTCTGACATTCAGCTGCCTATCACTCTGACACTCCAGTCTCAGTTCCAGATCTGACACTCAATTCTGTATCACTCTTGCAGTGCGCTCTATTTGGCTGTGAAACTCCACTCAATATCGCTCTGACCCACCACTCTGTTTCGTTCTGACTCTCCACTCTCCATCGCTCTGACACTCTACTCTCCATCGGTCTTACACTCCACTCTCCATCGCTCTGACACTCCACTCTCCATCGCTCTGACAATCCACTCTCCATTGCTCTGACACTCCACTCTCCATCGCTCTGACAATCCACTCTCCATTGCTCTGATAATCCACTCTCCATTGCTCTGATAATCCACTCTCCATTGCTCTGATAATCCACTCTCCATTGCTCTGATACTCCACTCTCCATTGCTCTGACACTCCACTCTCCATTGCTCTGACACTCCACTCTCCATTGCTCTGACAATCCACACGCCATCGCTCTGACACTCCACACGCCATCGCTCTGACACGCCACTCTCCATCGCTCTGAAACTCCACACTCCATCGCTCTGACACTCCACTCTCCATTGCTCTGAAACTCCACTCTCCATTGCTCTGACATTCCACTCTCCATTGCTCTGACACTCCACTCTCCATTGCTCTGACTCTCCACTCTCCATTGCTCTGACACTCCATTTTCCATTGCTCTGACACTCCACTCTCCATTGCTCTGACATTGTACTCTCCATCGCTCTGACTCCCGACCCTCCTTCTCTTTGGTACTCCACTATCAACCGCTCTGACACTCCACTCATATTGCTCTGAAACTCTACTCGCCATTCCTCTGATGCTCCACAATCCATAGGTCTGACACTCTACTCTCCATCGCTCTGACACTGCACTCTCCATTGCCCTGACGCTCCACTCTCCATCATTTCGACATTCCAGACGTCAATCGCTCTGAAACTGCACTCCTCACCACGCTAACACTCCATTCTCCATCGATGTGACACTCCAGACATCCATCGCTCTGACACTCAACTCTTTATTGGCTGAATCGCCACCCCAATTTGCTCTGACACTGCACTCTCCATCGCTCTGACACTCCAGTCTCCTTCGCTCTGACACTCCACTCTCCATCGCTCTGACACTCCACTCTCCATCGCTCTTACACTCCACTCTCCATTGCTCTGACACTCCACTCTCCATTGCTCTGACACTCCACTCTCCATTGCCCTGACACTCCACTCTCCATTGCTCTGCTGCTCCACAATCCATAGGTCTGACACTCAACTCTCCATCACTCTGACACTGCACTCTCCATTGCCCTGACGCTCCGCTCTCCATCATTATGACAAACCAGACGTCCATCGCTCTGACACTGCACTTTTCATCACGGTAACACTCCATTCTCCATCGTTATGACACTCCAGACATCCATCGCTCTGACACTCAACTCTTTATTGGCTGAATCGTCACACAAATTTGCTCTGACACTGCACTCTCCATTGCTCTGACACTCCACTATCCATCGCTCTGACACTCCACTCTCCATCGCTCTGATCCTCCACACACTGTCCCAGCTCAGACATTCTGCTCTCTGTCACTCTGGCACTCCACTTGATGTCACTCTGACAGTCAATTCTATGTTACTCAGACAGTCCACCGTGTGTTGATCTGACACTCCACGCTTTGTCGATCTGACACTCCACGCTTTGTCGATCTGACACTCCACGCTTTGTCGATCTGACACTGCACTCGGTGTCGATCTGACACTCCACTCGGTGTCGACCTGACACTCCACTCGGTGTCGATCTGACACTCCACTCGGTGTCGATCTGACACTCCACTCTTTGTCGATCTGACACTCCACTCTTTGTCGATCTGACACTCCATTCTTTGTCGATCTGACACTCCACTCGGTGTCGCTCTGACACTCCACTATGTGTCGCTCTGACACTCCACTTTGTGTCGCTCTGACACTCCACTTTGTGTCGCTCCGACACTCCACTATGTGTCGCTCTGACAGTCGGTTCTATGTTGCTCTGACTCTCCACTCTGCATGGCTCTGGCACTCCACTCTCTATCACTCTGACACTCCACTCTATGACGCTCTGAGACTCCATTCTCTAACTGTCTGAAACACTGCTCCCTGTCCCACTGCTGACACTCTGCCCTGTATTGCTCTGACTCTCCGCTGCCTATCACTCTGACTTTCGGCTGCCTATCACTCTGACACTCCAGTCTCAGTTCCAGATCTGACAATCCATTCTATATCACTCTTACAGTTTGCTCTATTTGGCTGTGAAACTCCATTCGATATCGCTCAGACCCACCACTCTGTTTTGTTCTGACACTCCACTCTCCATCGCTCTGACACTCTACTCTCCATCGCTCTGACACTCCACTCTCCATCGCTCTGACAGTCCACTCTCCATTGCTCTGAAACTCCACTCTCCATTGATCTGACACTCCACTCTCCATTGCTCTGACACTCCACTCTCCCTTGCTCTGAAACTCCACTCTCCATTGCTCTGAAACTCCACTCTCCATTGCTGTGACACTCCACTCTCCATTGCTCTGACATTTCACTCTCCATCGCTCTGACTCCCGACCCTCCTTCTCTTTGGTACTCCACTATCAATCGCTCTGACACTCCACTCTCCATTGCTCTGACACTCTGCTCTCCATCATTCTGATGCTCCACAATCCATAGGTCTGACACTCAACTCTCCATCGCTCTGACACTGCAGTCTCCATTGCCCTTACGCTCCACTCTCCATCGTTATGACACACCAGTCGTCCATCGTTCTGACACTGCACTCTTCATCACGCTAACACTCCATTCTCCATCGTTATGACACTCCAGTCATCCGTCGCTCTGACACTCAACTCTCTATTAGCTGAATCGCCACACAGATTTGCTCTGACACTGCACTCTCCATCGCTCTGACACTCCACACGCCATCGCTCTGACACTCCACACGCCATCGCTCTGACACGCCACTCTCACTCGCTCTGACAATCCACTCTCCATCGCTCTGAAACTCCACACTCCATCGCTCTGACACTCCACTCTCCATTGCTCTGACACTCCAATCTCCATTGCTCTGACACTCCACTCTCCATTGCTCTGACACTCCACTCTCCATTGCTCTGACACTCCACTCTCCATTGCTCTGACACTCCACTCTCCATTGCTCTGACACTCCATTCCCCATTGCTCTGACTCTCCACTCTCCATTGCTCTGACATTCCACTCTCCATCGCTCTGACTCCCGACCCTCCTTCTCTTTGGTACTCCACTATCAATCGCTCTGACACTCCACTCTCCATTGCTCTGACACTCTACTAGCCATTCCTCTGATGATCTCAAATCCATAGGTCTGACACTCAACTCTCCATCGCTCTGACACTGCACTCTCCATTGCCCTGACGCTCCACTCTCCATTGCTCTGACACTCCACTCTCCAATGCTCTGACACTCCACTCTCCATTGCTCTGACACTCCACTCTCCATTGCTCTGGCATTCCACTCTCCATCGCTCTGACTCCTGACCCTCCTTCTCTTTGGTACTCCACTATAAATCGCTCTGACACTCCATTCTCCATTGCTCTGACACTCTACTCGCCATTCCGCTGGTGCTCCACAATCCATAGGTCTGACACTCAACTCTCCATCACTCTGACACTGCACTCTCCATTGCCCTGACGCTCCGCTCTCCATCATTATGACAAACCAGACGTCCATCGCTCTGACACTGCACTTTTCATCACGCTAACACTCCATTCTCCATCGTTATGACACTCCAGACATCCATCGCTCTGACACTCAACTCTTTATTGGCTGAATCGTCACACAAATTTGCTCTGACACTGCACTCTCCATTGCTCTGACACTCCACTATCCATTGCTCTGACACTCCACTCTCCTTCGCTCTGACACTCCACTCTCCATTGCTCTGACACTCCACTCTCAATCGCTCTGACACTCCGTTCTCCATTGCTCTGAAACTCCATTCTCCATTGCTCTGACACTCCACTCTCCATCGCTCTGATCCTCCACACACTGTCCCAGCTCAGACATTCTGCTCTCTATCACTCTGGCACTCCACTTGATGTCACTCTGACAGTCAATTCTATGTTACTCAGACAGTCCACCGTGTGTTGATCTGACACTCCACTCTGTGTCGATCTGACACTCCACTCGGTGTCGATCTGACACTACACTCGGTGTCGATCTGACACTGCACTCGGTGTCGATCTGACACTCCACTCGGTGTCGATCTGACACTCCACTCGGTGTCGATCTGACACTCCACTCGGTGTCGATCTGACACTCCACGCTTTGTCGATCTGACACTCCACTCTTTGTCGATCTGACACTCCACTCTTTGTCGATCTGACACTCCACTCGGTTTCGCTCTGACCCTCCACTATGTGTCGCTCTGACACTCCACTATGTGTCGCTCTGACACTCCACTATGTGTCGCTCTGACACTCCACTATGTGTCGCTCTGACACTCCACTATGTGTCGCTCTGACAGTCGGTTCTATGTTGCTCTGACTCTCCACTCTGCATGGCTCTGGCACTCCACTCTCTATCACTCTGACACTCCACTCTATGATGCTCTGAGACTCCACTCTATGACGCTCTGAGACTCCAGTCTCTAACTGTCTGAAACACTGCTCCCTGTCCCACTGCTGACACTCTGCCCTGTATTTCTCTGACTCTCCGCTGCCTATCACTCTGACTTTCGGCTGCCTATCACTCTGACCCTCCAGTCTCAGTTCTAGATCTGACAATCCATTCTATATCACTCTTACAGTGTGCTCTATTTGGTTGTGAAACTCCACTCGATATCGCTCTGACCTACCACTCTGTTTTGTTCTGACATTCCACTCTCCATCGCTCTGACACTCCACTCTCCGTCGCTCTGACACTCCACTCTCCGTCGCTCTGACAACAGGCCCTCCAACGCTCTGACACGCCACTCTCATTCACTCTGACACTCCACTCTGCATTGCTCTGACGCTCCACTCTCCATTGCTCTGAAACTCCATTCTCCATCGCTCTGACAGTCCACACTCCATTGCTCTGAAACTCCACTCTCCATTGCTCTGACACTCCACTCTCCATTGCTCTGACACTCCACTCTCCCTTGCTCTGAAACTCCACTCTCCATTGCTCTGAAACTCCACTCTCCATTGCTGTGACACTCCACTCTCCATTGCTCTGACATTTCACTCTCCATCGCTCTGACTCCCGACCCTCCTTCTCTTTGGTACTCCACTATCAATCGCTCTGACACTCCACTCTCCATTGCTCTGACACTCTACTCTCCATCCCTCTGATGCTCCACAATCCATAGGTCTGACACTCAGCTCTCCATCGCTCTGACACTGCACTCTCCATTGCCCTGACGCTCCACTCTCCATCGTTATGACACACCAGTCGTCCATCGTTCTGACACTGCACTCTTCATCACGCTAACACTCCATTCTCCATCGTTATGACACTCCAGTCATCCTTCACTCTGACACTCAACTCTCTATTAGCTGAATCGCCACACAAATTTGCTCTGACACTGCACTCTCCATTGCTCTGACACTCCACACGCCATCGCTCTGACACTCCACACGTCATCGCTCTGACACGCCACTCTCCATTGCTCTGACACTCCAATCTCCATTGGTCTGACACTCCACTCTCCATTGCTCTGACACTCCACTCTCCATTGCTCTGACACTCCAATCTCCATTGCTCTGACACTCCAATCTCCATTGCTCTGACACTCCACTCTCCATTGCTCTGACACTCCATTCTCCATTGCTCTGACTCTCCACTCTCCATTGCTCTGACATTCCACTCTCCATCGCTCTGACTCCCGACCCTCCTTCTCTTTGGTACTCCACTATCAATCGCTCTGACACTCCACTCTCCATTGCTCTGACACTCTACTCGCCATTCCTCTGATGATCCAAAATCCATAGGTCTGACACTCAACTCTCCATCGCTCTGACACTGCACTCTCCATTGCCCTGACACTCCACTCTCCATTGCTCTGACACTCCACTCTCCAATGCTCTGACACTCCACTCTCTATTGCTCTGACACTCCACTCTCCATTGCTCTGGCATTCCACTCTCCATCGCTCTGACTCCTGACCCTCCTTCTCTTTGGTACTCCACTATCAATCGCTCTGACACTCCATTCTCCATTGCTCTGACACTCTACTCGCCATTCCGCTGATGCTCCACAATCCATAGGTCTGACACTCAACTCTCCATCACTCTGACACTGCACTCTCCATTGCCCTGACGCTCCGCTCTCCATCATTATGACAAACCAGACGTCCATCGCTCTGACACTGCACTTTTCATCACGCTAACACTCCATTCTCCATCGTTATGACACTCCAGACATCCATCGCTCTGACACTCAACTCTTTATTGGCTGAATCGTCACACAAATTTGCTCTGACACTGCACTCTCCATTGCTCTGACACTCCACTATCCATCGCTCTGACACTCCACTCTCCTTCGCTCTGACACTCCACTCTCCATTGCTCTGACACTCCACTCTCCATTGCACTGACACTCCAGTCTCCATCGCTCTTTCACTCCACTCTGCATTGCTCTGACACTCCACTCTCCATCGCTCTGACACTCCGTTCTCCATTGCTCTGAAACTCCATTCTCCATCGCTCTGACACTCCACTCTCCATCGCTCTGATCCTCCACACACTGTCCCAGCTCAGACATTCTGCTCTCTATCACTCTGGCACTCCACTTGATGTCACTCTGACAGTCAATTCTATGTTACTCAGGCAGTCCACCGTGTGTTGATCTGACACTCCACTCTGTGTCGATCTGACACTCCGCGCTCTGTCGATCTGACACTGCACTCGGTGTCGATCTGACACTCCACTCGGTGTCGATCTGACACTCCACTCGGTGTCGATCTGACACTCCACTCGGTGTCGATCTGACACTCCACGCTTTGTCGATCTGACACTCCATTCTTTGTCGATCTGACACTCCACTCTTTGACGATCTGACACTCCACTCGGTGTCGCTCTGAACCTCCACTATGTGTCGCTCTGACACTCCACTATGTGTCGCTCTGACACTCCACTATGTGTCGCTCTGACACTCCACTATGTGTCGCTCTGACAGTCGGTTCTATGTTGCTCTGACTCTCCACTCTGCATGGCTCTGGCACTCCACTCTCTATCACTCTGACACTCCACTCTATGATGCTCTGAGACTCCACTCTATGACGCTCTGAGACTCCAGTCTCTAACTGTCTGAAACACTGCTCCCTGTCCCACTGCTGACACTCTGCCCTGTATTTCTCTGACTCTCCGCTGCCTATCACTCTGACTTTCGGCTGCCTATCACTCTGACCCTCCAGTTTCAGTTCTAGATCTGACAATCCATTCTATATCACTCTTACAGTGTGCTCTATTTGGTTGTGAAACTCCACTCGATATCGCTCTGACCTACCACTCTGTTTTGTTCTGACATTCCACTCTCCGTCGCTCTGACACTCCACTCTCCGTCGCTCTGACAACAGGCCCTCCAACGCTCTGACACGCCACTCTCATTCACTCTGACACTCCACTCTCCATTGCTCTGACGCTCCACTCTCCATTGCTCTGAAACTCCATTCTCCATCGCTCTGACAGTCCACACTCCATTGCTCTGAAACTCCACTCTCCATTGCTCTGACACTCCACTCTCCATTGCTCTGACACTCCACTCTCCCTTGCTCTGAAACTCCACTCTCCATTGCTCTGAAACTCCACTCTCCATTGCTGTGACACTCCACTCTCCATTGCTCTGACATTTCACTCTCCATCGCTCTGACTCCCGACCCTCCTTCTCTTTGGTACTCCACTATCAATCGCTCTGACACTCCACTCATATTGCTCTGACACTCTACTCACCATTCCTCTGATGCTCCACAATCCATTGCTCTGACACTCCACTCTCCATTGCTCTGACACTCCAATCTCCATTGCTCTGACATTCCACTCTCCATCGCTCTGACTCCTGACCCTCCTTCTCTTTGGTACTCCACTATCAATCGCTCTGACACTCCACTCTCCATTGCTCTGACACTCTACTCGCCATTCCTCTGATGCTCCACAATCCATAGGTCTGACACTCAACTCTCCATCGCTCTGACACTGCACTCTCCATTGCCCTGACGCTCCACTCTCCATCATTACGACATTCCAGACGTCCATTGCTCTGACACTGCACTCTTCATCACGCTAACACTCCATTCTCCATCGTTGTGACACTCCAGACATCCATCGCTCTGACACTCAACTCTTTATTGGCTGAATTGCCACACAAATTTGCTCTGACACTGCACTCTCCATCGCTCTGACACTCCACTATCCATCGCTCTGACACTCCACTCTCCATCGCTCTGACACTCCACTCTCCATCGCTCTGACACTCCACTCTCCATCCCTCTGATGCTCCACAATCCATAGGTCTGACACTCAACTCTCCATCGCTCTGACACTGCACTCTCCATTGCCCTGACGCTCCACTCTCCATCGTTATGACACACCAGTCGTCCATCGTTCTGGCACTGCACTCTTCATCATGCTAACACTCCATTCTCCATTGTTATGACACTCCAGTCATCCGTCGCTCTGACACTCAACTCTCTATTGGCTGAATCGCCACACAAATTTGCTCTGACACACCACTCTCCATCGCTCTGACATTCCACTCTCCATTGCTCTGACTCCCGACCCTCCTTCTCTTTGGGACTCCACTATCAATCGCTCTGACACTCCACTCTCCATTGCTCTGACACTCCACTCTCCATTGCTCTGACACTCCACTCTCCATCGCTCCTAACACTCTGCTCTCCATCACTCTGACACCCGACTATCCATGGCTCTGACACTCCAGTCTCCATTGCTCCGAGAACTCATTCCCCATCTTCCTGACGCTCTACTCTCCATCGCCCTGACGATCTACTCTCCATCGCCCTGACACTCCACTCTCCATCGCGCTGAAACTCCACGCCCCATTGCTGAGACATTCCATTCTCCATCATTCTAAAACTCCAATCTCAATTTCTCTGAAACTCCAGTCCGCATCGTTCCGTCACTTCCCTCTCAATTGCTACGACACTCAACTCTCCATCACTCTGACACTGCACTCTCCATCCCTCTGACACTCTACTCTCCATCGGCTGAATCTCCACGCAAATTTGCTCTGACACTCCACTCTCCATCACTCTGAAAATCCACTGTCCATCGCACTGACACTGCACTACCCATCACTCTGACACTCCATCCTCCATCATGCTAACTCTCCACTCTCCATTGCTCTGACTGTCCGCTCTCCATTGCTCCGACAGCCCACTCTCCATTGCTCTGACACTCCACTCTCCGTCAATCTGTCACTTCACTCTCCATAAAATTTTGCTCTGACACTCCACTCTCCATCATTCTGCCACTCAATTATTCATCACACTGATATTCCTCTCTCCATTGCTCTGACACCCGACCCTCCTTCTCTTTGGTACTCCACTATCCATCGCTCTGACACTCCACACGCCATCGCTCTGACACTCCACATGCCAAAGATCTGACACTCCACTCTCCATCGCTCTGAAACTCTATACTCCATCGCTCTGACACTCCACTCTCCATCGCTCTGACACTCCACTCTCCATTGCTCTGACACTCCACTCTCCATTGCTCTGACTCTCCACTCTCCATTGCTCTGACACTCCACTCTCCATTGCTCTGACATTCCATTCTCCATTGCTCTGACACTCCACTCTCCGTGCTCTGACATTCCACTCTCCATCGCTCTGACTCCCGACCCTCCTTCTCTTTGGTACTCCACTATCAATCGCTCTGACACTCCACTCTCCATTGCTCTGACACTCTACTCGCCATTCCTCTGATGCTCCACAATCCATAGGTCTGACACTCAACCTCCATCGCTCTGACACTGCACTCTCCATTGCCCTGACGCTCCACTCTCCATCATTACGACATTCCAGACGTCCATTGCTCTGACACTGCCCTCTTCATCACGCTAACACTCCATTCTCCATCGTTGTGACACTCCAGACATCCATCGCTCTGACACTCAACTCTTTATTGGCTGAATTGCCACACAAATTTGCTCTGACACTGCACTCTCCATCGCTCTGACACTCCACTATCCATCGCTCTGACACTCCACTCTCCATCGCTCTGACACTCCACTCTCCATTGCTCTGACACTCCACTATCCATCGCTCTGACACTCCACTCTCCATCGCTCTGACACTCCACTCTCCATCGCACTGACACTCCACTCTCCATCGCTCTGACACTCCACTCTCCAATGCTCTGACACTCCACTCTCTATTGCTCTGACACTCCACTCTCCATTGCTCTGGCATTCCACTCTCCATCGCTCTGACTCCTGACCCTCCTTCTCTTTGGTACTCCACTATCAATCGCTCTGACACTCCATTCTCCATTGCTCTGACACTCTACTCGCCATTCCGCTGATGCTCCACAATCCATAGGTCTGACACTCAACTCTCCATCACTCTGACACTGCACTCTCCATTGCGCTGACGCTCCGCTCTCCATCATTATGACAAACCAGACGTCCATCGCTCTGACACTCCACTCTCCATTGCTCTGACACTCCACTCTCCATTGCTCTGACTCTCCACTCTCCATTGCTCTGACACTCCACTCTCCATTGCTCTGACATTCCATTCTCCATTGCTCTGACACTCCACTCTCCGTGCTCTGACATTCCACTCTCCATCGCTCTGACTCCCGACCCTCCTTCTCTTTGGTACTCCACTATCAATCGCTCTGACACTCCACTCTCCATTGCTCTGACACTCTACTCGCCATTCCTCTGATGCTCCACAATCCATAGGTCTGACACTCAACCTCCATCGCTCTGACACTGCACTCTCCATTGCCCTGACGCTCCACTCTCCATCATTACGACATTCCAGACGTCCATTGCTCTGACACTGCCCTCTTCATCACGCTAACACTCCATTCTCCATCGTTGTGACACTCCAGACATCCATCGCTCTGACACTCAACTCTTTATTGGCTGAATTGCCACACAAATTTGCTCTGACACTGCACTCTCCATCGCTCTGACACTCCACTATCCATCGCTCTGACACTCCACTCTCCATCGCTCTGACACTCCACTCTCCATTGCTCTGACACTCCACTATCCATCGCTCTGACACTCCACTCTCCATCGCTCTGACACTCCACTCTCCATCGCACTGACACTCCACTCTCCATCGCTCTGACACTCCACTCTCCAATGCTCTGACACTCCACTCTCTATTGCTCTGACACTCCACTCTCCATTGCTCTGGCATTCCACTCTCCATCGCTCTGACTCCTGACCCTCCTTCTCTTTGGTACTCCACTATCAATCGCTCTGACACTCCATTCTCCATTGCTCTGACACTCTACTCGCCATTCCGCTGATGCTCCACAATCCATAGGTCTGACACTCAACTCTCCATCACTCTGACACTGCACTCTCCATTGCGCTGACGCTCCGCTCTCCATCATTATGACAAACCAGACGTCCATCGCTCTGACACTGCACTTTTCATCACGCTAACACTCCATTCTCCATCGTTATGACACTCCAGACATCCATCGCTCTGACACTCAACTCTTTATTGGCTGAATTGTCACACAAATTTGCTCTGACACTGCACTCTCCATTGCTCTGACACTCCACTATCCATCGCTCTGACACTCCACTCTCCTTCGCTCTGACACTCCACTCTCCATTGCTCTGACACTCCACTCTCCATTGCACTGACACTCCAGTCTCCATCGCTCTTTCACTCCACTCTGCATTGCTCTGACACTCCACTCTCCATCGCTCTGACACTCCGTTCTCCATTGCTCTGAAACTCCATTCTCCATCGCTCTGACACTCCACTCTCCATCGCTCTGATCCTCCACACACTGTCCCAGCTCAGACATTCTGCTCTCTATCACTCTGGCACTCCACTTGATGTCACTCTGACAGTCAATTCTATGTTACTCAGGCAGTCCACCGTGTGTTGATCTGACACTCCACTCTGTGTCGATCTGACACTCCGCGCTCTGTCGATCTGACACTGCACTCGGTGTCGATCTGACACTCCACTCGGTGTCGATCTGACACTCCACTCGGTGTCGATCTGACACTCCACTCGGTGTCGATCTGACACTCCACGCTTTGTCGATCTGACACTCCATTCTTTGTCGATCTGACACTCCACTCTTTGTCGATCTGACACTCCACTCGGTGTCGCTCTGAACCTCCACTATGTGTCGCTCTGACACTCCACTATGTGTCGCTCTGACACTCCACTATGTGTCGCTCTGACACTCCACTATGTGTCGCTCTGACACTCCACTATGTGTCGCTCTGACAGTCGGTTCTATGTTGCTCTGACTCTCCACTCTGCATGGCTCTGGCACTCCACTCTCTATCACTCTGACACTCCACTCTATGATGCTCTGAGACTCCACTCTATGACGCTCTGAGACTCCAGTCTCTAACTGTCTGAAACACTGCTCCCTGTCCCACTGCTGACACTCTGCCCTGTATTTCTCTGACTCTCCGCTGCCTATCACTCTGACTTTCGGCTGCCTATCACTCTGACCCTCCAGTTTCAGTTCTAGATCTGACAATCCATTCTATATCACTCTTACAGTGTGCTCTATTTGGTTGTGAAACTCCACTCGATATCGCTCTGACCTACCACTCTGTTTTGTTCTGACATTCCACTCTCCGTCGCTCTGACACTCCACTCTCCGTCGCTCTGACAACAGGCCCTCCAACGCTCTGACACGCCACTCTCATTCACTCTGACACTCCACTCTCCATTGCTCTGACGCTCCACTCTCCATTGCTCTGAAACTCCATTCTCCATCGCTCTGACAGTCCACACTCCATTGCTCTGAAACTCCACTCTCCATTGCTCTGACACTCCACTCTCCATTGCTCTGACACTCCACTCTCCCTTGCTCTGAAACTCCACTCTCCATTGCTCTGAAACTCCACTCTCCATTGCTGTGACACTCCACTCTCCATTGCTCTGACATTTCACTCTCCATCGCTCTGACTCCCGACCCTCCTTCTCTTTGGTACTCCACTATCAATCGCTCTGACACTCCACTCATATTGCTCTGACACTCTACTCACCATTCCTCTGATGCTCCACAATCCATAGGTCTGACACTCCACTCTCCATTGCTCTGACACTCCAATCTCCATTGCTCTGACATTCCACTCTCCATCGCTCTGACTCCTGACCCTCCTTCTCTTTGGTACTCCACTATCAATCGCTCTGACACTCCACTCTCCATTGCTCTGACACTCTACTCGCCATTCCTCTGATGCTCCACAATCCATAGGTCTGACACTCAACTCTCCATCGCTCTGACACTGCACTCTCCATTGCCCTGACGCTCCACTCTCCATCATTACGACATTCCAGACGTCCATTGCTCTGACACTGCACTCTTCATCACGCTAACACTCCATTCTCCATCGTTGTGACACTCCAGACATCCATCGCTCTGACACTCAACTCTTTATTGGCTGAATTGCCACACAAATTTGCTCTGACACTGCACTCTCCATCGCTCTGACACTCCACTATCCATCGCTCTGACACTCCACTCTCCATCGCTCTGACACTCCACTCTCCATCGCTCTGACACTCCACTCTCCATCCCTCTAATGCTCCACAATCCATAGGTCTGACACTCAACTCTCCATCGCTCTGACACTGCACTCTCCATTGCCCTGACGCTCCACTCTCCATCGTTATGACACACCAGTCGTCCATCGTTCTGACACTGCACTCTTCATCATGCTAACACTCCATTCTCCATTGTTATGACACTCCAGTCATCCGTCGCTCTGACACTCAACTCTCTATTGGCTGAATCGCCACACAAATTTGCTCTGACACACCACTCTCCATTGCTCTGACATTCCACTCTCCATTGCTCTGACTCCCGACCCTCCTTCTCTTTGGGACTCCACTATCAATCGCTCTGACACTCCACTCTCCATTGCTCTGACACTCCACTCTCCATTGCTCTGACACTCCACTCTCCATTGCTCTGACACTCCACTCTCCATCGCTCCTAACACTCTGCTCTCCATCACTCTGACACCCGACTATCCATGGCTCTGACACTCCAGTCTCCATTGCTCCGAGAACTCATTCCCCATCGTCCTGACGCTCTACTCTCCATCGCCCTGACGATCTACTCTCCATCGCCCTGACACTCCACTCTCCATCGCGCTGAAACTCCACTCTCCATTGCTGAGACATTCCATTCTCCATCATTCTAAAACTCCAATCTCAATTTCTCTGAAACTCCAGTCCGCATCGTTCCGTCACTTCCCTCTCAATTGCTACGACACTCAACTCTCCATCACTCTGACACTGCACTCTCCATCGCTCTGACACTCTACTCTCCATCGGCTGAATCTCCACACAAATTTGCTCTGACACTCCACTCTCCATCACTCTGAAAATCCACTGTCCATCGCACTGACACTGCACTACCCATCACTCTGACACTCCATCCTCCATCATGCTAACTCTCCACTCTCCATTGCTCTGACTGTCCGCCCTCCATTCCTCCGACAGCCCACTCTCCATTGCTCTGACACTCCACTCTCCGTCAATCTGTCACTTCACTCTCCATAAAATTTTGCTCTGACACTCCACTCTCCATCATTCTGCCACTCCATTATTCATCACACTGATATTCCTCTCTCCATTGCTCTGACACCCGACCCTCCTTCTCTTTGGTACTCCACTATCCATCGCTCTGACACTCCACACGCCATCGCTCTGACACTCCACATGCCATAGATCTGACACTCCACTCTCCATCGCTCTGAAACTCTACACTCCATCGCTCTGACACTCCACTCTCCATCGCTCTGACACTCCACTCTCCATTGCTCTGACACTCCACTCTCCATTGCTCTGACTCTCCACTCTCCATTGCTCTGACACTCCACTCTCCATTGCTCTGACATTCCATTCTCCATTGCTCTGACGCTCCACTCTCCATGCTCTAACATTCCACTCTCCATCGCTCTGACTCCCGACCCTCCTTCTCTTTGGTACGCCACTATCAATCGCTCTGACACTCCACTCTCCATTGCTCTGACACTCTACTGGCCATTCCTCTGATGCTCCACAATCCATAGGTCTGACTCTCAACTCTCCATCGCTCTGACACTGCACTCTCCATTGCCCTGACGCTCCACTCGCCATCATTACGACATTCCAGACGTCCATCCCTCTGACACTGCATTCTTCATCACGCAAACACTCCATTCTCCATCGTTGTGACGCTCCAGACATCCATCGCTCTGACACTCAACACTTTATTGGCTGAATCGCCACACAAATTTGCTCTGACACTGCACTCTCCATCGCTCTGACACTCCACTATCCATCGCTCTGACACTCCACTCTCCATCGCTCTGACACTCCACTCTCCATCGCTCTGACACTCCACTCTCCATCGCTCTGACACTCCAATCTCCATTGCTCTGAAACTCCACTCTCCATTGCACTGACACTCCAGTCTCCATCACTCTTTCACTCCACTCTGCATTGCTCCGACACTCCACTCTCCATCGCTCTGATCCTCCACACTCTGTCCCAGCTCAGACATTCTGCTCTCTATCACTCTGGCACTCCAATTGATGTCACTCTGACAGTTAATTCTATGTTACTCAGACAGTCCACCATGTGTCGATCTGACACTCCACTTGTGTCGATTTGACACTCCACTCTTTGTCGATCTGACACTCCACTCGGTGTCGCTCTGACCCTCCACTATGTGTCGCTCTGACACTCCACTATGTGTCGCTCTGACAGTCGATTCTATGTTGCTCTGACTCTCCACTCTGCATGGCTCTGGCACTCCACTCTCTATCACTCTGACACTCCACTCTATGACGCTCTGAGACTCCACTCTCTAACTGTCTGACACACTGCTCCCTGTCCCAGTGCTGACACTCTGCCCTGTATTGCTCTGACTCTCCGCTGCCTATCACTCTGACATTCAGCTGCCTATCACTCTGACACTCCAGTCTCAGTTCCAGATCTGACACTCCATTCTATATCACTCTTACAGTGCGCTCTATTTGGCTGTGAAACTCCACTCGATATCGCTCTGACCCACCAATCTGTTTCGTTCTGACACTCCACTCTCCATCGCTCTGACACTCCACTCTCCATCGCTCTGACAATCCACTCTCCATTGCTCTGACACTCCACTCTCCATTGCTCTGACACTCCACTCTCCATTGCTCTAACACTCCAATCTCCATTGCTCTGACACTCCACTCTCCATTGCTCTGACACTCCAATCTCCATTGCTCTGACATTCCACTCTCCATCGCTCTGACTCCTGACCCTCCTTCTCTTTGGTACTCCACTATCAATCGCTCTGACACTCCACTCTCCATTGCTCTGACACTCTGCTCGCCATTCCTCTGATGCTCCACAATCCATAGGTCTGACACTCAACTCTCCATCACTCTGACACTGCATTCTCCATTGCCCTGACGCTCCGCTCTCCATCATTATGACAAACCAGACGTCCATCGCTCTGACACTACACTTTTCATCACGCTAACACTCCATTCTCCATCGTTATGACACTCCAGACATCCATCGCTCTGACACTCAACTCTTTATTGGCTGAATCGTCACACAAATTTGCTCTGACACTGCACTCTCCATCGCTCTGACACTCCACTATCCATCGCTCTGACACTCCACTCTCCATCGCTCTGACACTCCACTCACCATTGCTCTGACACTCCACTCTCCATTGCACTGACACTCCAGTCTCCATCGCTCTTTCACTCCACTCTGCATTGCTCCGACACTCCACTCTCCATCGCTCTGACACTCCGTTCTCCATTGCTCTGAAACTCCATTCTCCATTGCTCTGACACTCCACTCTCCATCACTCTGAAAATCCACTGTCCATCGCACTGACACTGCACTACCCATCACTCTGACACTCCATCCTCCATCATGCTAACTCTCCACTCTCCATCGCTCTGACTGTCCGCTCTCCATTGCTCCGACAGCCCACTCTCCATTGCTCTGACACTCTACTCTCCGTCACTCTGTCACTTCACTCTACATAAAAATTTGCTCTGAAACTCCACTCTCCATCATTCTGCCACTCCATTCTTCATCACAGTGATATTCCTCTCTCCATTGCTCTGACACCCGACCCTCCTTCTCTTTGGTACTCCACTATCCATCGCTCTGACACTCCACACGCCATCGCTCTGACACTCCACACGCCATCGCTCTGACACGCCACTCTCATTCGCTCTGACACACCACTCTCCATCGCTCTGAAACTCCACACTCCATCGCTCTGACACTCCACACTCCATTGCTCTGACACTCCACTCTCCATTGCTCTGACACTCCACTCTCCATTGCTCTGACACTCCACTCTCCATTGCTCTGACACTCCATTCTCCATTGCTCTGACAATCCACTCTCCATTGCTCTGACGCTCCATTCTCCATTGCTCTGACACTCCACTCTCCATTGCTCTGGCATTCCACTCTACATCGCTCTGACTCCTGACCCTCCTTCTCTTTGGTACTCCACTATCAATCGCTCTGACACTCCACTCTCCATTGCTCTGACACTCTACTCGCCATTCCTCTGATGCTCCACAATCCATAGGTCTGACACTCAACTCTCCATCACTCTGACACTGCACTCTCCATTGCCCTGACGCTCCGCTCTCCATCATTATGACAAACCAGACGTCCATCGCTCTGACACTGCACTTTTCATCACGCTAACACTCCATTCTCCATCGTTATGACACTCCAGACATCCATCGCTCTGACACTCAACTCTTTATTGGCTGAATCGTCACACAAATTTGCTCTGACACTGCACTCTCCATTGCTCTGACACTCCACTATCCATCGCTCTGACACTCCACTCTCCTTCGCTCTGACACTCCACTCTCCATTGCTCTGACTCTCCACTCTCCATTGCACTGACACTCCAGTCTCCATCGCTCTTTCACACCACTCTGCATTGCTCTGACACTCCACTCTCCATCGCTCTGACACTCCGTTCTCCATTGCTCTGAAACTCCATTCTCCATCGCTCTGACACTCCACTCTCCATCGCTCTGATCCTCCACACTCTGTCCCAGCTCAGACATTCTGCTCTCTATCACTCTGGCACTCCAATTGATGTCACTCTGACAGTCAATTCTATGTTACTCAGACAGTCCACCGTGTGTCGATCTGACACTCCACTCTGTGTCGATCTGACACTCCACTCTGTGTCGATCTGACACTCCACTCTTTGTCGATCTGACACTCCACTCGGTGTCGCTCTGACACTCCACTATGTGTCGCTCTGACAGTCGATTCTATGTTGCTCTGACTCTCCACTCTGCATGGCTCTGGCACTCCACTCTCTATCACTCTGACACTCCACTCTATGACGCTCTGAGACTCCACTCTCTAACTGTCTGACACACTGCTCCCTGTCCCAGTGCTGACACTCTGCCCTGTATTGCTCTGACTCTCCGCTGCCTATCACTCTGACATTCAGCTGCCTATCACTCTGACACTCCAGTCTCAGTTCCAGATCTGACACTCCATTCTATATCACTCTTACAGTGCGCTCTATTTGGCTGTGAAACTCCACTCGATATCGCTCTGACCCACCACTCTGTTTCGTTCTGACACTCCACTCTCCATCGCTCTGACACTGTACTCTCCATCGCTCTGACACTCCACTCTCCATCGCTCTGACACTCCACTCTCCATCGCTCTGACATTGTACTCTCCATCACTCTGACACTCCACTCTCCATCGCTCTGACAACAGGCCCTCCATCGCTCTGACACGCCACTCTCATTCGCTCTGACACTCCACTCTCCATTGCTCTGACGCTCCACTCTCCATTGCTCTGAAACTCCATTCTCCATCGCTCTGACAGTCCATTCTCCATTGCTCTGAAACTCCACTCTCCATTGCTCTGACACTCCCCTCTCCATTGCTCTGACACTCCACTCTCCATTGCTCTGACACTCCACTCTCCATTGCTCTGACACTCCACTCTCCATTGCTCTGAAACTCCACTCTCCATTGCTGTGACACTCCACTCTCCATTGCTCTGACATTTCACTCTCCATCGCTCTGACTCCCGACCCTCCTTCTCTTTGGTACTCCACTATCAATCGCTCTGACACTCCACTCTCCATTGCTCTGACACTCTACTCTCCATCCCTCTGATGCTCCACAATCCATAGGTCTGACACTCAACTCTCCATCGCTCTGACACTGCACTCTCCATTGCCCTGACGCTCCACTCTCCATCGTTATGACACACCAGTCGTCCATCGTTCTGACACTGCACTCTTCATCACGCTAACACTCCATTCTCCATCGTTATGACACTCCAGTCATCCGTCGCTCTGACACTCAACTCTCTATTGGCTGAATTGCCACACAAATTTGCTCTGACACTGCACTCTCCATCGCTCTGACACTCCACTCTCCATTGCTCTGACACTCCACTCTCCATTGCTCTGACACTCCACTCTCCATTGCCCTGACACTCTGCTCTCCATTGCTCTGACACTCCACTCTCCATCGCTCTGACACTCCACTCTCCATTGCTCTGACACTCCACTCTCCATTGCAATGACACTCCACTCTCCATTGCTCTGATACTCCACTCTCCATTGCTCTGACTCTCCACTCTCCATTGCTCTGACACTCCACACTCTGTCCCAGCTCAGCCATTCTGCTCTCTATCACTCTGGCACTCCACTTGATGTCGCTCTGACAGTCAATTCTATGTTACTCAGACATTCCACCGTGTGTCGCTCTGACACTCCACTCTGTGTCGATTTGACACTCCACTCTATGTCGATCTGACACTCCACTCTGTGTCGATCTGACACTCCACTCTTTGTCGATCTGACACTCCACTATGTGTCGCTCTGATAGTTGATTCTATGTTGCTCTGTCTCTCCACTCTGCATGGCTCTGCTACTCCACTCTCTATCACTCTGACACTCCTCTCAATGACGCTCTGAGACTCCACTCTCTATCTCTCTGACACCTGCTCCCTGTCCCAGTGCGACACTCTGCCTTGTATTGCTCTGACTCTCCGCTGCCTATCACTCTGACTTTCAGCTGCCTATTACTCTGACACTCCAGTCTCAGTTCCAGATTTGACACTCCATTCTATATCACTCTTACAATGCGCCCTATTTGTCTGTGAAACTCCACTCGATATCGCTCTGACCCACCACTCTGTTTCGTTCTGACACTCCACTCTCCATCGCTCTGACACTCCACTCTCACTCGCTCTGACACTCCACTATCCATCGCTCTGACACTCCGCTCTCCATCACTCTGACACTCCACTCTCCATCGCTCTGACACTCCACTCTCCATCGCTCTGACACTCCACTCTCCATCGCTCTGACACTCCACTCTCCTTCGCTCTGACACGCCACTCTGCATCGCTCTGACACTCCACTCTCCATCGCTCTGACACTCTACTCTCCTTCACTCTCACACTCCACTCTCCCTCGGTCTGACACTCCATTCTCCAGTACTCTGACACTCCCCTCTCCATCGCTCCGACATTCTACCCTCCAACTCTCTGACATTGTACTCACCATCGTTCTTACACTCTACACTGCTCTCCATTGCTCTGACACTCCACTCTCCATCGCTATGATACTCCACCCTCCCTCGCTCTGACACTCCGCTCTCCATCGTTCTGACAATCCACTCTCCATCGCTCTGACACGCCACTCTCCATCGCTCTGACACGCCACTCTCCATCGCTCTGACACTCCAATCTCCATCGTTCTGACACTCGACTCTCCATCGCTCTGACAATCTGCTATCCATCGCTCTGATACTCTGCTCTCCATCGCACTGACACTCCACTCTCCATCCCTCTGACAATCCACTCTCCATCGCACTGACACTCCACCACCCATCGCTCGGACACACCACCCTCCATCATGCTAAATCTCCGCTCTCCATTGCTCTGGCTGTCCACTCTCCATTGCTCCCACAGCCCACTCTCCGTTGCTCTGACACTCCACTCTCCATCGCTTTGATGCTCCACTCTCCATAGGTCTGACACTCCACTCTCCATTGCTCTGACACTCCACTCTCCATCGCTCTGATCCTCCACACTCTGTCCCTGCTCAGACATTCTGCTTTCTCTTACTCTGGCACTCCAGTTGATGTCGCTCTGACAGTCAATTCTATGTTACTCAGACATTCCACTCTGTGTCGGTCTAACACTCCACTCTGTGTCGATCTGACACTCCACTCTGTGTCGATCTGACACTCCACTCTGTGTCGATCTGACTCTCCACTCTGTGTTGCTCTGACACTCCACTCTGTTTCGCTCTGACACTCCACTATGTGTCGCTCTGACACTCCACTATGTGTCGCTCTGACTCTCCACTATATGTCGCTCTGACAGTCGATTCTATGTTGCTCTGACACTCCACTCTGCCTGGCTCTGGCATTCCACTCTCTATCACTCTGACACTCCACACTAAGACGCTCTGAGGCTCCACTCTCTATCTCTCTGTCCCACCGCTGACACTCTGCCCTCTATTGCACTGACACTCTGCCCTGTATTGCTCTGACTCTCCGCTGCCTATCACTCTGACATTCAGCTGCCTATCACTCTGACACTCCAGTCTCAGTTCCAGATCTGACAATCCATTCTATATCACTCTTATAGTGCGCTCTATTTGGCTGTGAAACTCCACTCGATATCGCTCTGACCCACCACTCTGTTTCGCTCTGACACTCCACTCTCCATTGCTCTGACACTCCACTCTCCATCGCTCTGACACTCCACTCTCCATCGCTCTGACACTCCACTCTCCATCGCTCTGACACTCCACTCTCCATCGCTCTGACACTCTACTCTCCCTCACTCTCACACTCCACTCTCCCTCGGTCTGACACTCCATTCTCCAGTACTCTGACACTCCCCTCTCCATCGCTCCGACATTCCACCCTCCTACTCTCTGACATTGTACTCACCATCGTTCTTACACTCTACACTGCTCTCCATCGCTCTGACACTCCACTCTCCATCGCTATGATACTCCACTCTCCCTCGCACTGACACTCCGCTCTCCATCGCTCTGACATTCCACTCTCCATCGCTCTGACATTCCACTCTCCATCGCTCTGACACTCCGCTCTCCATCGCTCTGACATTCCGCTCTCCATCGCTCTGACACTCTGCTCTCCATCGCTCTGACACTCCGCTCTCCATCGCTCTGACACTCTGCTCTCCAACGCTCTGACACTCCGCTCTCCATCGCTCTGACACTCCGCTCTCCATCGCTCTGACACTCCGCTCTCCATCGCTCTGACACTCCGCTCTCCATCGCTCTGACACTCCGCTCTCCATCGCTCTGACACTGCAGTCTATATCGCTCTGACACTCCGCTCTCTCTTGTCTGAGAATCTGCTCTCTGTCACAGCTCTGACACTCTTCTCTCTGTAGCTCTGACACCCCACTCTCCATCCTCGCTCCCAAACTGCAATCTCTCCTTGCTCCAAACCTTTGCTCTCTGGTGCTCCTGCACTCTGCCCTATGACCACATTCCAATTCTCCATTTTATTTCCCTTCTCTAAAACTTCACTCTATCTCACTCCATTACCCCTCTCTGTCCCTGCTCCAACTGTGTCTCCTGATCCCCAGCCTGATTCTTGGCTCCGTGACAATGTCTCAATTTTCCATTCTCTTTCCTTGCTTTTGAACTTTGCTCTCTGTCACTCTTTTATTCCTCACTCTATCCCCACTCTGATGCACCCCACTCCATCGCTTTATGCGCTGCGCCCGCTCTGATCCACTGCGCACTGTCCATGCTCTGATTCTCCACTCCCCGTCCATTGTTACCATAATGTTACATGCCTAAAAATCTGATTAGGAAGATGGACAGTCAACTTTTACAAAGCAGAATAGAATATGGACAACTTATCTTGACAAAATAGACTCCAGTGTGTCAGTTGACTTTTTTTGTGTTTTAACTTCAGTCAAGGATTGACTCATGTGTGGACATGCCCCTGGAAAGTCATTAAAATATAAATATCCTTCTGGAAGATGCATGATCCCTCATGGAATTTATGGGTACTATTATTGTCTGGATATTTATAGAAACTCAATGGTTGCCCCAGGATGATGTCTGCAAATATGAAAAATAACAAAGAGGGGTGTGAAGGAACCACTTTGTCACAAGCAGGTTATTTTTTAATTCATTTTTCCTTGTGTGACAATTACATCTGCCAAGAAACAAATTGGGGTGCGGAACAATGGAAAACATTGATACTGTTGTCACATGACAGAAACTAGTTTGAGATAGCAAATATCTTATTGAATGTAAGAGAAGGTTAGGCTGAGATATGAAGACCAGAAGGAAGCCATATTGCCCAGCACAAGAGAGGACCCTACCTGAATAATTCACCATTAAAAAAGTGGGGTGAATTTATTTAATCTGCAAGATTATATTTTTGCACTACACAAGCTCGACCACAATTTTTGACTGAAAAGCCTGCTATTGTTTGGAGCATTATTGTGAGTTCACTGCCAGAAACTTCCAAGCTTCACTTCTTCTTCTTCAATGAACTAAAAGGAATTCCCAGGCCTTCAATTTGACGATGTTCCTGGAGAAACATATATTAACTTTTGGGACTTTTAAGTAATCTAAATGCACATCAATCTTTATAATTCATCTTTCCTTGTGTGTGAGTGTGGGCCTGAACTTCCATTGAATGGCAATCAAAGTTGGATTGCCACTCAACTCCTATATTTTTATGCTGAAAATTTTCTGATCCTACATTTCCCAACCTTGTGACTCAGGATGGGCGAGAACTGTAGTTCCCAGGGCCTTCTGTCCAAGGCTTCAGAGTCAGACACAGGAGGTCATGCCCCCTTTGTTATGACACTGGCTGCTGTAAATCAGATAGGTTTGAAGTTCCAGCTGCTTTCAAACCAGGGTGAAAGCAGGTTTTTCAGGTAGGTCATTAAAGTTTTGTGGGGGGGTTGGACACTCTGGGTGGTGTCGGGCAGTCGGCGTGGGGAAGGCTGAGTCGGGTTAGGCCTGGGGAGGCATAATCGGGTTGGAGGGTGTCCTGGGCAGGGGATTCCCATGCGATAATCGGGGGTGGGAAACTCCCCTGGGGGTTTGTGGGAGAGGGAGTCCTGTGAGGGGGAGTAGTTGAGGGGGTGGGGGAATCCTGTGATTGGGTAGTTATGGGGGTGGGGGATTAGTTGTGTGGAAGATGTCCCCTGGGATTTTGTGGTTGGCGGTGGGGAGTTCCGAGATTTGATGTAACACAGTCAGAATCATCGTAAGTTTGCAATTTAAATCACATTTTCGGATGGTTCCATTGCAGGGCAATTGCCCAAAGGATGTTTGCGCTTCCTGGGCAATTGTCGTGCAATCCTTACTTTGGAATTTCCGGGGCTGGGAGCTGGTTCCCCAGCAGGTCTTTGGGTAACCCTTTGGATACACTGCCCTGGAGATTGGAAGTTACGGCCCTGTGTGTCTGTGTGAATTAGGAGCGGGTGTTTGTTGTGTACATTTTCGAGAAATAAACATTTAATCTTTCTTTTGATTCAAACCTAGCAGAAAGCTTGGTTTGTGTTTGTTCTAAAAGTCACAGCACTCAAGAGGATAAAACACTTCTTCGCTAAAATACATTGTGTTGTGGCCAGTCAAGAGGTGGGAAAAGAGAGAAATTATCCCGCACCTCTCCCCTGTCTGTAACGCCAAGCTCTCATTCTCCACTCTCTTTGGCCACTTCAATATTGCCTCCCTGTCACTCTGATTCTTCACTATGTATCCTTACTACATTACTTCGTGCCATACCCATGCTCTAATTCTCCATTTCCTTTCTCACTGCATTATTCCTTCCCTGTCACTCCAATATTCCACTTTCTCTCTTCGTTCTGATACTCCACTCTCTGAGACTCTGATATACAGCTCTCCACTGATACAATATTAAGTTCTCTGTCCTTGATCTGATAATCTGCACTTCATCATTCTGATACTTTGTTCTCTGTTGCTTCAATAATGTGTTCTCTGCACCTACTCCGATATTCTGTCCCTGTCCATCCTCCGATACTTTGCTCCGCATCCACGTTCCAAATCTCCGTCCTCTTTTGCTGCTCTGAAACCCCACACTTTGTCATTCTGAAACTATGCCCACTGTTGCTTCAATACCGTGCTCATACGATGTAGTCATTAAATATTCTAGTCATACCAGGGGCTTTAGCCATATATCACCCTCTTTGTCTCTACGACCATAAGACATAGGAGCAGAAGTAGGCCGTTTGGCCCATCGAGTCTGCTCCGCCATTCAATGAGATCATGGCTGATCTGATAATCCTCAACTCCACTTTCCTGCCTTTTCCCCATGACCCTTGATTCCCTTACTGATAAAAAATCTGTTTATCTCAGCCTTGAATATACTTAACGATCCAGCCTCTATAGACCTCTTCAGTAAAGAATTCCATAGATTCACAACCCTCAGAAAAGAAATTCCTCCTCAGCTCTGTTTTAAATGGGTGACCCCTTACTCTAAGATTATGCCCTGTGATCATAGACTGTCCCACAAGGAGAAACAAATTCTCAGCATCTACCCTGTCAAGCCCCCTAAGAATCTTATATGTTCCAATAAGGACACCTCTCATTCTTCTAAACTCCAATGAGTACAGGCCCAACTGACTCAACCTCTCCTCATAAGAAAATCCCTCCATACCGGGGATCAACCTAGTGAATCCTCTCTGGGCTGCCAGTATATCTTTCCTTAGGTAAGGGGACCAAAATTGTTCATAGTATTCTAGACGCGGTCTAGAATAGTGCCTTGTATAGTTTTAACAAGACTTCCCTATTTTTATACTCCATTCCCTTTGGAATAAAGGCCAACATTCCATTTACCTTCCCTATTACCTGATGAACTTGTACGTTAGCTTAAAAACAAAAAACTGCGGATGCTAGAAATCCAAAACAAAAACAGAATTACCTGGAAAAACTCAGCAGGTCTGGCAGCATCGGCGGAGAAGAAAAGAGTTGACATTTCGAGTCCTCATGACCCTTCAGCAGAACTGGGTGAATCCAAGGAGAGGGGTGAAATATAAGCTGGTTTAAGGTGGGGTTGTGGGGGGGGGGGTGTGGGGTGTGAGAAGTGGGTGGGGGGGAGGGGTTGTTGGGACAAGCAAGCAGTGATAGGAGCAGATAATCAAAAGATGTCACAGACAAAAGAACAAAGAGGTGTTGAAGGTGGTGATATTATCTAAACGAATGTGCTAATTAAGAATGGATGGCAGGACACACAAGGTACAGCTCTAGTGGGGGTGGGGTGGAAAGACAAACAGGGCATAAAAGGTATAGATTTAAAAATAATGGAAATAGGTGGGAAAAGAAAAATCTATGTAAATTATTGGAAAAAACAAAAGGAAGGAGGAAGAAACGGAAAGGGAGTGGGGATGGAGGAGGGAGTTCAAGATGCTGAAGGGTCATGAGGACTCAAAATGTCAACTCTTTTCTTCTCCACCGATGCTGCCAGACCTGCTGAGTTTTTCCAGGTAATTCTGTTTTTGTTTTGTATGTTAGCTTTTTGGGATTCATGCACAGTGATTCCCAAATCCCTCTATGCTGCAGTCTTCTGCAATCTTTCTCCTTTTAAATAATATTCAGCTCCACTATTCTTCCTGCCAAAGTACATAACCTCACATTTTCCCACATTATATTCCATCCGCCAAGTTTTTGCCCACTCACTTAACCTGTCTATATCCCTCTGTAGATTCCTTGTGTCATCCTCACCACTTGCCTTCCCACCTATTTTTGTATCATCTGCAAACTTGGCGACAGTACATTCACTCTCCCCATCCTAGTCGGTAATATATATTGTAAATAATTGTGGCCCCAGCACTGATCCCTGTGGCACTCCACTAGTTACAGATTGCCATCTTGTAAATGCCCTCCATATCCCAACTCTGTCTTCCATTAGTTAGCCAGTCCTCTATCCATGCTAATATGCTACCCCCAACACCATGGGCTCTTGTCTTATTAGGTAGCCTTATGTGCGGTACCTTATTGAATGCCTTTTGGAAATCCAAATATAATACATCTACTGGTTCCACTTTACCTATCTTGTTTGTTACCTCCTCAAGGAATTCTAATAAATTTGTGAGGCATGACTTCCCCTTCATGAAGCCATGTTGACTCTGCTTGATTAGATTATGTATTTCTAAATGCTCTGCTATTACATCCTTCATAATACACTCCAGCATTTTCCCAATGACAGACGTTAAGCTAACTGGCCTATCGTTACCTGTTTTTTGTCTCCCTCCCTTTTTGAATAAGGGTGTTACATTGGCAGTTTTCCAATCCTCTGGGACTTTTCTGAAATCTAAGGACTCTTGGAAGATTACAATCAGTGCAGCCACTATTTCTCCAGCTATTTCCTTTAATATCCTCGGATGCAGCCCATCAGGTCCAGGTACTTATCGGCCTTTATCCCCATAAGTTTCCCTAGTATTTTTTCTCTAGTGATAGTTATTCTATTTATTTCCTCCCCCGCTTTTGCCCCATGATTATTTAATATTTTTGGTGTGCTGTTAGTGCCTTCCACTGTGAAGACTGATGCGAAGTGTTTATTCATCTCCTCTGCCATTTCCTGGTTCCCCATTATTTCCCCAGCCTCATTCTCTAAGGGGCCTATGTTGACTTTGGCTTCTCTCTTCTTTTTTTAAAAAATTGAAAGAAGCTTTTACTATCTGTTTTTATATGACTTGCTAGTTTACCCTCAAAGTTTATTTTCTCCCTCTTTATTATTTTTTTGGTCATCTTCTGTTGGTTTTTAAAACTTTCCCTATCCTTTGGCTTACTACTAATCTTTGCCACATTGTATATCTTTTCTTTCTCTTAGTTGAGAACATCTTGGTCAAGCAAGTTCTCCTGAACACAATTCAGCAATTCCTTCCCCTCTTTCTATTTACTTTAACATTAATTGTCCACATACCAATTGGGGTAAAGTTCCTATATCACCACTCTATAATTCTTGCACATCCTTGAGATTTCCCTGCAGATTTGCTCCTCTATCTCTCTCCTTTTCTGTCTGATTATTCGGAGGCCAGTGGAATAAACCCAAGTGCCTGATCACAACCCTCGGAGTGAAGAATTTTCTCCTCATCAGTTCTTAATTCTTTTTATTCTTTATTGGAATGCGGGTGTCGCAGACAAGACCAGCATTTGTTGTCTATTCCTAACAGATCTTAAGAAAGTAGTGTAGAGGTGTTGCCATGGAGAATGCACCAGTGATGGTGACTGACAGTTAACTGCCGAGCATTATGTGAAGTTTAAACTGGGCAGTTTGACCCTGGTTGGTCAGGGCATTGCCCTGAGGAATGAGTCAGTGAATGGCTGTCACTTGTTTTGTTTGGCTGATACAGGCACAATGCATATACACATGTACTGGAAGCTACATTTATTAATACACAGGGCCCTGTTCTTTGTAAACAGAAAGAATCACAGAATTGTTATGGTGCAGGAGGAGGTAATTTGGCCCATTGTGTCTGCACCAGCTCTCCGAATGAGCATTATGACTTAGTGCCATTCTCCTGCTTTTCCCCCATACCCTTACACATTGCTTCTATTCAAATTATCATCTAATGCCCTCTTGAATGCCTCGATTGAACCTGTCTTCACCACACTTCCAGGCTGTGCATTCAAACCCGAACCACTCGTTGTGTAAAAAAGCTTTTTCCTCACATCACATTTGCTTCTTTTGCAAATCACTTTAAATCTGTGGTTCTCGATCCTTTTATGAGCGGGAACAGCTTCTCCCTATCCACGCTATCCAGCTCCTCATAATTTTGAACACCTTTATCAATCTCTTCTTAGCCGCCTTCCCTCCAAGGAGAACAGTCCCAATCTCTCCAATCTATCTTCATAACTGAAGTTTCTCATCCTTAGAATCATTCTCGTAAGCCTCTTCTGCACTCTTTCCAATGTGTTTATATCCTTCCTGTAGTGTGGCACCCAGAACTGTACACAATACTCTAGCTGAAGTCTAACTAGTGTCATATATAAGCACAGCCTAACCTCCCTGCTCTTGTATTCTATGTTCCTATTAATAAAGCCCAGAATACTATATGCTTTATTAGCTGCTCTCTCCAGCTGTCTGGCTGCCTCCAATGATCTATCCACCCCCTTAAGAATTGTGTGCCTTACTTTATATTGCCTTTCCATGTTCTTCCTACCAAAATGCATCACCTCTCAGTTCTCTGCATTGAACTTCATCTGCCACCTATCTGCCCACTCCAACTTGTTTATGTCCTTTTGAAGTTCTATACTTTCTCCTCACAGTTTACAATGCTTCCAATTTTTGTATCATCCGCAAACTTTGAAATTGTCCCCTGCACACCAAGATCTAGATCATTAATATATATCAGGAAAAGCAAGATTCCCAATACTGACCCATAGGGAACTCCACTACAAACCTTCCTTCAGCCTGAAAAATACCCATTGACCATTACCATCAGTTTCCTATTACTCAGCCAATTTTGTATCCATGTTGCTACTGCCCCTTATATACCATGAGCTATAATTTTTCTCATAGGTACATACATTGCAACTGTTTCAGCTAAACAAAACAAGTGACAGCCATTCGCTGACTCATTCCTCAGGGCAATGCCTTGTCCAATCAGGGTCAAGCTGTCTGGTTTAAATTTTAAACAATGCTTGACAGTTAACTGTCAGTCACCACCACTGTGCATTAACAACCCTCTGAGAGAAGACATTCCTCCTCATCTTCGTCTTAAATGAGAGACCCCATTTTCTGAAACACTGCCTTCTAGTTCTAGATGCCCCCATGAAGGGAGCCATCCTCTCAGCATCCACCCTGTCAAACCCTCTTAGAATTGTATGTGTATTAATTGGGGCAAAAAACAGTTCAGACCAGATCAAGCCTGAACTAGCATGAACTGGTTTTGGACAGGTCTCAGCTGGATTTTATTGGAAGCAACCAATGAACTAGTAATTCTACTGGGCTTATCCCAGTTTCTGAGTAGGCAGCAGTACTTCTCAGCTGACTTGCGCTAGAATCATATGGTAGCTGCTGCCAATTTTATTAAACCAAACACCATTGAATGTCTCTCTCTCAACCCTGTCTGATTATGTCATGATCTTAATCACTGACTTTGTTATTCATTTTAATTCCATTCATCTTCAGGTCTGGGTTTACCATTGTAGCCAACAGGCATTTTGCAAATATCTCTGGTGTTGTATAACTTGGCCATCCTAATTAACACATTTCTCTCCCATGGTTATATGTTTGAAATGGTAGCCCCCACAGTGCAGAGCAACTAAGCCTCAGTTCTCAAATGTTCAAATGAGCAAAGGTTTAGTTCAGAGCCATGTAGTTGAGAAAATATGCAAAATAGCATATAATCACTGAACTCCATTTTAACAAGGTTTCTTCAGCCACACTCCATTGACCATGAGCTGTTGCTTCACCCACCAATTGCATGCCTTGAAGGGGAAGCATGAATGAGTCCACGAGGGGCCCCACAACTGTACACTTTTTGAAAGATGTGTCAACAAGTGCACATTGAAGGTCATGGTGCCATCACCACACAGAATTTACAACCTGCTGATAAAAGGATATATCAATGCATTACACTGATTACCTCATCGAGGGAGAGAATGATTTTGTATCAAAAGGAGAGAAACCTGCATGAGCACAACCCAGTGATTTAAGTAACAATCTGAAAGTATCTCGCTTAAACATGGCAGGCCATAGAACAATAGCCACATGTACCATTCAGAGGCCTTGCGGTATTTCCTTTCAGTTAATGTTCTCAGGGACCTTGCAACAAAACTTGGCAGCCTAATGGAATGCAGACACTCATCTAGCACGGCCACACCTTGTGGAGACCCATGACAAATTCCTCATTTGCTGGTGAGGAGAGTCACAGTTCAGTTAACTGTCTGGCAATTCCCAATAGAAACAGTGAATGAAGTCTGGGAGAAATCCTGAAGATAATGCAAAATATGACAAGTTCAGAAAATTGTCCATCCCTCTTCCAGTGCCCTTCACATGTCAAAGTATTTCATTATCCGCCCTGTCCTCATTCTCACAGACTACTGGGTATTTCATAGCTGGCTCTACTGCCTTCCCAGGGTGGTAGCACAAGCCACATCCAATGATATCCATTAGATTTGATTGTATTCTATATTGCAGTACATGCAAGAGAATCCACACAGCAGCAAAGTGGAAACGATCTGCTGGTTATCACATCCCCCCTTGACTCCATTTGACTACTTCTGATAGTCTCCTCGCTTCATTGACAACTTTATCCAGGAATAATTCCATTTTGGGTTTGCATTTTCCAAGCTAGAATATGATTACTCATTCTGAGTTTTGGGGAAGCTCGTTGATCATTAAATATCCAGGCCTTAATGAGCATTTGGAAGAGCTAAATACTCAAGCCCATCTGACTTGATTACGTATGAGAAGTTATTTCAATCACTAAGTGGTTGGCCTTCCTCAGACATGTTTCTGTAATACACTCCATCATATACATCCTCAATATTTCCCTTCACCAAATTTCTACAGTTTTCTCTGTACATCAGATTTTCCCTTATTTCCTTTCTCTGGAAGAGTGTCTTCACTTGTGACTTGAGATCTGAAGTGGTGAAAATGTTGTCACTGGTTAGATTTTTAATGACACATGGCTGTTCACAATAGGGGTATGGTACCTCTTCTTCAAGAGTTCTGAAAGAGCTGACATAACTCTAGCAATGCAGGCAATAGATGTAGAATTGACTTTGTGGACTTAAATATCAACCTCTCACATAATGTATTCACAAGTTCCAGGAGATGCATCACTAAGCAGACAATAAACAGTGTCTCATCCGAATGTTAAGCAACCAACAACATTGGTTCTGCCTTCGTGCATTGACATCCTGGAAACAGCAGCTCATTGAATGATGCATAGAATAAATGCCCTGCCAGCCCCTCACTGCCTTCATCTTGTTGACTCTCTTCAGCTTCACGGTCGTGTGCATGTCCAGAATCTACAAAAGAAAAGAATGACTGAAGGTGAAACAACAGGGCTGGAAAAGATTTCATGAGTACAGGAAAGCATTGCTGCCTTAGTTTCTCATAAGGCTAATTGCTACCACATTTTGTAGTACCAGTCCTTTTTAAAACTTTGTTGGAAGCTAGGTCTAAGAAGAGGAATATACCATTCAGAGAAACATGAAGCTTCAGGCTTCTTGATGCAGGATACATTCACAAATTCAGCAGTTTTAATGGAGATTTTGTTGCAGAAAGTTGGAAGATGGAATCTTTTGCACACTATCCCGGGCATATTTTAGCCACAATGTCATGAATGGTGAGATCAGGTGGCTTTGTCAACAGCGTGCACCATTGCTAACAGTGGGGTTATGTATAGACTTTAATTGCTCCCCACCTCTTGAGATTCAATCACATTAGAAGTCATATAGTTGTACCTGGATCCTCTGTGATTGATCCTTCACAAGTCTTGTGGTTGTCAACAGCGTCTTTCTCCGGAATCCTATTCAAGAGAACAATTAGCATGGGATAGTGAAACAAAAACAAAAATTGCTGGAAAAACTCAGCGGGTCTGACAGCATCTGTGGAGAGAAAGACAGAGTTAACGTTTTGAGCCCGTATGACTCTTCTTCAGAGAGTCATACTGACTCTAAACATTAACTCTATCTTTCTCTCAACTGATGCTATCAGACCTGCTGAGTTTTTCCAGCAATTTTTGTTTTTGAATCAGATTTTCAGCATCTGTGGTATTTTGCTTTTATCTTAGCATAGCATAGTGATGGATAACTTTGCTTCCAAGGTTAATATGTTGGTCATTCTTGGTGTCAGAGGTTCAAACCTTACTACATCAATGGAGGATGTCTCTGAAGCTCCATGCACCCAGGCTGATGTATCACCATCCAGAAACTTATCCTGCTGTCACTCTGATTATATCCCCATGGCTTTAGGAGAGGATATCACTGAGGCACAAGGCACGCTGTCTGATACATTGTCATCCCTCTCCTACTGCGATAGGATGTCCATCACTTTAGGTTCCTGCTGTGCCACATCATGTTGCTGTTCAGGCTGGCCATGACCATCATTCACATTTGCAAGTGAATGCTCTTCTGTCAGGACCTTCTACCTGTAGACATTCGATTCTGGAATTATGTGATTGTCACCTGGCTTGAGATAAAGTTTGTACTTCTCATTGGCTGCATGGATGGTCAAATTCAATCTTGCTGGAACTGGGGCATGGTGGGGGTTGGGGTGTTGGGGATGGGGGTGGAGGTGGGGGAGGGTGGTGGGTTTGAGGGAGAGACAGTGTAACGCTTCTGAGTTTGACAAACGTCTCCGCGTTCAGACAACAAAGTTTCTGTTGAGCGGACTTAGAGCCTGGCTGAAATTTCCCACTTATTTGAAGGTGGCTTGCTTATGGCAGCCTGGGGTGGGGGTCTTCGGAGCCAGAAGCTCCAGCTCATAAAGAGGGGCCCACCAACTCCTAATACTGCCACTTGATCAACAGGACCTGCCTTCTTGGTCCCTCCAAACAATTAAATTTTTATATTGCCTCAAAGGACACCTCTGACACAAACAGTGCCCACCTCACTCGGTGGGGCTGCTGATGCCCAGTGTCTAGAGGCACCAGCTAAGTCTCAGCGGCTCTGGGAGCCTGTCCGCTCTCCTTAGTTGGATGACGGCCTCGGAGGTGGCCATTTGGGTGCCATCTCATGGGAAAGAGCTGGATTGGCTTCCAGCAAGTGCAGGCTTTGGGGCCTCACTTTTGTTCCTGATGCTGATGTCTGTGTGGAAAGCCAGCCTTAATGCTTGTTTTCTGTGATAAACCTAAGTTAAAACACATGTCATAAAATACATATACAATGATGTAAATTATTGTAATACTTTATGTATTACAATATGTAATACATATGTAAAATACATATACTCACTATAAGCCATGCAGAAACTTGAAGTGGGATAAGGAAAATTATGCACATCAGCATAATTTCCATTTCATTGTTAATCCACCTTTAATATCACTGTAATGACAATTCCATTGTGGTGGCGCCCTGGAATGGAACTCCCGAGCACTGAGGTTTGTGGAATCAGCCAAGTGAGAAGCTGTGGTTGGCAGGTAAGCCCTCCCCTGTGTTCCCTGCTGGGGGAAGCCTGTGTCAAGGAAGCTCCTGCTGTGCTCTCCATTGGGGCATCCCCACACCAGGCCTTGTCAGGAAGTGGGATCCCATGGGATGAAGTCAGGGAAAAAAGTTTAAATTTAATTAAATTTTAAAAGTTTACATTTATCGAATGTCCTCAGTAACAACAGCAGTGCTAAATTTAATTGCAGCACAATGAAAGTTTTACTCATGTTGAGCTCATGGACTTATAAAGATGAGTTCCAATCTGGCATTGGTTGGTTAATTGCTTTTCTTGTTTGGCATGGATTTCAGGGTCTCCCATCATCCTGTCATGTGTAAAACGGAAGTTTCACCCTACCCAGAAGCTGACTGGCTGGTAGCTGCCCCAGTTCTGCTCGCTGGGTGGTTACTGTGCATTTCTGTCACCAGGATTTAAAAACGAGGCTGCCAGCAAGGGTGATCACATTTGCAGTTACTCCCTTGTGCGCAAAGGTATGGAGCGGCACAGGTAAATGCATCTTGGTGCCAAAAAGCAATCCAGGGGAGAGGAGGAGATATTTTAAAAGAGTCACAAGGAAGGAAGAGGGCAGGGGGATGGTGGTGGAAGAGTGAATTTAACAATGACCTTGTCGTTGAATTTTCACAACTGCGTGGGGTGAGATTTTAAAAGCTGGGGGATGGGTTGTGAGGGATGATGGCTGAGGGGAAATAGAGAGTGGGGATAATGGAGACGTGTTTTTCACACCTGGGAGAAAGAGAGCTGTTTTTTTGATACTGATTCCTGAAATCAATCCAATCAGTCTCTCTAGAATCCGAAATGGCTGGTTTTGCAAAGTTTGCTTACGTCTGACTCCTGGATGACTAAACATCGGCAGGATTGTATTGGTTGCAGGAGACATTTAAAAATTTGATCCCCAGGCCCACCATAAGTCCAAGGTGTACAAGGTGAGGTGGCTCCAGGGAAGCGTAGGTGGCTCCATCGACTATGAGTTGGGGAAGGAGAACTGGAAAAAGTAGGGTGTATTTTTTAAAGCTGGTCTTTCAGGTCAGATTCATGGAGTTGCTTACACTGCTGTTCCTCAACCTTGGGCAGCTTCGTGATTCTGTTTCTTTTTTTTTTAAAGTCCACCAGAAAAGTCAGCCACATTGGAAGCTTGACTGACCATCTTAAATTGTTTTTTAATGTAATTCCTAGCACAATCAAGATTGTTTAGCAGGTGTTGTCCCTTCAGCTGTTCACAACAGTCAAAGTACTGACTGTACCCAACCAGCCTGTGCTTGCAAAACCAAAACATAGTGCCCAACATTAGATGTGATTCTGCGATTGAACAACACTTGCAAAACAATCCTGATTGTGCTGAGAATTACACTGAAAACCAATAAAAGATTGTCAGTTGGGCTTGGAGCATGGTTCACTTAAACGTGCTAGAAGCCACACACATTCACATACAGGGCCCTGTCCTTTGCAGACAGAAGGAACATGTGCAACATTTCACCTTTTTCAACTAAACAAAAGCTTGGGGAACAGTCATTTTCCAGGGCAATGCCTCCACCAATGAGAGTCGACCTGCCCGACCTGAACTTGAACAAAGCTGGGCTGTTATCTGCTCCATGCTACATTCTCATGGCAACGCCTCTACCAATTACAGTCCACTTGCCAACCAATCAGCACTCTCTTCTCATGCAGTATAAATTGTTTTCCCCCTTAACTATTTATAAATTTCTTGTGAGTTGTCATGATGAGTGCAAGACAAAAAGCCTTGATAGCATGTCCCCTTTTTCAGCAATACTAAAGCCTACCCTACATCAGCATAAATGCTACAAAATAAGTTTATGTTGGATGCTGGAAGCAAAAAGCAATACAAGTCCATAGCTTTTCTTCAATTCGTTCATGGTATGTGTGCATCACTGGCAAGAATAGCATTTATTGACCATCCCTAATTTCCCTTGGGAATGACAAGTTGGTAGTTTGATGGTCACCATTACCGATAATAGCATTGTATGCCAGATTTATTTAACTGATTGAATTTAAATATGCCAGCTGCTATTTGATCTCAAGTTTCCAAATCATTAGTTTAAGCCTCTGGATTGTTCCTCCAGTCATATTACCACTATGCTACTATACCCAGCTAGATTTTTAGATTTAGATTGTTAGAGTTAAATTGGGAAAAGTATAAAGCAGCATGAGTCTTTAGTTGGAAAACATGAGGAATACTGAAACATACATCCACAGTTGGATGAGGCAAAGCATAGAGCAACAGATACGTCTAACTAGATGGGATGAAGCATACCAGAACATGAATCCATATTTGAATGGAGAAATATGCAGCAATATGCATCCAAAATTAAAAACAACAAATGCTGAAAATAGCCAGCATCCATACAGAGAAAAAGCGTTAACTTTCCAGGACTGTCTCCCGTTCATCAGTTCTAACAGCCTTGAGATGCTAACTCTGTTTCTTACTCCAGAGGTGCTGCCTCATCTGCTGATTATTTCCAGCATTTAGTTTTAATTTGAGATTTCCAGCATCTGCAGTGTTTTGCCTTTGTAATATGCATCCAAACTTGGATGAAGTGAAGCATTCGGTAATCTGAGAGTCTAGTTGGATGCTGGAAGCATAAAGCAACATGAGCATATAGTTAGGCTGGTTAAAGCTTACAGCAACATGAAGTTATGGTTGGATATCATGAAGCATACTGCAATATGAATCCTTAGCAGGATGGCGTAAAGCATGCTGAAAAATAGACCTATATTTGAATGGGGAGAACAATATTACAACATGAGTTCCTCATTGAAGGGCATGAAGAATGAAGCAGTGTAATGATTGACTGGATGTGATGATTCATACAGTAACATGAGTCACTAGTTGGACGGGATGAAGAATACAGCAACATGAGAATCCAAATGGTTGGTGGAACATAAAGCAACACAAGACTATAGTTGATTGGATGAAACAAACAGCAACATGAGTCTATTGATGGAAGAGGTGAAGCAGGCTGTAATGTGAGTCCATAGTTGGATGAGGCAAAACGTACAACAACATGAGAGTATGTTTTGATGGGTAAAAGCAAACTGCAAAATGGGTGCATAGTTGAATGTTGTATAGCATAAAGTGACATGTACCCCTAATTGGAAGATGAGGGGCAGAATTTTCTGTTTACCAGTGGCAGGCCCGACCCAATCTCCAGCGGGCGGGAAGCCGATCCCCGCAGGAGAAGCAGGCCCCTCCACCATTTTATGTGGGCGGACCAATTAAGGCCCACCCAGCGTGATGTCTGGAGGGAAGCACTATGCACTCCCTGTACCGGCGGGGGGGATTCCCCAAATGTGAGAGTGCGCTCTTTTGCACATGCACACGAAAGAGCGCACATCTCCCTGGGGCTAAGTGCAGCCTCAGGGAGATTGCTGACAATTGTATAAACATTAAAAATAGAAAAAAAAACCCTTAACATGTCCCCCTCATGTGACAATGTCACACGAGATGGGACGTGTTAATAAATTTCACTAAAACTTTATTCAACTTTTTAAATCCCAACATGAAACCTCATCCCGCTGGCGGATGAGATTTCATGTTTTTTCTATTCCCCGCCGGGGCTCCTGGCCTGTCTGCCAACCGTAAGGTTGGACGGGCAGGTCCTTTAATTGTTTAAATGATCCTGTTAATGGTCTTTATTGGCCATTGACAGGTTGGCGGGCCCGCAGCTGATTTTGCTGCGGGCCCACCTTCCTTAAGATTTAAATGGGGCGGGATGATGTTGGGGGTTCCTCCTGACGTCATCCCGCATAATTTTGCGCGTTGGCGAGTGGGCCCCGCCCCCTGCTCGCCGACGGCAAAATTCAGCTCGTGAAGTTTGCTGCATTGGAAGTTCCACTAGCATGCTGTTATAAACAAAATCATGGAAAATGGGTCATCTTCAACGACTAAGAACATTCTGGAAGAATTTGTGTTTTTTTAAAAGAAACTATCCCGTAAAGGGTTAGTGCAATGACTGGTTGCTGCTGTTCATGGAAAAGACAGCATTTTACAAGAAAAGATAATTAAGCAGTTTTAAAGAAGCTGGAAACATTTTGACCCTGGTGGACTGTTTACAAAAGGGTCACATGGTGGTTTATGGCTTTGAAAAAACCCATGCCTGGGAAACTGTGTTTAAAAGCTGGTAGGCTGGTTTTTGCTTTGGGGAAGAAACAAGGAGGATCAACTGCTTAGCTAAAGATGACAACAGCTCCTGAAGCTCCAGACCCAGTCCAAAGCAAAAAGTGAATGAAAGTTGCACCCCATTCTGAAATTGACTGACTCCAAGTTTTCCCTGAAGTCCGTCTGAAATGTAGTGCAAGAGTCATTGGTTGTTTTGCAGACCAGTGCTGAGAGACAAGCCATATAAGATGGACACCATTTCAAGGACTCCATCATCTATCCTTCTCCCTTGAACCATTGACTTTTAACCAATAGGCAGAATTCCTCTATTTTATATTTTGGAGGTTGTGTGTGTGTGTGTGTGTGTGTGTTAGGGTATTTAGAAAGAGGAATTATTATACTTTCAGATTTCATGCTGTTTGTTAATAAGCTTTGCCTTCTACTTGACAAGTCTGGTTTTATAATAAACTGATAATTTTGTTGTTTATTGAAGAAACCTGAGCATTGTGTGGTCATTCCGAGTTTCATTGGTAAAGCACATATTTTAGGCAGTATAGCTAGCTGGAAAAATCACTTAAATGTATGTTGTGATCTGTGGAATAGCGGAACTAGAGACAGACAGTGCACTCCTCCCATCCCGGTCATAGCAACGCGGTGATGTATAGTGTGAAGTTATTCCGTACCCATTTGGAGTGAGGCATGCTGCAGCATAAGCTGGATGGGGTGAAGCAGACTGCATGCAGCACATGTTCTTTGTTGAATGGAGTGATGTGCATTGCAGTATGATTCCCTAGCTAGATAGGTTGTACTGGAACATGAATCCATAGTTGTTACAGGCCAACTGGACTGCAAATTGAGTCCAAAAGCTGGAATGAGTGAAGCATATTGCATTGTGAGCTGCGAATACAGAATACTAACTTGAAAAAAAGGACAAATAAATAATGTTTCACCAAGGGGTGGTATTTGGGGCCCTGACAGTGGCAGGGAGGAGGTGAAAGGGCAAATGCTGCATCTCATGCATTTGCATGAGAGGTGTGTGGAAAAGGGAAGAGGGTGTTCTGATAGGCAGCATTGACGTGCTTTCCTGAATCATTCTATGTTCCAACAGATGGACTGGGACATGAATCGACATCAAACTTGCCTCGGTAGTGAAGAGTTAACCAACCAAATCAAGCTGTGACTAGAACTGTGCAGCAACACAAGCAGTTTAGCAATGTGCCTTTGTCTTTTTAATCCTTCCCCCTCATATCCGGAGCTTCAGCTGTTTTTAACCTTCATTTATTTATTTGGTTCCAATACACCAGTGACTGAGATAAGAAAAATAAGCAAAATTAATTTGTTAGGTTCTCAAAATGCTGCACCGTGTGGGTAAGTGTGACTCACAGTTACCGTGACCGCAATCAGGAGAAACATAAACAACTTTAAATTCAGTCTTTAATCCTTATTGCAGGATTTTAAGCAGTAGCTGCACCGTCTACCCATTGCTCAACTTGTTCAGTTGCAGGTTGCTCAGTAAGCAATAAGCTTTAAACTGAGAATTATTAAGCACTTTTCACAGTGCTAACTGGACTGGCCATCCGATGCTTCTCGCTTGGTTCTGAAAAATGCTACTACAGCTGTCTCTATGTGAGTCATCTGCTGTTGGGAGACAATGAGTTACAGCAAAATGCCTGGACACCTTTCGTGTAACTGTGAAAAGTGAATAGAGTGAGGGACTTACTACTCGGAGAGAGGATCAGAATGAAACAGTCCACAGCACGAATAGAGACACAAGTTAGCTTGAGATATACAAGGAAAAGATAAAGATTAAAGAGAGAAAACTCTTTGGGAAGCTTTCAGCCGGTTTCTGAATATAAGGGCCCTCAGTGGAAACCGAGTTGTGCAGTTTTTCCAGCTATTTTTATTTTTGTTTTGGATTTCCTGCATCCGCAGTTTTTTGCTTTTACCTTAGTGCAGCACCGACTTCAGACTTGCACACTGCAATTGGTGTCACCCACAGGCCAGCTATTTCAGCGAGTGGGTTAATGGTGTCAAAGAGGAAACTGCAGTAACTAACGGCAGGGGGCTGTGTGGTGGAGAGAGGCTTAGTGACACCGCCCAGTGAATGAGAAAGCCGATGCCTCGTTTCTGACCACAGGCTGTTAGCAAAACTGGACTTTATATTGCTAACGGTGCAAGTACATACTCGTGTATCCCTAACGTCGGCAGCAACCATGGGTTCCGCTGGTCACAAAGGTAAGTGACTGATTTGAATCATGAATGTATCAGCCTTCCACTTGCCCTAACTCCCACTCCCCCTCCCCCCCATCTCTGTCTTTGTTTATTTCAAAGTTGGCGTTTGCGGAGTTTAAGACCCAAATGCGTTGTCTTTTTCTGTTGCCATTTTTCTCAACTTTAACCAACAAGAAACGCTCCGAGAGCTGGAGAAAGGTTTCCACTCCCGCGGCCAGCATTGCTTTTCTCCACTTTCAACGAGTTCGTACAGCTGGTCGTGTGAATTCTGACTGAGAATCTTCTGCGAGACTCCTGAGCAGCGATGAGCTGCTGACTCAGGCTGCGTGTGTGAGGCTGGAGAAATGTCCCATTAAATCTCTCTTTGTTGGCTGAGTTTAGTTTCTATCTACAATTCGAAGCTGACGATTTTCTGATCCTTACGCAGACCCTCGAACACTTCCCTTTAATGCAGAAAAACATCCCAAAGTGCTTTGCAGACGAGATGTTTTAGCTTCTCCAATTTTGGCCTTCCTCAGTCAGCGGAAACCGCGAATTGGAGCAATTGTCGTTGCCTAAGAAATAGAAGCAGAAGTAGGCCATTCAGCCCCTCGAGCCTGCTCTGCTACACAATAAGATCCTGGCTTCAACTCTGCTCTCCTTCCAGGTCCCCATCGAGAGGGTGCAGGGAGGGAGGGAGGGTGGCTGGGGGAAGAGAGGACAGAGGAACAAAGTCAAATCCTCCCGAGGTGGACTATTCTTTGGTTCTGAAGGGCTGAGAAATTGTTGTAGTGAACAAGGTCATCACTTCCACTGATGCAAACCCTGATCATCCAGTGGGGAATTTACACAAAAAATTGCTGGAGAACTGGTGAGAATAGCCCAAAATGTTGCTGGGATAGAGCCACCTTACACTTTAATGTGTAGATTTCTGTTGAGGAAAATATTGCGTTCTGAGCTGTGAATCACTACAATACCCAGTGTTTAGCCTTGCAAAAATGGCCACTTATCTCCCCCGCCCCCCGTGAGTTTCAAGGCATGCTGCATTTCATGTTAAAGTCATCACAGAAAGTTAGGGCTGGTACTTGATGAGAGAAGGACCTTTTTAATACAGTAATTTCCTGTAATGTTACACAACCTCTGCAGGCCCTGAAATCAAATTACTGCACAGTCTCATTCCTGCAGGTAGTAAATTGTTTCCAGAGCATTTTTACATTTCAGGTTTTTTTTTAACTTTTCTAATTCACCTGATTTCCTTCTCCATCATTCTTCTGTCCCTTTCTCAATCTTTCAATCTCATTGATTAAGGAGATCTGCTGGTTCATTGGTCACTGAGGTCCTAGATAACCCATTGCCCTTGATGAGGCCTCACCATCTGCTTGCAGCACTAAATGATCTTCGCCCTTCAGCTCAGGCACCAACTTACTCTCGGCTGGGATGCCCCCTCTAGTAAACTGTGGGTTAATGTATCTCTCAGCAATTACATCAGTGAGTCAAAAACTGGTCAATGGTACAATGTTAATGGATTCATTGGTAAGGCCACAGCATGTCAGAGGAAGATGGTTAGATTCTCTCTTGTTGGCACTTGTATGGCACAAATGTTACTTACCAGCCCAAGCTTGCGCATTGTCTAGCCCTCACAGCAAGCGGGCACGGAATCCCTCAGTAACTGAGTTGTTGTGAGTGGAATTGAACACTCTTTACAATCATCAGCGAACATCCCCACTTCAGATCTCATGATGGAGGAGAGGTTATTGATGAAGCAGTTGAAAATGGTGGGGCCTAGGACACAACCCTGAGGAACCCCTGCAGTGATGCCTTGGAGCTGAGATTGATTGACCTCCAATAACCACAGCCATCTTCCTTTGTGCTAGGTATGACTCCAACCAGAGGAAAGTTGTCCTCTTGATTCCCATTGACTCCAGTTTTGCCAGGGCTCCTTGATGCAATCTGTCAAATGCTGCCTTGATATCAAGGGCAGTCACTCTGACTTCACACACTACTTCATAATATTATTCATTCATTTTGGGAAACAGGTGGGAGGCTATTTAACCCCAAGAGCCTGTTCCACCATTTATTGAGATCATAGCCAGAAGTATTACAAGTAAAACGGATGAGTTAAGGGTGAGGATTGACACATGGAATTGTGATATAGTAGCCATTACTGAGACGTGGTTGAGGGAAGGGCAGTGTTGGCAGCTCAACATTCTGGGATATAGAATCTTCAGGGGAGGGGGTAGAAGAGGAGGAGGCGTTGCATTATTAGTTAAGGAGTCAGTTACTGTAGTAAGGCGAGATGATATCTTGGAGGGGCCTTCGAATGAAGCTTTGTGGATAGAGCTTAGGAATAAAAAAGGCGCAACCACATTATTAGGTGTTTATTATTGACCCCCAGATAGTCAGCAGGAAATTGAGGAGCAAATATGTGCACAATTTATGGAGGTGTGTAAAAACAATAACAATAGGGTAATTATATTAGGTGATTTCAACTTTCCCAACATTAATTGGGATAGGCATTGTGTTAAGGGCTTGGATGGAGTGGATTTCTTGAAATGGGTACAGGAGAACTTTTTAGGCCGATATGTAGCGGGTCCAACAAGGGATGGTGCATTGCTGGGGAATGAAGCCAGACAGGTGGCTGAGGTGGTGGTGGGGGAGCATTTTAGCGATAGCGACCACATGGTACAGTTTAAGTTTGTTATGGACAAAGAAATCGACAAGTTGCAAAAAAATGTTTTGGGTTGGGGGAGAGTGGCTTTTAGTAAAATAAGGCAGGATCTGGCCAAGGTAGACTGGGAACAGTTACTTGTGGGGAAATCTACAGAGGAACAGTGGGGGGTGTTCAAAAAGGAAATGGGGAGGGTACAGGCTCAACAGTTCCCTCTAGGGTGATAGGAAGGAGTAACAAGTCAGAGAACCATGGATGACCAGAGATATTCAGGTTACGATGAGAAGGAAAAGAGAGGCTTTTAGCAGGTACAAGGGAAGCAAATCAGCAGAGGCATTAGTGGAGTACAGACAGCACAAGCTGGAGCTTGAGAAAGTAGTTAGGAGAGCAAAGAGGGGATATGAGAAAGTTCTGACTGGTAAAAGTAGGGAAAATCCCAAGACATTCTATAAGTATATCAATGGGAAGAGGATAACCAGGGAAAGAGTAGGGCCCATTAGGGACCAAAGGTGCAATCTATGGTTGGAGCCAGTTAGAGTGTTGAATGAATACTTCACGTCCATCTTCACCCAAGAGAATGAGGGTGAAGGTATCGAACTCGGGGAGAGAGACTGCGAGGTTCTAGGCACATTGAAATAGGGAGTGACAAGGTATTGGAGGTGTTGGCAGGCTTAAAAGTGGACAAATATCCAGGTCCAGATGATTTGTGTCCCAGACTGCTGAGGGGGGCAAGGGAGGAGATCGCAGGGGCTCTGACCCGAATTTTTACTTCCTCTCTGGCCACGGGGGAGGTGCCAGAGGACTGGACAACAGCTAATGTGGTTCCGCTATTCAAGGGTTGTAGAGATAATCCACGGAACTACAGGCCAGTGAGTCTCACGTCAGTGGTAGGGAAACTATTGGAGAAAGTTCTGAAGGAGAGTATCTATCTCCACTTGGAGAGGCAAGGTTTGATCAGGGATAGTCAGCATGGCTTTGTCAGAGGGAGGTCATGCCTAACAAATTTGATTGAATTTTTTGAGGAGGTGACCAGGTGTGTAGATGAGGGTAGTGTAGTTGATGTAGTTTATATGGATTTCAGCAAAGCCTTTGACAAGGTCCCTCATAGGAGACTTATAAAGAAGGCAAATGCACATGGGATACAGGGTAATTTGATAAGGTGGATTCAAAATTGGCTTAGTTGTAGGAGACAGGGGGTGATGACAGAAGGATGCTTTTGTGACTGGAAGTCAGCATCCAGTGGCGTATCACAGGGATCTGTGCTGGGTCCCCTATTATTTGTCATTTATATAAATGACATAGCTGATTATGTTGGGGGTAGGATTAGTAAGTTTGTGGATGACTCAAAGATTGGCCGGGTGGTTAACAGTGAGGTTGAGTGTCTTGGGCTACAGGAAGATATAGACGGGATGGTCAAATGGACAGATAAGTGGCAGATGGAATTTAACCCTGAAAAGTGTGAGGTGATATACTTTGGAAGGAGTAATTTGACAAGGAAGTATTCAATGAATGGCATGACATTAGGAAGTTCTGAGGACCAAAGGGACCTTGGCGTGTGTGCCCATCGATCTCTGAAGGCAGAGGGGCATGTTAGTAGGGTGGTGAAAAAGGCATATGGGACACTTGCCTTTATCATTGAGGCATAGATTACAAAAGTAGGGAGGTCATGTTGGAGTTGTATAGAACCTTGGTGAGACCACAGCTGGAGTACTGTGTGCAGTTCTGGTCTCCACATTATAGGAAGGATGTGATTGCACTGGAGGGGGTGCAGAGGAGATTCACCAGGATGTTGCCTGGGATGAAACATTTAAGTAATGAAGAGAAGTTGGATAGACTTGGATTGTTTTTGCTGCAGCAGAGAAGACTGAGGGGCGACCTGATTGAGGTGCACTAGATTAGGAGAATGGGCAAAGAAGTGGCAGATGGAATACAATGTGGGGAAGTGCAAGGTCATGCACTTTGGTAGGAAGAATAGAGGCATAGGCTATTTTCTAAATGGGGAGAGAATTCAGAAATCTGGAGTGCAAGGGGACTTGGGAGTCCTAGTCCAGGATTCTCTTAAGGTTAACTTGCAGGTTGAGTCGGTAGTTCGGAAGGCAAATGCAATGTTGGCATTTATTTCGAGAGGACTAGAACATAAAAGCAGGGATGTGCTGCTGAGGCTTTATAAGGCTCTGGTCAGGCCACATTTAGAATATTGTGAGCAATTTTGGGCCCCGTATCTCAGGAAGGATGTTCTGACCCTGGAGATGGTCCAGAGGAGGTGCACGAGAATGATCCCAGGAATGAAAGGTTTAACATATGAGGAATGTTTGAGGACTCTGGGTCTATACTTGATGGAGTTTAGAAGGATGAGGGTGGATCTGATTGAAACTTACAGAATACTGAAAGCCTGGATAGAGTGGACATGGGGAAGATGTTTCCATTAGTAGGAGAGACTAGGACCTGAGGGCACAGCCTCAGAGTAAAGGGAAGACCTTTTAGAACAGGGATGAGGAGAAACTTCTTTAGCCAGAGTGGTGAATGTGTGGAATTCATTGCTGCAGAAGGCTGTGGAGGCCAGGTTATTTAGTGTATTTAAGACCGAGATAGATAGCTTCTTGATTGGTAAGGTGTTCAAAGCTTGTGGGGAGAAGGCAGGAGAATGGGATTGAGAAACTTATCAGTCATGATTGAATGGCGGAGCAGACTCGATGGGCCGAATGGCCTAATATCTGCTCCTATGTCTTATGGTCTTATTATGAGGGGCATGGACAAGGTGGATAGGGAGCAGCTGTTCCCCTTAGTTGAAGGGTCAATCACAAGGGGGCATAAGTTCAAGGTGAGGGGCAGGAGGTTCAGGGGGGATGTGAGGAAAAACTTTTTTACCCAGAGGGTGGTGACAGTCTGGAATGCACTGCCTGGGAGGGTGGTGGAGGCAGGTTGCCTCACATCCTTTAAAAAGTACCTAGATGAGCACTTGGCACGTCATAACATTGAAGGCTATGGGCCAAGTGCTGGTAAATGGGATTTGGTAAGTAAGTCAGGTGTTTCTCACGTGTCAGTGCAGACTCGATGGGCCGAAGGGCCTCTTCTGCACTGTGATTCTGTGATAGCCAACCTGTGACCTAACACTAAATACCCACCTTTGTCCCACATCTCTTAATATCTTTGGTTAACAAAAATCTACCAATTTCAGATTGAAATTAACAATTTATCTAGCATTAATTTCCACTTGTGCAGGAGAATTTCAAACTTCTATCACCCTTGTGTTTCCTAATTTGTGTTTCCTAAGTGTTTCCTAATTTCACCCCTGAAACTTTTAGGCTATGTTCCCTAGTCCTAAACTACCCAGCTACCAGAAATAGTTTATTTCTACTTTATTGAGACAAATTGATATAGAACAAATGGTAATGAACACATTACAAAATATGCATCAGGCGGTGTGTTACAGTGAGAATTAGTAGTTTCCCTCTCAATTGAAATATTATGAGTGCTATAATAACACTTTAGCAATCTTATTTTTTTTATTCATTTACAAGTTGCGGGCATCGCTGGCTAGGCCGATATTTATTGCCCATCCCTAGTTGTCCTTGAGAAGGAGGTGGTTAGCTGCTGCCTTAAACTGCTGCAGTCCATGTGGTGTAGATATACCCACAGTACTGTTAGGGAGGGGATTTCAGGATTTTGACCCAGTACTGAGTAGTTTTACGTTGATTATTCACAGTGACAAGAGCTAAAGTACTTTTAGTTTCCAAGACTGCAAATATTCAGTAATCAAGTAGTTTTCCATTTTCAATATCATCCATTAATAGTGAGGTGATCACTTACCCTGTAAAATAGGTCCAGGGTGCTGATACCGAGATAGATAGAGTGTAGAGGACTTTGCCAAAGACATGGCCAATGAGGCGGTTGCTGGGATACTGGATGAGATAAAAATAGATAAGGAGGTGAAACTAGAAAGGTTGTCACTACTGAAAGTGAATAAATCATCCAGTCGAGATGGAATGAATCCTAGGTTTCTGAGGGAGGGAATGGTAAAAGATACAGAGCTTCTGGCCACAATCTTCCAGCCCTCCCTAGATACAGGAATGGTGCCAGAGAATTGTAAATGTTACACCCTTGTTCAAAACAAAAGGAGAAGGAGAAACCTGGCAATTACAGGTCAGTCAGTTTCACATTGTTTGTGGGGAAGCTTTCAGAAACAGTAGCCCTGGAGAAAATTAACACTCACTTAATAAGCATTGATCAACAAAGGCACACAGCCTGGATTTGTAAAGGGAAAATTGTTTTTTGATGAGGTAATGGGGAATGTGTCTGCGAGCACTAAAATGCATGTGAATTTCCAAAAGGTGTTTGATAAAGTACCACAGATTAAACTTGTTAGCAAAATTGAAGCTCATAGGATGAAGGCAGATGTAAGCAACATTGGTTAAGGATAAATTACAGGCAAGTTGTGTTAAATGACTCTTTTTCAGAAAGGTGGGGTTGGGTTATACAGTGGAGTTCCCTAGGGTTCAGTAATAGGATCATTGCTATTTTTGATAAAAATTGATGAGTGTTGTAAAGATGGCCGCGTTGCTACTATTGATAATATAGTTGAATGACAGACACTTCTTAGGTGAAAACATATTTATTTACAATTTGTTCAGCAGCTGCACATGTGTTTTCAACTGCAATTCTATCTCTAGAGTGACTGCTAAGGTTGCCCATGCTACTCTCCTATTGGTTACTACACATCATGTGATCTTTCCTAAGTATTATTCTTAAAGGTACATTAAACACTAAATAAAACCATAATTACTACATTCCGCCCCCTTTAACTCGGCTATACGTATTGTATTTACAAGTACATATTTTTCAAAACAACAAAATATTTACACCGGATAAGGAATTTACAAGTTTAGTCTTTCAGGTGGTTTCCTGGTACATGTGGAACACATAAAGAGAAACTACTAACTGCATCTGTACTTGTGATTTGATTTCCAGGCTGATGTATGAAAGTGTATTCGTATGCTGCCAGAATTAAAGCCTTATTAGTATTTCTGTACCTTCTTCCTACACGCCATCTTCTTTCTAGCACAGAGTTTAATCTCGGCCTTCTTTTTGACTTCACCAATGGCCCGAATTCTCTCAGATGAAAGCTCAACTTGTCTGAGCTCAGTGGCTGCGTCTCTCAAAATTTCATCATCTGTCTGCTTCTTGGAAAATTTTGCTTCCAGAGCCTCTTTGGCTTCCTGTAGCTGGTTCTTCAGCTCTTCCATCTCTTTTTGTATTTGTTTGCTGCCTCCTGGAAAATTGAGCATTATTGTGTCTTCTCTGCCAACTCATCCTTCAGTTTGTTTGGGGAGGTGCTGAATTCTTTCTGTTTCTCTTCAGACTTTTCCAGAGGTACAAACTCTGACCCGAGGGAATCTTGTTGTGTGTGAAGGTCTTTCAGCAGGTTTTCTTTTTCCCTGTAAAGGTTGCTCACCTCGTCTTGAACTGTTTCATCAAGCAGGGTCTCTTCGAGTTTCTTCTGCTGTTCTTCCAGGTTTAGACTTAAGACACACTGCATTTCTTCAGGTTGTTGAGTCGTTACACACTCCTTGTTCAAAACAGGAACGCTTCCAGCTTTCTTTTGGAATCTCAGTGGCCAATCAAGGTTGATTTTCCTTAGCCAATTTCACCCTAGAATGTTTGCTCTTCTGCCTTTCAATACTAACACTGGTAGCTTTGCCAGTGGGCTTCCATAATGGACAGTTACTCTGCTTATGCCTTTTACTTGAATGTCTTCACCCATGTATGTTTTTAATTGGGCAGTTGTTTCTTCTAAATTTAATTGATGTTCACCATTATTCAAATACCTGAAGGTATGTTCCCCAATTACTATAGTGGAAGCTCCCGTACCCACTTCCATTCTAACAGGTCTGCCATTTACTTTCACTGTGACAAATATTGGTTCTGTCTTTCCAACTTTCAGATTAAACAACGAGTAAATGTCTGAATTTGTTGCTTCAGGCTCTTCTACATTGTAAACCAGCTTATATTTCACCTCTCTTCTATTTTTGCTTAGTTCTGTTGAAGAGTCATATGGACTCGAAACGTTACCTGTGTTTCTCTCTGCAGATGCTGCCAGACCTGCTGAGTTTTTCCAGGTTTTTTTATTTTTGTTTTAAATATCTGCTTGCCCTGCTGACTAATGTTCACTGTGACAAAAAAGGTACACCTTGCCTGATTTTAGAGTGCACTCTGCTCTGTAAACAACCATTTCCTCAACGGAACAATGAGTTTTTATTTCTTGTTACTGGCAGTAAGGTATGAAGGGTACAAGATGGGGTGAACTGAAAATCAGGAGGTCGAAATATTGAGTGAAATGTATTTGCATATTATTGATGAATGTCCTGTGTGGTGTGACAGATAGTGCCTAGGTACCCTCAACACAAGTGATTGCATGATTATGCATGTCTTGGGTATTAGTGCTTAGATACGCTCAGTGAGAAAATTCAGTCATCCTTGACCTCTTACAATTTGGTTCCAATTCTCCACCCATTTCCTGTTGCATGAGCCTGAAACACTTGGGCCTATTTTTCACAGAGTAATGGAGATACGCACCACTGCTTCACATGCCTATAGTAAAAAGTTACAGACCTTCAGCTGTCTTTTTGATCTTAGGGCTGCTCACTTTTAACTTAACTTAACAGGACCTTTTCCAGGTTCCTGTCCTTTTCCTTTGACTTAACTGTCCTCGTGGGACCTTTCTTGTTCCACTCCCCTGGATTTTGGGACTTTCTTCTTTAGGTTCTGGAATCTGCTTCTGCAGATTCCTCTCCTGCCCAGCTTTCCCTGGTAGCTGGTTTCAACTTCAGTTTGGGACTTGCTGTCTGTCCCTCTGCTGTCCAGCCAGTCTCACTGGCAGCTGCTTCCAACTGAACTCATCCAACTGGTTTTTTAAAGTTTTTACTGCGTGTTGTGTGTGTGTCCTCCCTCTCTGGACCCTTGTTGCTAGGCAGCAGCATGTTTTTTTTACCCTTGTTTGTTTCAACTTCTCTTCAAGAGTTGTAAAACTTTCATTAGAAATGCAGGCATCTTTTAAAGTGAAACTTAAACTCGACTTCTTTTCTTAACAGACAAATTCAGAAACACAAATCAAACTTAAATACTAAAGATATACCTTATTCTTAACACACTCAAATACACATATAACTTACTTAAACTATCTCTATTTCTAAACATTGGTGCAATGGAGACTGAAAATGGGAGCACAAAAGGGAAATGCAGGTAGTTATTGGAAGACTTGTTTAAAAAAAAGAACTCATATTTATATTGTGACTTTGACAACCATCTTCTGTGCTGTAATTTCCATGTTAAAATCAGAGTGTGAATCAGAATTCTATCATACGGCGGGAGGGTATGGAGATAGACTTGACCAGACATGATATTCTGAAAAAGACAAAAAAAAAAGTGAACTGAGGGAATAGAGAAGAAAACGAAACTGCTGTCAATATTGTTTGCTGTTTATAAACTTTGTCCACTTGTTTATCCTGTTCCCATGCTGGATGACTAATGATAAGTCTGCTTCAGTGACTCCCTCCATTTTTAATAGACAAAGTCCCTCAATTCTGATGGAACAGCAACATCCATGAACCACTCTTGAATGTGCAGAAATAATGAAGTTCCTAATTAGTCTTGAGTGGGGATAGGTCTGGAGGGTAATTGGCAGGATGAAGCTTCTCTATCTTTCTATCTCTATAGTGAGCTCTGTCCCAACAGATCTGGATTTCTGCATCATTCATCAGACCCCTTGTCTTCACTTATCACCCCACCAGCCTCCGCAAAGGATCATCCTCCGCCATTTCCGCCAACTCCAGCATGATGCCACCACCAAGCACATCTTCCCTTCACCCCCCTGTCGGCATTCCATAGGGATCTTTCCCTCCGGGACACCCTGGTCCACTCCTCCATCACCCCCTACTCCTCAGCCCCCTCCTATGGCACCTCCCCATGCCCACGCAAAAGATGTAACTCCTGCCCCTTCACTTCCTCTCTCCTCACCATCCAAGGGCCCAAACACTCCTTTCAAGTGAAGCAGCATTTCACTTGCATTTCCCCCAACTTAGTCTACTGTATTCGTTGCTCCCAATGCAGCGGTCTCTACATTGGAGAGACCAAACGTAAACTGGGCGACTGCTTTGCAGAACACCTGCGGTCTGTCCGCAAGAATGACCCAAACCTCCCTGTCGCTTGCCATTTTAACACTCCACCCTGCTCTCTTGCCCACATGTCTGTCCTTGGCCTGCTGCATTGTTCCAGTGAAGCCTAATGTAAACTGGAGGAACAGTACCTCATCTTCCGACTAGGCACTTTACAGCCTTCCGGACTGAATATTGAATTCAACAACTTTAGGTCTTGAGCTCCCTCCTCCATCCCCACCCCCTTTCTGTTTCTTCCCCCTTCCTTTTGTTTTTTTTTCCAATAATTTATATAGATTTTTCTTTTCCCACCTATTTCCATTATTTTTAAATCTTTTATGCTCCCCCACCCCCTCTAGAGCTATACCCGGAGTGCCCTACCATCCATTCTTAATTAGCACATTCGTTTAGATAATATCACCAACTTCAACACCTCTGTGTTCTTTTGTTCTTTTGTCTGTGACATCTTTTGATGATCTGCTCCTATCCTAACACCCCCCCCCCTCCACTTCTCCCCCCCACCCCCAGCCCCACCTTAAACCTGCTTATATTTCCCTCTCCTTGTAAAGAAAGATCAGTTCTGTTGAAGGGTCATGAGGACTCGAAACGTCAACTCTTTTCTTCTCCGCCGATGTTGCCAGACCTGCTGAGTTTGTCCAGGTAATTCTGTTTTTGTTTTGGATTTCCAGCATCCGCAGTTTTTTGTTTTTATATCTGGATTTCTGCAGTGTTCACCCAGGTCATCGCTGATTAACCATTGAAATCTGGACCTGTTAGACCTGTTCCTCAACTTTAAAAGTATTTTGTGATTGAAATGCCAAGAACTATGTTAGCCCCTGCTGTCCACTGTAGCTCAGAGATTTGTACCCTCCTATCCTCAATACCACTGCTCTCTGCAATTACTTTGTTTCACACATGGGCTAACTTCTGTAAAGAGAAATAATCCTTAAGGCATAGACAGCAGTTTATGTGTGTATGTATATATCTTTTAATTGGGTATTATTTGAAAAAGTGGTATGTAAATATATGAAGAAAGAGCAAAGGAATGAAATTGACCTTATAGCTTCAACTGAACAGCTTAGTGCTTCTAAAATGGTTAAACATGTCTTATATTTAAAACTGATTTGCAAACCTCTCTAGTCTACCTTTAAATCTTATTCCCCTTTCTTTCTCAGTATTCATGGATCTATAATATACTCCCAAAGCGGTAGCAGGACTCTTTTTAATTACTGTAACCAGGTTGACACCATCAATAAAACCTTTCTAGCCTCTGGTTTGTTAATAATATTAAGCCTTTCTCCTTTTCTCACCCTCTGCCTCCTGACAGATTTACAACTGGGAATATTTAGCTTCCATGTTTGTCCTGTGTGCAGCTTAGTTTCTGTTATGGATTAAGTATTGCATTCCATGTCTGCAGTTATTGCCTCTAAATGTTCCAGATTTATGTCTATCATTCCTTTTTCCATGTACTGCAGGGAAATGTTGCTGACCTAAAATAAACTCCAGTTCATTGTCGCCTTAAGTTTTACTATTTAATGACAAATAATAAAAGTATTGTATAAAAATGAGGACTGGATGTATGACTTCAAAAGTTTTTCTGCATGTCTGACCAGAATAAATGCAGTGAGCATTACTCCGAGTTGGAGTGATGCACCCAATGGTCTACCTATTGAAATAAAGGCAAAATACTGTGATGCTGGAGAACTGCATGAAAAACAGAAAGTTCTGGTAAAACTCAGCAGATCTGGTTGCATCTGTGGCAAGAGGAACAGATTTAACCTTTTGAGTTCTTTGGAGCTGAAGAGAGGCAGCAATATGATGGGTTTTATGTTGTTGTTACTGCCAAATGGTCGTGACTGCGATTCTTAAGTAAACTATGGCCCATAACGAGGCCCCCACGTAAGGATTGCACGGCAATTGCCCAGGAAGTTCAAACTTTCGTTGAGCAATTCCCCTGCACTGGGAACCATCCAATACTCTGATTTAAGTTGCAAACTTTGGGTGGTTCTGACTACAGGAATAGTTACCCAGGAAAAGTTAGAAGAATTAAAACCACTTCTGACTTCTGGGTAACTATAGTACCGATCCACCTCCAGCCTGCCGATGGGACCCCTGATTGCCCTCCCCTCCCTCCGACTACACCATTCCCCAAGGGGCCACCCTGACTGCCCTCCCTACCCCTGGCTACCCTCCCCACATCCCCTACTACCCTCCTCACACCCCCACTGACTAGCCACACCCTCCCTCCCCCCTCCACTGACCACCCAGATGCTGACCACCCTAACCATCCCCACTGGTTCCCTCACCCCCACACTCACCACCCAACCCCCCTGACCACCCTAACCACTTTGACTACCTGATCCACCCTCCCACCCTGCCAAACCTTCTCCCTGGCTCCTCAAAGTGGCTGGACCTTTAAACCTACCCTGCTTTGCCAGCAGCTAGTGCCATTTAAAAAGAAAAGGGAGCTGGCCAGTCTTCCCTCCGACCCAGCTGCCCTCGCCACAAGGCCTTAGGAACCCATTGATCTGCACTGTTCTCACCCGAGTCTGAAGGTTGGATGAGAAAGGAGCAGCTTCATTTCCAGGTAAGTCACTAGGAGCGGAGTGGCAATTTGATCCTGATTGCCCCTCCGCCAGGTGATTCGGGCCAATGTTACTGTACATAAAATTGCAAATAAGTTCAGTTCATTGTTCTGCTGGGTGAGTGGACTTTTCCTGAATAGTGATAGGGTTGCTGCTCCTTCACATTTGCACGATTCCTGATGCCAGCATTAAAACTCCCTGGCGTATCCGTTGCCATTTCCCCAAATTCAGATATTTCCCCAGATCGCTGCATCCAATAAAAATTTCCCATTCAACGTGAACAATCAGACATGCTAAAGGCTTCTCAAAAACCAACTCACTAAGGACTCACTTTCATCACAGAGTTAAAGTTGAACCTGGCCATCAGCATTGGGAGCACATTTGATTGTATTTTACTGTTTGGTGAATTCATGCAGTGCCTTAAACATTGTCAGATGTCTCAGGACACTTTGCAGGAGCGATTATGGAACAAACTTTGACACCGAGCCACTTGATTAGGTCAGATGACCAAAAGCTTGGTACAAGAGGTAGTTTTTAAGGAGAGTCTTAAAGGTGGGAAGCAAGGTGGAGAGGCAGAGTGGTGTAGAGAGGAATTCCAGAGATTAGGGCTCAGGCAGCTGAAGTCATGGCTACCAATGTTGGAGTGAATAAAATCAGGGATGCTCAATAGGCCACAATTAGAATGCAGATACTTCAGAGGGTTCTAGAGCTGGAAGAGCTTGCAGATTTGGGGAGGAGTGAGGCCATTGGGGGATTTGAAAGGTGGGCACTGGAATAGTTAAACCAAGGGGAAATGGATGCATGGATGAGGGTTTCAGCAACTGATGATCTGAGGCAGAAGAACAATCAAGCGACGTTATGGAGGTGGATATACATGGTCTTAGAGATGGAAATAATCTATGGCCAGAAGCTCATCTCAGTCACTCAAATTTATGACACCAAGTTTGTGCACAGTCAGCTTCAGCCTCTGGTAGTTGCCTAGGTGACTCGGGATGGAGTTAGTAGCTCAGTAATGGATTGCTAGTATTAGGCACTGAAGACCCTGGCTTTGGTCTTCCAAGTATTTAGTTGGAGGAAATTTCTGCTCATCAAGTACAGGATGTCAGACAAGCAGTTTGATAACTTAGAGACAATGGAAGGGGTTGAAAGAGGTGGCAGTGAGATAGAGCTTAGTATCGTCGGTGCACATATTGAATCTGAAGCTGTGTTCTCAGAAAATGTTGTTGAGGGTCAGCGTGTAGATAGGAAATAGGAAGGGACCAAGTGTAGATCCTTGGGGGACACCAGAGGTAATGTTGCGGGAGTGAGAAGAGAAGCCATTGCAAGTGATTCTCTGACTCTGCTTAGATAATAATGGAACCGGGTGAGATCAATCTTTGTGACTTTGATAAGAGCTGAGTAGGGTTAGAAAATAGATTGGAGCGATTTGACCATGGGGTTGGAGGGAAAAATGGGCACAGATTTGGGAAGCAACAATGTATCCAAGCACTTTGGAGCAGAAAAGGAGGTTGGGGATGGGATTATGTGACAGAAGAGTTAGAGTTGAGAATTTTGAGGAGGGGCTGATAAGGCACAGGCATGATGGGCAGAATGAACTTCAGTACTATTCAGTTATTTAATGACAGTTTTGAAAGGGAAGGGGACAGCACTAGAGGAAAGGGAACTGTTAACAATATCAGTTAACATCAGAGCCAGGAAGGGAAGTTATGTGGTCAGCAGTTTATTGAAAATAGTGTAGAAGGAACTGGAGGTCGATCTCATGGGCAAGGTAAGCTTGGAAAGGGCATGAGGGATTATGAGATACACTGGAGAAAGATGAGTTCAGGGCTAGGATGGGGGCAACTTTCGGGGAAATCTGGCAGGGGTGGGTTAGTGGAAGAGAGGGTAGCAGCAAATAGGAAGAAGATCAAAAGTTCCTTGTAGTTTTTGTTAAGAGGTCAGGGTGGAGGAGATGGGGGTGAGGGGCTTAGAGCATTGTGAAGAGAAGCTGGTGTTTCTCTTTGTATTCCAGAATGAAATTTGGCTCCAGGTTATGAAAGCAGTAAGATTTCAGAGGAGAGCGGGATTATCTAGTCTGTAGATTCAGAGCCAGCATTAAGAAACAAACATTAAGGTGTGACATCACAGGGAAGCAGGTATGCGATTGGCTAGTGAGTATTTCCTATTCATCTTACCTAAACTAAGGAATTTCAATCCAGGAAGTAGAACATAATTTGAAATAATAAGTATATAAACACAGCAAATCTAGAGGCATTAATTCAAGATAATGAAAAAAAAATAAAATGATCAAGATGGCAGTGCAAGTGATGCATTGCCGCTGCAGTATGTGCAAGCTGATGGACACCAGTGTGATCTACAGCAGCCATATCTGCAGTTAAGTGTCAATGACTTAGAGTCAATGAGCCGGAGGCCAAGCTGCCGACTCTGTGATGCATCATGGAGGAGGCAAGTTAGCTGGGCATATTGTTCCAGAAGGCAGTCACTCCCCTTAGGCTAGGATCTTCTGGATTGGTCAGGGATAGGAGGGTGTGACTGCAAGTAAGGCAGGCATGGGGATTGAGAAGATAGGAGTGGAGGAGCCTTGGCCTTTGCAATTGTCCAACAGGTTTGCGGCTCTTGCAGATTGTATGGATGAGAGTGGGGGCTGCAGGATGGATAAGCAAACTGACCAGGAAGCCATTCCAGCAGGGAGAGAATAGGAATGTCGTGGTAGTAGGATATTGGTGTCATGCCAGTACAGGCATGAAGATATTACATTTTTTTTAAAAAGCCTTTTCAAAAATAAGCTACACTGATTACGGAGATTTCAGATGGCCATGACTCACTTACCTGGATAGTTACGCAGGAAATGTTAGACAGGAAAAAACAGTCCTCTCTCCTGGGTGATTACACAGCTGACCTCGTCAATCACTCACGCTGATCCCTGCTGCCCTGCCCTGACTCTCTACTCTGCCATCTGACCCACCCTGCACCTTAACCACTTATGTCACTCACACTCATTCACTAACACAGTAAAAAGCCTTTTAAATGTCTCAAAGCTTTTCTGTGTGTCAATGAATGAAGTCTTACCAAAATAAGGGCAGGCAGTGCTGCAAAAAGAAGGCGTGCTGGGTTCCCCCCCACCGACATTCCTGCACTATGAAGAAGGACTCTCGGAACAGTTACGCTCTGCATTTCTGAGATGCCTGATTCGGTCGTTCAGGCCAGAAATACAGCGCTCTGGTGCAATAAAAGGAAATGGGACTGGAGTGGCAATCCTACAGTGACTGCCACCTCTCAGAAGTTTCAGCCCAACATGTGTGATCTGACAGTCATGGCTACAAGACGACAAAGGCTGGGATCTGAACATTCAAGGGTACATGATGTTTCGGAAGGACAGGAAGCCAGCAAAAGGTGGAGGGGTAGCTCTGTTAATTAAGGATGATATTAGTGAGAGACGAACTTAGCTTGGAAGATGTAGAATCAGAAAATACTGGAAAAACTTAGCAGGTCTGGCAGCATCTGTGAAGAGAGAAACATAGTTAATGTTTCGAGTCCATATAACTTCTTCAGAGCTCTGAAGAGAGGTAGAAATGTGATGGATTTTATACTATTGAAGAGGGTGTGGAGCACGTCGAGCAAAACAGAAGGTCAGGGATCGGTGGGAATGCACGAGAGATGTGACAAAGATGTCATGGACACAAGACAAAGGGAGTGTTAATTGTGGTGTTAAAGACTAAAGAAGGTGCTACATTTAATTGGAGGAAGAGGTGGAGCTATCTGCCTCAGATATAGATGTAACCGAGGAGGATGAGGGAGACAATGGGATGAAGAGAGGTGTGCCTTGGTACCTAGAACTGGCTCAGTTGATGATGCCATAGTCAATAGGGAGGACCCAATATGAGCTGCTTCTACTAAGCCACACTGAGGATATAGATGCACCCTAGGAAACAAGTGGCTATCCAGCCATCACTAGATGAGTGCCTTTGATACTATTGCCACTTCACGTCTTCCAGGAGATGTCCATTCTGCCACAAGAGATGAAATCTAAAAGTGCCCTTGAGATTCTTTGGCAGCACAATGGTTAAAGTCTTCACTTTCACAAGTTGGCATCCAGCCATCTGGAGGGACTGACCATGAGATCCCTTGCGACAGAGGGGCTGGTAAGTGTTTCTTGGAGGCTGTCAAGTAGACAGTGAAGAAATCACCGAGTCACTCACCAAGGCCTGGCCCCTGTGACGAGAGTGCACCTGTGCTGTGTTAGTTGCGAATCTGGACATGCAAATATCATAGAAGCACCAACAGAAATGCTGCACCTTGAAGCTTGGCAGCATAAAGTAACCTTATTGTCACACACGTGCCAGGCAATGACCATCTCTAACATGAGAGAATCTAAACATCTCCACTTGGCATTCAGTGTCATTACCATTGCTGAATCCCCCTCTATCAACTGGGGGCTGATGAGAAACAGAACTTGACTGACCATATAAATATCGTGGCTGCAAGAGCAGGTCAGAGGCTGGGAATTCTGTGGCGAGTAAGTCACCCCCTGACTCCCCAAAGCCTGTCCGCCGTCTGAGGATGTCAGGAGTTTAACACAATACTCTCTCCACTTGCCTGGATGAGTGCAGCTCCATGTCAGGAAGATGCAATAAATTCCAATAACATTGTGAATTGTTATAAAATAGTGGTGTCTGTGTGTGTGAGAGAAACTTAATTGGATTAAAGGCAGCTGGTCTGAAGGCTTTGATGTAAACATGGGGGAAGTTTAGAATGTAAGGTGTGAAAGGACATTTGCATTTTTAAATAAACGGTACTAGATTTTTTTCGAAGGAGGGGTGAAATGTGTCCCTAGCCAGATGAAGTTTAGCATCAGTATGTTTATTTTTTCCAAAGATTACAGGTAAAACTTAGTACTATGAGAGATTTTTATTATCAGGAAGGTAAAGTCCAAAGACATAGTGAAACAATGGAGATTTGCATTCAAAGGGGAAATATGTATAAAGGAACGAAGGCAGCGTGTAAGGGTAGGTCTACAATGTGAAAAACCTTCAGCATCTATGTCTCAAGCTGCTGTTTTCAAAGAACTGAAGCTGAGAAAACTTGCTTTGAGTTCGACTGGTTCAGGGTATCGTGTTTCTTTGCTTGGGTCTTTTAAAACCTGTGTTTTACTGTTGCCTTAACGGAGGTCAGATTAATTAAGGGAGCTAGGAGTTATCATGATAGTAATTTGTAGATCTTTGTATGCGTTTTAAAATCATTTCTCTTATTAATAAGTGTTTAATATAGTTTTGTAAAACCCTATAAGAATTGGTGGTCTTGTTACTAATGAATTCAAGGCACGCATCTTGAAATTTATACAAATTGCAAAACAAACTCTAGCAGTTGTTTCAAGTTTCCCTTTTGGATTTGAACAACTCAGCATTTACTATCGGCTATGCCACAATACTCAAGAAGCTCAACACCATCCAGGACAAAGCAGCTTGCTTGATTGGCACTCCATTTTGCACCCTAAATATTCACTCTCTTGCCCACTGGCACAAGATGCACTGCAGAAACTCACCAAGGTTCCTTCAACAGCATCTTCCAAGCCTGTGACCTCTACCACCTGGAAGGACGTGGCAGCAGGTGCATGGAGCACCAGAATTTTCAAGTTCCCCTCCAAGCCATTCACCATCCTGATTGCTGTTCCTTCACTGTCACTGGGTCAAAATCCTGGATCTCCTCCCTAACAGCACTGTGGGTGTACCTACACCACATGGACTGAAGCGATTCAAGAAGGGGGCTCACCACCACCATCTTGGGGGTAAATAGGGGCAGACAATAAATACTGACTGATCCATTGATGCCCACATCCCATGGTTGACTGCTATCAGCTGTGGATATATCACTGAGCACCCAACTTGACTATGACGAACATGCATTGCTTCATTCTTCACAACTGCTAGGTGACTGGGGGATGGACTTCTGGCTGCAATCTTCAGTGCCACTGTTAAGATTGTGCATTTGTATGTTTACCTGGTTATTGTATGCACCACTAAGCAAGTATAGACCAATACACCCATCCTTTGATTTATGTAGTGTATTTACAGAAAATAGAAAAGTAATACTTAACAAAGTGAGATATAATGCTCCATGTGAACCATTAGTGATTGAGCTCAAACACTCCTACATGATGCCTTGGAGGAGGGGGAGACAGTCTGTTCACCTCCCAGGGTGTAAGGCATTAAGGAATGTTGTGGCTGGCCTCTTTGTGCAGCTACCCTTTGGGGACCTACCTAAGGCTGTGGGACCTGGAATTCTGCAGGGGGATCTGTGGTCACTATAGCATGTACCACAGATGAGTGCCCTGGCAGAGGGGCCAGGGAGCTGTGGAAGATCAGTGCGCAGAACTGTTCATAACAGACTCCTGCTCCTCTGCAACCTCCTCAGCCCTAAGTTGACTTTCTGGAGGGTTGGATGTGTTGGGCTGCTGGGGCACAGCTGTCTTCCATTCCAGCATCTATTGTGCCACCAGCGAGAACATCCTGTTATGTGTATGCAGCTCTGTTGTGTTCTTATTAATGAAATAAGTAATGGAACTTGCTTATTGTCTAAGATACAAAGCACCAATCACTCATAAGGGATTGGGGTAAACACATTGTGGGTTAATTTGCTAAGACTAGGCATATGAGAGCAGTCTTACATAGTTGAGTAGCTTGGAGACGTTAGGAGCTGTGTGTGTGCTCTGCTCAAAGCAGAAACAAAACTAAGATTGGATCACATGAGGACTGTTACTTGTAATGATCTCTAGGCACACCAAAAACTGAAAATAACACTTAGTGTGCATGACAGTTGGGCTTGACATTTGTGCAATTGTTGAGTAACGGTGCACTTGGTAAAGTAGTTGATGATGACGATGAGTCAGCATCATGAACATGAAAGAGGATGGATGCGATTTTAGACCAAGGATGGGTAGGAACTTCATGTGGAATCAGTGGTTCTTTGTGCTGACTTGGCCTATGCTCTTGACATGCTTCTCATTTCTTGATGACGACTTCTATGTCATTGTTTATATCTGACCAATAAACTGTCTCCTTGCAAATCCTCTCCTTTGATCTATGTCCATGTGTGAGTGATGAAGCTGCAAAGATTCCATATGATGACCTGCCAGCCTTTAAAAATGACTGCCTGGGAGATGCCTAGCTTATCCCAATAAGACCAAAATGGTGTCACGTGTTCGTGGACATGCCGAATTGAGTCAGGCCATCCTTCATTGATGGTTTTCCACAGTTTCTGTCGTGTAGAATCTTTTGCTGTTTCTTCTTGTAGCTGCTGGCTGTTGCGCAAAATGTACCAAATCAATTTGGAGAACATCTACAAGTTCGATGTCAATGAAGTCAACTTGTAGTTCTAAGGATAGACCTTCTGTTTTCACTTCCTCACACTGCGAGGATCACTTCATACTTGTGTCCATCCTTGAATAGCTCTTCAATGCTCTTTTGTTTGGATTTGCCTAACAGATCTTTCTGGAATGTTTTCATGGAAGTGGATGCAATACCAACTCAACAATTCTGTCTGCCAGCTCTGTGTTTGAAAAATCACAGTACGTATCCTTTTCTCTGCATCTGCTGATGAAGTGGTCTATGGATTCTGTGGGCTGTTGTCGAAATGACATGAACTCTAATCCATGAATATTGGAAGTTTAACTTGATTCTGAACCAGTCTTTCAATGCAGTCCATGTCTTTGGGGATCCTTTAGCTCTTTTCCTGTTAATCCTGACGTGTTCAGCCTGTGTGGACCTTCATTTACAATTGTTAGGTGAATTTTTATGGTTTGCTTGTCTGGTTCAGACATACCTGAATCAAGCAACCATAGCTCTGTAAACAAAAACAGAATTACCTGGAAAAACTCAGCAGGTCTGGCAGCATTGGCGGAGAAGAAAAGAGTTGACGTTTCGAGTCCTCATGACCCTTCAACAGAACTGTTCAGTGGTAGGGTCATGAGGACTCGAAACGTCAACTCTTCTTCTCCGCCGATGCTGCCAGACGTGCTGAGTTTTTCCAGGTAATTCTGTTTTTGTTTTGGATTTCCAGCATCCGCAGTTTTTTTGTTTTTAACCATAGCTCTGTACGCTGTTTAAACATTTTGAATTCAAATAGGTCAGCTGCATCCAAATTCAAGCTTGGGGAATTTTGTGGACATTCTGACAGTATCCCTTTGACCTTCTGTAGTACCTGGGATGAGTGTCCCTGTAGCCACTTTTGTGCATTTTTCCGAAGCTTCACCCACAAAGATGAGTTGTGGTGGAAATACATCATGAAATAATGGAGTCTTTGCTTTTTATTCAATTTATTGTTCAGCAACTCCAGAAGCTGCCCATTATAATCATAGCCTTCTCTGGCCTGATTTTTCTGACTTTTTGTTTGACTCTCCCTTGTTTGCTATTGATCTGGCTAACACCTTGCTCACTTGCCTTTCCTGACTGAGCTAACCTGGTGCTGGTGCTCTTGACGCGCTCACTCATAGAACTGATAATTACGGTGCTGCAGTCTCACCACTGGGGATCTGCCTGCTGACCAGCTCTTTACTTGAGCACTAACTCAACGCTGTGTCTCCAAATCTTTCCATCGCAGTCACCTCATTGCTTTGTCAACCCTCTGGTGCTGCGATTTTATTGCGGCTTGACTAAAGCATAAAGGGTCGTCTCATGCCATGTAGCATGATCTAAAGCAGTTTACCATGTCATACCTGTGCTTAATCTTATCGCCACTGTCTTCCCAATGCTGATCACCATGTCATCGTCTAATAATGATACAAGTCCTTGAGCTTATTGCTGTATATGATGCAAGGGATTGAGTACATACATTGTGGGTTCATTTACTAAGACTAGGCATATGAGAACAGCCTTACATAGTTGTATAGCTTGGAGACATTAGGAGTTGTGTGTGTGTGCTCTGCTTAAAGCAGAAGTGAAACTAAGACTGGGTATCATGACACATTTCACTTCTAGTGATGTCATGCTGATATCCCTTAAAGGCACATCACAGCAAGCTTCTCATGTATTCCCTGGAGGACAGTGCTCATACTCTGAACTGATTGCTCCCGGCTACTGAGTGAGCCTTGTTCCCTTTGCAGCAATTCACATTGCTCTTGCATCCACTGGGAGTGATGCTGAATGCGACTCTTCATGAGATTGGTCAGTCTCTCATATTAGAACTCATGTTGTTGAGCCCCCTAGACAAGGTCAAGCTCATCACTGCAATGGACTCCTCCACTCACAATGCAAGAAAGTGTAAATATCTCGGGGAGCTCTGCCAGATGTTTACACATCATTTGTACGGTGACCCATAAAAAGACTCAAGGCCTCACTCCTTTGCCAATTAGAGCATCATCATCACAGCCCTCCCTATTCCAAGGGGAGCCGCACACAGATGACTTTGGCTCAGACATTTCCTGCACTGTGTGGTGTCCTTCACACGTGCACCCAACTCTAAGCATGCGCTACATCCCTCCACAGTGCTAATATCTGTGTTGGTGGATTGTGGGCTGGTCAGATGGGGCGCTGCTTCCTCAGACATTCCTTCATCCTCCTCCTCTGATGCCTGAGGGAGGTTCTGTGTCTGGAGGCGTGAGAGTGTGGTGACGAGATCTGTTCGAGATACTACATAAGATAATGAGGGTAATCCTTGCTTGTTGCAAGCAGGTCATCATCAAAAACAATATGAGTAGAAGCCTTGGCCCGGATCCCTTCGTGCTCTACCATGAGCCAAATGCCCATATGGCTGATCCTCCTCCCCTGTGCTGAACAACCATCATCACCACCAGTGAAGCCATGATCAAGGGTATCTTTAAGACCATCTTTGGCGTTTGCATTGGGCGATTCACCATCTCCTACACTGGCCTGGGAAGGCACACACGCTGTCTGTTTGGCCTTCTCATCAACCGGAAGTTCACCTGCCCATTCCCTGTCTGGGCCATCGCCTTAGCATCTTGTGAGTTCTCTTCCTGCAAGTGAATGTTAAAGACAGTTTTATGGACATATATCATGCTTGTCAAAGTGGGTATTCAGATGCTATCCCATACAAAACATATGAGAGTGTTATGCCCATTCATTCATTCTTGTTGTTGGTGATGTATGTGAAAATTGTGCCTCATCTGAAGACTCAGTATCTGAGACCCAAACCAGGGGCAAATGTATGCTTCAGCCAAAAATCTCACCTTGCCTGAGTGCAGCATGTCGTGGAACTGCTTGTGGCACTCAATCCATGTACAGACATATTTGCCTGATGTGCTCATCATTGCAGCAGTTGCCTATCATGCTCTCTTCATGACAGCAGGAGAGTTCCTGCTACCTGCTGGATACAGAGGATCCCCCTGGACTTCAACTTCTTGCACTAGGATCTCCAGGTCCTGGTCGCAGAATCTGGGTACATTTAATCCCTGAGACTCAGGCATGCTGCTGCTCTAGAACATTCTGCCATGACGATGAATAAAGCACGTGACTGTGTCATGATTCTCTCTTTATGCCATGCTACTATATACCCATGTGCAGTCACCTGCTGGAACCTTTTCTCGAGTAGTGCACAGACTTGTTGGAGATTCAGTTTGTGGGTTGTGTGTGGTGTGTGAACAACCCAGAATGTTATGGTGTGGTCGGGAGCTTATGGGGCCCTTCTGGAATACTCCCTTGGAGTCATATTCACCTGCGGGAACAGAGAACAGATGTCATGGTTATAAGCGAGGCAGTTTTGGGTGCCCACACTTGAAAATGTGACAGATAAAATGGCATGTAGCAGGACATGAAGGATCCTGAGGTACCATGCTGATTTCACTTGCTGTACAATGTTATGGCCTGTTGTAATTGTGAAAGTGCTGACATCTCTGTGGTTGAGTGTGGTGGATCTTTGCAAACGCTGAGTGTCAGCTGTGTGAACACTCATTACGAAAATTTAGATGCAAATGTGTATGGAAGGCACGTAAGGCTCAAAAATGACCAGCTGGGTAAGATTGAAAACTTAAACTCACATGACAATGCAATGAAGTCTCCTCCCATGCAGCCTTGTGACCCCTTCACAACTTCCTTCCGTTCTCTGAGTGATTTGCATGGTGGCCCTTTTACATAGGGCCTGAGTCATGAAAGATCTACCTTCTAAACTGCTCCAGCCTCTGCCTCTGAAGTGTTTCCAGGGTCGGCTGGTCCAATTTCTGCCCGCACTCGCCTCCTGACAATGAAAATCGTGCTTCTGGATCTTTTTTTTCCCGGCTTCCTTTATACACCTCAGGAATGAAAATCCAGCCCAAGAAATAGCAAAGGTGAGAAGCCACTTGTGGGAGTAGCTTATAGGCCTCCCAGCATTAACTACACTGTAGGCAGAGGTGTACAGGGGAAAATAACGGGGGCTATGGATGATTTTAATCTGCATGTAGATTGGGCAAATTGGATCGGCAAAGGTAGCCTGCAAGATAAGTTCTAGAGCCAACCAGAGAGCAGACCATTCTAGACCTGGTAGTGTGAAATGAGGCAGGTTTAATGAAATGACCTTTATAATAAATTAGCTGTTAGATAGCCGTGAATGTAACATGATTGAATTTTGCATTCAGTTTGAGGGAGAGAAGGGTGAGAAACCTGGGCCCAAAACTAGCATCTTACCCTTGTAATTTCCTGTATTTAAGTTTATGGGGACAGAGTTGGCAAAAATGTACTGGGCAAATAGGCTAAAAGGTAGGACAGTAGAGAACCAGTGGCAGATATTTAAGGAGATATTCCATAACTCTCAACAAAGATATGTTCCAGTAAGAAAGAAAGACCCCAGGAGATGGATGTGCCACCCGTGGTTAACTAAGGAAGTTAAGGATAGTATCAAATTGAAAGAGGAAAGCATACAATACTATGAAGATTAGTGGTTGGTCAGAAGATTGGACAGATTTTAGATATTAACAAAAAATGACAAAGAAATAATGAGAGAGAAATTAAACTATGAGAATAAGTTGGCTGGAAATCTAAAAGTAGATAGTAAGAGTTTCTCAAACTATTTAAAAATAAAAAGGGAAACTAAAGTGAGTGTTGGCCCCTTAGAGGGTGAAATTGGGGATTAATAATGAGAAATAAGGAAATGGCGAAAGTGTTTAACAGATTCTTTGCATCTGTCTTCAATGTAGAAGACACAAAAAATCCCAAGAATATTTGAAAATCAAGAGGTAAATGGAGGGGCAGCTTAAAACCATCACAATTATTAGGGAAAAGTTACTGGGAAAACTATTAGACCTAAAGGTTGACAAGCCTCCTGGACCCGATGGCTTTCATCCTGGGTATTAAAGGAAGTGGCTGCAGATAGTGTTGGTTGTAATCTTCAATGAATATAGGCCCAACCTGCTCAAACTTTCCTCATAAGATAACCCCCTTATCCTAAGGATCAGTCATGTGAACCTTCTCTGAATTGTTTCTAACACAATTTTATCCTTTCTTAAGTAAGGAGGCCAACATTGACAGAGTAATCCAGTTGTGGTCTCACCAATACCCTGTGTAACTTTTCCCTAGTAATTGTGATTGTTTTAAGTTCCCCTCCTTTTTACCTCTTGATTTTCAAGTATTCTTGGGATTTTTTGATGGTTGAATGCATCAATGTAATCTTCCAAAATTCCCTAGATTCTAAAAAGTCCCAGGGAATTGGAAAATCACTAATGTAACATCTCTATTCAAGAAAGAAGAGAACAGAAAGCAGGAAAATATAGGTCAGTTAGCTTAACCTCTGTCATAGGGAAATGCTAGAATCCATTATTAAGGAGGGAACTGCAGGACATTTAAAAAATTATGATACAATAAGGCAGAGTTAACTTATTTTTATGAAGTGGAAATCACCTTTGACTAATTAGAGTTCTTTAAGGAAGTAATGAGCAATATGGATAAAGGGGAACCTGTAGATGTGGTGTACTTGGATTTCCAAAAGGCATTCGATTAGGTGCCACACCCAAGGCTACACAAATAAGAGCTTAAGGTGTAGAGGGTAACATTAGCATGGAGAGAGGATTGGTCAGCTAACAGGAAGCAGAGAGTAGGGATAAATGAGTCGTTCTTGGGTTGGCAAGATGTCACTAATGGAATGCCACAGAGATCATTACTGGGGCTTCAACTACGTACAATCTATATCAATGACTTGGATGAAGTGGCTGAAGGTATGGTAGCTAAATTTGCTGATGACACCAAGATAGGTAGGAGAGTAAGTTGTCAAGAGGACGTAGACTCCACAGAAGGAATTAGGTAAGTGAGTGGTAAAATTTGGCAGATGGAGTATGAAAAAATGTGCACTTGTCCACTTTGGCTGGAAGAATAGAAAAGCATTATATTACTTGCTAAGATAAAAGCAAAAAACTGCGAATGCTGGAAATCCAAAACAAAAATAAAAACACCTGGAAAAACTCAGCAGGTCTGGCAGCATCTGCGGAGAGGAACACAGTTAACGTTTCGAGTCCGTATGACTCTTCAACAGAACTAAGTAAAAATAGAAAAGAGGTGAAATATAAGATGGTTTAAGGGGTTGGGTGGGTGGGACAGGCAGAGCTGGATAGAGGGCCAGTGATAGGTAGAGATAACCAAAAGATGTCAGAGACAAAAGGACAAAGAGGTGTTGAAGGTGGTGATATTATCTAAGGAATGTGCTAATTAAGGGTAGAAAGCAGGACAAGCAAGGTACAGATAGCCCTAGTGGGGGTGGGGTGGGATGAAGGGAAGGGATCGAAATAGGCTAAAAGGTAGAGATAAAACAATGGATGGAAATACATTTAAAAATAATGGAAATAGGTGGGAAAAGAAAAATCTATATAAATTATTGGGGAAAAAAGGGGGGGATCGGAAAGTGGGTGGGGATGGAGGAGAGAGTTCATGATCTAAAATTGTTAAACTCAATATTCAGTTTGGAAGGCTGTAAAATGCCTAGTCGGAAGATGAGGTGCTGTTCCTCCAGTTTGCATTGAGCTTCACTGGAACAATGCAGCAGGCCAAAGATGGACATGTGGGCATGAGAGCAGGGTGGAGTGTTGAAATGGCAAGCGACAAGGAGGTCTGGGTCATGCTTGCAGACAGACCGAAGGTGCTCTGCATATCGGTCACCCAGTCTGCTTAGTTTCATACCCTTGCGCCCTCATCTCAATGAATTTCGGGCTCCAACCTGACATTGTCATCAAACCCGCTGACAAGGGTGGTGCTGTTGTTGTCTGGCGCACTGACCTCTACCTCGCAGAGGCTGAGCATCAACTTGCAGACACTTCCTCCTACCTCCCCCTGGACCATGACCCTACCACTAAACATCAAGCCATTGTTTCCAGGACTGTTACTGACCTCATCTCCTCTGGAGATCTTCCTTCCACAGCTTCCAACTTCAACCAACCATGATGGCCCGCTTCTACCTCCTTCCCAAAATCCACAAACAGGACTGTCCTGGCAGACCGATCATGTCAGCCTGTTCCTGCCCCACGGAACTAATTTCTCGCTATCTTGACTCCATTCTCTCTCCCCTTGTCCAGTCCCTTCCCACCTACATCCGTAATTCCTCTGACACCCTACATCATATCAACAATTTCCAGTTCCCTGGCCCCAACCGCCTCCTCTTCACCATGGATGTCCAATCCCTCTACACCTCCATCCCCCACCAGGATGGTCTGATGGCTCTTCACTTCTTCCTCGAACAGAGGCCCGAACAATCCCCATCCACCACTACTCTCCTCCGTCTGGCTGAACTTGTTCTCACACTGAACAATTTCTCCTTAAACTCCTCTCAATTCCTCCAAATAAAAGGTGTGGCTATGGGTACCCGCATGGGCCCCAGTTATGCCTGTCTTTTTATGGGATGTGTGGAACATTCCTTGTTCCAGTCCTACTTTGGCCCCCTCCCACAACACTTTCTCCGGTACATCGATGATTACTTCGGTGCTGCTTCATGCTCTTGTCTGGATCTAGAAAAATTTATTAATTTTGCTTCCAATTTCCACCCCTCCATTTTCACTTGGTCCATCTCTGACACTTCCCTTCGCTTCCTTGACCTCTCTGTCTCAATTTCTGATGATAGACTGTCCACCAATATTCATTACAAACCTACCGACTCCCACAACTACCTCGACTACAGCTCCTCACACCCCGCTTCCTGTAAAGACTCCATCCCATTCTCTCAGTTCCTTCATCTCCATCGCATCTGTTCTAAAGATGCCACTTTCGAAAACAGTTCCTCTGACATGTCTTCCTTCTTCCTTAATCGAGGTTTTCCACCCATGGTGGTTGACAGGGCCCTCAACCGTGTCTGGCCCATCTCCCGTGCATCCGTCCTCACACCTTCCTCTCCCTCCTAGAGCCATGATAGGGTCCCCCTTGTCCTCACTTATCACCCCACCAGCCTCCGCATTCAAAGGATCATCCTCCGCTTTTTCTGCCAACTCCAGCATGATGCCACCACCAAACACATCTCCCTTTCACCCCTCCTGGCAGCATTCCGCAGGGATCATTCCCTCCGGGGCACCCTGGCACACTCCTCCATCACCCCCTACACCTCAACCCCTCCAACGGCACCTTCCCATGCAACCGCAGAAGGTGCAACACCTGCTCCTTTACTTCCCCTCTCCTCACTGTCTAAGGGCCCAAACACTCCTTTCAAGTGAAGCAGCATTTCACTTGCACTTCCCTCAATTTAGTCCACTGCATTCATTGCTCCCAATGCAGTTTCCTTTACATTGGAGAGACCAAACAGGGACTGGGTGACCGCTTTGCAGAACACCTTCGGTCTGTCCGCAAGCATTACCCAGACCACCCTGTCGCTGGCCATTTCAACACTCCACCCTGTTCTCATACCCACATGTCTGTCCTTGGCTTGCTGCATTGTTCCAGTGAAGCTCAATGCAAACTGGAGGAACAGCACCTCATTTTCCGACTAGGCACTTTACGGCCTTCCAGACTGACTATTGAGTTCAACAATTTTAGATCATGAGCTCTCTCCTCCATCCCCACCCCCTTTCCAACACCGCCCCTTTTTTTTCAATAATTTATATATATTTTTCTTTTCCCACCTATTTGCATTATTTTTAAATGTATTTCCATCCATTGTTTTATCTCTACCTTTTAGCCTCTTTCGATCCCTTCCCTTCACCCTGCCCCACCCTCACTAGGGCTATCTGTACCTTGCTTGTCCTGCTTTCTACCCTTAATTAGCACATTCCTTAGATAATATCACCACCTTCAACACCTCTTTGACCCTTTGTGAATATCTTTTAGTTATCTCTACCTATCACTGGCCCTCTATCCAGCTCTGCCTGTCCCACCTACACCCCCGCCCCAATCAGCTTATATTTCACCTCTTTTCTGTTTTTACTTAGTTCTGTTGAAGAGTCATACGGACTCGAAACGTTAACTGTGTTCCTCTCTGCAGATGCTGCCAGACCTGCTGAGTTTTTCCAGGTGTTTTTATTTTTGTTTTATATTATTTGATTGGAATGAGATTGTGGAACTCAGAGGGATGTGGGTATCCTGGTTCATGAATCAGAAAAATTGGTAAGCAGGTGCAGAAAATGTTTAGAAAGGCAAATGGAGAGTTGTTTTTATTGCAATAGGAATCAATTATAAAGGCAAGGAAGTTTTTAGCTGTAGTTGCACAGGGTATTGGTGAGACCACAACAGGATGATTCTGTCAGTTTTAGTCTCCTTACTTAAGAAAGGATAAAGTTGTGTTAGAAGCAATTCAGAGAAGGTTCACTTGACTGATCCTTAGGAGAAGGGGGTTATCTTATGAGGAAAGTTTGAGCAGGCCAGGCCTATATTTATTGAAGTTTCGAAGAATGAGAGGTGATTTTTGAAACACATAAGATCCTGAGAGTACTTGACCAGAGTAGATGCTGAAAGGATGTTTCCCTTTCTGGGGAGTCTACAACCAAGGGACACAGTTTAAAAATTAAAGGTTTCCATTTAAAATTGAGGGAAGGAAATGTTTTTTCTCTGAGTGGTGCTAGTCTATGGCTTCTCTTTCCTAGAATGAAGTGGAATCTGGGACACTGAATATGTTCAAAGCCAAGTTAGGCAGATTTTTGATCAAAAAGGGAGTCAAGGGCTATCGAGGGGGGCAGACAGAAAGTGGAGTTGAGGTCACAGTCAGATCAGTCATGATCTTATTGAATGGGGGAGCAGTCTTGAAGGGTTGAATGTCCTACTTCTGCTCTTAGTTTTTGTGGTCCTAGGAGAGTGAGCTGCTTTGGGAGAGGAGGGCAGAACCCAATGGTACTTTGTGGTCCAGCCACATGTAATGATAAATGGCGAAACTAGTTCGCTACTATAACATTTAAGTTTGCGTTCCTTAGGCTTGAAGGGAATGGAGGTGGGAGCTGTACCGGGAGCAATGACCAGATTTGGAGAGAGTAACTGCTTAAAGTGGGGACCACAGCATCAGGAACTGAACTGAACTAGCTATATAAATACTGTGGCTACAAGAGCAGCTCAGAAGCTGGGAATACTGTAGCGAGTAACTCACCTCCTTACCCTGCAAAGCCTGTCCAGCATCTACAAGGCACAAGTTAGGAGTGTGATGGAATACTCCCCACTTGCCTGGATGAGTGCAGCTCCAATAACACTTGAGAAGCTCGACACCATCCAGGACAAAACAGCCTGCTTGATTGGCACCACATCCACCAACATTCACTCCGTCCACCACCGATGCACAGTAGCAACAGTGTGCACAATGTACAAGGTGCACTGCAGGAACTTGTCAAGGCTCATATAGCAGCACCTTCCAAAACCGCAACCTCTGCCACCTAGAATAAGGATAGCAGGGCGCATGGGGTCACCTTTTCTGACTTGGCAATATGTTGCCATTCCTTTATAGTCACTGTGTCAAAATCCTGAAACTCCTGGCCTAATAGCATTGTGTATTGCAGCAGTTCTAGAAGGCAGCTCACCATTACCTTCTCGAGGGAAATAAGGGATGGATAATAAATGCTGTCCTTGTCACATGAATGAATATAAAAAAAAGTGGTAAGGGCAAGGGTGTGATTGAGTGGGAGAAATACAGGGGTGAAAGGAGCCCTGCTTTTCCAGTGCAGGTTTGGAAAGGGGTTATGAGGAATACATGGAAGAATATAAGAAAGTTGGAAAAGTTACACATTGAACCTACTCAACAGTTAAGTTTTGATGCTAGGATCAACTTGCTCATTAATAAACCAAGACTTGAAATTATTAATGAAGACAGAAGTAGAGAACGCCTGGGGTTGTAACATGCATCCTGTAGCTGCTCAGAAACAACCAGGAGCCATCAGCAAGTATGTTTAATGTGTTGTTTAGAAGTAGTTCTGCAAATGTATTCAAAAGCCAATCAATCACATCATTTCCAGGTCACCAGCCTCATTATGTTTCAATCCAAACTGCAGCTGAGCAAGCAGTGACTCAAACGCAGGAAAATTGGGATCACATTGATTTTACAGGAGGCGGAGCAGTGATAATTACCTTCTGGCTGTTTATATTGGAGACTGCAGGAGCAGAATAACAATCCTAGGGAAACGTGGAGCATTAATGACTCCAGAATTTCCTCTTTCACGCCATTTAAGGATCCCTAAACTGTACTTGCACTATTGCTATGGTGCAAATTTTCTGGAAAATCTATCTCCTTGGTTTTTGTCACGCTCATTCCCCCAAGTTTGCTCTCTTAGATGCATTTTTGTCCATCTGTTCTAAAGATTTGCTTCTGTTCAGCCCCATGTGATGATAAATAGCGAAACTAGTTCGCTACCATAACATTTAAGTTTGCGTTCCTTAGACTTGAAGGGAATGGAGGTGGGAGCTGTACCAGGAGCAATGACCAGATTTGGAGAGAGTAACTGCTTAAAGTGGGGACCACAGCATCAGGAACTGAACTGGACTAGCTATATAAATACTGTGGCTACAAGAGCGGCTCAGAAGCTGGGAATACTATAGCGAGTAACTCACCTCCTAACTCCCTAAAGCCTGTCCAGCATCTACAAGGTACAAGTCAGGAGTGTGATGGCATACTCCCCACATGCTGGATGTGCACAGTTCCAACAACACTCGAGAAGTTCGACACCATCCAGGACAAAGCATGAGAGTCCCTGTGGTCCCCTGGAGTTGCTTTGGCTTGGAGAGGTATGTCCTGATTTTAATTCTGAGGCTTTTTGCCTCTCTCGGGAGATGGTGTGGCTGTTGTTGAGGAGTTGCGGGGACAGGTGTGTTGGTGCTCAGTTGCACCCTGTAAAAATGGAAAATGCTTGGCTAATGAGCTGATCTGTTCCTGATATTTTACCTGATTGTTTAAATCCTTGCCCACTTGCTCCTCACTGCCAGGACATTGGGACTGGTTCAGTTCAGGTGAAGCCCATTACATCTAAAATTTATTTGCCCCCAGAACTCATCCCAGTGTCCGTGAAAGTGGAAACCCTTCCAACTACATTTAGGATCAGCAAGCTCCAGGATTGTCCTGGTGTTTCTGGGAATTGATGGATTAATCCCCTGCACGTTGCTGTGAGCCAAACAGGAGAAAAACCATAAGGCATTAAAAAATTGTTTTCTTTGAACACTTCATTTTATTTATACAAAAAATCATAGCCGGGGCAAGGCTGCTTTACTAACATTCGAGGTGAATCCAATTGGCTCACAAAACACGACTCCTTTTCCAATTGGTGAGAGAAAGCAAGACACTGAGGGGTGGACCAATGATGGAAGAGTTGTCTTGGTAGATCACGTTATAAAACCTCCAGGATTACACTCAACCAGAGTTGGCAACCCCAGACATCACAGGTGTGCATGTCCACTCTGCTTCCTTTACACTACTGCTCTTCAATTGCTGATTTTTAAAATATTTTTAAAGCTGACTCATGAAAGGATCGAGAGCGAGATGGCACAGTTTTAAAGTAAATGGCTAAAGTGATATGAGGGAAAATTTTTCCACGCAGTGAGTGATTAGGGCCTGCAATGCATTGCCCAATGATATGGAGCCTGGGTCAATCAAGGCATTCAAGAGGGAATGAAACTTTTTTTTTATTCATTCACGTGATATGGGCTTCGCTGGCTGGGCCAGCATTTATTGCCCATCCCAATTGCCCTTGAGAAGGTGGTCATGAGCTGCCTTCTTGAACTGCTGCAGTCCATGTGGTGTAGGTGTACACACACTGATATTAGGAAGGGAATTCCAGGATTTGGACTCAGCGACAGTGAAGGAATGGAAATATATTTCCAAGTCAGGATGGTGAGTGTTTGGAGGGGAACTTCCAGGTGGTGGTGTTCCTGTCCATCTGCTGTCCTTGTCCTTCTAGATGATAGTGATCGCGGGTTTGGAAGGTGCTGTCTAAGGATCCTGAATTCCTGCAGTGCATCTTGTAGATGGTACACACTGCTGCTACTGCTCGTTGGTGGTGGAGGGAGTGAATGTTTGTGGATGTGGTGCCAATCAAGCAGGCTGCTTTGTCCTGGACTGTGTCAAAATTCTTGAGTGTTGCACTCATCCAGGCAAGTTGGGAATATTCTATCACACTCCCGACTTGTACTTTGTAGATAGTGGACAGACTTTGGGGAGTCGGGAGGTGGATTACACGTCACACGATTCCTAGCCTCTGATCTGCTCTTGTAGCCACAGTATTTATATGGCTAGTCCAGTTCAGCTTCTGGTCAATGGTAACCCCCAGGATGTTGATAGTGGGGGATTCAGTGATGGTAATGCCATTGAACATCAAGGAGCGATGGTTAGATTCTCTCTCGTTGGAGATGGTCATTGCCTGACATTTGTGTGGTGCGAATGTTACTTGCCACTTGTCAGCCGAAGCCTAGATATTGTCCAGGTCTTGCTGTATTTGGACATAGACTGCTTCAGTATCTGAGGAGTCGTGAATGGTGCTGAACACTGTACGATCATCAACGAACATCTCCACTTCTGACCTTATGATGGAAGGAAGGTCATTGATGAAGCAGCTGAAGATGGTTGGGCCAAGGACACTACCCTAAGGAACTCCTGCAGTGATGTCCTGGAGCTGAGATGACTGACCTCCAACAACCACAGCCATCTTCCTTTGTGCTAGGTATGACTCCAACCAGCGAAGAGTTTTCCCCCTGATTCCCATTGACTCCAGTTTTGCTAGGGCTCCTTGATGCCGCAGTCTGTCAAATGCCGGCTTGATGTTGATGGCAGTCATCCTCACCTCACCTCAGGAGTTCAGCTGTTTTGTCCATGTTTGAACAAAGGCTGTAATGAGGTCAGGAGCTGAGTGGCCCTGGCGGAACCCAAACTGGGCATCAGTGAGCAGGTTATTTCTGAGCAAGTGCTGCTTGACAGCACTGTTGATGGCTCCTTCCATTACTTTACTGATGATGGAGAGTAGACTGATGGGGTGGTAATTGGCCAGGTTGGATTTGTCCTGCTTTTTGTGTACAGGACATACCTGGGCAATTTTTCACATTGCCGGGTAGATGCCATTGTTGTAGCTGTACTGGAACATTTAGGGGCGTGGCAAGTTCTGGAGCACAAGTCTTCAGTACAATTCAGTACTATTCTGAAAAGGAAGAACATGTAGTGTTATGGGGCGATGGTGGGGGAATGGCACTAGGTGAATTGCTCAAGCAGAGAGCCGGTGGAGACATAATGGGCAAAATGGCCTCCTTTTGTGCTGTAATGACTCTGTGATTCTGTGAACTCCTCAAGCCCCTTTTGCAAGACCTCCAACCTACACCTCCCTGTGGTCATAAACGGTTCATGCTGACAATTTTTCAAAATCTCTACCTCCCCTCCTGCCTCTCACTTCCTCGCTACCTGGGAGGTCACCAGCCACTTGGGCTTCCTCTTCAATTGGTGGTGGTTTAAATGGGCATGCTGGCTGGGGGCAGGAAAGGGAAGGGAATCGGTCTGGTCTCTGATTCTTGCTTACCACATACATGTGTTGAGAATAGATGAATCAGGCTGTGAGGTACCTCTTTTGGGTCCTGCTGAGGTTAACAGCAAGTAACACATATCAGCTGGAAATTTGTGGAGAATTGGAAAATATGGAGTACCTCTATCACATATTGATGGATTATTTTGTGAATTAATAATGGCCTGAGCCATGAATTCGTTACAGTTCTTGCTATTCCTGGGCCAGTGTGTCACCATTCCTTCTCCGTTATTTCTCTAAATCAAAGTGTGGAGTAGGGGACATCCCTGAATTACGGTGTCTTTATTAGTGGCTTGTTAAAAGTCTTAGTGCCTCCTTGAGTCATGATGATAAGTGGAAGTTGCAGACTTTTGGTGCCCTGTTTACATTTGCACTGTTTCATAAACACTGATCACCAGTTTGAGACTCCATTCTTCTCAAGTTACTTCCTTATTTTTATTTTTAACCCTCTGCCTGCACTGTTGCTTTAACAAGAACACAAGGACTGCCACTACTGACATACCAGAGATTCCGGAGTGAAGTAGGCAGGTATTGGCCCACCTAGCAACATGTCGGGCCAGCCACGGCTCAATTGGTAGGACTGTGGTCTTTGACTCGGAGGATTTGGATCCCACTCTAGGGCTTGAGCCCATAACCCAGGCTGTCACTCCAGTGCAGTGCTGAGGAAATACTGTTTTTCAGATGAGAGCTTAAACCAAGGTCCTGTCTGCCCCCTCAGGTGGATATAAGGTCCCATGGCACTATTTGAGGAAGGATAGAAAGTACTTTCATGTTCCGGTCACTGTTTTACCCCTCGCCCAACATTACTAAAAGAGATGTTCTAGTAATTTATCTCATTAGTATTTTTAGGAGCTTGCTGTGCACAAATTGGTTGCCAAATCTCCGTAAATTACAACAGGGACTGCAAAAGTGCTGCATTGACAGTAAAAAGCTTTGGGACGTCCCGAGGCTATGAAAGGTTTTGTATAAATACAGTTTCTTTTCTCCTTTTTCCTTTGTTTTGCAAACGAGAGAGGTGATAATTGACCTGAGTTGAAACAAAGTGCTGTATGTGGAAGGACTGTGGCTGCGTGGGAGTGGCCTGTTCCAGTGTTGTGCACAGGGCGTCTTTCTATGGTTCATGCTGCACTTTTATCCTTTTGGAGGATTCGTGTCAAACAGCGATGGTACTGAGCCACTGAAACATGATGTATAAAGGCAGGGTCAGAAAGTAACACCTGCTCCTCTTTCTGTCAGCGAAAGTGAGGTGCAGCAAATGTGGGTTAATGAGGTTGAGTCCTTGAATTTGTCTGGCTGGACATTCGTGAGGAGACTAGTATCAAAACCAAGTTATGTGTTTATTTAAAATAAAAACAGAAAATGCTGGACAAACTCAGTAGGTCTGACAGCATCTGTGGAGCGAGAAACAGAGTTAATGTTTTGAGTCTGTATGACCTTTCTTCAGAGCTAAAGAGAAGTAGAAATGTGATGAAATTTATATTGTTTAAGGGGGGATGGAGCAGGTGGAGCTGGCATTTAAGCTATATGTTTATTTGTTCATGGGATGTGCATGTCACTGGCTAGACCAGCATTTATTGCCCATCCCTAATTGCCCATGGGTCTCTTGCTCAAAACAGGACATTAATTTTTTCCTCATCTCTGTCTTAAATGAGGGAGTCCTTGTTTATAAACAGTGACTCCTAGATCTAGATACTCCCACAAGATGAAGCATCCTCTCTCCATCCACCCTGTCAAGTCCCCTCAGGGTTTTATATGTTTCAAACAAGTCGCCTCTTACTCTTCTAAACTCCAGCGGTTACAAGCCTAACCTGTCCAGCCTCTCCTCATAAAACAGCCTGTCCATCCCTGGTAATAGCCTCATAAACCTTCTCTAAATTGCTTACAATTTCCAATTTAATAAATGTTTGCTGGGTTTTGTGTTTTAATCCCTGGATTTGAAATGCAGAATGAGGGGTGATGTTAAACTCTGAGCAGTTAGTTGGTGGTAGGTCTGCCAATTGGTCAAGGGTCCTGTTTATCTAAGGGAAGAAAATGATCCAGAATTGCTGCAGTGCAGGTTGTGAAACGTATGAACAGCAGAAACATAATGGAGTAGAATTTGACTAGTTTACCCCATCTCAGTGCTGGAAAATGGAAACACGTGGTACAGTGGGATCACCAAAACACGTGTAATCATCCCAGCACCCCATGTACCAAAAGCCTAATTGGACTTCCTCCATCAGTGGACCTGTGAGTATTTGACCTTGTTTCGTGTATTTACTGTATTCAATGTGTATGAAGTTGTGTGCATTCATTGCTCTTGTTTCCAGCTTGTTTCAAATCATTTGGGAGAAACTATTACAGGAAGAGAACAATTATAGTGAGAAAAAATTAATGACTTCTGATTCCATATATAAATAAATGGATGTACAGAGTAGTGTAATAGCTCTGTCAGCCCCCTATACCATACTTACTTACCCACTTCACCCAAGCGATTAATATATGATGTAAAGCTGAGGTGTCAGTACAGACCCTTGGGGAATGCCACTTGCCACCTCCTGCTAATGAGAGAAAATTCCCTTTATCCTGTCTCCAAATTAATTACCAACCCATGTCTCAAGTTTAGCTGTAGTACCATGCACTGTTATTTTTGTTAATAATCTCTTGTAGTGAACCTCATCTGTTCTGGAAGTCCAGAGAGGCATCATCATAAACACTACCCTCTCCACCATGTAAGTGACCTCAATGTGTAAATGATTTAGTCCAGCATGGCCAACCCTTCACAAATCCATGCTGATTCTGGATCAGTTTGACTCATTCAGAAACTCAGCTGCTCTGTTCCTGATGATAAATTGCAGTAATCTGTTTTCGCATCGATGGCTGTCACTTGATTCAAGGATGACGTCTACGCAGAGTTACGAATTTCTGCTATGGGTCTTTGTGTGACTGAACAGGCGATTCTCGTCCCATAGATCTTTGGGGGCATGGGGCAGGATATCCCGTGAGGTAGTGGGGTCCGGAGACAGGATTGGCTTCCTTTTCTTTCCTTCTCTGCCATATCATTAAGATGTTGTGACTCAAAGCACGATACAGCTTGATGGACAAGTTGTCGCCATTTTGAACAGATGGCAGTGAGCTCCTCCCAGTCATTAATGTTAATGCTGCCTTGCTTCAAGGAGAGCTTCAGAGTGTCTGTGAAACGTTTTCTTTGTCCTCGCCTGGAACTTTGGTCATTTGAAAGTTGAGAAAACAGGACCTGGCGGGGAGATGCTTTTCAGCCACCCAGAGCATGTCCAGTCCATGTTAACTGATTTTGCAGGAGTTTTGCCTGAATGCATGTGGAGCTGGCTTCAAGAAGGGCACTAACGTTTATTCAAAGGTCCTCCCATTGAATCTGGAAGATGCATTGGAGGTATTGAGAAATTCCATCAGCTAGTGCTCTTGTGTGCTGCTGATGCACATTCCTGGTCTCACTGCAGTACATAGGGTAACAATTGCTCTGTACACTAGGACTTCTGTTGACTTGCGGAGGTTTTGTTGTCAAAAACTCACTGCTGTAATTTGTAGAAGGCTGAGCTGGTGCAGCAGATCCTGTGTTGGATCCCCTTGTAAAAATGATGCTTGGCTGAGAGCCCAGATATCCATTACTCTTGTTGAAACAGCTGTACCCCAGAGAAAACATTGCTTGATTGACTTCACAATGTTTATTTACACTAATTTAAGTGGTTCAAGGGTTTGTGGTTTCTGTTATTGATACTTTAAAGGATGATATTTTTATTGCCTTGTACTTGATATTTTTCTTGACTTTTTAACATAATGGGAATCAATGACTTTTTAAAAAATGTTTTTTTTACACATCCTACTGTCACTATAGGGTTCATTGGTTCTCTACAGTGTATAGTGGGTCAATGAGCATGGAAGTGCCGTAGATTGCATAGGGGGTATGAAGAGTCATGGGGATGGGTGGAGTACCAGAGACTGGCATAGGGGGCATGAGATGGCCTGGATAGGGCACGAGGAGTGTGTAAGGGGTGAGGGTTGGAGGTCCTTAGTGTTTTTATTTTAACTGGGATGAAATCTCACAGCATTGAGGCTGGTCTTTTAAACAGCCTGCCTCGGTACCCAGCAAGCCCTATGGATGCCTTCCAACTTGTTCCTGGGTTGGCTAGCCTGACTCCAGCTCCCTCCCATCCCCCCACCCGACAATGAAGATCCCACCTTTGCAGGCATTTTCTCCCGAGATGGGTGGGACATGCCGGGAATTTTCCCAACTCCCATTCCCTGCTGCAAGGTTGAAAATTCAGGCTGTGAAGTACAAAAGCACGGGAGATATGCTAAAGCTTAATAAATCACTGGTTCAACCCTCCAGTTGGAGTATTGTGTTGAATTCTCCAGGGTGTCAAGGCTTTGGAGAAGGGCTGAAGAGATTTACTGGAATGGTACCGGGGTGATGGACTTCAGTTGAAAGATGTGTTTGGAGGTTGCATCACACTGGAGGTGGCAGAGGATGATCTGTTGAATACGGAGGCTGGTGGGGTGGAAGGTGAGCACAAGGGGAACCCTATCATGGTTCTGGGAGGGAGGGGAAGGGGTGAGAGCAGGGGTATGTGAAATCGATCAGACACCGTGGAGGGGCCCATCAGCCATGCTGGATGGGAATCCTCAACTGAGGAAAATGGAATACGTTGGAAGCGCTGATGTGGCATTATCAGAACAAATACGGCAGAGCTTCTCACCATCCAAGCACTCCTTCCAAGTGAAGCCACGATTTACTTGTACTTTCAATTTAGTATACTGTATTCACTGTTCATGATGTGGTCTCCTCTACATCAGGAAGACCAAGCACAGACTGGGTGACCGCTTTGAGGAACTCCTCCCTTCAGTCAGCAAGCACAACTCCGAGCTTCCTTTTGCTTATCATTTTAATTCTCCACCTCACGCCCATTCTGACCTCCCTGTCCTTGGTCAGCTGCAGTGTTTCAGTCAAGCTCAACGCAAGCTTGAGGAACAGCACCTCATCTTTCGACTCGGCACTCTACAGCCTTCAGGACTCAACATCGAGTTCAACATATAAATCATAACCTCTGTCTCCATCTTGTTCGATGTGTTTTTTTTGTGTCTCTTTTGTTTTTGTTTTGTTGGGTTGTCTTGTTTCTTTCTTCAGAGGCCATTTAGGAGTCGACCACAGAGTCTGGAGTCGCGTGTAGGCCAGACCAGGTAAGGATGGTAGATTTCCCTCCCTAAAGGACATTAGTGAACCAGATGGGTCTTTACAACAATCGATAATGGTTTCATGGTCACCGTAACTGAGACTAGCTATTTATATTCCAGATTTATTCATTGAATTAGAATTCCACCAGCTGCAGGTTTTGAACTCATGCCAAAATAGCCCAGGCCTCTGGATTACTAGTCCGGTGACATTATCACTACACCATCGCCTCCCCACTACAATAGTTTGTTATATTTATGTGTTTAATGTTCAGAGTGTGCCAACTTAGATACCAAGAGAATGGTGCCCTGAATCTTCCAAACAGTGACAATGCAGCGGGCATTGCCAATGCTCTCAAAGATTTTCCTGAGCTGACGCTACTGTACGTTTCTTCCAGGATTTTCTGATCTTGGCTGTCAGAGAAATGCACAAGGCAGCATGTCCTGCTGATCTCCAATGGAGCAAAGCTCCAGTCAGGAGGAGAGGATATGCGCCCTTTTTATGGCACTAACTGCCTTATTTTGATAAGTATTTCACAGTCCAATCTTTTAATGAATGTTAGGGTGCATAGGTCAGGGGGTGGGGTGGGTGCCCGTCAGGTCAGGTGTGCAGTCAGGTTGGGGAGGCTCCTCGAGTCCAGGTTGGAGGGGATAGTCAGGTGGTCGGGTGGTCATGGGTGTGTTATTGGGATCAGGTTGGTTGTGGAGTTACCTAGGAATTAGATTGTGTTTTAACCTGTCCAAAATTACCTGAGTAACCATCCTGGTAAGTGCTAGGAATCTCTCCCAAAGATCCGGTTCTAGTTCAGAGTCGGTGACGTTTGCTGGGGATTCCCAGACAGCTGAAATTTAAACTTCCTGGGGCAATTCCCACATGGGTTTGTGCATCAAGACAGCCACAGATGGACGTACTGTCATAGATCTGGTTTCTGACAATCCAGAGACAGAAGATTTGCACTGGCCCCTTTAGCCAACACCAAAACATTAAACGCATCAACTGATGCCAAGTACATGATCTGATAGCCATTATAGAGTCATAGCTGTAGGATGATAAAGACTGGGACATGAATATTCAAGGATACATGACATTTAGGAAGGACAGGAAGCTAGGAAAAGGTGGAGGGGTAGCTCTGTTAATTAAGGATGACATTGGTACAATAGAGAGAGATGACCTTAGTTCTGGAGATCAAGGTGTAGAATCAGTTTTGGTAGAGATGAGAAATGGTAAAGGTAAGAAGTCACATGTGGGAGTGATTTAAAGGCCCAATAGTAACCACACTGTAGGGCAAGGTATACAGGAAGAAATAATGGGAGCTTGAGAGAAAAGTATTGCAATAATCATGGGTGATTTTTATCTGCATGTAGATTGGACGAATCGGATTGACAACGGTAGCCTGAATGATGACCTCGAGTGTTTTCGGGACAGTTTCTTACAGTGGAATTTTCCGGCTCTGTGGCTGTGGGGGTGGCATCGTAAAATGCAGCGAGCGTTCAAAAGTCCATTGACTTTGGTCGGACTGGAAAACCCCACCAGCAGGAGGGCCTGTAAAATCCCACCCTTAGAGCAGCATGTTTTAGCACCAACCAGAGAGCAGAATATACTAGACCTGGTAATGTGCAATGAGACAGGATTAACTAATGACATCATAGTGAAAGAGTGATCATAATATGATTGAATTTCACATTCAGTTTGAGGGGCAGAGGAGTGGATCTAAGACTCATGTTTTAAATTTAAATAAGGGCAATTATGAGGGCATGAAGACAGAGCTGGCTAAAGTGGACTGGGAAATTATGTTAAGGGATAGATCAGTAGGGCTGCAGTGGCAAACTTTTAAGGAGATATTTCATAATACTCAGAAAAGATACATTCCAGTAAGAAAGAGAGACTCTAAGGGAAGGACACACCATCTGAGGCTAACTAGGGAAGTTCAAAATAGTATCAAACTAAAAGAAAAAAGGTACAATTTTGCAAAGATGAGTGGCAGGTCAGAACATTAGACAGAATATAAAGAATAACAAAAGATTAATATGGAGGGGGAAATCAGAATATGAGAGAGAATTGGCTTGAAATACTAAAACACAAAGAGTTTCTACAGGTACTTAAAAAGAAGAGTAAGTAAAGTGAGTGTTGGTCCTCTAGAGAGTGAGAACGGGGAATTAATAATGACAAATAAGGAAATGGTGGATGAATTGTACAGATATTTTGAGTCTGCCTTCACTGTAGAGGATGCAAAGAACATCCCAGAAATAATTGTGAATCAGTAGGTGAAAGGGAGGGAGGAACTTAAAGCAATTACAATCACCAGGGAAAGGGTACTGAGAGAATTATTAGAGATAAAAGCTGATAACTTGCCAGGTCATGATGGACTTCATCCTAGGGTGTTGCGAAAACAGAGTGAACACTCGGACCCAGGAGGTTTGTCTTGGAAGTCTTTATTAAATCGTGATATCAAGGAGAGCCCAGTTGCATACAATGTAGCGATCCGGCACTCTGAGAAGCATTAGAGTACACACATAGTTATAGCAAAAAAGTACGTGACAGAGATTAGGCAGCTTCAATGGTTAGAGATTAGGCAGCTTCAATGGTTAGAGATTAGGCAGCTTCAATGGTTAGAGATTAGGCAGCTTCAATGTTAGAGATTAGGCAGCTTCAATGGTTAGAGGTTAGGCAGTTTCAATGGTTAGAGGTTAGGCAGTTTCAATGGTTGCTTAACCCTCACGAATTATTAACATGGTATGGTGATATATCTTGGCCATGCATACAATAGTTCTTTCATAGTTTACAACCATATCTGGTACCCATTAGTCTGGGAAGGTAGCTGAAAGCGCGACTAGCCTAATAGTATACGTGCAGGTTGCGTGACTGCCCAAGGACACTCTGTAGTAATTTCATCATACATGTATGGACAGAGTAAATGCGAGTATGCTCTTTCCACTTAGATTAGGAGAGATTAACACGAGAGGACATGGCTTTAGGGTGAAAGGGGAAAGGTTTAGGGGGAACATTAGGGGGAACTTCTTCACTCAGTGAGTGGTGAGAGTGTGGAACGAGCTATCATCTGACGTGGTAAATGCGGGCTCACTCAAGTTTTAAGAATAAATTGGATAGATACATGGATGGGAGAGGTCTGGAGGGTTATGGACCAGGTGCAGGTCAATGGGACTAGTGGAATAATATTTCGGCACAGACTAGAAGGGCCGAATGGCCTGTTTTCTGTGCTGTAGTGTTCTATGGTGCTATGCTATTTTATTCTTCCACAATCCCTCTTTGTTAATCTTTTAGATTAACACCAATGAGGAATAGTATCTTCATCATCATATGGGGCTTCATAACCATAAGGAAAAGGCCAGTCCCTGGCGAGGTAAACTTTCTCTCCCCACCAGTGGGCTTCGTTGGGGCCAGTGCGCATCATTTGGGGAATAATTGGGGCACCACCTAATCCAGTAGAGACACCATTGATAATCTGGGAGCAGCAAATCCGTGAAGCAACACACGCACAACACCCTATAACACATGCTACGACCAATCCAATTAAAACGTATAGCAACCAACTTCCCCAACCGGAGAACCAACCTAGTATTACAGACTACCAAGAATTTTTTTTATAAAAATTACTCACTCAAACTTTCCCCAACCTTTTTTATTTCTTGTACTTTGTCCATGACATGCTAGACCAAGTCAGTAATATTTTCAGAGACATTGGGTACATAAGTGCAGCACTCTGAGCCTATCATAGCCTTTTTCAGCCAGAAGGAAGTTAAGGGCCATCCTATTTTGTAATGCGGTTAGGCGTAATACTATCATTTCAGTGGTACTAGCTGAAATCTGCTTCTGCATCAGCCGTTGAATTAACGACTTTTTCAAGTGCAGCTGCCAGGTTGATAATTTCACGGGAATTACGAGCCGTTCCATAAGGGGGCAAAGCAATCATCCAGAATCGTTCAGATTTCAAGATGCCATGGCGATGTAGACACCGATGCGGGTGAATATCTGCGGGCGAAGAATGCAGAGCACAAATCAACCACAGTGTAGACTGCGGCATCAGACAGGATAGAGGAAAGGATCATATTTACATCTGGCACCACTGGGGCTATGGGAATGACAATGTTGTTTACAGCCCTTAAGTGCTGCACAAAGCGCCATTTGTTTGGCCATCCAACCTTGGGTATAGGCAGTATTGGTGTGTTGCAGGGACTGACAGTAGGCTTAAGAACCCCTTGTTGGAGCAGGGAATCTATGACTGTGGCGATGCCTGCCTCGGCTTCAGGGGTCAGTCAGTACTGTTGAACGCAAGGCAGCACAACATCCTTTCGTAGTATGACACGGTGGTCTGGGGCGGTGAGCACTCGGCCTACATGAGTCTTGTGCAGGGTCCACAAATCGTCATTGACTATTTCCAATGCTAAAGGGCCAATAGAGTCGGGCTGCTCAGGTGGCTGTTGCCGCTAAAATTCAGCAAGAAGGTTGATTAATTGACAGGAAATCCCCGGGAGGTATATCCTACCCTCATCAGGTTCAAACCACTCGAAAGATCCAATGCATTCAGAGGTAGGAGCTGACTGTAACCGCTTAAGCATGGGACTTATTTGTTTGGCATGGAAGGGGGGCTGAACCGCAAGGGTTTAAGTGAGGCTCAGAGTCAAGGTCCATACGGAACAGGGGCTCCTGTTCCGTGGTCAAGTGCACCAGGACGCCTAGGCCCGCTTCCCTGAAATAAAGGTAGGGGTCGAGGCAAACTGAGGTTAATTGCCCTGCAAGAGCGTTGGCCCTTTGGCGATACTCAGAGTCATCTTTCATTGTAATCCACGCAGTACAGTGTAAGCGAGAGTAATACTGTATCACCTGTAACAGGCTCTTCAGAATCCGAACAGGAGTCAAAAACGGCAGCTTATCGATTTTTCGCCACAAGCGGCCCATCTTTGCCGTGTAAGGGTTACCCTCAAGTTGCCAGCAGTATAAGGTCGGTTTGGGCTTAGCTTCGGGGTTAAGGAGTAGGGACGCTAACTGATGGGTCTGGGGTGAGGGTACCTCCACATACATGCCCTGAGGGGTACAGTAGATAGTGGCTCCTAATTTGCACAGGGTCTACTATCAGTGTCTCCTCTATACCGTTGTCTTTCAATGACAGAGCAACCCGTTTCGATAGGGGCTCGGATAAGGGAACACCAGCCACTCCCACAGTTACTACTCTGTTCTGGCTAAGGGGTAATCCCAGGGAGGGGGGTTACAGAGGACAGGATAGTGCCAGTGTCCACCAAGGTTTGCAAATGAGTATCTCCTATTCTAAGGCTTACCATAGGTTGTGCTTCAGAGTCTTGGGGAAGTGATATAACCGCTCCCTGGGCCCCGCTAAGCCTGCGGAAAAGGGTTATTATAAGTAAAGGAGGGAACCGTGGCTATCTGCTGCCTGTGTGACATAGCAGGCTCCTTGGGGGGAGTAGATTGGCAGTCCCTGGCCCAGTGATCTTTCTTTCTGCACTTACGGCAAATGTCTTGGGATTTGTCCCATCTCGGACCCTTAGCCTGTCCCTTACATCTGCCCTGTTCCTGACGATAGAATTGGGTCTTTTGTTGTTTTTGGCCCTCCCGGGGGCTGACGAACAGTCCCTCACGGTCCATATTGACCAAGGTAGTGGTAATTTCGGACCAGTGCATAGTTTGCCAATTCAGATTTCGCATCTTAAAAGCCTGGGCTTGTTGGGGCAGCATACAGTTCAGCAGCGTCTGAATGGCCAAGGGCCCTTTGCCCTCCGAGGGAACACCTGTATACTCTTCCCAGGTATTACGAAATCTGGCGATAAAATCAGGGGTACCCTCATCTTTCCTCTGCAAACACCGAGTAACTTCTCCCAGCTCCCCATGTCCCTGTGCTGCCCCCATAATGGCAATCTGGCCTCTTCCTTGTAACCAATGTCCTAAACTTTCATTGCCAGTTTCCGTTTGTTCATCATCTTTTCACCAATCCCCTTTTTCCCCAGGCGGCACCGGAATGGTATCCTTCAGTGTGTCCCAGGAGCTACCATAAGCAAATTTTAACAAGGCTTGCAAGTTGCCCGGAAGGTGTCGATAAATTGCACACATTTGCTTCAACCAATCGAGGAAGGCTGCGGGATGCTTAATGGGGTTGGGCACCTCGGCTACCATGGCACGAGCTTCAGCTGGGGTCCATGGTTTAAGTATGGCCGTTTCTCCAATCATTATTTTAGGGGCCTGAAGTGCATGAGAGGTGGAGTCAGCTGCTAGCTTTCTAGACTGACTTCGCGTGGTGGCTCAACTTTGCCGCGTCGCTTCCTTACTTCCACTATCAGATTCTGACTCCCTGGATCGGGAAGGGCGATCGCGTTGTCCGTCAGTCGGGACAGGATTTGATGGTCCTGGACCTGCTTCCGCCTCTGATCCAGCTCCCGCACCTGGTCTCGCCACTCTATTAGACTGTCTCCAAGCCTCTACCATCTCTATTAGTTCATCTGTCAGGGTGTCAGGAAGGGGAGGCCGACAAGGGCTGCCAGAAATGGGCGACATGAGTCTAGGGAACTGGGAATAAGGCCCCAGTAGACCGGGGTTAATGGGATAAGGCGGAGGGGCAGAGGGGTTTTCATTATCAGGAGCCAAACCCTCCCGTTTATTCTTTTGTTCGGTGGGGGGGGTGTTGATGTCACTTGGCCACCTCCATCCATTTTTCAAAACAACCCATCATACAATCAAATCCCAAGTAGGATCTCCGGCCCCATTAGCCACTCCATCCCACCAGGCCTGGATGAGGGGTATTTTAAAACTGCCGTCATGCGGCCATTCCCCTTGCGTCCAGCCATATAAGTCACTGCTAAAAGGCACCGCAAACCCGTCATCACCCGTCCCTTTTACAACAATGTCAGCTGGCGATCCCGGAGGGACCAGCGGGTCTCCTACCTTTTGTCGAGCCCTGGTTACCATTTTCATACGTTTTTCCGTTTTCTTGCCCTGTCAAAGTTCCTGATTTGGGCTCTGGCTTTGGTTTGTTTTTGGAACCCCGTGGAACCGGGGAGGCGGCAGATGCCGCTCTGCTGCTACGACTTCCCATTATATCTAGAAGGAAACACAATTAACAGCGCAGCGTGTTTTCCCTACCTATGTGGTCACCGGTGTTTAAGAGTTCCTTAACAAGTCCTCCGATTCTTTGGGTCTCTTTGGTTGATAGCTACCCTTTTACTCACAGTCCCCCTTTCAGCTGGGACGCTAATTCACTGCAATCTCCCTTTCAGCTAGGATGCAGTTTGTACTCTCCCTAACTTAGGAGAGTAGTTCCTCCCTTTCTCCACGAGGGTTCTTTCTTGGAGATCTGACGGCCCAGGATTTCAGTCACCTCTCCAACTTAAGAGGCTACTGGACTTCAGTCGGATCCCACCTTCGTCGCCAATTTGTCGCGGAAAACGGAGTGAACACTCGGACCCAGGAGGTTTGTCTTGGAAGTCTTTGTTAAATCGTCACATCACAGAGAGCCCAGTTGCATACAATGGAGCGATCTGGCACTCAGAAGCATTAGAGTACACACATAATTATAGCAAAAAAGTACGTGACAGAGATTAGGCAGTTTCAATGGTTAGAGATTAGGCAGCTTCAATGGTTGCTTAACCCTCACTAGTTATTAACATAGTGACATATCTTGGGCATGCACACAATAGTTCTTTCTAGTTTACAACCATATCTGACATCTGGTGCCCATTAGTCTGGGAAGGCAGCTGATAGTGCAACTAGTCTATTAGTTTATGTGCTGATTGTGTGACGGCTCAAGGGCACTGTAGTAATTTCATTATACATGTATTTTATTCTTCCACATAGGGTCATAAAAGAAGTGCCTGCTGAAATAAGAGATGCATTGGTTGTAGTTCTCCAAAATTCTTCAGGTTTTGGAAAAGTTCTATCAGATTGGAAAATAGCAAATGTGATTCCTCCTTCAAGAAACATGGGAGGCAGAAGGCTGAAAAGTACAGGCCAGTTAGCTTAAGATCTGTCACAGGGAAATTGCCAGTATTTATTATTAAGGTAGTTAAAGCGGGGCACTTCGAAAACCTCAAAGCAATCAGGCAGAGTCAACATGGTTTTGTGAAAGAGAAATCATGTTTGACTAATTTGTTGGTGTTCTTTGAAGAAGGGAACCTGTGGATGTGCTTTACTGTGATTTCCAGAAGGTGCCATATCAAAGGTTACAACACACAATAAGAACTCGTGGTGTTGGGCATAACATATTAGCAAGAACAGAGGATTGGTTAGCTAACAGGAAACAGTAGGCATAAATGGGTCAATTTCAGGTTGACAAGATGTGACAAGTGGAGCGTCACGTCACAGGAAACAGTGCTGAGGTCTCCAATTTTTACAAACTATATCAATGACCTGGATGGAGGGACCAAATGTATGGTTGCTGAGTTTGCTGATGAGACAAAGATAGGTAGGGAAGTAATTTGTGAAGAGCACATAAGGAGCCTGCAAAGGGATATTGATAGGTTAGTGAGTGGGCAAAAATTTGGCAGATGCAGTATAATGTGAGAAAATGTGAACTTGTCCGCTTTGGCAGGAAGAATAGAAAAGCAGCAAATTATTTAACTGAGGACAGATTGCAGAACTCTGAGGCACGGAGGGATCTGGGTGTCCTGGTACATGAATCAGGAAAAGTTAGTATGGAGGTACAACAAATGAATAGGAAGGCAAATGGAATGTTATCATTTATTGCAAGGGGAATGGAATATAAAAATAGGGATGTTTTGCTCCAGTTGTACAGGGTATTGGTGAGACCACATCTGGAGTACTGTGTACAGTTTTAGTCTCCTTATTTAGTAATGGATATTAATATGTTAGAAGCAGTTCAGAGAGGGTTCACTTGACTGATTCCTGGGATGAGGAGTTATCTTACGAGGAAAGGTTGGACAGACTGGGCCTGTACTCATTGGAGTTTAGAAGAAAGAGAAGTGATCTTTTTGAAACATATAAGATCCTGAGGTGACTTGACAAGGTGGATGCTGTAAGGATATTTTCCCTTGTGAGGGAGACTAGAACTAAGGGACACAGCTTTAAAATAAGGGGCCTCCCATTTAAGACGGAAATGAGAAGAATTGTTTTTTCTCTGAGGCTTGTGAATCTTTGGAATTCTCTTCCCCAAAGACTGGTGAAGGCAGGATCTTTGAGTATCTTAAGGCAGGGGCAGATTGATATTTGACTAACAAAAGAGTCCAAGCTTAACAGGGGGATAGACAGAGATGCGGTGTTAAGGCCACAGTCAGATCAGTCATGATCTTATTGAATGGCGGAGCAGGCTTGAGGGGCTGAATGGCCGCCTTCTACTCCTAATTGATATGTTTATATTTAACTCTTGTAACCCTGGTATCCAGGCCAGGGAGAGAAATCATGGACCTCTGTGATTCTCCTTTTCCCAGGCTTCTTATTCTGCCATTTATTCCCTTTCTGCTCAATCATGCATGGTATTTTTTTCCCCGATCAAGATTCACCAAACAATCATAGAAAGGTCCTGGTAAAATTATAACTCCCATTGTTGGCACCTAGTTACAAATATTGGCCGGTATAAAGCAGCATAGATCATGAATGTTAAGAGCAGCAATGATGTAATGCAGTGTTAGTTCGTGTGTGCCCTATAGGTGATCCTACTGCAACTTAAACAAACACAGAGAATACAAATTTTACTTTAACAAAAGTGCATGATGCCCTTAATTTGACAGGAAAATACCCTGTTAGTTATTATAACACTGTGCTGACGATAACACTGATTTCGGTGACTGCCTCAGCTCTCATTAACGTGTTCTGCACATTGCACCATATGGACATGGTGACAGTAAATTCATATTTAGAGGAAAGATTCAATACTTGCAACTCAGGTAAACTGCACAAGATCTTTTCCATTCTGTAGAAATAGAAGAAGACTTTCTTCTGCCTGGGTGCATGATATTATTCAACAGAATTATTTCATACAAGGGGATTCTAATTTATCAGTAATCTCACAGGGTGGAGAGATCAAATTACCCCTGAGCCACAAAGTGAAGCAATTGAACAACATAGGTTATCACTGACTGTGAGAAGCATTAAGGAGGAGCCCTCGGGTGTCTCTGTGCCGCACAACTTTTAAGCGGCCAGAGGACAAAGGACAATTGTATTTGTGTTTTCTAGATCAGCGAGTCTGAGGACTGCTGCTTCTCGCTACAATATATTTTCAATTTCTACTATGCAATATAACTTTATCATTATATTTCAATACCTCAAAAGGCACCAAGACAGAGTGGGATAATAGGTTAGACAAAGGAGAAGACTGAAGTCAATGGCAAATATTCTTGAGAATCATGCAGTAACCAGTAAAACAGGTTACTGATTCACTATGAGCCCATTATCTGTCTTGGCAATTTCACCCCAGAAAGTCTACTCACAGTAAACTTCCATTAGCAACAAAATAAACAGGACCCCAGGTATGATTCCATACTCCGTTCACAAAATAATTATAGATGACCAAGGCCATCTAGTCCAGTTCATCTCATCCATCCCAGAATGACATGTGAAAATAGCTTTTAGAACAGGAGCCTGCTTCACCATTTGATAACATTGCCTATATTATACCAGTGACTACAACTCAAAAGCATTTCATTGCCTGTAAAGTGATTAGGGACATTGTGAAAAGTGCAGTATAAATGGAGGTTTTGTCTTTCTTTCATTATATCTTCTTGCAGTAACTCTTTCGAGTACAAACCCGTTTCCATCTGTTTCAGATGAAGTTACATTGTTTCATAGTTTGCCATTGTGAGATTTGAATTCTTGATCTTGGGGTTACAAACCCAGTACCATAACCACTTGGCTATTTAGGCCAAGCATATCTTCTTGCAGTAGGCAGAGTGACTGTAACAATGATGAAATTGGAGGCCCAATGCTGATTCTCTAAGGATAATTAATCACACAGCAATCACCTGATGTCAGGAAAGTGGCTACAGAGAAATCGCCACATTTCCAAAACAATTCAGCTGTAGCTAATCTCCACTCCTCCAACTACCCCATCCAACTCCTCCCCACCGCAAACCCCCTCCATCCACCCAAACCCTAACCACCTGCAACCTCCCCCACAACCCCCCATCCAACCACACCCCGACCCCCCATCCAACCACACCCCAAACCCCCCCTCCAACCACACCCCGACCCCCCCATTCAACCACACTCCGATCCCCCCCATCCAACACCCCTCCAACCACACCCTGAACCCCCCATCCAACCACACCCCGACCACCCCCCTCCAACCACACCCCGACCCCCCCATCTAACCACACCCCAAGCCCCCACATCCAACCTCCCCCCAACCCCCCATCTAACCTCCCCCACAACCCCCCATCCAACGACACCCCGACCCCCCCATCCAATCACACCCCGACCCCCCCATCCAGCAATACCTCGACCCCCCCATCCAATCACACCCTGAACCCCCATCCAACTACACCCCAACTCCCCATCCAATCTCCCCCCCTCCTACCACACCCCAACTCTCCCTCCTAACACATCCCAAATTCCCCTCCAACCACACCCCAACCCCTCCTCTAACCTCCCACCACCCGTCAACCCCCTCCAATCTCCCCCTCCCGCTTCACCTGAACACCCCCAATCCCCTATAACTTCCGCCATCCAACCTTCCTCCAACGCCCCGCCAAACCAGCTAACCTCCACCAACCTCCCCCAACCCCCTGCCAACTCCCTCAACACCCCCTGCAATCCCCCTCTAACCTCCTCCTAACCCACCCTCCAACTCCCTCCCAACCACCCCATTAACCCCCCTTCCAACCTCCCCCTAAGCCCTCCATTAAACTTCCCCAACTCCCTGTCTAACTTTTCCCCAGCCTCCCCTAACCTCCTCCAAACCTATTAATATATATGGTTTTATGATCCCCTAGACACTGATTACCTTACACACACACACCTCTGTCTCACTCTCTGTCTCACTCTCTGTCTCACTCTCTGTCTCACTCTCTGTCTCACTCTCTGTCTCACTCTCTGTCTCACTCTCTGTCTCTCTGTCTGTCACTCTCACTCTCACTTACTCACACACTTTCTCTCACAGACAGGCACACTCTCATACTCACGCACACACTCATTCTCCCTCTCACTCACGTACACAGACTCACTGTCACTCTCTCACATACTCTCTCATTCTCGCGTGCTCACTCATACGCGCACACTCTCTCTCTTTCACACACACACTCACTCTCTCTCATACACTCTCTCTCTCTCTCTTTCACACACACACGCTCTCTCACACACACGCCTTCTAACACATGTGCCCTCTCGCGCTCGCTCTCTCCACGTGCGCGCTCTCTCTCCGCGCATGTGCGCTCTCACTCTCCACGCTCGCTCGCTCTCTCTACGTGCGCTCACCTGGCAGTCTGCATAGTGGCCTGTGGGCCGCTTGTGGGACAAGTCTGCTCTACAGAACCTGTTCTCGTCCGCATTTACTATCATAACCATCTATTCCCTTCTCCCTCATATACTTGGCTAGATTCCCCTTAAACACATCTATGCTATTATAAAAGCAAAAAACTGTGGATGCTGGAAATCCAAAACAAAAACAAAAATACCTGGAAAACGTCAGCAGGTCTGGCATCTGCGGAGAGGAGCACAATTAACGTTTTGAGTCTGAATGACCCTTCAACAGAACTAAGTAAAAATAGAAGAGAGGTGAAATATAAGCTGGTTTAAGGTTGGGGGGGTGAGGGGGGGAGAAGGGGGGTTGGGGGTTGCGGGGTGGGGGGGTGGTGGTGGTGGGTGGAACAAGTAGAGCTGGATACAGGGCCAGTGATAGGTGGAGAGGGGATGGGGATGGAAAGGGGGTGGGGATGGAGGAGAGAGTTCATGATCTAAAATTGTCGAACTCGATATTCACGGTGGTTGACAGAGCCCTCAACTGTGTCCGGCCCATCTCCTGCACATCTGCCCTCACACCTTCCTCTACCTCCTAGAAGCATGATAGGGTCCCCCTTGTCCACACTTATCACCCACCAGCCTCCTCATTCAAAGGATCATCCTCCGCCATTTCCGCTAACTCCAGCATGATGCCACCACCAAACGCATCTTCCCTTCACCCCCTGGCAGCATTCTGCAGGGATCGTTCCCTCCGGGACACCCTGGTCCACTCCTCCACCACCCCCTACATCTCAACCCCCTCCCACGACACCTTCCCATGCAACCACAGAAGGTGTAACACCTGCCCCTTTACTTCCCCTCTCCTCACCGTCCAAGGGCCCAAACACTCCTTTCAAGTGAAGCAGAATTTCACTTGTACTTCCCTCAATTTAGTCCACTGCATTCACTGCTCCCAATGCAGTTTCCTCTACATTGGAGAGACCAAACGCAGACTGAGTGACTGCTTTGCAGAACACCTTCAGTCTGTCCGCAAGCATTACCCAGACCTCCCTGTCGCTGGCCATTTCAACACTCCACCCTGCTCTCATGCCCACATGTCTGTCCTTGGCCTGTTGCACTGTTCCAGTGAAGCTCAACGCAAACTGGAGGAACAGCACCTCATCTCCTGACTAGGCACTTTACAGCCTTCCGGACTGAATACTGAGTTCAACAATTTTAGATCATAAACTCTCTCCTCCATCCCCACCCACTTTCCGATCCCCCCCACCTTTTTTCCAATAATTTATATAGATTTTTCTTTTCCCACCTATTTCCATTATTTTTAAATGTATTTCCATCCATTGTTTTATCTCTATCTTTTAGCCTTTTTCAATTCCTTCACCCCACCCCACCCCCACTAGGGCTATATGTACCTTGCTCGTCCTGCTTTCTACCCGTAATTAGCACATTCCTTAGATAATATCACCACCTTCAACACCTCTTTGTCCTTTTGTCTGTGACATCTTTTGGTTATCTCCACCTATCACTGGCCCTCTATCCAGCTCTACTTGTCCCACCGCCCCCCCCCCCCCTTAAACCAGCTTATATTTCACCTCTTTTCTATTTTTACTTAGTTCTGTTGAAGAGTCATACAGACTCGAAATGTTAACTGTGTTCCTCTCCGCCTATGCTGCCAGACCTGCTTCATCCTGACCTAGTCTTTATTCTCTCCCTGAAGTGGGTCAACTTTTGGTTGGGTCCATGGCTAAATATTGTTGTCATTTTTGGCAGTGTGACATTTCAATAATCTCATCAGTTTCTTGGGTCTCACAAGAAATTGGGGCAGGCGTAGACCACATGACCTGTTGACCCAGTTCCACCATTCAGTATGATCATAGTCGATCTTCGGTTTCAATTCCACTTTCCCGCGCATTCCCCATCTCCCTTGATTCCTTGAGAGACCAAAAATTTGTCCATCTCAACCTTAAATGTGTTCAACGATGGAGCATCTACAACCCTCTGGGGTAGCGAATTCCAAAGATTCTCAACCCTTTGAATGAAGTAATTTCTCCTCATCTCAGTCCTAAGTGACCGGCCCCTTATCCTGGGACTGTGTCCCTGTGTTTTAGACTCCCTGACCAATAGGAACAATCTCTCAGCGTCCATCCTTTCAAGCCCCCTCAGAATTTTGTAGGTTTCAATGAGATTGCCTCTCATTCTTCTAAACCCGAGAGAATATAAACCCAATTTACTCAGCCTCACATCATAGGACAACCCCCTCATCCCAGGGACCAATCCAGTGAACCTTCGCTGTACCACCTCCAATGCAAGTAAATTCTTCCTTAAATATGGAGATCGAAACTGCACAAAGGATTCCAGATGTGGTCTCACCAAAGTCCCATTCAATTGTAGCAAGACTTCTTCCTGTATTCCAATCCCCTTGCATTAAACGTCAACATGCCATTTGCTTTCCTAGTTGCTTGCTGTGTCTGCCTGCTAACTTTCTGTATTCCTTGTACGAACGCACCCAAGTCTCTTTGAACATTGATATAAGGACCGTGACCTAATGGATAAGGCACTGGTCTCCTCAGTCAGGGATTGTGGGTTCAAGTCCCATCTTGGGAGAGGCAAAGTTTTGTCCAGAAACAAATTTCAAAGCATCTTCTATAGACTTTGTCATGTTCTGTGACAGGTAATTTTCTGTTTATTGAAGTAAATAAATATGATCTGATAGCCGTTACGGAGATGTAGCTGCAGGATGAGACTGATTGGGTCCTGAATATTGAGGGGTATATGACATTCAAGAAGAATAGGAAGCTAAATAAAGGTGGAGGGGTCGCACTGTTGATCAAGTTTGGCATGGGTGCAATAGTAAGAAATGACCTTGGTTCAGGAGATCAAGATGTAGAATCGGTTTGGGTGGGGATGAGAGATAGGGGAAAGAAGTCATTAGTGGGAGTAGTCTACAGGCCTCCTAACAGTAGCCACAGTGTAGGACAAAGTATACAAGAAGAAATATTGGGTGCTTTTGGTCGAGAGTTGGTAATAATCATGGGTGATTTTAATCTACACACAAACTGGAAAAATCAGATTGGCACTAGTAGCCTGGATGAGGAGTTCTTAGAATGCTTTCGAGATAGTTTCTTAGAGCAGCACGTTCTGGAACCAACCAGAGAGCAGGTTATATTAGACTTGGCATTGTGTAACCTGACAGGATTAATTAATGACCTCAGAACAAAGGCACTCCGAGGTAGCAGCGACTACAATATGATTGAATTTTACATCCAGTTTGAAAGATCAAAGTGTGGGTCTAAGACTATTATTTTAAACTTAAATAAGGGCAAACTATGTAGCATGAAAGCTGAGCTAGCCGAAGTGAATTGTGAAAGTAGGCTGGAGGATAGATCAATAGAGGAGCAGTGGCAGACATTTACGGGGATATTTTAGAATACTCAGAATAAGTATGTTCCTACTATAAAGAAACATTCTAAGGGGAGGAGCCACCATCCGTGGCTAACTAAAGAAATGAAGGAAAGCATCAAACTTGAGGAAAAAGCATATAACTGCACAAAGATGAGTAGCAGGTCAGATGATTGGTCAGAATATAAAGAACAGGAGAGAATGACTAAAAGGTTAACTAGGAGAAAGAAATTAGAGTATGAGAGGAAGCTAGCTAGAAATATAAAAACAGATAGCAAGAGTTTCTACAGGCATTTAAAAAGGAAAAGAGTAAGTAAAGTGAGTGTTGGTCCTCTAGAGGGAGTGACAGTGGGGAGTTAATAGTCAATAATAAGGAAATGGTGGATGAAATGAAATATTTTGCTTTTGTCTTCACTGTAGAAGATACAAAAACATTCCAGTAAAAGCTGTAAATCAGGAGGTGGAAGGGAGAGAGGAACTTGGTGAAATTACAATTACTAGGGAAGCAGTACTGAGGAAGATGATGGAGCTGCGGGCTGACAAGTCTCCGGGTCCTGATGGACATCATCCTAGGGTCATAAAAGAGGTGGCTAATGGGGTCGTAGATGCTTGATGTTAATTTTCCAAAAATCTTTAGATTTTGGAAAGGTTCCATTAGACTGGAAAGTAGCAAATATAACTCATCCATTCAAGAAGGGAAGGTGGCAGAAAACTTTAGGCCATTTTAGCTTGATGTCTGTCGTAGGGAAGGTGTTAGAATTGACCATTAAGGAGGTTATAGTTGGGCACTTAGAAAAACTCAAGGTGATTGGGAAGAGTCAGCATGGTTTTGTGAAAAGGAAATCATGTTTAACCAATTTATTGGAGTTCTTTGAAGGAGTAACTTGCACCATGGATAAAGGGGAGCCTGTAGATGGACTGCACTTGGATTTCCAGAAATCATTTGTTAAGGTGCCATGGAAAATAAAAGCTCATGGTGTAGGGGGTAACATATTAGCATGGATAGAAGATTGGCTGGCTGGGTGAAAATGGAGAGTATGCATAAATGGGTCATTTTCTTATTGGCAGGATGTGACGAGTGGAGTCCTGCAGGGGTCTGTGCTGGGGCCTCAACTTTTTACAATTGATATCAATGACTTAGATGAGGGGAGTGAAGAGATGGTAGCTAAATTTTCAGATGACACAAAGATAGGTAGGAAAGTATGTCATGAAGAGGACATAAGGAGGTTGCAGACGGATGTAGATAGGTTGAGTGAGTGGGCAAAAATCTGGCAGATGGAGTATAATGTGGGAAAATATGCAGTTGTTCAATTTGTCAGGAAGAATAAAAAAATCAGAGTATTGCTTAATCGGGGAATGGCTGCAGAATTCCAAGGCGCAGAGAGATCTAGGTATTCTTGTGCATGAGTCACAAAAGGTTTGTCTGCAGGATGTCATGCTTCAGTTATACAGGGCTTTGGTGAGACTACATCTTGAATACTGTGTGCAGTTTTGGTCTCCTTATTTAACAAACATTGTTGATGCATTGCAGGTGGCTCAGAGGAGGTTTACTAGATTGCTACTAGAATGAACAGTTGTAAAATGAGGAAAGGGTAGACAGTCTGGGTTTGTTTCCATTGGAGTTTAGAAGAGTCAGGGGGTCACTCGACTGGAGTATATAAAATTCTTAACAGTGTTGACAAGGTGGACGCGGAAATTATGTTTCCTTTTGTGGGTGTGTCCAGAACTAGCGGGCACTGTTTTAAAATTAGGGGTCACCCTTACTTGAGGAAGGGTGTAGTTACATTGGGAGGCGGTTCAGAGGGTGTTCAATAGATTGATTCCAGAGATGCGGGGCTTGTCTTATGAGGAGAGATTGAGCAGTTTAGGCCTATACTCGCTAGAGTTTAGAAGGATGAGAGGAGATCTAATTGAGGTATATAAGATGCTAAAGGGGGTATACAAAGTAGACGTGGAGCGGATGTTTCCCCTTGTAGCGCATTCTAGAATGAGAGGCCATAGTTTTAGGCTAAGGAGTGGTAGGTTTAAATCAGAGATGAGGAGGAATTACTTTTCTCTAAGAGTCGTGAATCTGTGGAATTCGTTACCTCAGAGTGCAGTGAATGCCAGGACACTGAATAAATTTAAGGAGGAGACAGACAGATTTTTAATTAGTAACAGGTTGAAAGGTTATGGGGAGTGGGCGTGAAATTGGAGTTGAGGCCAAAATGAGATCAGCCATGATCGTATTGAATGCGGGGCAGCCTCGAGGGGCTGAACTGCCTACTCCTGCTCCTAGTTCTTCTAGGACTGAGATAAGGAGAAATTTTTTCTGAGGGTTGTGCAACTTTGGGACTCTCTGCTTCAGAGGTGGAGGTGGAGGTCATTGAATATCTTTAAGGCAGAGGTAGATAGATTCTTGTTAGGCAAGGGAATGAAAGGTTATTGGGGGTAAATGGGAATGTGGAATTAGTAATACAAACAGATCAGCCATGATCTTATTGATTGGTGGAACAGGCTCAACGGGCCGAATGGTCTACTTCTCATATTTTCGTACAAGTTTCACAGCCTCTTAAAAACATTCTGCTTTTCTATTCTTACCACCAAAGGGAATAACTTCCCACTTCTCCACATTATACTCCATCAGCTGTCTTGTTGCCCATTCACTTAACCTGTCTGTATCTCTTTGCAGCATCTGTGTCCTCCCCACAGCTTACTTTCCCACCTAGCTTTGTATCATCAGCAACTTAGATACATTCCTCTCTGTCTCTTCATCTAACTCATTAATATAGATTTTAGTTAGCCGAGACTGCAGCACTGATCCTTGTGGCACCCCATTAGTCACAGCCTGCCAACTTGAAAAAGCCCCTTTATGCCCACTCTCTGTTTCCTATCCATTAACCAATCCACTATCCATGCTGATGTATTACACCACCCCCGCCACCCCTCACCCCACTCCATGAACCCTTGTCATGTCCATAAACCTTTTTGTGTGGCACTTTGTAGAATGCCTTTTAGAAATCCAGGTACACTACATCTACTGATTCTTCTTTATCTACCTGGGCAGTTATGTCCTCAAAACACTTGTCAAGCAAGATTTCCCTTTTATAAAACCATGCCTACTTGTTTTAATCATACTATACTTTTCTAAGTGCATCGTTAAGACTTCCTTATTAATAGATTCATTTTCCCAATGACTGATGCTAGGCTAACTGGTCTGTAGTTCACTGTTTTCACTCCCTCCCTTTTTGAAAAGCAATGTTACTCATGCCAAACTCTAATCTTTCCTGAATCTAAGAAGTTTTGGGAAATCATACTCAGTACATCCACCATCTCTACGGCTATCTCTTTTTGAGGTTGTAGGCCATCAAGTTCTGGGGATTTGTCAGATTTTAGTCCCTTAGGTTTCTCCAATTCTGCTGACAATTTCCTTAATTTCCTCATTTTCTTGGCACCTAGGTTGCCCTCTATTTCTGGGGTGGAACTTGTGTCTTCTACTGTGAAGACAGACACATAATATTTGTTCAATTCCTTTGCCATTTCCTCATTCCCCATGATAATTTCTCCTGTCTCTACTTCTAAGAGACCAGAGTTTACTTTAGCTACTCTCTTCCTTTTTCCATATACTTACAATACCTCTTACATTCTCTTTTCTGGTTTTATATTCCTGGGTAGTTTACACTCATATTTCACTTTTACTCCTTCATCAATTTTTGGTGGCCTTTTTCTTGTTTCTAAAACATTCCCAGTCTTTAGACTTTCTTCTGTTCTTTGCAACATTATAAGGCTGTTTTTTAAAATCTAATACTATCCTTAACTTCATGAGTGAGTCACGGATGTGTCTTTCTTGCTGAGTTTGTGTTTTTCGTTGGAATGTATTTTTGTTGAACATTTTCAATTGTTTATCTTTGTTTTTGTGATTGTTCAATTATCACCATGCCTTTTACTCTATTCACCTAATCAACCTTAGCCAATTCTCCCTTCATACCTATGTAATTGGTTTTGTCTAAATTTAAAATTCTTGTCTGTGATTGGAGTATGTAACTTTCAAATTTAAAATGGAATTCAGTGGTATTATGATCACTATTTCCCAGGAGATCCTTTACTATTGGATTATGAATTAACCCTGCCTCATTGCACAATACTAGATCTAATATAGCATTATTCCTAGTTGATTTCAAGGGATATTGCTCCTGTTACAAACGCATTCTATAAACTCACCTTCGAGACAACTCTTGCCAATATGATTGTCCCAGTCCATGTGAAGTCCCCCACAATTATTATATTGTCTTCATTACAAGTCAGAAGCAATGTGGGCCTCTTGCTAGCTCTCCAGCTGACAGCCTGATGACTCAGCAAGATTCCACCCATTGTGTACCCTGGAATATTTATTTCACAACCTTAGTCACCTTGCCACCATGTTTCTATAATTGTGATTAAATCTAAACAATTTATTTCTGTTTGTGCCACTAGTTCATTATTTCAGATACTTTGTGCATTCAGATAAAAGAACTTTTACTTTCATGCTGCTACTTCTATTCCCTGCAGTTACCTTATTCACTGATGCAGGATTTCTGTTAAACTCTCTGCCCCTGCCTGCCCCACTCTTCCTGTCAATCCAATTTGTTATACTGCTCTGTTGCTTCAAACGTTCTCTTTGGATTGCTAAACCTCATTTTACCCCAGCCCCCCTCCAACCCCACTGCCCCCTCTCCCCTCCCCATTAGTTTAAAGCCCTGTCCACAGCCCTAGTTATGTGATTGGCCAGGACATGGCCCCAGCCCAATTTAAATGGAGCTCATCCAAATGGATTAGCTCCCTCTTCCCTCTGTACCGGTGAGTGCTGCATGAATCGAAACCCCCTTCTTCCCACACCACTCTCTTTCAGCCACACATTTATTTCTCTAATCTGCTTGACCTTTGCCAATTGGTGCATGGCTCAAGTAACAATGCAGAGATCATTACCTTTGATGCCTTGCTTGATTACTTTGCTGCCTTCTCCAGGCCTTGAGATCAGAGTCTTAACAGAACAAAGAAAGTCCAGTTGCTTGAGTGTCCTGGGTGCAAATTTGGGGTTAGGTTCAATGCCCATTTCCAATGTTCCAATGCCAATGTTCATTTGTCACTTTTTAAATGGAGATAATTCATGTTTGCTTGAGGATGGGCTCCTTTCAAAGAATGAGGGAGATTCTACCTGCTGTTGTTAGTCTGCCATTTTCCCAATTTTATTTGCACTGCCTCTGAATTTAAACTCTGTTATGGAAATGCTGGATGAGAATTTCATTCACTTCTTGCTGTCAGAAATGATGCACTGATTCGATCTGGGAAATTATGAATGATTTATGAAAAGTTCACCCTATAACTCATAGGTGATGATAAAATCAGAAAATGCTGGAAATACACAGTGGGTCAGGCAGCACCAGTGGAGAGAGAAACAGTTAACATTTCAGGCCAATGATCTTTCATTGGAACTGAAATGTTAACACAGTTTCTCTCTCCACAGATGCTGCCTTACTTGCTGAGCATTTCCAGCCTCTCCTGTTTTTATTTCTATTCCCACCATCTGCAGTATTTAGATTTTGAGATCATAAATGATGTTTGTCAAGGGTGTGACTGTATAAGACCATAATTGGGCTGCTTTATTTCCTTATTAAACCTTTCTTTCTGTTCACAGAAATCACTGAAGAACGATCTCCAATTATGAAAAACTGTTACCAAGCATTATTACTTGCCCTAGTGGTAATATTATTCATCTTCTACTATATGGTCTCCAACAATAACAATAAGTTGCCTAAACCTGCCTTTGCCAAAGACTTTTCAAACCGCTTAATCAGTTTGAAAACTCCACACCCATCCACAGAGCCCGGAATTATGTTTGTGCAGACCTCCGATGAACTAAACCCTTCGCCATTGGCTAAGTGTGCCGTCGAATCAGCTGCTCGAAGAAACCCAAATAAAACTGTTTATTACTTCATGAAAGGATTCAATGGGAACATATCAGCCTATCAAAAGCCTGAATTCAATGCCATCCCTCTGCTTTCTTCAATCCCGAATGTTATCATCTTGCCCTTGAATCTTGATGAATTATTCAGCAGCACTCGCTTGGCTGACTGGTATAAAGAGGTAAGGAATTGGACAGTGCTGGCTGCTTGATTTGTGCTTGGCAAGAGCTGCTATTGGTTATCAGTATGAAAATTAAAAGAGCAAGCTTTACACTGACAAACCACACAGCAGTTTCTATATGTAAGATGATGTATAATTGCTGAATTAGAATTCCTTGTGTGTTTTGGATTTAAGTTCAGTTTCTCAGAAACAAAATTTCAGGTCCAGAGAAATCATTTACAGAATCAGAAAGATGGTCAGGGTCATTTTCTTTTTGAAAATCAGTGTTTATCTCAATTATTCAGGCTGCACTTTGTTCATCACTGTTATGGGGACTATTAAGAAACTCCTTGGCCTGCAGAATGTTAATCAATCCTTGTCTAATAAACATTACACACAACTTTTTAATTTGTTTTTTCTTTCCTCAGCCTGAGACAATAAGGACATAAGAAATAGCAGGAGAAAGTCATTTGGCTCCTTGAGCCTGCTCTGCCATTCTTGGCTGATCTGATTGTAGCTTTAACTCCACTTTCCTGCCTGTCCCCCATAACAATTACCTGTATTACGGATTGTTATGGACGGAAAGAGATGTGGGATAATTTCTCCCTTCTCTCACCTTTCAGCTGACCGCAACATGATGTTGTTCTTTGAGAAGTAATGTTTTAACCTCTCGAGTGTTGTGACTTGAAAGGTTAGGAAACCAAACTTTCTTGTAAGGTTAAATCAGAAGAAAAAGATAAACATATATTTCTCACAACATGCAAAATGTACTCAACAACCACTTCTTCATTCACACACGAAAGGATGATTTCTAAAGATGTAACTTGCACTGAGATACTTAAAATTCTCGAGATTCAAGATTACTGTATTTTTCCAAGAAGTTTGTCAAAAGTGTTGCAGACCTAGAAATTCTCTTTCGGTTCACTGAAGAAGGAAAAATGGAGGTCAGAAGTTTCTGGTAATGAACTCTCAGTGCTCCAATCAATGGAAGGTTTCTGGCTTTTCAGCCTAGTTGTGGTTGAGCTTCTAAAATGAAGAAATATGTCTAGCAGATAAAACAAATAATCACTAATTCTTTGACTAAGATGGCTTTTGAGGCAGGGTCCTCCCTTGTGCTAGGCAAGAGATGGCTTCCCTTTAGTCTTCGCATCCCAGATTGACTTACTGGGCTGCTCTTGTGGATTAATAAACTATTTCTTGACACAAGTCAGTTTCAGTCATATGCTGATGGTGTCGATGTATTCCATTGCCCCCACAATGGGTAGAGGGCAATGTAATTGAAACACAATAGGAGAATGTTTGATATCCCATCAACATTCCAGCTATGATTATCCTACTGAATGTCTTAATTTGAAATTCCACCTTCATGGAGCCAGTAAGTCTAGCAAACATCGTCATTTTAAATCTCTTCCATTGAAGTGGTGAAAGGGAGTCATTCAGCACTGGGGAAAGCCATGTCCCAGAGATATGTTCGGACATGTCTGTACAGAAATGACAAAAGAACTCACCTGACTCCCTGGAGTCCATTTTGTGAAGGCACAGTGTCCATATTCCATCTTGCTTTTTACAAGTCGTGTCCATCTTCCAATAAGCTTTACAGGCATGTGGCGTGACCATAACGAGATCAAAAATCTATCTAACTCAGCCTTGAATATATCCAATGACTCTGCCTCCATTGCTCGCTGTGGAAGAGAATTCCAAAGTCTAATGACCCTCTGAGAAAAGAAATTTTTCCTCATCTCTGTCTTAAATGGGAGATCTCTTATTTTGAAACTGTATCCCCTAGTTCTAGATTCCCCCAGGAGGGGAGCATCTTCTCAGCATCTACCCTGTCAAGCCCCCTCAAAATCCTATATGCAACATTATGATCACCTCTCATTCTTCCAAACTCCAAGGAATATAGGCCAAACCTGCTCAACCTTTTATTACAAAACAACCCCTTCATGCCAGGAATCAACTTAGTGAATCTTCTCTGAACTGCATCTGATGAAAATACATCCATCCTTAAATAAGAGATCAAAACTGTACACAAGTGTGCAATGGGGATTGTCTCGATATTCTAGTTAATTCCACATGTATACAATATTGAAATGACTTCATTCACCTGAGCACCAAGGGTGTGGCTTAGCTGAGTAGACCGTGGGTGTCGGAGGAACCAATCCCTGGAGGTTGGTAGCTATTTTGATTGGCAACTCAACTAGTTAATCCCTGATACTGAGCTGGGGGAGAGTCAGGTTCAAGTCTTTGTGTTTGTCAGTAAAACAGGAAGTCAGAATCTGCAGGAGTTCAAAATATAAGTTGGTTAGTGAGGTAGAGAAGACAATAGAGTCAGTCAGTTCAATAAGTACAGATTTGGAAGAAGCAAAGCATTTAGACTCCCAGAAGAAAGGTTGTCTATCCCACAAATAGAATCCTTTTAACCCAATCACCACAATACAGTTTTCCATCTGCTTGTGCCAACAGTGCTGTGACTTTGTTGGTGCAAAGGAAATATCATCTGATTGCAGAAATGTTTAAAGATTTTGTACATGAAGGGAAAGTCTTTCCATGTGTACAGGGTGGAACATGCAAAGATATTAGTCAGCCCTTAATGGTATGGCATAGTGCTACTTGTTGCCCAGAGAGGATATTGCAGGAATGAGTGGTGGTAAGTGGAATTCATGGAGATGCTAAACATGTTCCATTGTGGAAGGTAAATTTAAAAAGTAAGTTGAAAACAGGAGAGGTGATTGTTGGGGTAGTGGAAAAAATGCCCATTGCAGGGGTTCAATTTATCCTAGGTAATAATATAGCTGGGTCACAGATGTTGGTGATGTCTACTGTAGTCGAGCAGCCTGTGGAGACACATTTAGCAGAGATGTTGCAGAAAGAGCATCCTGGATTGTTTCCAGGTTGTGTAGTAACGAGATCACAAACTCTCAGGTTTAAACAGGAATAGGAGGGATCTAAAAGACAGGGGAAGGCTGCTCATATCCAATTAGGATCTGCCTTTGAGGAGAGGAGGAGAAGTTGAAGAGAGTGAGGCTGAAGTGTTTAGCTCAGTGAAATCAGTAGAATTACAGCAAAAAGATTCACGAGTAAAGCAGGTTCATCACTCAGCTTATTCGGAAACAGAGGCAGACTGTATTCCAGTGTGTTATTACCTTAAAAATAAAGTGTTACTGAGGAAATGGAGACTGTCTTATGTTCCAGCAGATGAGAAGTGGGTAGTAGTACATCAAACAATAACCCCATCTGGATACGGAAATGAAATACTGCGAGTGGCTCATGAAGTTCCAATAGGGGGACATTTAGGAATTAGAAAAACTCAGGTGAAAATACAAAAATATTTCTATTGGCTTGGACTGCATAAAGATATAGTCAAATTCTATAGAACATGTCACACATGTCAGATGACAGGAAAACCTCAAGAAGTGATTAAGCCTGTGCCTTTAATTCCGATTCCAGCATTTGAGGAACCTTTTACCCAAGTCCTGATTGATTGTAGGTCTGACAGCGTCTGCGTAGAGGAATATAGTTAATGTTTCGAGTCCGTATGACTCTTCATCAGAACTAAAGAAAAATAGAAAAGAGGTGAAATATAAGCTGTTAGAGGGGGGTAGAGGGCCAGCTCCACCTGTCCCACCCACCCTAACAGCTTATATTTCACCTCAATTCTATTTTTCTTTAGTTCTGTTGAAGAGTCATACGGACTCAAAACGTTAATTGTATTCCTCTCCGCAGATGCTGTTAGACCTGCTGAGTTTTTCCAGCTATTTTTGTTTTTGTTTCAAGATTTCCAGCATCTGCAGTATTTTGCTTTTATCCTGATTGATTGTGTAGGGCCCGTCCCTAAGACTAAAAGTAAAAATCAATAATTGTTGACGAAATTGGATTCATGCTTCAAAATGACAACATTGAGTCTAGTTGCAGTAACTGGAGTTCGCCTATGGTGATGGTGCCAAAACTGGATGGAACTCAGGGACCGTGTGTGGATTATCAAAAAATAAACAAAGTGACAAAAGCCAATTCATATCCTATTCCACAGTTGGAAGATTGCATTGAAAATGTGGGATAATCACAGTTTATCACAAAGATCGATTTGCTGAGAGGATATTGGCAAGAACCGTTATCAGAGTGAGGAAAAGAAATATCGCCTTTTGTAATGCCAGATGGACTAAGTCAGTTTAAAGTTATGCCATTTGGTATGAAGAATGTACCAGCAAGATTTCAAAGAATGACAAACAAAGTAATTGCAGGACTGAACAATTCTGCTGTTTAATATTATGACTTGGTAGCTTTCAGTCAAACAAGGGAGGAACATTTACAACATCTGAAAGAACTGTTGATCGACTGCAAGAAGCTAATTTGGTAGTGAGCTTGGCTAACAGTGAATTTGCAAAAGTGCAAATTACATATTTAGGCAGTACTGTTGGACATGGCCAGGTGACCCCATGAGATGTGAAAGTAAAAGCCAGCCTGAATTTCCCAGTGGCTACAACAAAGCTGGAAGTTTTAAGGCTTCTAGGCATGAGTGGAGTTTATCGTAGGTTTATGCCAAATCTTAGCAGTGTGATTGCTCCATTGACTGAACTACTGGAAAAGAACAAGAAATTTCAATGGACACAGGAGTATCAGAATGCATTTGACAGTTTAAAAATTGTGTATTCTACTACACCAATTTTGACAGCACCAAAATATGCCAAGCAGTTTAAGTCGGTGATTGATGCAAGTGATTTGGGTATTGGTGCTGTGTTATTGCAGGAAGATGAAGCAAGAATTGAAAAGCCTGTTGGATATTTTTCACAGAAGCTGAATGTACATCTGGGTCTGGTGTTAGCATTGCAGCATTTCAAGGTTTATGTTGCAAAAAATTCTTCAGAAACAATTGTTTATACAGACCACAATCCTTTAAAATTTCTGGACAAATTTTGAAGTGCAAGACTACCATTTAATTTTCAGATTGTATATGTGGCTGGACAAGAAAATTTAATTGCAGATGCGTTGTCAAGAGTTTAAAGTTCAAAGAAAATTGGACATTTAAAACATTGGCCATTGGACTGAGATGACCTCTGTCGATACAAAGGCTTTGTATATATTGTCATGTTAATGAATATACTTGGCAATAGCTTGTGCATATAGATAAATATAGTAAATGCAAAATGAGTCGAGAAAATGAAAGCATCTTTTAGAATTATGCCAGTTCATTTTTTCCATAAGAATGGAGGTGTAAAGGAAATATCTCTTTTTTCTTTAATAGTACTGTGGGATACTAAAGCAGGCTTATGGGAACTAAGTGTCTGTATGTCTGTGTGTGTGTGTCTAGTTTAAATAAACTGCAGACAGTCAGACTGCAAGGTTTGAATCATCAAAAGGATTAGGTGTAAAATAAGCTTTTGAAATGGAGATGGGTAAGCTAGGATGAAGTCTTAGCATATTATGTGAATTGAATTTCCATTTTTATATAAGTTGGGAGGTTGTTTGATTTTCAAAAGGAAGTGATAAGATGTTTACAACTGGCAAGATAAATAAAACAAAGTTATTAATTTTATTTTTCCCGAAAGTGCTGGCCATCATGACAACATGAAAGATTTTTATATTCTGGGGTAAGTAACTTCCAAAGAATGGTTGAAACAATGGGCTTTATAGATCAAAAGGGAGAAAATATATTTAAAGAAAGGTGCAAAGCTGTATGCGAGTGGCCGTGTGAAATCTTGGAAGTTGCACTGTGAAAAAGACCTGTGGAAAAGCTCTAGCCACCCTGGAGAAGTTTGCTGTTCCAGTAACCAAGGTTTTGTTAAAAGCCTTTGGAGTTCCATTGTGGAGTGAGAGGGAAAGAAAAGCTGTTAAATACCTCCCTTGTGGCAATCGTGGGTGCTTCTGGTAATATTGCTAGGTGTTTTATAGATTAAGAATCTATTTGGACTGTTGCCTGAAAGGGGTGTGTAGTTGGGAGTTAAGTAGAAATCTTGTGAGAACTTAATAAAACTAAATGTAACTGTGTAAATGTAGTCTTGTGTGTTTTAAGTTTTTTTTCTTTTGTCAATAAATGTCTTAATTTAATCTTTAAAAACTCTAATGGTGGTAGTCAACTCATGACTTCTGACTTCAGTGCAAAAGCCTTCTCGTAATAAATATAAATTGCAAAAGTGTTGTGATAATGTGGTCAAGTTTCCCTTTGGGATTTGGTCAGCCTAGCATAATACATGCCATATCTTAACATCAGTGGGTTTCCTTGCTGGAGTTGTCTTTGCCACCTGTATCATCGATATCTGTTAGGTCTTCTAGTATCCAACAGTTTGTAATATTCACATTTTTAGACTCAAAATACGGCAGTTCCATTGAGTGTATTTCTTATGCCCATGTGGCTGGTGGATTGGTATACATTGTTGCTTGGCACCTGACTGCAGCACAATAGTAAATGTAGCCCCCTGGATGTACATCCACATAACAGTTTGTTTCTAACTCTTTATGAGTAGTATAATAATACAATATCCCTCTTTTTAAAAAATAGTATAATGCCTCTTATATCAATATACCTGTTATAATTATTAACTAGACTGAAGAAGATTAACAATCACCTTTCATAATTAAACTGAATACATTAAGATTCTGTTATAGCTTGTTTACTTTTTGCAAAACATTATTCACAGTATCACTTAGATGGTAGAATGTTGTGCTTCCATCTTGTAGATTTGGCATTCATCACTCTCCATAATGAGTTATCATGCTGCACAAGCAGTGTTTTATGTGCATTTCTCCTGGTGTTGTAGGAGTCATGCTTGATGTCACTATTACTGGTGATGATGCCTCACCGGTTTAGTGATGTTGATGAAGACCTTTTCTGCTTTTCCAGCTCAGTTGCGGGTCGATTATGGACTTGGTCCCTTCTCATTTGCTACCGGCTTCAGTCTCGATGATGGATAACCTTGGAGTCTCAGCTTCACCAACAACATATGCTGGTTCTAGGTTTTCATGATTGGATCTTGTACATGTACAGTTTGACCTTTCAACAACTCAGAGGGATGCTTGTTGAAGTGTTGACTTCCTTCTACCTGTGCATCAGCGAGTTGTTGTCTTACATCCTCCAAGAGATCAGGAGGAAGTATCTTACTGGCAGAGTTGTCTTAAAACTTCCTTCCATTCAACAGTTCTGCAGGTGATTTCATGTCAGCCTTGAGAGGTGTAGATTGGAGTGACAATAAGACAAGGTTTAGATTTTCCTTTGTTACTCAGCATTTTGTGAAAGTTCTCTTGACTGTCTGGACAGGTCTTTCTATAAACCTGTGGCGCCTTAGGTAATGTGGTGACGAGGTGATTATGTTGAACCCATATTGTTCAGCGAATTCCCTAAATTATCTGGCAGTGAACTGAATTACGTTGTCATGTATTATTCCTTCAGGAATCTCTTACTTGGAGAACAGAACTCGTACTGCTGAGATTGTTGTAGCTCTCAAATCTTTCATCTTTTGGATAAAGGGAAACTTGAAGAAGTAGTCTGCAGCTATGAGAGACCATTCTTGATTGTCTTTGAATAAATTGTCTTTTTTTTATTTGTTTATGGGATGTGTGCATCTCTGGCTAGGCCAGCATTTAATGCCCATCCCTAATTGCTCTTGTTCACAGAGCATTTAAGAGTCAGCCTCATTACTGTGGGTCTGGAGTCACATGTAGGCCAGACCAGGTAAGGATGGCAAATTTCCCTCCCTACAGGACATTAGTGAACCAGATGGGGTTTTACGATAATTGCCAATGATTTCATGGTCATTGTCAGACTCTTAATTCCATATTTTTATTGAATTCAAATTTCACCATCTGCTGTGGTGGGATTCAAACCCAGGTCCCCAAAGCATTACCCTGGGTCTCTGGAGTACTAATCCAGTGACAATGCCACTTTGCCACTGCCTCCCACAGGGATCAATGTGGGGGCCTCAATTCCCTCATTATGTCATGTTCTGAGTGGTACTTCAGCAGGCATCAAATCTTTCTGCTGTATTTTTCTGTAATCCTGGCATGCATTGCATGTGGACATTATTTCACTGTCTTTGTAGACACGTATCTAGTGCACTTTTAAAAAATTCATTTATGGGATGTGGGTGTCGCTGGCTAGGTCAGCATTTATTGATGCTATCTGGCTTATCTGGCTCTGAGCTTACATTCCTTTGTGGCCTTCTTCTATCTTCTGGAGAAGCTCTTTCTGCACTGTTTTGGTTATGATTATTCTGGATCTGTTCAGCAGAACACCATCTTCCATTGAGATGTTATCTTTGCTAGATCAGTACTACCACATTGCTGGCTGTGTTTGCTTTTCAGGCCACCCCTGGATCACTTGCTGAGAGGGTATCTGTAACTCATCTTTGTTGGTCTCATCTCTAATCTGTTTTCATTTCTGTACATATATCAAAATCATTTTCGCTGTCTTGGGAAGCTCTTGTATTGCCTCCTTCCCATTCCTTCCCTTTTCTCTGGTTTATCTCTCTGCCTCACTATTCCTCCCTGGTAACAGAATGACCATGTCCTGCATGGTGCTCTCTAATACCTCCTCCTCTTCTTCCCACGTAATATGGTAGGCACTCCATATTCAACTGTTTCTGAAGCCTGGGTGCTTTTAACCTATTGTGTCAATCTTTGACCTGGAAGCAGTACAGTGAGGAAAAGTTGTAATTTTTAAAAATGTCTCTGGAATCTGTAATAGTTTAAAATGTTTGGAAAGGACTTCTAAGAGCTTGTATCAATTGTAAAGGGACCAGTTGTAATTTTCTTGACTGGTAAGAAAATCTGGCCCATATGACCTGACAACCCTTGACCTGGAAGCAATACCAACAGGAAGGAAGTTAGTATACAAAAATCTGAGTGCCCAGACATAGAGAACATAGACAAAGAAGCTATTGGTGTAAGGAACAAAGGAGAGCTACAGCTAGAAGATGATTCATACCCAGATACAGCGATGAAGAGAAAACAAAGATAGAAAGAGGAACACACCAAATTCTTGAGAGGAGAAGAAGCAAATCTGTCTCAGGAAGAGTCAGTTTTTCTGTTTGGCAGAAAAGGAGACAGGAGCTCTTGGAGGTAATGTGTGAGCTGGTTCAAAAAGGTCTAAAACCTGGAAAGATATGTGAATAGCTCAGAGATGCTAAACATAATGTTGTTTTCTGAGAAGTGGCCAAACTATGAATTGGGTTGGTGTTGGTTGGCTGCAAAGGAACTCTGGAAAGAAACCTCATCAGGACTGCCAGGACCTGAGGGAGAGATGGTTTGTAAAAGTGTGCCTTGCTGATGATTATCATAGCTGTGAAACTAGAGTTGAAAGCGGTTATTGGATAGGACTCTTGACCTACACTGCATGAATAAAGAGCAACATATTGTGGAGCTATGTGGCTACATAATGCCACATGTATGTGGGGAGTGATGTGGATGCTTGTGTTTGTGTAAGATGTTGCATTGTCTATTTAAAGTGAAAATTATCTTTTTAGTTGAAATATCGTTTTCCCATTAATTCATGTTTAATTTACGTTGGTTCTGATTTGTGTCAAAGACAGAAAAAGGGGAAATTTTGTTAATTTCTTCCATTGGGGGCTGTTTGGTAATTTCGGTTTAAGGTTTCCCCCATGGGGATTGTAACACTGTGAGTTCATCTGGAGATAATCCTTCCATCCGTGGTGATTCTGGTCATTTCCAGATTCTTCCACGTTTTGTAAATCTAGCACAGCTCCGGTTTCCGGTCTCCTGACAGAATAAATGATGGACTTGGAAATTCAGTGAGAGCGATTTCAAACCAGCTACAATTCATTGCTCACCTTCAGTGTTGCAATCTTAAAACCACTCAAAACAATATGGATGCTGTAAACAGCCAGCTGTACAAATATGGGTAGCTCTTTTAAAGTGGGTCAGTTAGAAAATATACCGTCTCCAGCACTTTCACACCTCAGTTCACAATACCAACTTATCAATCAAACCAGTCCAGTCACAACTGATAATATTGTGCTTAACCACTTATTTGTATTCTTACGCTGCTGGTCACATAACATTTGCATGCTGCAATTAAGTTGTAAAATGTTAACAATTGTTCTAGTTTTATTTTCATTTTATAAACTCCATCGTGTTGGTTCTCAACACTTGGGAACATAGACAGGAAACCATTGTTATATTGAATTGTAATCTTTTAATCGTGCTATAGACTGCAGGCCAGTGTTTTGCCATTTCTCCCTCCAAGAAACCCTCTGCTTGCTTTTTTTTAAAACCATGCACGGTGGTTTCTTGCTGGCTGCTTGTGGAAAAGGAAGAAGAGTTTGGTGTCTATGCCAGCAAAAGTGCGGTATTTCCGGATTCAAATTATACAAATTGGAAGATTCAAGCCAGATGCTTGACTAGTCTTGGGGTCAAATGCATTGATTAAGGTTCAGTTTGGTTTTCCAGTCAGTGAACTGTCTCAGATAATCTGTCAGAGTAATAACTTGGATATCTACAATTTTTTGCTCATGATAACTCTGTTTATAGAGTGTTTCAATGCTGAATTCATTCTGTCTAATGTGTCCTCTTAGAACTCAACAGTGCATAAACTCCAAATTTAATAAGTTGGTTACATCTGAGTGTGTCTCTTTTACTTACCTTGCTGAAGGATCCAATACATGAGAGCGAGATGAGCAATTCAGTATGTCCTATTTGATCATTCAGTGACACAATCTTGTGATATCTAACATTTCAAATAGCCTATAGTATTATTAAAATATCACATTTCAATATAACAATGGTTCTTGTCTATGTTCCTAAGTGTTGAGAACCAATGCTATAGTGTATGTAATGAAAATAAAACTAGAACAAATGTTAACATTTTACAATTTAATTGCAGCATGCAAATATTATGTTGGGGTCAAACAAAACACCTATTTGTGTATTACACAAGCAATATTTCAGCATGAGCCATGGAACACAGCAATAATGTGGTCAGAAATTCTCATTTCAGTATAGTTTCTTCTGAAGCCTGAGGTGGTGTTTTTGTATATTTTTAATTAGATTTTTAATTGACAAGCGCTGTGACACGTCTCGGAAGACATTGGCTCTTGTGACATCTCCTCCATCTTCCCATCAAGTTGAAAATTGTTATGACACAGTGGTTGCTAAAGCTGAGTTATTTTAAAAATCTCAGAGGGATACATTAAACAACTGTTGTAACCTATATTTTTAAGTCGTATGTTTGAAATGTCGCTCTAAATTCTGGAATTAGACCACCAGTTCTCAAGAGGTTTTTATATCAAACTACATGAGACATTTATTAATTTACAGGTTAAATATAAACATGCAGCTACAAATTACTACTATCATAACTTTTAGCAAATTTCCAAACTAATCTCCATTATGGCAACAACAACCTATAGACTTTAAGCAGACACCAGGCAAAGCATTTTTGCCTTACAAATTCAAAATGAGGTTCCTTGCACTTTGGTTCCTTTGCAGACACAGTTGTAGACTTACAGGCTTTGACCTTACATTGCTTCTGCCCTGCGCACACAAAACTGCTATCTATTATACCTAGCACGACTCATTGAATGTCAATTCTCATTGCATCACCAGCACCTTTGGACTCCGCCTCTTCTTGAGTGCTCTATTCAACAAAATGCAAATGCACTCTACCTCTCCTACGTCTCAAAACCTAGTATACATCAAAGCACACAGACTAGCTGGCTTTAATCCAATTAAGACACACCTACAGATAAAATCTCTATTTTAAAAGAAAATTAATTTCCAGTAATATACATCAATAGCTTCATGACACCCCCTCCCTACTCTCATAATTCTAAAACATAGCTTCATTTTTAAAATAACCCATCTCTCACCAACTCCTATACTTATTGCACTATTACCTTATCAGATTAACAGAAACCATTCCAGCTCAGTGTCTAGGTTTTTTTCCAAAAATGTCCCATTTTCCTTCAAACTTCAAACTCTTGATAATGCATCTGGTAACAGACTTTCTTTTCCAGCAATATGTATAATATGTAGATTAAATGGTTGAAATAATAGACTCCATCTGAAGAGCCTTGCACTTTTGTCTCAAAATTTGTCCAAAAACTACAAAGGATTATGGTCTGTATAAACAATTGTTTCAGTTGAATTGTTTGAATTTCAAAATGCTGCAATTCTAACACCAAATCCAAAGTCTCTTTTTTCGATCGTTGAATATCTTCCCTGTTGTACGTTCAGCTTCCATGAAAAATACCCTATTGGTTTTCCAATTCCAGTGTCATCATCTTGTAACAGTACAGCCCCAATGCCTATATCGCTTGCAACAACAGCCAACTTGAATTGCTTGGCATAATTGGGTACTGCCAAAACTGGTGTTGTAGTTAATACAGTTTTCAAACTATCGAATGACTTCTGACCCTCCAGTGTCCATTGAAGCTTCTTGTTCTTTTTTAATAGTTCAGTCAGTGGAGCAGCCACTTGGCTAAAATTTCGTACAAATTTCTGGTAAAACCCACTCATGCCCAGAAATCTCGGAACTTCTCATTTTGAGGTAAGCACTGGGAAATCCACGATAGCCTTGACTTTCGCATCTCTAGGAGCCACCTTACCAAGTCCAATGGTATGGCCTAGATACATAACTTGCACTTTTGTAAATTCACTTTCAGCCAAGTTCACCACCAAATTAGTTTCTTGTAGTTGAGTGAATAATTCTTCCAGTTGCTGTAAATACTCCTCCTACATCTGATTGAAAACAATTAGATCGTCAATATAAACAGCACAATTGCTTGAACCTGCAATTACTTTGTCAGTCTTTGAAATGTCGCAGGTGCATTTTTCATACCAAATGGCATGACTTTAAACTGATATAGTTCACTTGGCGTTACAAAAGCTGATATCTCCTTTGCGCTCTCCGACAATGGTACCTGCCAATATCCTTTTAGCAAGTCAATCTTTGTGATAATTCTTTATTGTCCCACTTTCTCAATGCAATCTTCCAACCGTGGTATGGGATATGACTCCATTTTTGTCACCGCATTCACCTTTCGACAGTCCACACACAGTCTTTGTGTTCTATCTGGTTTCGGTATCAGCACGATAGGTGAACTCTATTTACTGCAATTAGACTCAATGATATCATTTTGAAGCATGAAATCAATTTCTTTTTGTACTTGTGATAACTTTGCTGAATTTAATAAAGTTTTTGCCTTATTGAAGATGAAACCTGTACAGACACATCATATATAGTTAAATATGTCTTTCCCAGCTTATTCCCACAAATAGGTTGTGTGACTGTAATCGCTTTTGCAAATCACTTTGACACTTGTTTGGAAGGTAACTGAATATTTCATTTAAATTTTCAAGCACCACCTCATTATCCAATTTCAGAGTCCTGCACTTCTGCCTCTGTCTCATCATCCACCATCACTAATACCTTTTTTGTTCCTTTTCCCTGTAAAAGTACTTTTTAAGCATATTTACATGACACAACCTCTGCTTTTTCTATCTGGAGTATTTATTAAATAATTTACTTCACTCAATTTCTTTTCAATCCTGTAAGGCCCACTAAATCTTGCATTTAATGAATCCCCTAGTACTGGTAACAGAACTAATACTTTCTCTCCAGAAACTAAACTGTGAGTTTTAGCTTTCTTAATCTGTCTTCACTTTCATCGCTTGCTGTGATATCTTTAAATGTTCCCTGGCCAATTCATATGCCCTGTTCAATCTTTCCCTGAAATTTGATGCATAATCCAGGAGAAGAGTTTCTAAATTTTGATCCACCAGTTTCTCATGAATCAAATTCAGTGGTCCCCTTACCTCATTACCACAAACTAGTTCAAAAGGGCTAAAACCAGTTGATGCATTAGGAGCATCTCTAATAACAAATAACAAAAATGGAATTCCTGTACCCCAATCCTGTGCATATTCCTGACAACAAAAACAGAAAATGCTGGAAAAACTCAGCAGGTCTAACAGCATCTCTGGAGAGAGAAAAAAAAAAAGAGCTAACATTTTGAGTCTGTATTACTCTTCTTCAGAGCTGTTTTTCTGGCATTTTCTGTTTTTGTTTCAGATTTCCAGCATCCGCAGTATTTTGCTTTTATCTTAGTGTTTAATTCACTGCCAATCCTGACAGTATGCCCTCATCATAGTTTTTAAAGTCTGATACCATCTTTCCAAAGCTCCTTGTGACCCTGGATGATAAGCTATTAACTTAAACTATTTTACCCCCAAACTGTTCATTATTTCCTTAAACAGATGTGACATGAAATTTGACCCCTGGTCTGATTGTGTTTCTTTAGGTAAACCATATTGTGTGAAAAAGTTAATTAACTCCTCCACAATCTTCTTAGTTGTAATATTTCTTAAAAGTATAGCTTCAGGAAGCCGAGTAGACACATCCATTGTTGTCAATAAATACTGATTTTCACTTTTAGTGTTAGGGAGGGGTCCTACACAATCAATCATAACCCTGGTAAAGGTTCTTCAAATGTTGGTATTGGCATTAAAGGTGCCAGCTTAATCACTGTTTGTGGTTTTCTTGTTATTTGACATGTATGACAGGTTCTACAGAATTTGACTACATCCCTATGCAATCCTGACAAAAAAAAAACCCTCTATCTTTTCCTGTGTTTTCCTAATTCCTAAATGACCCTCTTTGGAATTTCATGAGCAATCCTCAGAATCTCATTTCTATACCCTGATGGGATAACAATCTGAAGCACCTCCCTCCAGCTTTCACTTGCTGAGACATGATCCAAGCACCACTTTCTCATTAATTTATCTCCTCAAAGTTAATAACATACTGGAATACATTTTGCTTCTGTTTCTGAAAAAGCTTTCTGATATTTTACTTGCAAACCATTTTTCTGTAACTCCATTAACCTCTTTGAGTTAAACATTTCACCTGAACTTTCCTATTTTTATATGAAACTACATGAGACATTTATTAATTTACACAGGTTGAATATAAACATGCAGCTACAAATTACTACTATCATAACTTTTGACAAATTCCCAAACTAATCTCCATTATGGCAACAACAATTTATGGACTTTAAGCAGACACCAGGCAAAGCATTTTCATCTTACAAATTCAGAATGAGGTTCCTTTCACTTTGGTTCCTTTCCAGACACGGTGGTAGGCTTACAGACTTTGATCTTACATTGCCTCTGCCCTGCGCACACAAAACTGCTGTCTGTTATACCCAGCACGTGTCATTGAATGTAAATTCTCATTGTATCACCAGCCCCTTTTGAACTCCACCCCTTCTAACAATAAAACCCCTTTCATGGTGCCAATTTTCTTAGTAATATAACCATTGCTTGTTCTTTGCTAGCTAGCTGTTAGATTTCAATCCCCTTCTTGAGTGCTCTATTCAACAAAGTGCAAATGCACTCTACCTCTCTTACATCTCAAAACTAGTATACATCAAAGCACCCAGCCTGGCTGGCTTTAATCTGATTAAGACATATCCACAGACTAAACCTCTATCTTAAAATAAAAATAATTTCCAATAATATACATTAATAGCTTCATGACAAATTGTAGACTTTGCCGGATGCAATAGGGAAAGAGGCTTCAAGTTTCTCTCCATCAAAAGACCAGGCAAGTTTAAGGTTAAACCAGCCCAGGTTCTCCTATCCATGTGTAGCACCTTGCAGGTTGTTACAAAGTACTCTCAGTTATTGGTCCTCAACTAGGGAGCATTGTGTGAAGGGAGGGGACAACATTTGACAGAAGGGACCATTTCAATATCAAAACTTGCAAATGATGATTCTGCTGTTCTATTATTATACAGGTAGAACCTGACGTGGAAAAATACTGGATTCATGTGCTGTCCGATGCCTGTCGTATAGCGCTGCTGTGGAAGTATGGAGGAATCTACCTGGACACGGATGTCATTTCACTCAAGCCCTTGGAGTTCCAAAACTTCATCTGTGCACAATCAGAAAATTATGCTAATGGTGCAGCTTTGGGATTTACCCGCAGTCATTCCTTTACAGAGATGTGTTTAACGGATTACGTTGAGAATTATGATGGAGAAGCCTGGGGCCATCAGGGTCCTGACCTGATGACTCGAATGTTGAAGAAATGGTGTGAAACTGATAATCTCGATAACTTCCTTAACAAAGAATGCAAAGGGATTTTGTACTTGTCCAGTAACTGGTTCTACCCAATTCCGTACACCAACTGGGAAAAATACTTTGAAAGAGATAGATGGAACGAGAATAATATTGAAAATGAATTCTCAAAGACCAGTGGGGCACATATCTGGAATTTTCTAAGTGGTCATTATGAAACTCAAATCAAAGGAAGTCTGTCATTAATGGAATACTTCTTCAGTAAATACTGTCCGAGCACATATAAATCTCTCCCAAAATGATGTCTGATTTTTATGTTGGTTTGCATATTTGCATTGAATGTCAATTACTACAGAATCACTGCTAACCAAACCAATCATGATGGCTTATACCTTTGGGCCCCCATTGCCCTCATCTCATTATTTCTTCACCTGTATCTTTCTACTGCCTGTGCAATTGCTGGCTAATGGTAAGAAATGGGAAAAGTGGTATCCTGCCTCTTGTTTTACCTTCTACCCTCCCCCTGTCCCTCTCCTGCACAAACGTCACTGGCTGCACCAAGATTGGTTGATAGCTCATTTTTTTTTTTGTTACTAGCCCCTTCCTGAGGTCCCTGTCTCCACTTTAATCTATGCATCTTAATTCAAAATTGTTCAATTCAGATTACGTGTTGACTGTTTTTTTTAGCTCTAATATCATGTGTTTTTGACATTGCCTAATTCAAATGATTGGATAATTCATTTTCTCCAATGCAAAAACTGGCAAGTGCAAAACCCGTTATTGAGACTAGACTATACACAGTACGAAGAATGGCAGTGAGTTTAACATTGGGAGGTGCCCCCTAATCAACATCACCTTCACACTGAGCCTGTAATGTACTAAGAAGCACACATTCTGGTTTATGGTGCAACTACTACAAACTGTCTAGGCTGCCGTTTTTATTCATCAGTAACTTGCCGTAAGTATTTGCAGTCCCTTGGTCAAATATCTCTTGATAAAGTAGAACCAAAGCCTCTGATAGCGTGGCTGTTAGTGCAATATTGTGTATGACTAACCTCTAATGTATTGCTGTTTACTATTGAAAGGTCCCTTATGTGGATAAGATTACTTTTTTTTACATGAATAGAGTACAATACACTCCTAAATCTCTAGGATATTTAGTTATGTCATTGACATTATCTTTTGAGTGAATCACTGCCTCTTGCCTTTACTGAGATTGTATTCGATATACACTGGATGCAAATATTGATTTTTATATTTGATAAGTTTGATTTTGACTATTTTGTATATTACAGATTTCTGTTTAAGATCTTCAATTTTCAGTGAAATGAGGGAAAACTTTGCACTATTGTTGCCTATTTATTAATTGGATGATGATTTTGAATGAGTCTATTTGCTCAATTAAATGGCCTTGCAGATTCAAACTTTTTCATTGATCTGAATGGGGCTGTCACTTTGTGAAATCGTGCTTGTAGTTCAGCTGTGGTTACAATTGGAAGAGAAAGATTCCACAAGTTGGACAGATCTGCTCAACTCTTAACAAACAACTTTCCCCCCAGCTAACGGTCTGGAGCCTGTATCTGAGTGAGACACGGAACTGCCGTTCAGAGACATCGTGTCAACTTGCTGCACATCACTGAGATCCTTTGTGTGGGACCTCTGGCTGTCATTATTGTGATTAGAGCACAGTCAGACCAAGTTCTTATTATTAATATTGAAATGTAAGCTTGTAAATTTGCCAGACATAGAGGTCTGTTTATTACAATGGACTGGAGTTATACTGCACCTACTGCAAACTTTCTATTGAGACCCAAGGATGGGGTTTTGCGTTGTTTGGCTTTAATCGGGAAGGGGTGGGGGGGGTTGCAAAAAGCATGATGGGAATTGTTAAACATTCAGTTGGGAGAGGTACCAAGTGTGCTGCCCAGTCACTATCACGACACTTGCTATGGGGAGTGAAAAATACCCTCAGTGTGTGATTTCCTCATGCAATGAGGATTACAAAGGCTGCTTGTTCTCTCAAATTTTCACCCCTTGTGCCCTGAAGGCCTTCATCCCCTCGATGGGGTGTGGAAACCATCCCTCACCTTCTGAAGCTCTTATCTCCCTTGATGCTACAGGGATACAAATCCTAACTTTAATAGGATTGGGTGAGAGGCACTGGTTAGAGTGTTATGTTCATGTCTTTTCATTTTAAAAATGTGCTTCATTCTAGTTCGGAGCCAGCTGTGGACATATGTGAAACTTGTGATCAAAGTTGAGCTTTTCCACCTGTCCTTAGAGACCCCTCAAAGAAAGGGACACTCTTTGAGACTAAAATGAATTGTCTGCCTTTCCCACAGCAATAAACACAAATATTTTGGACCTCTCTCCACTTTAAAACAATTACCTTTTCCAATCTTTGGACTGGCCCATGCTGAATGACATTCAGCAGCTGAGAGGATGGGTAGCTACAATCTCCCAGGCTTCTGTCACTGTAATCTTGATCCAAGTGATGAGTGAAGTTTAAAAGATTGAAATTTTCTTCCTTAACCGAGATTTTCCACCCACGGTGGTTGACAGGGCCCTCAACCGCATCTGGCCCATCTCCCATGTATCCGCCGTCACACCTTCTCCTCCCTCCCAGAACCATGATAGGGTCCCCCTTGTCCTCACTTATCACCCCACCAGCCTCTGCATTCAAAGGATCATCCTCTGCCATTTCCGCCAACTCCAGCATGATGCCACCACCAAACACATCTTCCCTTCAACCCCCGGTGGCATTCCGCAGGGATCGTTCCCTCCGGGACACCCTGGTCCACTCCTCCATCACCCCCTACACCTCAACCCCCTCCCACGGCACCTTCCCGTGCAACCGCAGAAGGTGCAACACCTGCCCCTTTACTTCCCCTCTCCTCACTGTCCAAGGGCTCAAACGGTCCTTTCAAGTGAAGCAGAATTTCACTTGCACTTCCCTCAATTTAGTCTATTGTATTCGTTGCTCCCAATGTGGTTTCCTCTACATTAGAGAGACCAAACACCTTCAGTCTGTCCGCAAGCATTACCCAGACCTCCCTGTCACTTGCCATTTCTACACTCCACCCTGCTCTCATGCCCACATGTCCGTCCTTGGCCTGCTGCATTGTTCCAGTGAAGCTCAACGCAAACTGGAGGAACAGCACTTCATCTTCCGACTAGGCACTTTACAGCCTTCTGGACTGAATATGAGTTCAACAATTTTAGATCATGAACTCTCTCCTCTATCCCCACCCCCTTTTCCCAATAATTTATGTAGATTTTTCTTTTCCCACCTATTTCCATTATTTTAAATATATTTCCATCCATTGTTTTATCTCTACCTTTTAGCCTATTTCGATCCCTTCCCTTCACCCCACCCCAGCCCCACTAGGGCTTTATGTACCTTGCTCATCCTGCTTTCTACCCTTAATTAGCACATTCCTTAGATAATATCACCACCTTCAACACCTCTTTGACCTTTTGTCTGTGACATCTTTTGGCTATCTCCACCTATCACTGGCCCTCTATCCAGTTCTACTTGTCTCACCACCCCCCCTTAAACCATCTTATATTTCACCTCTTTTCTATTTTTACTTAGTTCTGTTGAAGGGTCATTCGGACTCAAAACATTAACCGTGTTCCTCTCCGCAGATGCTGCCAGACCTGCTGAATTTTTTCCAGGTATTTTTATTTTTGTTTTGGATTTCCAGCATCTGCAGTTTTTTGCTTTTATCTTAGTGAAGTTTAAATGTTTTTCGCCTTTGTCATTATGAGCTGATCAAAGAGATGAGCTTTGAGTCTGGAGATTGAAGAATGGAGAAAGGGGGTTCTGTGCGTCTGCTTGGAGTAACTTTTCCCCAACAGTTCTGTTTAGTAATGTATTTTTAACTGGGCGGGTGTCTGATTCAGTGAAGATTAAACTCTTGTCACCTTTCCTCTTCCAATGAGAATGTCCTAATGTTATAATTGAGAAGTGTGTTGGAGTCATGATGGCAGAGGCAGTCACAGGAGCTGCACATTGCAACAACCAGTACTAAAATAACATTGTCTAATTGAAATGTTTCTGTCTGAAATTGTTTGGACTATTCAGTTCGATTATTTTTGTTCCTATTCTCTCATGCCCTTTATATTTTGTCTGCTGACGTAAACATCACTGTACTGAAGTGCGAAGTGCAGACAAACATCAAGTCACTATAGAAAAACAAGTTTTTTTTCACACTTTTCAAATCGTGGTCTTAATATTGGGAGCTGTGAGAGGTCCGTGGGGCTCAAACATGCTGTCAATTGACATCAGTTCCCACAGGCACAACATCTAGCCAGCTGAAGTGATGGAGAGTGAGACCATTGTGTGTGGGAAGTTTCAGTTAGAGCAGCAGCGTTAATACCAACCCCTCTTAGGTGCACTGATCTTTGATCTTCGTGAGCCCACAAGTACAGGAAAATAAAGCTCAGATCAGGAAATTGTGTATATGTTGCCATTATATGACTGAATGTTGACTCCCTGTGAATAATTGATTTATGACTTTCCATCAAAGTCATTTTTTTTGGTTCTGGCCTGTGCATCGGCTCTAACCCTGAGGCCTGGCAGAGGCTTCCAACCAGACCCCAGGCAGCTCCGATTTGGAGAGTCTCAGAGTCTCATGAATCAAAGTCATTGTTTGCCATCCTGTGCACTTCTCCCCTGTGCCCAGAATATCTTGAAAGTTTACAGTTTCAATAAATCTATTCTTGTTGTGATTGTAGTAAAGGAATTCTAATATGTTGTGCAGAATTAAATTTGGTTTAATTGTTACTGCTGAAGTGAAGCTTTTTTCCTCCAAACTACAGTACAGGAGTGGTCATTTTTATTAATTTGAGGATGTTTAATGGCTGATGCAGCGTTTATTACACAGGTGACTAATGTTCATCCAAACATATGAATTAGGAGCAGGAGTAGGACATTCGGCCCGTGGAGCCTGCTCCACCATTCAATAAGGCCATGGCTGATCTGACTGTGGCCTCAACTCCACATTCCACCTTCAGCCACTCACCGTCCCCCAAAACGGACCCGTCTGGCCGCGGCCCAAGACGGACCCGTCTGGCCGCGGCCCAAGACGGACCCGTCTGGCCGCGGCCCAAGACGGACCCGTCTGGCCGCGGCCCAAGACGGACCCGTCTGGCCGCGGCCCAAGACGGACCCGTCTGGCCGCGGCCCAAGACGGACCCGTCTGGCCGCGGCCCAAGACGGACCCGTCTGGCCGCGGCCCAAGACGGACCCGTCTGGCCGCGGCCCAAGACGGACCCGTCTGGCCGCGGCCCAAGACGGACCCGTCTGGCCGCGGCCCAAGACGGACCCGTCTGGCCGCGGCCCAAGACGGACCTGTCCTTCTGTATTAACCGCGAGGCTATATTTTTCTGACTCTGTACTCCTAATACAGCCATTTGATTAAACATTGAGAAATTCTATTTCCTGATGCACACTAACTGGCTGATGTGAAACTTGGATTCAGAGCTCCGAGTTTAGAACAATGGTCCCATTGTGACATCATCTTTATTCCCAATCTATGTTGCTTTGGAATTATTCTGTGGAATTTTAATGATGTGCTTGGGTATCTTTGTGTGTTGATGCCCATCATTGTGGTCGACATGCTGGTGATTCATGGGCGGCATTTGGGGCCCAGTGAAAGGCCTCATAGGGACGACTTGATGTGTCGATAAGCAGACTGGATTTAGGCTGTTGGTGAATGAGGAAGTTACTGCAGGTGCACTTGATAAAATATCTGAGAGTCCAGCTGCCTTGGCCTCAGTGTTTTCACTTCGCCCAGATGTCTTGGTGTGTCCACATGTCAGTGTGCATTTGTAAAGTTTATTTCTCTGTAAACAACCTCCTTGTTTGCTGAAACACCATGTTACCATATCACAATACCAGTTACAGGATGTGGTGACAATGCTTGCCTTAGTCTACCATCCGCCTGTTAGTTCATGATTTTATAGTCGATTATGTGAAAGAAATCTTAGTGAGTTTCAGTTTTGGTTTTACTTCCCGAGTCTTCCCTAATATCAAACAGCCTTTTCTTCCCAACCTCCAAAATTTCAAGAGCTAATTAGGAAAAGTGTTGAATGATAGTTTGTCTTTTTTAATGTCCCTATGGTTTTCCCCTGGGTTGCTCATAACAGTGTCTAGGATTATTTCCAGCAGTTTATACTTTCATTTTAGCATTCCAGAATCCGTGGCTTTTTGTTTTGTGTTAACCCCCAGATATTTGCACATTGGTGATTGGCCAGTTGGCCAGTGTGAGCTTGGTCCTCATCAGGTAGAAGAGACCAAAGTTACTCAGGAACAGCACAAGTTGCCTTAAAGATGAAGCTTGTGTCCCCATCCATTTCACTAAAATTATTTAGATTGAGTGTTTATCACCTAGCGACTCAGTCCAAGCTTTAATATTTTAATGAAAGATGGTTTTAATGTTTCCTTTCCTTGCTCACTGGTTTTGACCTATTTCTGTGTGGTAGATCACAGGTGTCATAATCAAAACGCAGTTTACTGGCCTTGGGAGCGCCCGAGTTAAGATGCAGCAATGTTAGGAGATTGTCTGTCCTTCCAGCACTAACACTTTGCTGCAGCATTTGCACATTTTCCAAGGAATCTCGTACAAGTTGATGAACTGACAGGTGACCCTGAGGGTAACGCTTGGAGAATAAATAATGCAGAACCAGTGGAAACAAGCAATTGTAAAGATATCTTAAACTCAACATGCTATTGCTGCACTCAAATGGAGCAAGTGTTTGAAACGCTATTCCTGGCTTTTTAGAAAGCTCTGTGTCTCGCTTTCTCAATGTCAGAGTTCCTGCCCAGCACGTACCATTGTCTTTAGCAATTCCTACAGGAGTCTTGGTGCACTGGAAATGGGAATCCAATCCTCTGTTTCTATAACCCCGTCTCTTATTCTTCTCTTGAATAATGCGTCGTGTTTCATTTTGCTCGATTGGATGAGGTTCAATCCTCCATCATCCTGCCCAAAGATCCGACTGATTTTTTCAGGAATCCTATCTCTTGGCATAATTCCTACAGTTGTTTTGGTCCCATTCGTTTCCTCTCTGGTTAATGACTGTGTTGAGGATTTATGAAGTGGTGTGTTTTCATTTTGACAATGCTGCCACTATGGGCATTCATTTTATATCTGGCAACTGAAAAAGAAAATAGTTTCTGAAAGTCACTTTGATCTGAAAACTTTTGTAAAATGCTCTTTTAAAAGTATATTTGAAGTATAGATATATTTCTATACTTTTATTTATTAAGAAAAATCAGGCTATTTCTGATTCCTAGTGGAGGATGAAATGTTTTCCTTTAGACTAATGTAACAGTTTTTGATTTAAATCTGTTAGCAACATGATAAATGGATTTGAAGGGAATTTTTTTAATGACTGCAATTTTTCTGTATTCTTGATTATGTGTATAAATATATATATATAAAAATACATTTAAATCCTTGATTATTTTGACACAATAAATAGGATCTGAAATGGGTTGAGATTTGCTGTTGATTTTATTCTTCCTCGTGCTGGATTGAGTTGGCAGTACATATTCCCTGCATGACTTTTAAACGATTGTTTTCTAATCCAGCAATCGCTGGGAGTTTCCCAGTTACTGGACCTTGTTTCCTGCCTCCACCTTCAACAATCACACAATCCGGAAGAATGAGACTTAACATAAGCTGCTCATACAGAGGTCATGGAGGGGTCAGAGTCTGACCAATGTAACCTGGACTCTGATATGTTGCACAATGAACTTTAAGTGATGGAAAATGTCCGACCTAAAACTAGACAACAACAACTTGCATTTATATAGCCACTTAAATGTAGCAAGAACTCCACAAGTCGTTTCACAAGGGCTTTATCAAACAAAATTTGACAAGTCACATAATGGGATTTTAGTACAGGTACCAAAAGAGAGATTTTAAGGAGTGTCTTAAAGGGGGAGAGAGAGGTGAAGAGGAGAATTTTAGTGAAGGAATTCCATAGCAGCTGATGGCATGGACATCAGATGGTTAACGTGTAAAACATGATCAAGATATCGAATAGTGCAATCAAATCAGCTGGACCAATTATAAACAGGAGAAAGACAAGTAAGGGCAGAAGTAAGGGAGTTTTTTTTAGAAAGGCCAAAGATAAACTACGTTTATTACAATGCCAAGAATGTGAAATGTAAACTGGATAAAGCAGAATGAATTATTTTATATTAAGAGCTCGAGTTCATAACAGAAACCTGACACCAAACTGGTCAAGAATGGAAAAGAAACAAGCTGGGATAGAATTTAAATGGAGGGATGGAGAAGAGACAAAAAGAGGAGAAATGGCAATATTGGTAAAAGCACAAATGCTTCTTGTAGAGAGGGTGATACAATCAGACAGCACATTGCAGCTTAATGATAAAATGGGCATTGTTACATCCATCAGAGTGTATTCCAGACATTGAATCTGTAAGAATGAAATGGAAGAGAGAATCTGCAAAATTAGAGAGGAGTAGGACTAATAAGTTTGTTCTGGGAGATTTTAATTGTTCACTTAGTGATTGGTTCAGAGAATGGAATTCCTAAAACATTTACAAGGTTCCTTCCACAAGCAGTGTGTTAGTGGGGAAGCAAGCTCCATCTAACTATGGCAGAGCTGTCAACTCTCACACATTGATCCTGAAAGAGACCGTTTCTCAGTGAAACTCAGCCTCTCTTGTGACCTTGCGGGAGAAGTCTGAAAACACCAGATTTTTAATCTCTTGTCTCCAAATTCACCCTTGTGTTTAAACAGTGCAGAGTTAACTGGAGAGAACTGGAATTGGGGCCTACGATCACCTTGTTTTCCTAAGCCTGGAGCCTGAAGCGTTGAGGCACAGTGAGGTACTTGGAGTTATGTGCTGCTGTTATGTCTGAGCTACAGGCAGATGTAGTGTGTGGTCTCAAATATTGTGCTGGAGATGGGGAGAAAGGATCTTTTGATGGATTCAGATGCCTTGGTTTCTCTGCACGGAGCTGGTCAAAGGCTCTGAGGAAGAGGGTGGACTTGGAGCTCCAGATAAAACTGGGGAAACCCTGGTACTGAACAGACAGGCGCCGCTCCCGGAGGCTTGGGGTTCGTGGAATATTTTTAAAAACTGTTAAGTGTTGGATGTTCATAGAGACTTGGGTGTGCTTGCACAAGGAACACAAAGTTAGCATACAGGTGCAACAAACAATTAGGAAGGCAAATGGCATATTGGACTTTATTGCAGGGGGATTGGAGTACAAGAATAAAGAAGTCTTGCTACAGTTGTACAGAGTTTTGGTGAGACCGTATCTAGAGTACTGTGTGCAGTTTTGGTCTCCACATTTAAGGAAGGATATGCTTGTATTGGAGGTGGCACAGTGAAGGTTCACTAGATTGGTTCCTGGGATGAGGGGATTGTCCTATGATGATAGGCTGAGTAAATTGGGCTTAAAGTCTCTAGAGTTTAGAAGAATGAGAGGCGATCTCATTGAAACCTAAAAAATTTTGAAAGGGATTGACAGGGTGGATGCTGAGAGATTGTTTCTACTGACTGGGGAGTCTAAAACACAGTCTCACAATAAGGAGCCAATCGTTTAGGACTCAGATGAGGAGAAATTTCTTCACTCAAAGGGTTATGAATCTTTGGAATTATCTACCCCAGAGGGTCGTGGATGCTCCATTGTTGAATACATTTAAGGCTGGGATAGACAGATTTTTAATATTGTAGGGAATTTAGGGATATAGGGAGTGGGTGGAAAAATGGTGTTGAAGCCCATGATCATACTGAATAGCACAGCAGGCTTGATGGGCCGGGTGGTCTGTTCCTGTTCCTATATCTTGTGTTCTTACATGTTGGTGGTGGAGTTAGAGATACCTCCCTCTGCAGGGGGTGGGGGGGAGGGGGAAATTAACTCCTGAGCCTCCCAAGAGAGACCTCCCATAGACTCTTACTGGTGGGGGACCCCAATGAAGGGAAGAGACGGAGCCTTCCAACGGAGACCTCCTATTGGTGGGAGCAGGCCTCAAGCCTGTGCATCCTCGTTGCCTGAGAAATCTTAAATGAGGAATTAGGCCCCTCATTAGTCTATGCAAAGGGCCAAATGGCCATCTTGGCAGCAACTCCAGATGCCTGAAAATGTTCTGACTCTATCTCGGGTCAGACATTCTTGAGACATCCTTGGGACACAGGACATTAGTCCCTGAAATTAGACCTCATATCACTCAAACAGGGAGTAATTTGGTTTTTTAAAGAGTTCTGATCTCTAGGAGAATAAGCCACAAATGAGGTGTATAAACCAACTAATAACCTATATTGGTTTATTGTTGAAAAACATATCAACATATTTTTGTATCAAATCTTGGATTTTTAAGAATTTGTCTCCTGATTTATGAGACAGTGATGTTGGTGGTACTCATATGAGCGCATAACTAGATCAGGTACATCAGTGCATGTCCACAGGTCCTTGAAGGTGGCAGGACAGATGGACAAAGCAATCAAGAAAGCATATGCTTTCCTTACTGGATGAGGTATTGAATACAAAAGCAGGGATGTACTGTATAAAATGCTGGTTGGACCACAGCTGCAATCGTGTGCACAACTCTGCTCACCACGTTACAGGAAGGACGTGGAGAGAATACTCTGGAGAGAGTACAGAGGAGATTTACAAGAATGTTGCCAGGGCTTGAAATTGCAGTTATGAGAGAGATTGGATAGGCTCAGGTTATTTTCCACCCCTCCAACCCATCTAAATGCTGCATTTTTGCTGCATGTCCATCATTTCCCTCAGATGGAAGGATGCTAACCCGAACATAGTCACACTTTAAATTAAAATGTATGAAGGAGCTTGTCTTGTCCAATCAGATATTTTTGCGAAAGAGGGTGTGCAGAGCCACAAATGAGCTGATCTATCAGCCTTTCATCTGGTTCCTTGAATTTACACTGGCTGATTATATTTCCAAATCTCATTAAGAAATTTTCAACTGACTCATATGATTCCTGCCTTAAGCTATGAAATTCTTTTCAATGGATCTGATGGTTGGGCTTTGGCTGGAGGTGTGTGCTGAACTCGCAAAAATTGTCTGGGTTTTTACTTTCATCCTTACTCAACCCCCAGCTATTAAACAAATTTAACCCTTTCTCTCCTGTCCACAAAAGGATGTAGCTGATCCTTTCCTCTTCATTAGTGCTTTTTAGAAGCCACTAAATGCCAATCTGCACATTTGCCTAAACTTCCCAAATGCCACCACGACATCATCAGCATCCAATTTCATCCTGGGCTGGAGCTGTGCCCTTGTTGCTGAGGCAGCAACCATTTCCCTTTTGCACAAAGCAGTCAGTTATTTTCTCTCTCTATCTCTCTCTCTCTCGCACTAATTTGGGTTGATGTTTTCTCAATCTAATACCTTGTTCCAGGACCACAGTTTTCTTGATGCTTATAGCCAAGGAGAACAGGTCACAGACATGGGAGAGAAAGTCCATGAATCTTTGTAGCTGAGCGTCTGTGAAGGTAACCAGTGCAGTATTGTCAGCATAGAAGAGTTCCCTGATCATATGCAATGCGTTTTTGCCCTCGCTTTCAGTCTTGCTGGATTGTAGAGCTTGCTGTCTGACTTAGTGTGCAAGTAGACTCCCTCCATATCTGCAGGGAAGGCTAAGGTCAGGAGCATGGAAGATGGAAAACAGCATGGGTGCTAGAACACAACATCTGTTTCATATCATTCTTCATTCTCAAACTGTCAGTAGTGGAGCCAGTACAGTGCATGTTTCTTGGAAGGACAAGATGAGACTGAGTAACTTTGGTAGACAGCCAATTTTCCCCAAAATCTTGTAGAGTCCTGCTCTGATGACATTGTCTAAACATCCCTACTCAAGTGTGGTGTCAATATTGCCGTTCTACAAGAAACCAGATTAGCCAACACAGACTCTATTCAAGAGGCCAATTACACCATTTACTGGCTTGGAAAGGGCACTGAATGCTGCCTGGAGCATGGTGAAGGCTCCCTAGATAAAAGAAATTCACACAACCATTCAGAATCAGCAAGAAGGTGAGAAATAAGGCCACGGCCAAAAACCTGAAGCTGAAGCTTGATACCACAACACAGGGTAACATTAACCAGTTCAAACTGTACCAGAAGAGCTTTCCGGAAAATTTGAAAGAGAATGGATGCCTAGAAAAGATGCTTTGAAACTGCACGATGTCATGCTAACGGCATATGTTGGAACTGAGAATCAACAGCTAAGAACGACCCAAATCAGAGAGACACACAAAGGAAAAGATGTTAACTGTATGCTCTAGGTCACTGAACTTGACACTCCTGCTAATTTACTGTTGAGCAGTTGCAAAGAGCTGCAGCTGATCACATTAAACCACAAGATGAAGGAAGAACCACAGAAGGTTGAAAGTAGTTCATCCATTGAAAAGGCCCTTTGATCAGAATCGAGAAAGATCTGGTACAAATGCACCCAGAGTGTTTTGATGAGACAGTTGGATGCTTTGAAGATTTGAAGTATCACATCAGGATTGATCCAGTGAAGTGCAGTGATACACCCCCATATAAATTACCAAAAAGGAAACCTTGAAGGAGAGCCCCAAGAGATGAAAGAAAAGGTGATTGTCAGAGTCACAGAGCCTACACATTGGGTAAATTCCATTGTGGTGAGAGAGAAGCCAAAGAGATGGCTAGAACTTGCCTGGATCCCAAAGATTTTTATTAAATGATGAAGAGGGATCACTACTCCATTCCAACACTGCAAGAGATCACACCAGTACTGGCAGGGCAAACATTTTCAGTAAACATGAAGCTGGAAATGGGCTACTGTAGTGTGAAACTTGACAAGGAATCTCTGTTGTTGACAACATTCAGCATGTTCTCTGGCCAGTAAAAATTCCTGTTATTACCTTTTGGCCTTAAAGAGAACCAGGATGTGTTCCAGCAGAAAGCAGTCAGCATAGCTGATGATATCCAGATCTATGGCGTAGATGGAAAAGACCAAGACCACACTCTACATGAATCCATGGAGAGAACCAGGAAAGCTGGGATCAAGCTAAACGAAGACAAATGCATTGTGAAGGGGACAGATTGCCAGTTCTTTGGAATGGTGGACACACCTAACAGAGTTAAGCTGAGTCCTGCAAAGATCATAGCCATCTCTGAGATGGAAGCTCCAAGGAACAAAAAGAGCTAAGACGTTACCTTGGTTTGATCCAGCACATTAATTCTTTCATTCCTCACATATCAGAACACACAGCAAACTTATACGAGCTGATGAAAGAAGATGTTGAGTACAAGTGGTCAGAGTCACATGAGAGAGTTTCAACAAATTCAAAGAAGTAGCATGCAAGGAAGTAAGTCTGTGATATGACAACAGGAACCAGCTACTCTGCAAGAAGTTGCTTCTACAAAAGGACTGAGAGATGGCCTGGTTCAAAGAGAAAGAAACAATAGCATTCACATCCAAAGCTTTAACAGCAGTTGAGGCCTGATATACCAACATAGCAAGAGAGCCTTTGGCAGCCATGAATGGATGTGAGAAATTCCATACATATCTCAGTGGGAAAAGGTTCATAGTGGAGAGAGATCATTGTCCACTGGAGCAGATCGACAAGAAGAATCTGTGTAAAGCACCAACAAGACTACAGAGGTTACTCTTGAGGTTTTACAGTTATAATTTCACTCTGAATTACAAGCCAGGAAGAGAAATGGTGCTGGCTGATACCATATCTGGGTTGTCACACAGGAGAGACATGAGATAAAGGATCTAGGTGTAAAGATCAATCACCCAGTGAATCACAGAATCTTACAGTGCAGAAGAGGCCCTTCGGCCCATCGAGTCTGCACTGACATGTGAGAAACACCTGACCTACTTACCTAATCCCATGTACCAGCACTTGGCCCATAGCCTTGAATGTTATGACGTGCCAAGTGCTCATCCAGGTACTTTTTAAAGGATATGAGGCAATCCGCCTCCACCACCCTCCCAGGCAGTGCATTCCAGACCGTCACCACCCTCTGGGTAAAAAAGTTTTTCCTCACATCCCCCCTAAACCTCCTGCCCCTCACCTTGAAGTTGTGTCCCCTTGTGACTGACCCTTCAACTAAGGGGAACAGCTGCTCCCTATCCACCCTGTCCATGCCCCTCATAATCTTGTACACCTCAATCAGGTCGCCCCTCAGTCTTCTCTGCTCCATCGAAAACAATCCAAGTCTATCCAACCTCTCTTCATAACTTAAATGTTTCATCCCAGGCAACACACTGGTGAATCTCCTCTGCACCCCCTCTAGTGCAATCACATCCTTCCTTCAATGTGGCGACCAGAACTGCACACAGTACTCCAGCTGTGGTCTCACCAAGGTTCTATACAACTCCAACATGACCTCCCTACTTTTGTAATCTATGCCTCGATTGATAAAGGCAAGTGTCCCATATGCCTTTTTCACCACCCCACTAACATGCCCCTCTGCCTTCAGAGATCGATGGACACATACGCCAAGGTCCCTTTGTTCCTCAGAACTTCCTAGTGCCATGGCATTCATTGAATACTTCCTTGTCAAATTACTCCTTCCAAAGTGTATCACCTCACATTTTTCAGGGTTAAATTCCACCTGCCACTTATCTGCCCATTTGACCATCCCGTCTATATCTTCCTGTAGCCCAAGACACCCAACCTCACTGTTAACCACCCGGCCAATCTTTGTGTCATCCACAAACTTACTAATCCTATCCCCCACATAGTCATCTATGTCGTTTATATAAATGACGAATAATAGGGACCCAGCACAGATCCCTGTGGTACGCCACTGGACACTGGCTTCCAGTCACTAAAGCATCCTTCTGTCATCACCCTCTGCCTCCTACAACTAAGTTAATTTTGAATCCACCTTATCAAATTACCTTGTATCCCATGTGTCTTTGCCTTCTTTATAAGTCTCCCATGTGGGACCTTGTCAAAGGCTTTGCTGAAATCCATATAAACTACATTAACTGCACCACCCTCATCTACACAACTGGTCACCTCCTCAAAAAATTCAATCAAATTTGTTAGGCATGACCTCCCTCTGACAAAGCCATGCTGACTATCCCTGATCAAACCTTGCCTCTCCAAGTGGAGATAGATTCTCTCCTTCAGAATTTTCTCCAATAGTTTCCCTACTACTGACGTGAGACTCACTGGTCTATAGTTCCCTGGCTTATCTCTACAACCCTTCTTAAATAGTGGAACCACACTAGCTGTTCTCCAGTCCTCTGGCACTTCCACCGTGGCCAGAGAGGAATTAAAACTTTGGGTCAGAGCCCCTGTGATCTCCTCCCTTGCCTCCCTCAGCAGTTTGGGTCACAAATCATCTGGATCTGGAGATTTGTCCACTTTTAAGCCTGCCAACACCTTCAGTATCTTGTCACTCCCTATATCAATTTGTTTAAGAACCTCACAGTCTCTCTCCCCGAGTTCGATACCTTCATCCTCATTCTCTTAGGTGAAAATGGATGAGAAGTATTCGTTCAACATTCTACCAATGTCCTTTGGCTCCAACCATAGATTGCCCCCTTGGTCCCTAATGGGCCCTACTCTTTCCATGGTTTTCCTCTTCAATTGATATACTTATAGAATATCTTGGGGTTTTCCCTACTTTTACCAGCCAGAGCTTTCTCATATCCCCTCTTTGCTCTCCTAATTGCTCTCCTTAAGCTCCACCCTGCACTTTCTGTACTCCACTAATGCCTCTGCTGATTAGTTCCCCTTGTACCTGTTAAACAACAGGAATGATATTCAATTATCCCAAACCTGGGGAAACTCAAGACAATAGGCTTTAATCATATTTTTAAGGGTTGATGATATGTCTCTAAAACCATTGGGATTTTATTCCTTAAGTACACATGATCTACTGAAACATATGTGACATGAAATTAGACCCCTTGACTGGCTGAATTTCTTTTGACAATCCATATCTAATTAAAAAAACTTTACTAAAACCTCAGTCACGACTTTTGCTCTGATTTGTCTCAAGGATACTGCCTCTGGAAACAAGTGGACAAATCCATATTAAGAGTTACTTATTGTCATGACCATATATCCGCATCCCTGAATTATTTATGTTCATACTGAGCTTTTAAGTAAGACATGTGTTTTTTTTTTAAAAAAAAGCAAATGCTGGCTGAGACTGTAAGGTAACCACTTGCTGGAAATTCCTATGTGGATTACTTGACCAACTAGTTCAGAGAGAATGGAATGCTGCACCTAAAAGGTGTGAAACGGCCTACTTTAGATAGAGGCACTTCAAAGGAAAAAATACAATGCAAACTCAGAGATAAAAACAAAAAACTGCGGATGCTGGAAATCCAAAACAAAAACAGAATTACCTGGAAAAACTCAGCAGGTCTGGCAGCATCGGCGGAGAAGAAAAGAGTTGACGTTTCGAGTCCTCATGACCCTTCAACAGAACTAGGTGAATCCAAGGAGAGGGGTGAAATATAAGTTGGTTTATATTTCACCCCTCTCCTTGGATTCGCCTAGTTCTGTTGAAGAGTCATGAGGACTCGAAACGTCAACTCTTTTCTTCTCCGCCGATGCTGCCAGACCTGCTTAGTTTTTCCAGGTAATTCTGTTTTTGCAATGCAAACTCAACTGTAATCTTCTGTGGCTGCAGAGATAATGGAAAATGTTTACCATTCTCAGCCAAAATCACTTTCTGTTGAGTTATATCTCAAACTGTGAACATGAACGGAGTTGAAAAGAACACAGATCTGGGCGAAAGATGTGCTTGTTTTTACCCTTCCAAGGATACACAAGGAAAAGAGTTTAAAAAAGCCAACTGCAACCCTAATTATGTGAGCTAGTCTGGTGTTCTGTTCTGGGGTGCATGTGTTGTGAATGTCATAGCTGAAGAACACCAATTGGGCATCCCTGCGCTTGCATGTAAAAAGTCTCTCTGATTGCTAGAAGCAAGTCACAAGTCAGCAAAGCCACAGTCGAAAAGGAAACAGGACAACTCCTTTCAGCTAACCTGCAGAACCAAGAATCTACAAACCAAATGCTCAAGTACCAAAGTCAGCGTTACTGGAATCACCCAACTTAACGGCCGTAACATTTCACCATCTACTCCTCACAGACAAGCCAAAGAGCTAATTTGTATATATTTTTTACTTTTATATTTGGACTCAATTCCTCATTTCTAATCTCTGTGTATGTGTGTTGCATTTTTATTATTTTTTTCTCATGTTCAGTAACTAATAAACTCACTCTTTCTTTGACTCCATACAGCCTGGTTAAATTGGCTCCTTTTAAAATGCAAATACATTTGGACTGGGAAAGGGTATCCATGAGGGAAGGGATCCTTTTTAAATTAATCTTGTTGTGACCGACTGAGAGGGTTGAATAAAGAAAGGGAGCCAGTTCATCCCTCCTCACCCAGGAGCATAGCACTTTGGGGTACCTTGTCTGGGTTCATCGTAAATTGCGGGTATCTTGCCCGGGGACTGGTCGTAACAAATTGGGGACTTGGTGCCAGAATTGTTCCCGCAGACGAAACGAATCAGTTAGAGTGGGCAAAGTAAATTATTCCTTTGAAACCAATTTTAAAAACAGCAAAAAGGCTTTCTTGAGCCTGCACTACTAAAGTGTAAAAATGCCTACATATGATGCCAATGCATTTCTAGGAGAATTAGGGGAAGTTACTTTTGAGGATATAAAAGTTCTGGCCCTCGAACAGTTAAAAGAGCTAGCGAGGCATGTAGGGTTAGAATTTTGCCCAAAAGCCAGAAAATCCTAAATTTTAAAAGGGGTGGCCAACATTCTACGGGCTGAAGTTGGGGATCATTAAATGGATAGGGTAGTGGTAGAGGGATTAAAATTGGAGCAGCGTAAATCAGAATTTCAGAAAAGAGGAAAGGAAAGGGAAAGAGGAAAGACAGGAAAGGGCACAGAGAGGAGAGAATTTCAGGACAGGAGAAAGGGAGTTTAAACTAAAAGAGTTCGAGACGAGGGGAAGGGGTCCTTCTGTGTGCCTTGGATATACCACTAGCTCAGAATTAAGGTCTGAGGCAATCCAGTTTGCTCCTTAATCCCTAAGTTTGATGAAGCCAAGGTCGAAGCCTTCTTTATTTTTTTCAAGCGGTTAGCACAACAGTTAAAGTGACCAGAAGGTCCCTATTACTGCAGAGTAAACATTCAGGGAAAGCTCACTTCCCTCTTGCCTGAGGGAAGTACCACTGACTATGAGGCAGGAAAAAGGGGCATTTTAATTGCGTACCAGTCAGTGCCGGATGCGTACTATCAGAAATTCCATACCCTCAGGATATGGCCTGACCAGACATTCTTGGAATTTGAAAGGCTTAAGCAAATTGCTTTTGACCTGTGGGTGTGGGCATTTAAAACAGAAGCCACTTCCAAAAACCTCCGTGAAATAATTCTCCTTGAGGAGTTTAAAAACTCCATATCCTGCCCAATAGGCCCAATAGGAACACACCTAGAGGAACAACCAAACTAGCTGATGATCATGAGCTAATTCACAAACCCTAGTCCCAGAAGAGATGGCACCCCCCTCCCCCCAACCCCCAGTCACCCCCAACCAACTGGAAAGGGTAGAGGTGGAGAGAGTGATAGAAAACTGAGGCCCATGGGAGAGAGGGAAATGCTGGGGTCCCTCCTCAGGACAGAAAGGGCAGTGCTGAGATGAAAAGTGAGGCCAAGAAGCCTGTGTGTTTTAACTATCAAAAGGTAGGGCAACTCCTGGCCAACTGCTGGAATTATGGGTAAAATCAGTGGGATTTATTGGAGCACATACATTGGTGCAGAGAATGGGAGTCAGTCAGAGAGCATAGCAAACCAGGCTATGACTCTGACTGTAGCTGCGAATCCCTGTTGATACATTCTTGAGAGTGTGGGTGAGGTTAAACAGATGCCTGAGTGTTACAAGGATTTTGTATCCGAAGGAAGTGTGGCCACATTTCCCCAGAATGAGGCGATTAAGCCTGTAGTGATAATGAGGGATACAGGCGCCAACCAAACTCCACTGCTGGGAAAAGGCATAGCCTTCCTGCCAGGGAGTGCAGTAAGTGCCAAGGTGTTGGTAAAGGGATTGAAGGAGGGTACATGCCCATCCCCTTATACCGGCTGCATCTGGAGTGTGACCTGGTGTCAGGGCCAGTGACCGTGGAAGTCGTTCCAAGTTTGCCTGTGGATGGGGTTGGCCTGCTCCTCGACAATGACCTGGCAGGATCAAAGTTAATAGTATTCCCAGTGGTCTCAGAGAAGCCAATTGAGGTCAAGGAGAAAGAATAGCTGCAGGAGAAAGTGTCTGGCATTTTCTCTTGCCAATACCAGGTGAACCCTTGAAAGCTTGGTTCAGTGTCCCGTACAGAGTAGCAAACTCCAGGGAAGTAAACTATCTAATTGAGACCCCAGACTGGGGGAAAAAGCAAAGGCTGTGTCACCTCAACCTGATAAAGCAATATCACAGCCAAGAAGGGGACAAGCAGGAGATGGTCTGTCCCATTGCCACCGACCTGGAGGATGAGGGTAGCAGTGAGGATGAATTGGAGGGAGACGTGGATGAGGCCCACAATGAACCCCCTAATACCCGGCTAACCAACACAGAGATACTCGTAAACCTAAACTCCTTATTCCACTTAAGTGCAGAACAGAGAGCAGACTTGACGGGGCTGCTCACTGCATTTAAAGGCTTACGCAGAGGCAAGCCAGGCTGCACCACCCTAGCTCTACAGGATGTGGTTATGGGTAAGACACCTACCATAATGCAACATCCCTATCGTCTAGGCCCGGAAAAGCTGGCCCAGGTTTGGGAGGAGATTAACTACATGCCGGAGCACCAACTAATAGAGCCTCGCAGCAGTAGCTGGAGCTCCCCAGTTGAGCTCGTGCTCAAGCTGGATGGCTGCACAAGGTTCTACATTGATTACTGAAAAGTTAATGCAGTGACCAGAGGTGACTCCTATCCAATACCACGGCTGGGACACTGCATAGATAGGGATACTGAAGGGATACTGGCAGGTTCCTTTGACTGCCCACACAAAGGAAATCTCACCCTTTGTAACTCCAGATGGGTTATACCAGTGTTGAGTGATGCCATTTGGACTCCAAATGTCCAGCCACCTTTCAAAGGCTGATGAACCAGGTAGTGGTGGCTTATCCAATTGCGTGGTGAACCTAGACGAACTCCTAGTGTACAGCGACACCTGAGAAACTCACTTAGAGCAACTGGAAGCCCTTTTCCAGAAAGTACAGTCAGCTGACCAAGTGGTCAATCTCGCAAAGACCAAGTTCACTCAAGCTCAGGTGACCTATCCAGGACATGTAGTGGGTCAAGGACAAGTACTGCAAAGGTACAAGCAGTAGCACAGTTCCCCATTCCCACAACCAAACAGGAAATTGTGAGGTTCTTGGGGATGTGTGGGTTCTACTGCAAGTTTGTCCCAAACTTCAGCACAGTAGCCTCTCCACTGACAGACCTGCTACAGAGAAAAGCACAGGTGGTATGGACTGAGAAATACCAGGCAGCTTTCAAAAAGCTGAAAGCCATTTTAAAGGTGAGCCGGTGTTTGCAGCTCCAGACTTTCACCAAGTATTTAAAGTAGCCATTGATGTGAGTGACATCAGGGCAGGGGCTGTCCTCCTCCAGGAAGATGAATCAGGTTAGAGAAACAATAGAACCACAGAAAAGTTATGGTGCGGAAAAGGCCATTCAGCCCATCATGTTTATGCCAGTCAGATAAAGATACAGTGCTTCAGATGCAGATCCATGTACCTTTTAAATGAGTTGAGTGTTCCAGCCTCAACCACCAACTTAGGCAGTGAATTCCAGATGCCCACCTCACTCTGGGTGAAAAAGTTTTTCCTTATGTCCCCTCTAATCCTTCTACCTTCCACCTTAAATCTATGGCCCCTGGTAATTGGCCCCTCAGCTGTCTATCGTATCTAGGCCCCTCATAATTTTGCATATCTCAATTAAGTCACCCTTCAGCCCTCCTCTGTTCTAAGGGAAACAACCCTAGCCTAACCAATCTCTCCTCATAACTGCAATTTTCCAACATTGGCTATATTAAATAAAATAGAGACACAGGGCCAGGTGCTGTGTTGTAGCTGCATGATGTGGGAGCTGGTGGACCCCATTGTGGTTCCTAGTGACCATATCTGTAGCAAGTGTTGGCTGGTCGAGGATCTCCGGCTCAGATTCGATGAGCTGGAGTCTGAGCTGCGGACACTGCGACACATCAGGGAGAGGGAGAGTTGCCTGGATGCTGTGTTTCAGGAGACAGTCACACCCCTTAGATTAACTATCTTAAGTTTGGCCAGTGGTCAGGGACAGGAGGTTGTGACTATGAATGAGACAGGTAGAGCGATCCAGGAATCAGCACTGCAGGAGCCTCAGCCCTTGCCCCTTATCCAACAGGTTTGTGATTCTCGCTCCGTGTGGATGAGAGCGGGGACTGTAGGGAGGATGAGCAAACTGACCTTAGCACCATGGTACAGGGAGCCATTCAAGTGGGGGGCGAAAAGAGAAATGTAGTTGTAATCGGGAATAGTATAGTTATGGGAATAGAGACTATTCTCTGTAGCCGGGATCGAGAGTCCCGAAAGCTGTGGTGCCTACCTGGTGCCAGGATTAAAGATATCTCATCTGGGCTGCAGAGGAACTTGGAGTGGGAGGGGAAAGATCCAGTTGTGGTGGTCCATGTAGGTACCAACGATAAAGCTAGAACGAGGAAAGGGGTTCTGCTGAGGGAATACGAGCAGCTAGGTGCTAAATTAAAAAGCAGAACCAAAAAGGTGGTAATCTCCAGATTACTACCTGAGCCACGAGCTAATTGGCACAAGGTCAATAAAATTAAAGAGGTAAATGCGTGGCTCAAAGATTGGTGTGGGAGAAATGGGTTCGAATTCATGGGACATTAGCACCAGTACTGAGGAAAGAGGGAGCTATTCTGTTTGGACGGGCTCCACTTGAATCATGCTGGGACCAGTGTCCTGGCGAATCATATATCTAGGGCTGTAGATAGGGCTTTAAACTAAAAAGTGCGGGGGAGGTTCAGTCGCATGGAAATATAAAAAATCAAAGTTTAAGGAGAGGGTAGGAGTGCAGGTTAGTGACAAGACTAATTGTTACCAAAAAGTGAAAGGAAGGGACAGAGTGTGTGAACACTATATTGCGCCAAAGAGTCATATAAAAGTAGAGAAAATTGACAATAGGGCAAACTTAAAGGCTTTGTATTTGAATGCGCGTCGCATTTGGAATAAAACTAATGAGTCAACAGCGCAAATAGAGATAAATAGGTATGATTTGGTAGCGATTACTGAGACATGGTCACAGGGAGAACAGGTTTGGGAGTTGAATACTCAGTGTTTCGGAAGGATAGAAAAGGAGGTGGTGTAGCTTTGTTAGTAAAGGAAGAGATCAGTGCTGTAGTGAGGAATGATATAGGCACTGGAGAGCAAGACATAGAGTCAGTCTGGGTAGAAATAAGAAATAACAAGGGAAAGAAGTCCCTGGTGGGAGTAATCTATAGATCCCCAAACAGTAGCTCAGCAGTAGGGCACAGTATAAACCAGGAAATACTGGGAGCATATAAGAAAGGCATGGCAACAATCATGTGTGATTTTAATATGCATATAGACTGGACTAATCAAATTGGCAAGGGTAGCATTGAGGGAGAGTTCATAGATTGTATTAGAGATTGTTTCTTGGAGCAGTTGGTTGTGGAACTAACTAGGGAGCAGGCTATTCTGGATTTGGTTTTGTGTAATGTGATGGGATTAATTAATGATTTCATGGTAAAGGATCCTCTAGGGAAGAGTGATCATAGCAGGCTAGAATTTCAAGTTCAGTTTGAGAGCGAGAAACATGAGTCCCACACTAGTGTTCTGGAGTTAAACAAAGGTAACTACATAGGCATGAGGGCAGAATTGGCCTTAGTGGACTGGGCAGGAAGACTACAAGGTAGGATAGTTGATGAACAGTGGCAGATAAACTAAGGTATATAAAATTGCAAAGGTCATTGGCAAGGTGGAAGATTGGGAAACTTTTAAAGATCAACAAAGGGTTACTAAAAAAATAATAAAAAGAGCAACGGTAAATTATGAAAGAAAACTAGCGCATAAGGTAAAACTTGATAGCAAAAGCTTCTACAAGTATATAAAATGAAAGAGAGTAGCTAAAGTGAATGTTGGTCCCTTGGAGGATGAGACAGGGATGTTAATAGTGGGGAACGCAGAAATGGCAGAAGCACTTAATCAATATTTTGCCTCAGTTTTCATGGTGGAGGACACTAGTACCACCTCAATAGTAACAGGTAGTGCAGAGGATATAGAGAAGGAGGAACTTAGAACAATCACCATCACCAGAAAAAAAGTAATGAGCAAACTATTGGGATTAAAGGGTGACAAGTCCCCAGGACCTGATGGCCTACATCCTAGGGTCTTAAAGGAATTGGCAGCAGATATAGTGGATGCATTGGCTATAATATTCCAAAATTCCCTGGATTCTGGAAAGGATTCAGTGGATTGGAAAAATGCTAATATTCAAAAAGGGTGGGAAGCAGAAAGTAGGAAAGTATAGATCAGTTAGTTTAACGTCTGTCGTTGGGAAATTGTTGGAATCTATTATTAAGGAAATAGTAATGGGGCTTTTGGAAAGTCAAAATTCAATCCATCAGAGTCAGCATGGTTTTATGAAGAGTAAATCATGTTTGACTAATTTTCTAGAGTTCTTTGAAGATGTGACAAGCAAATGATAATGGGGACCCTGTAGATGTAATATATCTGGATTTCCAGAAGGCCCTTGATAAGGTGCCACACAAAAGATTAATACACAAGATAAGATCACATGAGTTAGGGGTAATATATTAGCTTGGATAGAGGATTGGCTAATCAACAGAAAGCAGAGAGTCAGGATAAATGAGTCTTTTTCTGGATGGCAAGCTGTAACTAGTGGGGTGCCACAGGATTTGGTCCTTGGGCCCCAACTATTTACAATCTATATTAATGACTTGGATTCAGGGATAGAAGGTACTATAGCTAAATTTGCAGATGACACCAAAATAGGTGGGAAAGTAAGTTACGATGAAGAAATAAGAAATTTAGAAATGGATATGGACAGGTTAGGTGAATGGGCCAAAATTTGGCAGATGGTGTTTAACGTGGATAAGTGTGAGGTTATCCATTTTGTTTGGAAGAATAAAAAGGCGACTTATTATTTAATTAGAGGGAAACTTCAGAATGCTTCAGTGCAGAGGTATCTGGGTGTCCTCGTGCATGAATCGCTGAAAGCTGTATGTAGGTACAGCAGGTAATAAGGAAGGCAAATGGAATTTTGGCATTTATTGCTAAAGGAATCGAGTATAAAAATAGGGAAGTGTTGTTGCAACTGTACAAGGCATTGGTGAGACTGCACCTGGAGTACTGTGCACAGTTTTGGTCCCCTTACTTGAGGAAGGATGTAGTTGCACTGGAGGCGGTTCAGAGGAGGTTCACCAGATTGATTCCAGAGGTGCGGGGTTTGTCTTATGAGGAGAGATTAAGCAGTTTAGGCCTATACTCTCTAGAGTTTAGAAGGATGAGAGGAGATCTACTTGCGTTATATAAGATGCTAAAGGGGATAGACAATGTAGACGTGGAGTGGATGTTTCCCCTTGTGGGGCATTCTAGAATGAGAGGCCATAGTTTTAGGCTAAGGGATGGTAGATTTAAATCAGAGATGAGGAGGAATTACTTTTCTCAAAGGGTCACGAATCTGTGGAATTCATTACCTCAGAGTGCAGTGGATGTCCGGACGCTGAATAAATTTAAGGAGCAGATAGACAGATTTTTATTTAGTAATGGGTTGACAGGTTATGGGGAGAGGGTGTGAAATTGGAGTTGAGGCTGAAATGAGATCAGCCATGATCGTATTGAATGGCGGGGCAGGCTTGAGGGGCTGAATTGCCTACTCCTGCTCCTAGTCCTTATGTTCTTATGTTGTCCTATATTCTTGTAAATCTCCTCTGTACTTTCTCCAAAGCAATTAAGTCCTTCCTGTAATGTCACCACAGAACAGTACACAAAATTCCAGTTGTGACCTAACCAGTGTTTTATACAGTCCAGCATTACACCCCTGCTTGTGTATTCAATACCTTGTCCAATAAAGGAAAGCTTTCTTTACCACCTTGTCCACCTGTCCTGCTACCTTCAGGGACCTGTGGGCATGTGCTCCAAGTTCTCTCACTTCCTCAATCTCTCAATATCCTCCTGTTTATTGAGTTTCCCCAAATGCATTACCTCACACTTTCCTGGATTGAATTCCAATTTCTACTTTTCTGCCCAGTCAACCAAACCATTGATATCATTCTGGAAACAACTGCTATCCTCTTCACTATCAACTACATGGCTAATTTTTGTGTCATCTACAAATTTCCCAATCATACCTCCCACATTTATGTCCAAATTATTAATATATGCAACAAACAGCTAGGGCCCCCACACTGAGGCCTGTGGAACATCACTGGAAACCATTTTCCATTCATAAAAACATCCATCAACCATTGCCCTTTGTTTCTTGTCACTGAGCCAATTTTGGATCCAACTTTCTACCTTCCCCTGTATCCCATGGGATCTCACTTTTCTGACCAGTTTGTCATATGGAACCTTGTCAAATGCCTTACTAAAATTGATCTAGACAACAAATACTACATTACCCTCATCAATCCTCCTTGTTACTTCCACAAAAATTCTATTAAGTTAGTAAGACATGACCTTCCCCTAACAAAACCATGCTGATTGTTCCTGATCAACCCGTGCCTTTCAGTGTGACAGTTTATCCTGTCTCTCAGAATTGATTCCAATGATTTGCCCACCCAGAAGTCAGACTAGCCAGTCTATAATTTTCTGGCCTATCCCTAGCATCCTTTTTAACTAATGGTACAACATTTGCAGGCCTCCAATCCTCTGGCACCTCACTTGTATCTAGTGAGGATTGGAAAATGATCCGCTATTTCCTCCCTGGTTTCCTTTAACAGCCTGTGATACAATCCATTCAGCTCTGGTGACCTATCTACCTTCAAAGATGTCAGTTGCTCCAGTACCTCCTCTTTCACTATGTTTATTGTATGTATTATTTCACACTCCTCCTCATTAACTGGCATGTCTGCTTCATCCCTCTCCTTGGTGAAGCCGGAGACAAAGTAATCATTGAGAACCCTGTCCACATCTTCAGCATCAATGCACAAGTTACCAAACACATCTCTGATAGACCATACCCTTCCCTTAGTTATTCTCTTGCTCTTAATGTACTGGTAAAACATCTTTGGGTTTTCTTTGATTTTACCTGCCAATATTTTTTCGTATCCTCTCTTTGCTTTCCTAATTTCCATTTTTACTTTACCTCTGTACTTTCTACACTCCTCTAGACTTTCTATGGTAGTAAATCTTTTTTGACTGTCATTAGCTTTCTTTTCTGCTTTACCTTGGCCTGTATGCTTCTGGAGAACCAGGAGGCTCTAGATTTGGTAGTCCACCCTTTTTATTGTGGGGACATGTCTACACTGTGCCTGTAGAATCTCACCTGCCACTGATGTGACACTTTTTCCTTCTAATAGCTGTATCCAGTCCACTCTCGCTAGCTCACCCCGAACTTCGTAAAATTTGTCTTCCCCCAATTTGGAATTTTTACTCCTGTTCTATCTTTGTCCTTTTCCAAAATGATGCTAAATCTAACTGTGTTATGGTCACTATCTCCAAAATGGTCTCCCACTGCTACTTCATCCACTTACCCAGCTTCATTTCCTACGACTAAACCTAGAATTGTGCCCCCTCTCATTGGGCTTGATATGTGCTGGCTAAAAACGTTCTCTTGAATGCAGTTCAATAATTTTGTGTCCTCTGTGCCCTTCATACTGTTTGTATCCCATTTGATATTAGGGTAGTTGAAGTCCTCAATGATTACTGTCGTATTGTTTTTGCACTCAGAAATCTGTCTACATATTTGCTCTTCCAACTCTCTTCCACTATTTGGGGGTCTATAGTACACTCCTAGTTGTGTGGCTGCCCCTTTTTTATTTCTGAGCTCAACCCATATGGCCTCATTTGATGCCCCATTCAGTATATCATCCATCCTCACAGCTGTAATTGAGTCTGTAACCAATAATGCTACACCCCCACCTTTTTTAACCCCCTCCCTATCCTGCCTGAAAACTCCATATCCAGGGATGTTGTGCTGCCATTTTTGCCCCTCCTTAAGCCAAGTTTCTGTTATAGCAATGATATCATGCTGCCAAGTGTCTTTGTTTGCCCTCAGCTCATCTGCTTTATTTGCTATACTCCTTGTATTTACATATGTGTCTTTTAACACTGCCAAGTTCCAGTGCTGTACACTCTTTAACCTGTGCTTCTGTCTTTCAGAGCCACTCACTAATTCTCCATCTCCTGTTCCCTGCTGATTTTGCCATCAGGTTCCCACCCCCTGCCAATCTAGTTTAAATTATCCCCCCACCCCCCCCAGGCCAACACCAATAGAACTAGCAAATCTCCCTACAAGGATATTCGTCCCAGTCCTGTTCAGGCGTAGACTGTCCAACTTATTCAGGTCCCACCTTCTCCAGAACCAGTCCTGATGCCCCAGAAATCTGATGCCCTCTCTCCTACATCAGCTTTCCAGCCGTGTGTTTAATTGCTCAATTCTCCTATTTCTATACTCACTTGCACATAGGACTGGGAGTAATCCTGAAATTACTGCTTTAGAGGTCCTGTTTTTCAATCTCCTTCTTAGCTCCCTAAAGTCTGCTTTCAGGACCTCATCCCCTTTCCTAACTAAGTCATTGGTACCAATGTGGACCACGACCTCTGGCTGATCACCGTCTCCCAAAAGAATGTCCTACAGCCGCTCCTTGACCCTGGCAACAGGGAGGCAAGTTAGCATCCTGGAGTCATGTATACGGCCACAGAAACATCTGTCTGTTCCTCTAGCTGACGAATCCCCTATCACTATAGCTCATCCTTTCTTCTTCCTCCCCTCCAATACAGCTGAGCTGCTTCTGGTACCACAAACCTGACTCTGACTGCACTCCTCTGAGGAGCCAGTGCCCTCACCAGCTTCCAAAACAGAAAATCGGTTTGTGAGCGGGATCCCAGAGGACTCCTGCACTGCCTGCCTAGTATTCTTGCACTGCCTGGTGGTCACCCACTCCCTTTCTACCTCCAGCTGCAGTGTGACCACCCCTCTGAACATGCTATCCACATAGCCCCCAGCCTTGCGGATGCGCCACAGTGACTCCAGCCACTGCTCGAGCTCCGAAACCCAGAGCTCAAGGTTCTGCAGCTGGTGAAACTTCCTGTACATGTGGCCATCTAGGACATTGGGAGCATCCATGACTTACTACATATTACAGGACACGCGTTCCACATGACTGAGCTGTCCCTGTCATGGCTTCAATTTACTTCTTCTACATTTTTCATTTTACTTTGGTTTACTTCCATTAACTTTATATTACTTAGCCCTACTTAATAAGCCTTAAGAAAAGTATGGTTCCCACACTATTTTAAACCTTAGAAACAGAATAAACTTTAAATACTTACTAGCTACTCACCAAACAGCTTCTTCTCAGCTTAATCAAATTGCTTCTTTCCTGCGATGTCACAATTTGATTTTTATTCACTCTCCTTTTGAAATCTGCTTGGGAGGGTTGTGACAGCTGACAGGCCTGCATCTCCAGCTGCTCTTCCTGAAGATGAGTGATCAATCAGGTACTTCTCCAATGAACTAAACAAGTGTCAGAAACGCTACTCTACAATAAAGAAGGAAACCCTCGGTTTGTTACTGGCTCTAAAACACTTTGAGATATATCTCCGACATGGATACAGAGAGACCACAGTCTATACTGACCATAGCTCATTAACCCTTGTGGAAATATTTAAGACACAGAATGCCAGGTTATTCCGTTGGAGTTTGTTTCTCTAACCGTAGCACCCAAAAAACACCCACATTGCTGAGAAATCAAATGTGATTGCAGACGCCCTGTCCAGAACTTAAAGAGACCTGGTTAGAACTGAAGAGATAATATTGACCAAGGCGGGAATTTCACGCTTGGAGTGTGTGCCAGTCAGCGGGAGCAGAGACCCACGTGGAATCCGCTCCTAGCCACGGTTGTGTTGCAAACGTGATTTCAAGTTGGGTGGCCAATTAAGGTCTGCTCAGCATGAAACGTGTCTTCTGAAGGGTTGGGAAGGGCTGGGCAAGGGTGAGGGGTGGGAGCCTGTTGGGCACCTGGTCCATTAGCGCCCAGGTGAACGCTTTAAAACTGGCAGAGGCAGTTCCCTGAAGGCTGCCAGGGGAGAATGTTTAGAGTCGGTCCGAGACTGGAACAATGGCCTCATCAGCGGCCAAATGTCAGGCGGGAGGGTAAGTCAGGTGGGCACTCGGACTCCCGTTTCTCGGACTAGTGCCTGGTGGTCCTCATGGAGGAGGTTGGTGTCAGGCGAGACATTCTCGTATCCAGGGTTGGCAGGAGGAGGCCAGTGCACCTGACCAAAAAAGCCTGGGAGGAGGTGGCAGCTGAGGTCAGTGGCCACGATGTTGTGCGGTGCACATGGGTGCAGTGCCACAAAAGGCCCTAGCTGCCTGGGCTGAGTGCCTTGCGGCTCGAGGGGCACGACTCAGATGTGTCCTGTGAGGTGTTCCACAGGTGGGGTTGGCCAGGCTGCAATGGCACTACAGGTAGAGAGTGGACTAACCAATGCTCCTCTGTTCTTTCAGGAGAAGAGGAGCCATAACACCAATGAAAGGCCAAGGACAGGTGGAAGCCCCCCAAACATCTTAATTTTGACAAGGTACGTAATGGATGCCTTGTAGCTGGGGTGTCACCATCCAGCTCGGTCATCCAGTCATGGAGAGACAGAGATTTCTGAGGAGGGTAAGAGTGCAGTGCACAGAGGTGAGGATATGGGATTGTTCAACATCCCTGTGGAGTCTCGTCATTAATGGGAGCCTCAAACCTGGAGTCCCCATTTATCACTGAAAGATGATGGCACCATGATGCAGATCTTCATTGTCTCACCAGGGCACTTGGCATGTACCGTGACAGTGGCATTACTTAAATTAATAGCATGTTGTTGTACTCCCTTCGATTCTCCAGCTCACATTCGAACACAGGATCCCAAAGAGCCACCACTGATGCCAGAAGACCACTGGGCTTTAGATGACCCTGAGTTACACCGCCTCTCTGAACCAGGCGCAGATACCAGCACCTCAGTGGGCATTCGATTGTTGGCTAGGATGTCAGAGCACAGTGGTGAGGGCACTTCACACTTGCTTGAGGAGCAGGCAGAGGCAGAGTGCCCAGGGCGCCGGCAATCAGAGGAATACTAGAGACCAGGACCATGCTCAACCAAATGATGAGCATCTGGAGACATCCATTTGGCGGCAGATGCTGGATGTCCAGCATGATGTGTGGGAGGATCTAGTGGAGTTTCCTGAGGGTCTGCGTGTGAGGGTCTCTGTCATGGAGTCCCTGTGAAGCATGAGCACGACAGTGACCCTCATGGTCGAACGCACTGTCTCTTCCATTGGGAGAGTGGCGACTCTCATGGAGAAGCAGCTCCAGGGACAGAATGAAGGGTTCCTGGGGTTGTGCTCGAACCTGCAAGCCCTCACACAGGCAATGACCTCGGGTGGTCAGTGTCAGTGGGGGTTATGGATGATGCACCCAGTATCCCAGCTAGGTGCCCGTCCATCAATGGTGAGCAGGGAGACCCAGAGCAACCTCACATTGGTGCATGACCAGCTTGTTGTCTCTGTGGGCTCCTCTCAGGGCGCTCTGGATGATGGCAGCAGCTCCTACGCCCCTCTGCCAGTGACCGTGGCATCTGATGAGGCTGTGATGACTGGGGACATGCCAGCTATGGCACTGGCCGCTCCCTCCCAGGTGTGATCACTGACACCAGATATTGTTCTGTTCATTTGATGTGAGTGCCAATATGATATAAATTTTGCTTTTGTCTTATTGGCCTGAGTATGCTTCACTTGTTCTGCAGGTACAGGGTACACCAGTATCTCATGCTGGATGTGAATGGCTCTAAACTTTATTGCACAAGCACTGAGTGGACTTTGGGTTCAATGGAAAGGGTTATTTCAGACACCCGGGATGGAGGTGGTAGCCCTGGCAAGTGGTGGAAGCAGTGCTTTGGCAGCCTAGCTGAAGGAGCATTGGATCAATGAGCCCCTGGTGTCCCTGTCTCACTGAAGGATCCAGAGGTCTGCCTCCATGCTCTCAATGTGTTCCTCACTGTGCTCCTCTTCTGATCCACCAATGGATTTAAAACATTTTTAAAAACTCATTCACGGCTTTTGGGCTTCACTGGCCGGACCAGCATTTATTGCCCATGCCTAATTGCCCTTGAGAAGGTGGTGGTGACATGCCTTCTTGAACCGCTGCAGTCCATGTGGTGTAGGGACACCCACAGTGCTGTTAGGGAGGGAGTTCCAGGATTTTGACCCAACGACAGTGAAGGACCGGTGATATATTTCCAAGTCAGGATGGTGAGTGGCTTGGAGGGGAACTTCCAGGTGGTGGTGTTTCCATCTATCTGCTGCCCTTTTCCTTCTAGATGGTAATGGTCATGGGTTTGGAAGGTGCTGTTGAAGGAACCTTGGTGAATTCCTGCAGTGCACCTTGTAGATGGTGCACACTGCTTCTACTGTGCATCGGTGGTGGAGGGAGTGAATGTTTGTGGATGTGGTGCCAATCATGTGGGCTGCTTTGTCCTGGATGGTGACAAGTTTCTTGAGTGTTGTTGGAGCTGCACTCATCCAGGCAAATGGGGAGTATTCCATCACACTCCTGACTTATGCCTTGAAGATGGTGGACAGGCTTTGGGGAGTCAGGAGGTGGGTTACTCGTTGCAGGATTCTTAGCCACTGATCTGTAATGCTATTGAACATCAAGGGGCGATGGTTAGATTCTCTCTTGTTGGAGATGGTCATTGCCTGATACTTGTGTGGCATGAATGTTATTTGTTGCTTGTCAGCCCAAGCCTGGATATTGTCCAGGCTTTGCTGAATTTGGACATGGACTGCTTCAGTATCTGAGGAGTCGCGAATGGTGCTGAACATTGTGCAATCATCAGCGAACACACCCACTTCTACCTTATGATGGAAGGAAGGTCATTGCTGAAGGTGGTTGGGCCGAGGACACAATCCTAAGGAACTCCTACAGTGATGCTCTGGAGCTGAGATGACTGACCTCCAACAACCACAACCATCTTCCTTTGTGCTAGGTATGACTCCAACCAGTGGAGAGTTTTGCCCTGATTCCCATTGACTCCAGTTTTGCTAGGCCACACTCGGACAAATGCTGCTTTGATATCAAGGGTAGTCACTCTCACTTCACCTCAGGGGTTCAGCCCTTTTGTCTAAGTTTGAACCAAGGCTGTAATGAGGTCAGGAGCTGAGTAACCCTGGCAGAATCCAAACTGGGAGTCAGTGAGCAAGTACCGCTTGATAGCATTGTTGATGATCCCTTCCATCACTTTACTGTTGATCGAGAGCAGACTGATGGGGCTGTAATTGGCTGAGTTGGATTTGTCCTGCTGTTTTTGTACAGGACTTACCTGGGCAATTTTCCACATAACCAGGTAGATGCCAGTGTTGTAGCTGTACTGGAACAGCTTGGCTAGGCGTGCAGCAAGTTGTGGAGCACAAGTCTTCAGTACTATTGCCAGAATATTGTCAGGGCCTATAGCCTTTGAACTATCCAGTGCCTTCAGTCATTTCTTGATATCACGTGGAGTGAATGAATTGGCTGAAGACTGGGATCTGTGATGCTGGTGACCTCTGGAGGAGGCCGAGATGGATCATCCACTTGGCATTTCTGGTTGAAGGTTGTAGCAAACGCTACAGCCTTATCTTTTGTAATAATGTGCTGGGCTCCTCCATCATTTGTGGAGCTTCATCTTCCAGTGAGTTGTTTAATTGTCCACCACCATTCACGACTGGATGTGGCAGGACTGCAGAGCTTAGATCTGATCCGTTGGTCATGGAATCATTTAGTTCTGTCTATCACTTGCACCTTATGCTGCATGGCATGCAAGTAGTCCTGTGCTATAGCTTCACCAGGTTGACACCTCATTCTTGGGTATGCCTGGTGCTGCTCCTGGCATGCCCTCCTGCACTCTTCATTGAACCAGGGTTGATCCCTGGCTCGGTGGTAATAGTAGAGTGGGGGATATGCTGGGCTATGAGGTTACAGATTGTGTTTGAGTACAATTCTGCTGCTGCTGGTGGCCCACAGCATCTTATGGATGCCCAATCTTGAGTTGCTAAATCTGTTTGAAATCTATCCCATTTAGCACAGTGGTAGTGCCACACAACACGATGGAGGGTATCCTCAATGTGGAAGCAGGACTTCGTCTCCACAATGACTGTGCGGTGGTCACTCCTACTGATACTGCTATGGAAAGATGCATCTGCGGCAGGCAGGTTGGTAAGTATGAGGTCAATTATGTTTTTCCTTCTTGTTTATTCCCCCGCTACTTGCTGCAGACTCAGTCCAGCAGCTATGTCCGTTAGGACTCGGCCAGCTCAGTCAGTAGTGGTGCTATCAAGCCACTCTTGGTGATTGACATTCAAGCCCACCACCCAGAATACATTTTGCACACTTGTCACTCGGTGCTTCCTCAAAGTGGTGTTCAACATGGTGGAGCAGTGATTCATCAGCTGAGGGAGGGTGGGACGTGGTAATCAGCAGGAGGTTTTCTTGCCCATGTTTGATCTGATGCCATGACACTTCATGGGTCTGAAGTCAATATTTAGGACTGCCAGGGCAACTCTCTCCCGACTGTATACCACTGTGCTGCCACCTCTGCTGGGTCTGTCCTGTCCCACCACCAGGGATGGTGATGGTGGTGTCTGGGACATTATCTGTAAGGTATGATTCCTCGAGGAAGATTATGTCAGGCTATTGCTTGACTAGTCAGTAAGACAGATCTCCCTCTTTAGGCACTAGCCTTCAGAAGTTAGTAAGAAGAACTTTGCAGGGTTGACTGTTGTCGTTTCCGGTGCCTAGGTCAATGCCAGATGGTCTATCCAGGTTCATTCCTTTGTAGTGGTTTGATGCAACTGAGTGGCTTGCTAGAGTCAACCACATAGCTGTGGGTCTGGAGCCACATGTAGGTAAGGATGGCAGATTTCCTTCCCTGAAGGACATCATTGAACCAGATGGGTTTTTACAACAATCGACAATAGTTTCATGGTCATCATCAGACTTTTAATTCCAGATTTTTATTGAATTTAAGTTCCACCATCTGCCATGGCGGCATTTGAGCCTGGGTCCCCAGATCACTACCCTGGGTTTCTGGATTACCAGTCCAGCGACAATACTGTTACACCATTACCTCCCTGATTTATCCTCTGTGGCCTGTGGAGCAGCATCGAGATCCTCTTCCTCCAGTGGATCCCCTCTTGCCAGGGCCAGATTGTGGAGAGTGCAGCATGCAACCACTATCAGTGACACCCGCTCTGGGGGGTATTGCAGTGCGCCCCCTGAACGGTCTAGGCATCAGGTGTGCAGCTTCAGAAGACCTATGGTCCTGTTTATTGCGGCCCTTGTGGAGGCATGACTCCTATTATAATGCTGCTCGGCCTCTGTTCTTGGATGGTGGAGAGGCGTCATGAGCCACTGTTTGAGGGGATAGCCCTTGTCACCCAGCAGCCATCCATCCAGTCAGGCTGAAGAACTGAAGAGCCCTGGCACCTGGGAGTGTCTCAGGATGTAGGCATCATGGGAGCTGCCTGGGTATCTTTCATAGACTTGCAGAATCTGCATCCCGTGGTCACAAACTATCTGGAAATTCATCGAGTGAAAGCCCCTCCTGTTGATGAAGGCACCCGGCTAACCCACTACTGCCTTGATGGCCACATGTGTGCAGTCAATTGCACCCTGGGTGTGGGGGGAGCCAGCAATCGCTGCAAAACCTCTGGCTCGCTCTGCCTGGCTGGCCTTGACCATACAGAAATGAATAAATGTCATTACCTGCCTGAACAGAGCATCAGTCACCATCTTGATGCAGCTGTGGACAGCTGAATGGGACACTCCACAAAGATCCCCCACTGAGTCCTGGAAAGAGCCACAGGCATTGAAGTTGAGGGCCACTGTGACCCCCAGAGCCGCTGGCATGGGGTGTCCACCCACACAGTCGGAGCTGATCTCAGGGCCGATCCTCTGACAGATGGAGGTCACAGTGTCCCTTGAGAGACGGAGCCTCCTTTGGCACTGCACCTCAGAAATATTGAGGTAGCTGCATTGCCGCCTGTATACCCTGGCAGCAGGATAGTGGCGTCTTCTGCAGCCCCTTCTGCTTTGGACATCCTGAGGGCTCTGTGCCCCTTGTGCCTGCACCTCTCCTCCCATAGGTCATTCCCCTGGAAGCTGCATAGGGACACCTGGCTTCCTCTCCCATCTGCCCCTCTCTTCCTCCTCAGAGGAGGTGCCTCCAGCAGAGACCACAATCCCCATTAACAGGGTAAAAGAAGCCTGTCTGATACCTAGCCAACTAGTTCAGACACACTGCCAAAATTCTCTGAGGGCCTTGGGGACAGCAATGAGTCCTGAAATGAAGCCTAGAAATGCAAAGACTGAAGCTCAGAACTGAGATGAAGCTGTCAAGTTCAAATAAGCAACCAGCAACAAACTACCTCCTAGACTCCTCACTACTCAAAATGGCAACGCAGCTGACCCTTTTTATCCTGCCCTTGGATGCTGCAAGTGCAAAATCGCATGGGCAACGTAAAATTGCGAACACGCCTTTTAAACGGCCTTAAGTGGCCTTTTAATTGTTGGTGGGCGCGGCTCCGACACCCACCTGTGCCCGCCCATCTGAAGATTGCTTGTGTGCAGGATGATGCCGGGATGCTTGCCCGACATCATCTTGCGCTATTTCACCTCCATTCAGGTCAGGCGCGCACCCGCTGTGAGATGTAAAATCCTGCCCCAAGGTTAGGAGAATGGATGTGTATGTGAGTATGTTTGTTGCTTTATATTTATTTATTTTTTCTCCTTCTGTAATGAAATGAAAATGAATCTGATTTCTTTCGGAGAAGTGTCATGACCAGAGTTCCTATCCCCGAATTACTAATGGACATGTTGAACTTTTAAGTGAGACATGTGTTTTCCAAAAGGAGGACATATAAACAAAAACTGGCTGAGCCTGAGAGATAACCACTTGCTGGAAAATTCTACTGTAGATTACTTGACCAGCTGGTTCAGAGAGAATGGAATGTCGCATCTAAAAGGTGTGACATGGTCTACTTCAGACAGAGGCACTTCAAAGGAAAAGATACAATGCAAACTGAACTGTAGTCTCTGGTGGTTGCAGAGATAATGGAAAATGATTACCGTCTCAGTCAAAATCACCTGCCGTTGAGTTATATCCCAGACTGAACACGAACTGAGTTTGAAAAGAAAACAGATCTGGGCGAAAGACATGTTTGTATATTCCCTTCCAGGAATACACAAGGAAAGGGTTTAAAAAAAGGCAACTGCAACTCTAGTTGTGTGTGCTAATCTGGTGTTCTGTTCTGGTGTGTATGTGTGTGTGTGTGTGTGTGTGTGTGTGTGTGTGTGTGTGTGTGTGTGTGTGTGTGTGTGTGTGTGTGTGTGTGTGTGTGTGTGTGTGTTGTGCGCGCGCGCTGTGAAGATCATAGCTGAAGTGCACCAACTGAGCATCCCTGTGCTGGCAGGTAAAAAGCCCTTTCTCTCTGATTGCTGGAAGGAAGTCACAAGTCAGCAAAGCCACAATTGAAAAGGAAACAGGACAACTCCTTTCAGCTAACCTGCAGAACCAAGAATCCACAAACCAATCACTCCACTACCAAAGTCAGCGTTACTGGAATCACCCAACTTAACAGCCGCATTGTCTCACCACCTACTCCTGATTCATATATCTTTTTTACTTTTATTTTTTGGCTCAATTCCTCCATTCTAATCTGTGTGTACGTGTGTTGTGTTTTTTATTATTTTTTATCATGTTTAGTAACTAATAAACTCACTCTTTCTTTGACTCAATACAGCCTGGTTACATTGGCTCCTTTTAAAACATAAATACATTTGGATTGGGAAAGGTATCCATGAGGGAAGGGACCTTTTTTAAATTAACCTTGTTACCTTCAACCAAATAAAGAAGGGGAACCAGTTCATCCCTCCTCACCCGTGATCATAACAAATTGGGGGAAACTCAACCGGGGACTGGTGGTAACATTTTGCCCCAATTTTGTTTTAGTGACTGGTCCAAGGCACTTCACGAGAGCCCTGCTAAATAGCTCATCAAAGGCAAGTATTGGTATTAATGGAACCAGCTTGACTGAGATCGGGGCCTCCCAACCACCTGACATGTGATATGATTTTCAAAAGTTAACCACATTCTGATTCAGCCTCAGCCAATACAAATATGCCTTCATTCTAGCCTCTGTTCTAGCCTGTGTTCAGCCATGATCTTATTGACTGGTGGAGCAGACTCCAGGGGCTGAATGGCCTAATCTTGCTCCTAATTACTATGTTTATACATTCAGAGAATCACCCAAAGCTCATCAGCTGGCCTCTGGGGAGGTCTCCACTTCCTCAACAAAAGATTGTTTCTGACACAATAACACCCAGGGACCCTTTAAGCTTCTGCCTCAGTACCTATTGTCCGGCACAAGCTCCTCATTTCTGGGTCTGCCTGTTGTCTTCAGTAAGGGAAGACCTGTGAAACAATATCATTTTCCTTATTCAAATCCTTAAACAAAATCTTCGAATTGTCCTCCGCAAGAACTGAATCCACCTCATCATGTCTAGCCGATGATCCTGGGACCTAGTTACAGCACAATCTGACTAGTCCAGGAAATTCTTCCCACAAAACTTCAATTTCTGCAAACCTGGCAGGCATTCGTGAAACTACAGGAAATGGCTACACTTTGTTCCCAGCTAAGTCAGTTCCCAATAAAAAATTCACCCCTTCAATTGCATATTAGGAACGACCCCCGCACCCCCCATGGTAACAAGACTATTAATATAATCAGAATTGTTCTAGTGTTAGTGCAAAGTGCTGGTATTTGGCACCAATACTTGTTGATGCAAGGCCATTGTGTTTAGAACTGTGAAACTTTCAGGACTGCACCTTCACTCGGCTACTGACGAGAGAGTGGTCAGTGTCGCAACCTTCGCTGTGGTAGGTGTGGGTGTGTTGAACACTGGGCAGAACATGTCTCCTCGTGATGACCAGGTCTAATTGGTGTCAATGTCCAAAGGTTAGGTGATGCCATGGTACCTTGCGGAGATGTCAGCCCCGAAAGGAGTGGTTGGTGATTCAGGGTTCATTCAGGGCCCAAAGCTCAAGAAGGTGTTTACGTTATTGGTGATTTTGTCCACCCCATGATGACTAAGGCACGATGGTCATGAATCACTGTCTGCTGCCAACATGCACATTGAAGTCAACTAGGATGAATAGCTTCTCGCCATTTGGAATGTTCCTCAGAATGTCACCTAGGGAGACATGGAAATGCTCTTTGTCTCAGATTGTATACAAAATTGGTGCATAGGCGTGTATGATAGTGACTGATTCCCCAGCAGTGATAGCTGTAGGGAGATGAGGCGCTCCGAGCTTACTACTGGTGGCTCAATTGACTGTATCAGCTGGCAGCTTACTGCAAGGTCCACAGCATGCTCACGTTAGTGTTCAGCACTCTTTCAATGCCAGTAGAATTGGACGGCAGCGGTTCAAGAAGACAGCGCACCACCACCTGCTCAACAGCCACTGAGCCAAATAAGGAGATATTCAGGCAGGTGATCTAAAGTATGGTCAAAGAGCTCGGTTTTAAGGAGCATCGTAAAGAGTGGAAGGTAGGGAGGCGGAGCAGCTTAGAGATACTCCAGTGTAATGTGATATTGGTGAAACTGAGCTTTACCTGGAATCTTGAGTGCCCAGGAACTAGTGAACACATGAATCCATGTTAATCAGTTGCAGCTACAAGAACCAGCAGGTCACTGAAGCCTAACCCAGGTCTGTTTCTCCTGCCTTTGCTTCAATTACTTTCAATGTAGTTTAAATTGAGTCAATTACAGCAGAGTAGCATTCACCTGCGTGTCTTTGATTGCCTGTTGATCACAGGATGCAAGTACCAAGGAAAGATCAAAGCAGTCACTTGAAGCCAATTAAGAAGGTAGACCATTAAATCAGTTGAAGAATGACTCATTTCTTGGCAAGTCCACTCTTTTTACGAGTCCAATTGGACCCTGATTCATTTTTAGTTTTCAGACCCAAAAGTAGAAGAACAAAATGCAGCTTCTTTAAATAGAATCGTTCACTGGTGTGTAGTTTCCACCTGATTTCTGTCCAGAGACCGGTGTATTGTGCGCAACAACAAATGAAATAACCCCAAAGATAGCAGAATTTAATGTGATGAACTCTCCAAATGAGTACAATCAGCGGATTCTTGCCATGCCGACCTGGCAGTGTGACCGGTTTTGTGGGAGGGAACTGCATCGGGTGAATGGGCATTTGGAAAAATGTAAAGGACCATGTATACTGCAGCTTAAAACTAATGGGCACAACTCACTTAGGTTTAATGTCTTGCAATCTTTCACGCTATTTCATTCGATCATGCCTGAATTACACTGATACATTGGGGGGAGGGTGCTGGTGGGATTCGGGAGGTGGAGGGGGGGTGTGGGGGGGGGGTGGTGGTGGAATCATACAGAAAGACATATGTGGAGACATATCATGCCCATGCAGTGAAACCAATAGCTTTATAGAAAAATGGACACTTTACTTTTAAAAACAGAATGGAAAATGTACAATATATTTTGAAACAAGATGGAATCAAGAAGTCAGGTGACCACTCCTCCCTTTATGTAATTGAAACTACAAATTCACTTGGAACTGCCCAAGGCTGGAAGTAGTTTGCTTGCTTGGTCAGGACATTAAAATGTAAACGACCTTTTGGAACATCCCACTGAGAAGAGATTAAAAATGCAACACATCGCTCTTGTGGATTTAATAGATTCTATTGTCCAAATACCTACAGAAACTGATGCACAAAGACCTCACAGACTTAATGGCTGCAGAATGAAATTCTACAGAATGGGAATGAAATCATTCCAATACAAGGACTTACAAATGGATGAAATTCAAACCCCCATTGTTTGTCAATGCTCATGTCATCAGGAATCATTTGTGAGGACAATACTGTGGTCACCTGACAGAAACCAGCTTGTGACAAGAAACAAGTATTAAGATATTTATGAGAGCAGCCTCAGGCTAGCCAGTCTGGGAGACAAGGAAGCCATATAGGGGAGAGGTCCCGCAAGCAAAGGAAGAACCTTGCCTAGAATCCGCTAACAGGCAGAAAGATGGATCTAGCCATTTACCTACTGATTCGAAGAACCAAGCTTCACTACAGGGGTTCAACTTCACCTAAACTGGAGCAAAGCCAGAAACCTGCTGTTGCAAGGAGTAAACTGCCCTGAATTTGTTGCCAAAAACTTCCAAGCTTCATTTCCTCTGTGAACCAAAAGAGAATCATCAGGTCTGCGATGTTTCCAGCTTTTGTCTCGAAAGACACAAAATAACAGTGACTTCTTGGACTTCTTGAGAAACCTCAGAGCATGCTACCTTTTTGTAATTACCTTCTGAAGGTGTGTTAGAAGCACTTCAGAGAAGGTTCACTTGCCTGATACCTGGGGTGGGGGAGGAGTTATCTTATGAGGAAAGGTTGGACAGGCTGGGCCTGTATCCACTGGAGTTTAGAAGAATGAGAGATGATCTTATTGAAACATAAGATCCAGAGGGGACTTGACAGGGTGAATGCTTAAAGGATGTTTCCTCTTGTGGGAGAGGCTAGAACTAGGGGATGCTGTTTGAAAATAAAGAGTCTCCCATTGAAGAACGAGATGAAAAGAAATTTATTCTCTCAGAGGGTCTTAAATCTTTGGAATTCTCTTCCCCAGAGAGCGGTGGAGGCAGGGTCATTGGATATTTTAAGGCAGAGGTAGATAGATTCTTGACTAACAAGGGAGTCAAAGGTCATGTGGGGTGGGCGGAATGTGGAGTTGAGGCCACAATCAGTTCAGCCCTGATCTTATTGAATGGTGGAGCAGGCTCGAGGGGCCAAATGGCCTACTGCTCCTAGTTCATTTATCGTGTGTGTTTGTGTGTGTGTTGTTGCAATTACATTCGGGTGTTGAGAAATAAACATTATTCTTTTTGCTAAACTTACGAGAAAACCTGTCTTGTGTCTGTTCTTGAGAGTCAGGGGGCTAAAACACTTCTTTGTTAAAATACATGTTGTTGCAGTGAGTTGAGAGGTGGGTAAAAGGATGGACCATCCTACCAGCCTGTACACACACCAATGAACTGTTCTATTTATAGAAGTTGCATTCAGTTCCTATATCTCTGTGTCTGAAAACTGAAAATAAATCAGGGTAAAGTTGCTGCACTTGGGGATACAAAGATTGATTCTGTATGATTAGAGCCAGCTACTTGGTTTATGTCTCCCTATTCAAATGTTCTCTGTTGGTCTTTGTCACCCATGAGCAAATCATTATATAGTGCTCTCACATCAGTTACATGAGTTTCTTATTGTCCGATCCAATAAGATTCTGAGGATTTCCTTGAGACAAGGAATACAGCTGTCATGGCTCCATGTCATTGTTGAATGTTATCAATGATGCTCCAAATGATGTCAATAGTTCAAGCAATTCTGCAACTTATGCTGTCGCTGGGTAAAACTAGAGATGGTAAAACAGTTTGTGAGTTTGTCGAAATTGGGTCTTTGCCCTGTTTACACAGACCATCACAGACATGCAGCCTCTGGACGGTTTCTTAGCAAATTGGAGGAAGGACCACACCATGTATCTCAATATCAGCTATCCCCAAAGAAAAATGTTGCTCCTGGGTGGTGAATTCCTCAGGGCTGTTCTCACTCCTGCACTGTCAATTTGACAAGAGTTCAGTGATGATCTCTCTGCTGCATCTTTTTCAGGGAAGGGTAAGACTGGAGGTTCCACTCAGTGACCCCCTTTACATTTACTGCAGTTCTCCCACAATCAGCCAACCCATAAATGACCAGGGAATTTAAAGTGCACATTACATCCAGGGGCACTGTATTTGAATTGTAAAGTTGAGGCATTGCTGGATGGGGAGCCAAAGTAGATCAGTGAACACAGGGATCATGAGACTTGGTGTGAGTGGGAAGACTGGCAGCAGAGTTTTGGATGAATTGAAATTTAGTGAGGACACAAGGTGTGAGCATTGAAATAGTTGAGCTTGGAGGTAACTAAAGCAGGGATAAGAGATTCAGCAGTAGATGGGTGGAGATGGGGAGACAGGTGATATTATGGAAGTACACAGTTTTGGGGCTGGAGAGGATATGGGGTCAGAAGCTCAGTTTTACATCAAAAAGGGCACCAAGGCTACTAATGTCTGTAGCACACTCAGATAATCATCATGGAATGGCATGGAATCAATGGCCAGGGAAAATGTGGGTGGCAGGGACTGGAGCGTAAGGAGGCCTGTGTGCTTTGTGGGGGTGGTGTGGGGGGGGGGGGACCCTATATCTTATTTTGGGGTGATGGTCCCTTTAAGAACTAGGTTTCTATGGGCTCTGATTCTTTGGTATAGCACCTGGCTTCCAGTAACTGTTCATGTGACCAGGTTGCCTGGGAGATAAACAATAGAGTGAAAAAAAGAGGTTATGAATTTGCTTAAATGATGAGTTGATTGTGAGTGTGGTCCTGTTTCAAGCAGCTATTTAGTTGTGAGTTTTGAGTTTTAGAATAAGCCAGCAGCAGGAGAGAAAACATCTCTCTCAAATGGAGTTAAGTTGAGATAGAGAGGGAAGGAGAGAGAGAGAGGAAGAAAAAGAGACAGAGATAGATACCAAGATGAATAGATGGATGGATAGATAGATAGATAGATGGTTACATACATACATATCACGACATAAATCAGCCTTCTGGACATGTGACTGTAGGTGGTCTGGCACCCCCCCTGGTTTCAAGACATCTTCACCATCTCCTCCAGCGCAGCATCTGAAAATCTTGGTGTACACTCTCTCACATGGCCAGCCATTGTTAGTTCTTCCATAGCATAATATTCAGAATGATCTCGGCACCTCCAACACTCAAAATGCACCTCCCCTTTCAGAGATACAGGCTGGCTTTAAGCAGTTCTAGTCACTCATGGTGTTGGGTCCTCCACTGATGTGCGCAGGGAATGAACAGCACAGGAAATGGTGGCTGCATGCTGTAATCGTTGGAATGAACAGGCAGCACACAGTTAGCACCCGCCTGCATTGTAATCCATGAGTGTGGGTTCATCCCACTTTTCCGTACATGAGGCTGTTTTTTGATGTTATATAATTTAATACCCAATAGCTTCGGTCTTCCTAATATCTAATTGAAGGGTATTTCCTCTCATCCAACACTGGATGTTGGGACATGCTGCATGGTATCAAAGGCCTGGGAGGTTGGTTGGGATCATGGGGCATGATGAACAGGTGAGAACCACCTCTAAATCTTAAGTGCCCCACATCCCAGGCTCTTTCTATCTAAGTGTGACCTTCTGGTTGCTGATTAACATTGGGATCAGTTGTTCAGTGATATGCAGTCTGGGTCTTTTCTCCCAGTTTCATGTGGAGTCATTTACTATACGGGATTGTTACCCCCTCTTGATTCTAACATTCCTTCCCTCAATTCATTCTGGGTTCTTACTACTGACAGATCTCACCCCCACTTCATGCTGGGTGCTTCCCTCCAGTTAACATCGGGTTGAGTGTCCCTCCAGTTTACAGCGGCTCTCCATTTCCCCTATCTTATTCCAACTGCTTTGCCATGTGGCAAATCCCTCCCATGGGAAGTTAAGCCTCTCTAAAACCCATCCATTGTAATTTCACTCCTGGAGCTCCCAGCGGGCGTGCAGTGAAGGGCCAGTGGTTGGTTCCGCAGTCTTTTGGTTCCCTCCCATGAGGAACCTCCTGCTGTGGCTGCCCACCTCTGAGATTTCCTAGACCCTGGGGGTTTTATTTCCGAGAGGCAGGTGGAACTTGAATCCACATGTACTCTACCTCTCCTAATGAAATTTAATCGGTAGCTCGGCCAATCCCAGGGTGGGTAATAGGATCGTTGTTCTTCTTGAAATACATGAGTGATCTGGGTACACAGGGCATAATTTCAAAGTTTGCAGGTGACATAAAACAATGAGAATGGTAACAGATTTCAACAGGACATAAGAACAAAAACGCTGGAGAAACTCAGCAGTTCAGGCAGAGAAACAGAGTTAACGTTTCAGGTGGCGATGACCTTTCACCAGAAGTGAAGAAAGATAGAAATGTAAGGGTTTTTAAACTTATGGAAGGAGGGAGGGGGCAGGAAGAACAAAAGGGAAGCTTTGTGATAGGGTGGAGGCTGGGAAGATTAAATAACGAAAGATTTCATGATGCAACAGTCAAAGAGAGCGGTAATGGATATAGTAAAGAAACAAAGGTTGTATCCAAATGAGGCATGAATTGCTACATAAAAACCACCTGAGTGCAACATGAAGGGATAAAGAATGAAACAAGACATGGCCAGCCCAGTAAAGCAAAAAGACAAAAAACACATAGAACAAGCTGGAGACATAGAGTATGATCTAAAATTGTTGAACTCAAATGTTGAGTGCAGAAGTCTGTAGAGTGCTGAGTCAAAAGATGAGGTGCTGTTCCTTGGGTTTGCGTTGAGCTTCACTGGAACACTGCGCAGACCAAGGGCAGAAAGATCAGAGCGGGAGCAAGTTAGGGAATTAAACTGACAAGTGACAGGAAGCTCAGGAACTGAACAGAGGTGTCCCGCAAAGCAGTCACCCAGTCTGTGTTTGGTCTCCCCATTGTGGAGGAGACTGCATCATGAGGAGTGAACATAGCATAATAAATTGAAGGAAGTACAAGTAAATTGCTGTTTCACTTGGAAGGGATGTTTGGGGCCACGGTGAGAAGGGAAGAGGTGAAAGGGCAAGTGGTGCATCTCCTACACTTGCATAGGAAGGTGCTACAGGGAAAGGAGGACATAGGCAGACTGGCGAAATGGACAGCCACATAGCAGTCAATACTTAATGCGGAGAAGTCTGAGGTGATACTTTTGGTAGAAAGAATGAGACAAGATGATGTAAACTAATTGGTACAATTTTAACTGGGGCGTAGAAACAGACCTGGAGGTGTGTGTACACAAATCTGGCAGCCGGAGTTGAGAAGACTGCTAAGTAAGCACATTGGGTTCTTTGCTTTGTTATTCGAGGCAGAGAGCACAAAGGCAAAGAAAGTTATGCTAAATATTCATTGCCTGTATCTGAAGAAGGATCAGTAACTAGAGGCCACATATTTAAGAGACTGACAAAGATCCAGAGACAACATGAGGAAACATTTATTTTTGCAGTGACTTGCTGTGATCTGGAATGTACTGAAATGCTGATGGAATCAGATTCAATAAGAATTTTCAAAGGACCATTTGATAAATAATTGAAAAGAAGCAATTACAGGGCTGTGGCTAAAAAGCAGGGGGTGGGGTGAGTTGGATAGATTCCTCAAAGAGCCAGCATAGGCACAGTGGGCCGAATGGCATACTTGTGTGCTACAAGGTTCAATAATTCTTTGATCACACCCTTGTTCCTTATTTTGTGCTCTTCGTTTTTTTATTGCTTCATTGGATATGGGTGTCGCTGGCTACACAAGCATTTATTGCCCATCCCCAAACGCCCTTGAGAAGAAGTGGTTCTTCCTGAACTGCCGCAGTCCATTTGGTGTCAGTGCACCAACAGGGCTATTGGTGAGGGACCGCCAGGATTTTAAACCAGCGACAGTGAAGGAATGGCAATATAATTCCAAGGGCAGAATTTTCAGGGTGATGTGCGGGAGGCGGGCCCCGCATGTCAGCATGTAAAATGACGCGTGGTGACATCAGGCGAGCGTCCCAACATCACCGTGCGCCTTCGTGATATTTCGTTGGGCGGGCGCATGATGAAGTGTGACCCGTGCCCGCCATTAATTAACGGGCTAGTTAAGGCCCTTAACTCGGCAATCGATGCTGATTTTCAGGCGCCCGTGCGATCTTCGGCGTATCCATACTCAGCACCTCAGTGCTAAATCTGCCAGGTCATCAGCTGCAACTAAGGGCTTTGGACATAAACCTCAATGTCCACTCAAACACTCATGATATGTATGTAAAACATACAAATGCAGAACAAAGGAGCCACCCTCAGCCATGGTAACACATCTGGATTTTATTTTGATCCATCATATGGTCCAACAAAATGAATCCAAAACGTGTTTACAACAGCATAAAATGATAATTCCCTAATCTAGTGCCAACACAAAAGCACCAGTGAGAAACCCATGGTGTGCCTAAGGTGCCTTACACTCACATTTCCGGGTGCTATGTCTTGGTGCCACCCCATTGCTCGGAGTGGCTTGTGAGACAGCCTGCTGACTCTGCTGTCCTGGCAGCCTTGATGACCTTGGCGGGCGTCCTCTGGCCCGTGGAGCCTGTGCTGGCCCCGCCTGGGAGGGAGCAGCCAGTTCCACAGCCTCACTGGATGTAATGGTCACTGGCAGAGGGGCGGAGGAGCTGCTGCCCTCATCCGGAGCGCCCTGAGAGGAGCCAGCAGAGATGACAGGCAGCTGCTGCGCCAATGTGCGGTCGCTTCGGACTCTGTGCTCACCGTAGATGGATGGGCATCGAGCTGAAAAACATGGTGCCCAGACCAGCTCCCATATTGGCAATGACCAGCTGTGGCCACTGGCACTTGTGAGGGCTTGCAGGTCGCCACTCTCTCCATGGAGGAAGCATGATGCTTTGACATGAGGCTCATGGCATCACTCATGCTCCGTGTGGACTCCTCCAACACGGACACCAAGTGAAGTGTGGTCTCATGCAACACTCCCAGATACTCCCACACACCCAGTCACATTTCCTGCAGTTGTTGCATTACGGACAATTCCAGAGGCACATCATCACACCCCGACTCAGCATGTGCCTGGTTCCCTACAGTCCTCCGGCTGCTGGCGCCATCGGCATTCTCTGTCTCTGCCAGCTTCTCCAGCGATTGTGAAGTGCCCTCTTCACTGTGCCCTGGGACACTAGCCGATGTTACAATGCCCACTGATGTGCTAGTACCTGCGCTGGTACCTGCCTGGCAGAAATGGTGTGACACAAGTGACAGCTGAGGGCCCTCAGGAGTGAGACGGGGCATCTGGAATTGCTCCTGGTTGCCAGCCTCTGATGATGCTGAAAATAACAACAAGGACAGTGGATCAGTTAGCATGCACACAGTGACACACTTCATCCCTTTCCCCCTGGATCATTATGCACTCAACCTTCCAGAACCTATGGAGATGATCATTGGGGGTGGAAAATAGTCAGGAGGAGGCCCAAACATTACAGGTGGATACAGGCAGCCTGGTCAGATGGCCTAAGGAATGCCAAATGGAATGTTATGTGGATAAGTGTGACGTGATGCACTTGGGCAGGACAAACAAGATACAGGAATACACGAGGAATGGTAGGACCGTGGAAAGGAAGGACAATTAGAGGCACCTTGTTGGGCATGTCGACAGGCCTGCTAAGGTAGCAGGACAGGTACATAAGGCGTTGAAGAAAGGAAAAGCCATACTTGCCTTTATTAGCTGAGGAATAGAATGTAGGAACAGGGAGGTCATGCTGCAAGTGCAGAAAACGTTGCCTAGGCCACAGCTATTGTTCTGCGTGCAGTTGTGATCAGCGCTTCATAGGAGGGATGTGATTGGAGTGGAGAGAGTGCAGAGGTCGCTGATGGCTGGGCTGGAGAGTTGGAATGATGAGGACACCGCATAAACTGGGGATATTTCCCCTGGAGCACAGGAGATTGAGGGGGTACATTATTGAGCTTCATAACATTATGAGGGGCATAGGTAGGGTGGACAGAAATGAACTTTTCCTATTGGCAGAGGGATGAGTAAACAGGTGGCATTGATTTAAGGTAAGGGGCATGAGGTTGACAGGTGAGTTAATGAGGAACTCTTACACACAGTAATGCGGAACGCACAGGCTGAAAGGGTGGTGGATGCAGAAACCCTCCTAAAATGTAATAAGTATTTGGATGTGCAGTTGCAATGCCATGGCACACAAGGCCATGGGGATAGAGGTGGGAAATGGGATAAGGCGACTTTGGAAGGTGGACACACGCATCTTTGAAGGGCCGAGGGACCTTTGTCTATGACGCACACCTCTGACTCTATTTGTCTGTGAATGAGCAATGTTGCTGCACTAGCGATTCCAACAATCACCAGTGCTTTGGATTGTGGGAAGACAGAGCAGATGTCACTGTTGGCCTCAAATACCTGGCCGCTCCATCCCAGCCTCACCGACACCTGAGGACCTGGGCGCATGGTGGGTTTCCAACTCCGGGGTCTCCTGCTCAAATTGGCTCAATACCACCAACTGGGCCTGGCTGCCTCCAGTGTGCAAACTCTCATAAGCATTGTGCGCATTTTTCTCCTACAAAACAGAAAAGACCATTCGTTGGGACTAATCGCACATGTACTCTGCATGCACATGCCACACCCTAACCACAGTGACTCATCTCAGGCCTCCAGTGCCTCCTCTCCACGCCACTGCTGATCAGTCACAAAAATATAATACGGCTGCTCCCAACGCCCACCCCCACCTTGGACACATTCTGCGTCCATCACTTTCAGAAACACATGGGTCTTAGCTTCCATAGCAAGGAGGCACAGCTAGGTACGGCATCGAGGGCACTAGATGGCTCTTGGCCATGAGGTCTTGAGGCTCCCCTTCCACAATCTCATCACCGTGAATAGGACATGTGTTGGAGTTCTGAGTATGCGCCTAGCTGCATCTCCTGCTGGTTCCCCCCAGACTAGTCATGTGCTACTAAGACCAACACATGGTGCGGGGGAGAACTCAACTCCTCATGAACCACTCAGGCTGATGTAAGCATGGTCACTCTCTGCTTGCCCACCAAGCATGCAACAAATGCCCAACATGATTCAATGCAGTCACGACAGTAAGACTTGTGGGGGGGTAGGGCCCCCAAAGGCTAAGTCTACCTGCTGGGTTAAATGCCCAATGCCAACATGGTACTCACCCTTCCAGAGCACAACAAATTGTTGAAGCACTTATGGCACTGGATCCAGGTGCACCACACCACGTCGTGGGAGCTCACCACCTCCGCCACCTCCTCCCATCCTGGGGAAACAGCACCTCTCGACATGCTGCCAACCCCTAGAGCAGGACAGTAAGGCAATCATCAGAAAAGCGGGGTCTCCTGAGCCACACCCTGCAGCCTGCCCTCCTCCTCTGGTTTTCCCTCACCATTGACCTGCTGTGCAGACCCCCTGCAGTGCCACCTGCAGCTGGAGGCTGCCAGGCCTTTTTTTAAACAGATTGCCGGGCCACCATTGGACCTGGTGGTCTGTACACACCCGCCACAAACTTCACACTCCCGCTCTCCACGGGAGTCGGAAATGCGCTGGGCGGGCCTTTATTGGCCCGCATGCGCAAAATGGCGGCGTGGCCCAGATCGTGGGTGGCAATTGGGTCCACGGCTGCCGGTGTCAGCACCTGCTCCGGCCGCCAAACGGAAAATTTTGGCCCAAGTCAGGAAAGTGTGTGGCTTGGAGGGGAACTTGCAGGTGGTGGCGTTCCCATGTATCTGCTGCCTTTGTCCTTCTAGGTGGAAGATGTTGCGGGTTTGGAAGGTGCTGTTAAAGGAGCCTTGGTGAATTGCCAATCGTGTATAAAGTACATACTGCTGCCACTCTATGTTGGTGGTAGAGGGTATCTGAGGTTACTAGTAACCAGAAATACTGTTGAAGGCTTTTAATTACCCTACCCTTTAAATCTTTGAAAAAATACCTGGAGTGTTAAAAAAAATCATGGGGAGCGGAAGCTTTTTATTTATTCTGCCTATTTATTTCTCTCCAATGGTACAAAATTAAAAGAAAACAATTCTTCAATCTGAGCAAGTAGGCTGTTGAAGAGGAACTCAGTACAAATAAAACTGAATAGTTGCTCATATGGTTGTCTTAGAAGAGTAAGTTAAGTGAATGTTTCTGTCTCTTCATTATACCAGTCGTGTCACGTTCAGATTTATGCAAACTGTGCTACATTCCCAATGATTGTGAAATTCCCGTGGCTATCTATGTTTCCCTGGTTATTATTCTTGGCTATGTTAATATTCCAATTCAGACTGGTTGAAACTTGTGGCATAGCAGAATGTTTCACAGCCTTTGTAGAAGATTTCAAAAGGGATACATCTATCTCTATCAACTGGCAGCTCACCTTTCACTACAGAGTCTGACCAGTCTTCAGCATAGCTTGGGTTTACACTTGATTGCTATACAGAAGATTCTTGGACAACCAAGAGGAAGACACTGGTCTCTAGGTTCTGAAATACTGATTTTTTTCCCCAAAAATATACTTTATTCATAAATTTTATGAAAGTACGTTACAAAATATTTCAACATGAAAATTACAGAAATTGCTATAAAGTTTAACTTGCCTCCATACAGCTTGTTCCGCTCTGACCTGCCTCAATACAATTGTAATACCCTTAATATTTACAATATACATTCCTTGTCAGGCGTACAGCTGGGGCACGGGATTATACACAGTGTCTAGTCCCTCACTATCCTATAGCTCAAAGGCCTTAGACAGTGACCTTTCCCCATTGCGCCTTTGCAGTGCCTGCCCCAAGCTATAGTGCATCCCTCAGCACTTAGCCCTGGACCTCGGAATGTGCAAGCCTGCAACACTTGATCGAGGACAACTCCTTGCACTAGAAGAGCAGCAAGTTAATCATCTCAGTCCCAGGATATTGCTGCAGGATTATCTCAATATAGTGTCCTTGGCCCAATCATCCCCAGCTGCTTCATCAATGACCTTTCCTCCATCATAAGGCCAGGGATGGATATGTTTGCTGATGATTCGGGATGACTCAGATACTGAAGCAGTTCGTGTCCACATGCAGCAAGACCTGGATAATATCCAGGCTTGGGCTGACAAGTGGCAAGTAACATTTGTGCCACACAAGTGTCAGGCAGTGACCATCTCCAACAAAAGAGAATCTAACTATCTCACCTTGATATTCAATGGCATTACCATTGCTGAATTCCCCACTATAAACATTTTCGGGGTTGCCATTGAGCAGAAACTGAACTGGACCAGCTATATAAATACCATGGTTACAAGAGCAGGTCAGAGGCTGAGAATCCTGTGGTGAGTAACTCACCTCCTGACTCCCCAGAGCTGGTCCACCATCTACAAAGCACAAGCCAGGAATGTGGTGAATACTCCCCACTTGCCCTGGATGAGCGCAGTTCCAACAATACCCAAGAAGCTCGACACCATCCAGGACAAAGCAGCCACTGGGCTGGCACCCCTTCCACAAACATTCACTCCCTCCACCACTGACGCACAATAGCAGCAGTGTGTGTACCAAGTACAAGATGCACTGCAGCAACTCACCAGGCCTCCTTCGACAGCACCTTCTAAACCCATGACCACTACCACCTAGAAGGAAAAGGGCAGGAGATGCATGGGAACACCACTGCCTGGAAATTCCCCTACAAGTCACACACCATCCTAACTTGAAAATATATCACCGTTCCTTCACTGTCACTGGGTCAAAATCCTGGAACTCCCTCCCTAACAGCACTGTGGGTGTACCTACATCACATGTACTGCAACGGTTCAAGAAGGCAGCTCACCACCACCTTCTCAAGGGCAATTAGAAATGGGCAATGTTTCGTCATGTTTTTGGGGTCTAAATTGGGGTTTTCTGCGGTTTGTCTATTTGCCTTGAGTACGCTAATCAACACTGTTTATAAGAATTATTTTTACTTTTTCCAGCTCTATGTACATCTTAGGAGTTCTGCACCAGGTTGGACTTCACCTTTGGACTTCATCTTTGTTGCTTAGTCATGTGTCATTACATCACAGTTACATCCGCATCCTGTGCTTCTGATGTTAACCCTTTACACCACCCCCCTCTAAGTCTTTATCCCAGTTACATACATCCCCTTACATCTCCCCCAAAAGTCTCAAACTTCACAGGGTTAGTCTCTGAGGTGCCTTGGCCACTCTCCCTGATCTTGCTCTGACATCTTTCTGAGGTCGAGAACATTCTGAACTCTCTTTTCGTTCGATATGAGTGTCCTTCTCCTGTGTGGCTGTAGAGCTTTGTCTTGCTTCTTGTCCTTTATCTTCATCAGGATCTGAGTAGTAAGCCCAAGTTTCTATCGGTTTTCTTTCCTTGGATATTAAGGCACTGTGGTTTCACCTTATAGTTCTCTGGTCTGTTTCAACCCAGTAAGACTTCAGTTGTGGAGCTCTTCTATTATTATGTCATCTTTCTGTTGGTTTCCTATTCATACTCCCTCTCTGGGCTGCAGCACCGAGAAACCTTGTGCTCTGTTCCTGAAGTTGAAGTTACCAGCTTGTTTGTGTCCATGTTGCTCCTCGTGCTTTTTAACACTCTTGTGACATACAAGGTGATATCTGGTTCTTGTTTCTGTTGCAGAGCTGGTAGCTGTGCTTTCTGTCACCTTCCCAATAACAACTCTGATGGTGAGAACCCATTTTGTACTGGTGAGGTACGATAACTAAGAAGAGCTAAGTTCAGATCTTTGTTCCTCTTCATCAAGTCGTTGATGGTTCGTACACCTCTCTCAGCTTCTCCATTCACTTGAGGATACCAACATGAGCTGGTTACGTGAATGAGTCCATATTCCTTCACAACATTATGGAATGATTCATTAGCAAATTGTGGACATTTGTCTGACACCACAATGTCTGCAGCGCCACGTGTAGTGTAGATTCTCTTCAGTGATTGAATGGCTGCTTCGACTGTGTGGAGAAATAAAAACTTCTATAATGAAATTACTACAGTGTGTCCTTGAGCAGTCACGCAGGCTGCACATAAACTAATAGACGAGTCGTGCTATCAGCTACCTTCCCAGACTAGTGGGTACCAGATGTCAGATATGGTCGTAAACTAAGTAAGAGCCATTGTATGCATGTCATAATAATAATAATAAATGTCTGATAGTAATTAATTGGGTTAAGCAACCATTGAAACTAACTAATCTCTAGCCATTGAAACTGCCTAACCTCGTTACATACTTTTACTATAATTATGTGTGTACTCCAATGCTTCTCAGAGTGCCAGATCGCTCCATTGGATGCGAATGGGCTCTCCGTGATATCACAATTTAATAAAGACTTCCAAGACAAACCTCCTGGAACACTCCGTTTTCCGCAACAAATTGGTGACGAAGGTGGGATCCGACTGAAGTCCAGTAGCCTCTTAATTGGAGAGGTGACTGAAATCCTGGGCCGTCGGATCTCCGAGAAAGAACCCTTGCGGAGACAGGGAGGAACTACTCTCCTAAGTTGGGGAGAGTACGAACTGCATCTTAGCTGAAAGGGAGATTGCAGTGAATTAGTGTCCCAGCTGAAAGGGGGACGGCAAATAAAAGGGTAGCTACAGACCATAAGAAAGACCCAAGGAACTGGAGTACTTGTTAAGGAACTCTTAAACACCGTTGAGCGCATAAGTTAGGAAAACGCGCTGCGCTGTTAATTGTGTTTCCTTTCTAGATATAATGGGAAGTCGTAACAGCAGAGCGGCATCTGCCGCCTCCCGGTTCCACGGGGTTCCAAATACAAATCAAAACCAAAGCCCAAATCAGGAACTTTGAAGATGGGCAAAAAAATGGAATGAAAAATGGGTGGAGGTAAAAAAGTAGTTTTAGTATACCCAGGGGTTCAAGTCCTCTGGAGGTGAAAAGTAAATAATTTCTGTGTTTTCTTTTGTGTATATTATTAAGTAAAATGACATCAAAGAAACCCCAGGTTCCCCCTTTGAAGGGAACCCCAAATGGTATGTCCATTACGGTCCTGAAATTGTCCAATATGTTTCTGATTGGGTTAAATGGACTCAAAGTAAAGGAGAGAGCTTCCCACCAGCTGGAACTTTTAATTGGGACAGAACTGAGCGCTTATAATATGTTTTAAGGGAGGTAGATAGTCCCCTAAAGGATTTTCTGTAACTTAAAAAAAAATGAATTGAAATAAGTTACAAGAGCTGTTTGTGCTGAAGAGAGAGAGAGAGAGGGTACCCCTAGGAGGTTAATGAGCAATTGACAAGCAGCAGCAGAGAAAATGTGAGCTTTTGTCAGTTTGAAGCTCCCTATAGGTGGAGCCTTCAAGATCCCTTTATTCCCCACTGCTACTCGAAGCTTCGTTTGGAGTTAAGTTCAATATTATAGGAGTATCGATACATACCTTTATCTATGTGTTTGTTTGTGTGCAATGAAGCATTTGTATGTGAGCTTTAATGTGTTTTCTTCCCTGAATTGTCTTGTGTGTGTGTAGTTGAGCACTTTAGAGTCAAAAGCCCAATATTAAATTAAAGGAAATGTTTATTCAAATATTCCAAAGTTTTGAGTATAAGATTTAAATTGAGATTTCTGGCAAAAATCATAATTTGAAGGTAGTGTAAAGATAAAACAGGGCTTGCCTTTGTTTGAGATGAATCAACCCTTGTACCACCCCCTTGCAGACTAGTAGGGAATAACCCTCATCATCAGCTTCCAAACTGATTGGGATTAATACATACGAGCTCGTATTCTAAAATTCTGAAAAAAAAATTACTTGAAATTCAGAAAGATTCTAGGAAAACCAAAAGACATAAACACAAGATCTAGATGGTCCCAATGGATAAAAAGGGGTTTCTTATGAAGAGATTAATTAAATATTAAAGGAAATCTGCTTTCCAAAAGCACTGGAATTTGAATTTGGGACAATCTTGAGACGTAAAGTGCAGTGTAATTTAACAGGTTACTTTTGAATCACTAGGATGTTATCTAAGATAAAGAATGTGTCGATAAACATACGGAAATTATAGCTTGGATACAAATCATTACAAATGAAAAAGAGGTTGTTTTAATTCTGATAGTGTAAATTACAGTTCTTACAAGGTTTAAAAAATTTTGAGGTTTGGTTCATGATAATTTCTCAAAAGGGAATTTTCATTTTAAAAGGTTTGACAACAATTGGCACGAATTCAAATGCTGCAAGCTTTTGTGTTTGTAAGTCTGTTCCCAAAATGTGAAGTTAAGCTCAAGACCTTGGCAAAGTTTGGCAGAAATCCAATTTTTGGCCAAGTAAATGAATCTGGGATAATGTGAAAAAAAAACTTAGAGGTAAAACTATGAGGTATCTGTAGTTCAGGAATTGAAATATAAGGAGAAATAATACTTAACAACATTTTACCACAAGATGGATACAGGTGAAGGGGAAGCTGGAAAAAGGCTAAATAGATGTATTACTGACTATATTAAGGTGCCTGCAAGCTACAAAGAGTAAAACCACAGGATTAATACCTTGATGATATGTAGAATTAAGTGACTCCAAGAGAGAACTGTCACTGGAAGTGAAGATACTGAGCCATTGAAAGACAGGATAAAAAAGTGCACTGTAGAGTTGTGTTGGCAGTTTAAGGAATTGAGGCCTGACGTGAAACAGCAACAGGAGACAGTAAACTGGAAGGAGTGGGGGTGCCTACCCAGATGGATTCAGATCAGGGACCTCATTTCACAGAGAGAGTCATTAAAGAAGTGTATAACCTTATGGAGATTAAACAAAAATTCCATATTCCTTACCACCCCCAGAGTCCAGGGATGGTGGAAAGGATGAACTGAACTTTAAAAACATCTATAGCCGAAGCAATTCAGGAGACAGGCAACAGCTGGGCCACAGTATTGCCCAGCATTCTGATACACCTTAGGGCTCCACCAAAGTATTGCCCAGCATTCAGATACGCCTTAGGGCTACACCAAAGTATGGCCAAGCATTCTGATACGCCTTAGGGCTACACCAAATAGGACTACCAGGTTCACCGCATTGAATTAATAACAGGAAGGGCTATGCAATTACTTGAAGGTATTATAGTAGGAGGTGTAGGGCCACTGAAAGGAAAAATACAGGACAACGTAAGGGAATTAAATAGGCAATTACATGAGTTGAGAGAGGAAGTTAGAGACTGACAGATGATTAAGGATATGGAAACAGGCAAATCCAAAGAGCAACAACGGACCCCTCCAAGTGGGGAATAAGGTGATGGTCAGAGTGAGCTCGGAGCTGACAGACACGGACCATACGAGGTAATTATGACAGGTGATACATGTGCACTTGTAGATATGAGAACGAGAGCCAATGTTAATGTCCCCACAGATCTACGAACCTGGTCCTGGGCGTATCAGTACTGGCAACAAGGTCGGGGATCATCACTGCTCATCCCGCACCTCAGGAGAAACTTTGGTACAGCATATCCAGTGCCGAATGCGACATGCAATGGGGAATGATAAATGTAACAGTAGGAGAACAAGTGCTTTCAAATTGTAGTAAGGGTTTACTTCAGATCGGGCATGGGAGGTCCGCCCAAAAGTGCCACTACCCAGCCACCTCCCACCTATACTTTCACAGTCCAAGTAGAGATAATTGAAGACCCTCAAACCACACTGACTAACCCATCTTGTCCGACTATGCATCCAGGACTGACGAAAAGCTTTTTATGATATTGTACATCATGAGCTGGTACCCGTAGTCTTGAATATATCCGGAATCGCCCTGCCCCAGTGGTGCTCAACCCATACCCAAGCATTCTATACGGCTCTGACGTGCCAGTTGATGACTGAAGCAGTTCAGTTCAATGGCGAGATGCGATCAGGCTTGGGAGGGAACCGCGTTAAGCACAGCCTGATAAATGATGCCATTATGATATTCAATATAGGGACATCAGTGGTTAATCCAAAGTCTGGCTACCGTGCTCGAAAGTCATGCGGGGACTATCAATAAATTAATTGAAATAGGGAAAAATATTTCAGATGAAGTGAACAGAAATGATGTATGCAACACCTATGGATCTTGGGCACTGGGACAAGTACGAGAAAATTTAAGACAGATTAAAGAAGGGGTAGTCCCTTTATGGGTAACTAATGAGCATTTATTGAATCTCTCATGACACAAGAATCATGACTTGACCGGTTGCCAGCTCAGGGGTTTAACACGTGTATGTAGAATGAATGTTGAATGTATAATGAATAGTAATATGCTAATAGGCATTGTAATAATAATACCTGTCATGCCTATGTCAATGACATAACCCAGGCAAGACGCCCACAGTGACTGCTGGTACGGGACTCCAGCCATGCAGCCCATTTGTACATCTTCAAATGGACTTCATACAAGTGCCTAAATGTATGGGGTATAATTATGTTTTAGTTCTAGTATGTTTGTTCTCGCGATGGGTGGGGGCGTATCCCACCTGACGAAATGATGCTGTTGTTGTTGTAAAATTGTTGTTGCGTGAATACGTACTCAGGTTTGGGATACCAGAGATTTTATCGAGTGATAATGGGCCTCATCTTACTGCTAAAGTGATAAAGGAACTGTTGAAGGCCTTACAATGCAACCATGCTCGCTAACCAAAGCATTGCATGTCTGACGTCATCACGTGTTATCTTACGTTCGGTTGGGTCGGGCACGTGACCGCCCGCTCAGCTAAATGTTTTACCCTATGTATACCTTAGGAAGTCTGCACAAGGTTGGACTTCACCTCTCTTCAGATCTCATCAGTCATGTATCATTGCACCAGAGTTACATCAGCATCAGGTGCTTCAGATGTTAACCCTTTACTCGACTGGCAATAAAAGCTTCTGCTCAACATGCTCCTATCCCTAAATAACCTTGATGATTTTTTTTTTTGGAGAATGTCAAGCCAAAGTGTTCTCAGAACAACTATTCATTCAGAATATGAGGTGATCAATGATTGTGATTTTGAGATGTTTTCTCTGTCATAGTACTGGGTTGTTAGGAGTATAGCCTGGCCATCCTCCCAAACAGTATTTTCTTTATCTGGTCACATTCATCATCTTGTTGTTGTGCTTCTTTTATCTCCTGCAGCTTCCTTGCAGCAGCTGGCAGATGTTTGGTAATAAGTGATATATATAGTTGCACCTCCTCGATGAAATTCAAATCTTCCATTTTGGTTCCTTCAACTGGTATTCTTGATAGTGCATCTGCTGTAACCTGGTACTTCCTTTGAATGTACTCAGTTACTGAATCATATCTCATTAGTCTCAGTCTGAAGTATTGAATTCTAGGTGACATGCTCGCAATCTCCTTTATGCTTAGAAGTATGACTAATGGCTTCTGGTTTACAAATTTAAATTGTAATCACATCATGTAGTCTGGAAACTTCACAAATGCTGCCAATACTTCCTTCTCAAATGTAACATATCTCTTCTCTGTCTCTGTGAGTGATCTTGAGACATAATAAACTGGTTGATGGTTACCATCTCTTTGTACCTCGAATAAAACTGCAACTAGACCTGTAGATGATCCATCAACTACTACGATGGTCAGCAATTTTGGATCGTAGTGTGATGACATTTCAGGTGAAATTAGAAGATTTTTGATCTTGTCAAAAGCATTTTTCTGGTACATATTCCAGCAATACTTTTGACTTGTCTCAAAGCTGTCTTTGAAGCTTGTGGGTTTCTGTCAAATTTGATAGGAACTTGTTTACTTGGTTGACCATTCCTAGGAATCTCGGTAGTTCTGCAATGTTCCTGGATTGTGGAAGCTCTCTAATCACCTTTGTTTTCTGTGGGTCAGCAGTCATTCCTGTGGCATGCACGGTATGCCCTAAAAATTTAATCATAGGTTTTGCAAATTTGCATTTCTCATTCAATGTCAAGCCTGCATGCTATAAAACTTTCAGGACTGCTCTCACTCTACAGCCATGCTCTTCCCTTGTGGAGGCATGTACAAGTATGTCATCCATATAACATATTACTTCATCCATGCCTTCTGGGGTCTGAGACATTATTCTCTGGAATATTTCTGGAGCAGACACAATTCCAATTGGTAATCTATTAGAGCAATAACAACGGAATGGTGTATTTATTTCAGTATTTATTTTCTATTTCTCCGAGGAAAGTTATTTCCCTCCTGTGTGTGTGGTTTGGTCTTAATAGTTTTTCTTTCCTTTTGCAGGCTACCTGTGTTTTAGATTGGCAAACAATTTTAAAATTTCCTAACTTCCCACAGTTATGACACTCTGTCCTCTTGCTGAGCAGCTTTCTGGCTTGTGCAAGATTTTCCTGCTACACCAGCTACATTTCAAAATGGCAGTTGATGTGTTTTTACCCACTTTATGTGACCTTTGCTTTGGTGCACTTTCCCTCTACTGGCCTAAGTATTGAACGGCTTCACTCATTCATTCCAATGGGACCTCGCTTTCTCCATGAACAAACACTTTATCTCTGAACTCAGTTTCCCTAATCTGCTTTTAGTAAAGTTAGGTTTTCTCTCATTTGCAAGAGATCTGATGGAGCTTCATACAGAACCTCCACTAGTACGTGATTACAAATCAATTTATCCCTCAGTATTCCGTAGTTGCAATTTTCTGCCAGTCTGTATAGCTTGTTGATGAACAAACCCATTCTTTCCTCTTGTTTTTGTTTTTATGTAATTGGCAATAGCACCAACTGCATTGAGTAATGTACTGGCCTGATCCTTATGTTCCTTTTTGTGCAAACCAGAAGTGGCTCTATACCTGGAAAACCTTCTGTGCTTCAGAAAGGTTCTGGGAGTGGCAGCAGGTTTGCACCAAGCTCTGGACTAGTTGATATTTCACTGATATCGCTTGTTGACTCTGGTCTATGGTCACTGCTGTTCGGACTCCATGTCTGTCTCTCAGCTTGCTTCTGCTGCAACCACGATGCTCAAACCTTTTTGATAAGCCTACAATCCTTTCAAGGATCTGTAGGCATATCTTGGAGATTGTAGTCTTCTAGAGAATTTTCTGGGTCTTTTACTTGCTATCCATTGTCACTATGTTTTAATGCCTCTTTGACATCTAGATGGTGTTCTCCAGAGTTTGTCCATTTTCCTTAAGTGGGCTCCTGAAGGCTGTAGTTCGTAAAATCTGTTATTATTTGTTTACATCTCCATGGGTTGAATTTTGCCCTTGGCGTGTGGGCTCGGTGGTGGTGAATGGGGGTGGTCAGGAAGTCAACTGCCGCTCGCGATCGGACTCGGAAGGCAATTTCACACTGGGGGGGTCAATCAAGGCCCTCCACTCAGCATGAAATGCGAGCAGCAGTGCTGAGTGCTGCCTGTGTGGGCGGGGTGAGGAGTGCGAGCTGGGCGAGCGAGACCTTCGCCCATGCATGTGAGTGCGTACTTCATAACCTCCCTGAGGCAGAGAGCTCAGGGAGATGAACTGATTTTTAAAAAAAATTAAAGATTTTATAAATGTTATGAAACATGTCCCCACATGTGACTCCATCTGTCACATGAGCAGGGGCATGTTATTAATGAAAAAGTAAAGTTTTTATTTGATTTTTATTTGCTTTTGGAAGCCTTATGCACCCGTGGACGGGCAGTGAAAAGTTTCTTTTAATTAACTTTTTAATGGCCTTAATATGCCTTTAAATTGTCGGCAGGTGTGCTGCTGTCTCTGGTGCATGCTCGCTAACCAAAGCATTGCATGTCTGACGTCATCACGTGTTATTTTACGCTCGGTTGGGTCGGGCACGTGACTGCCTGCTCAGCTAAATGTTTTACCCTATGTATACTTTAGGAAGTCTGCACAAGGTTGGACTTCACCTCTCTTCAGATCTCATCAGTCATGTATCATTGCACCAGAGTTACATCAGCATCAGGTGCTTCAGATGTTAACCCTTTACTTGACTGGCAATAAAAGCTCACCTAGCCACACCCTAAGAAAGAATAAAAAGAATGTTAAAGGCGGCCAAAATGCTGTTCATTGACCACACCTTGAAATACAAGAGGAAGAAGAATTAAATAATCTCACTCACTGACACATTCCTGTAGTAAATGTCAGACTGTGAAGTGCTGGTGCCTGGTAGGTTTCCTATGATAAGATGCCACAAGAGGATTATTTTAACTCTTAACAAAAACAAAAATACCTGGAAAAATTCAGCAGGTCTGGCAGCATCTGCGGAGAAGAGCACCTGTGTAATAAACGCTGCATCAGCCATTAAGCATCCTCAAATTAATAAAAATGACCTCCTGTACTGTAGTTTGGAGAAAAAAAGCTTCACTTCAGCAGTAACAATTAAACCAAATTTAATTCTGCACAACATATTAGAATTCCTTTACTACAATCACAACAAGAATAGATTTATTGAAACTGTAAACTTTCAAGATATTCTGGGCACAGGGGAGAAGTGCACAGGATGGCAAACAATGACCTTGACTCATGAGACTCTGAGACTCTCCAAATCGGAGCTGCCTGGGGTCTGGTTGGAAGCCTCTGCCAGGCCTCAGGGTTAGAGCCGATGCACAGGCCAGAACCAAAAAAAATGACTTTGATGGAAAGTCATAAATCAATTATTCACAGGGAGTCAACATTCAGTCATATAATGGCAACATATACACAATTTCCTGATCTGAGCTTTGTTTTCCTGTACTTGTGGGCTCACGAAGGTCAAAGATCAGTGCACCTAAGAGGGGTTGGTATTAACGCTGCTGCTCTAACTGAAACTTCCCACACACAATGTTCTCACTCTCCATCACTTCAGCGAGGGATCATCAGCTGGCTAGATGCTGTGCCTGTGGGAACAGATGTCAATTGACAGCATGTTTGAGCCCCACGGACCTCTCACAGCTCCCAATATTAAGACCACGATTTGAAAAGTGTGAAAAAAAACTTGTTTTTCTATAGTGACTTGATGTTTGTCTGCACTTCGCACTTCAGTACAGTGATGTTTACATTAGCAGACAAAATATAAAGGGCATGAGAGAATAGGAACAAAAATAATCGAACTGAATAGTCCAAACAATTTCAGACAGAAACATTTCAATTAGACAATGTTATTTTAGTACTGGTTGTTGCAATGTGCAGCTCCTGTGACTGCCTCTGCCATCATAACTCCAACACACATCCCAATTATAACATTAGGACATTCTCATTGGAAGAGGAAAGGTGACAAGAGTTTAATCTTCACTGAATCAGAAACACCCGCCCAGTTAAAATTACATTACTAAACAGAACTGTTGGGGAAAAGTTACTCCAAGCAGACACACAGAACCCCCTTTCTCCATTCCTCAATCTCCAGACTCAAAGCTCATCTCTTTGATCAGCTCATAATGACAAAGGAGAAAAACATTTAAACTTCACTAAGATAAAAGCAAAAAACTGCAGATGCTGGAAATCCAAAACAAAATAAAAACACCTGGAAAAACTCAGCAGGTCTGGCAGCATCTGCGGAGAGGAACACAGTTAACGTTTTGAGTCTGTATGACTCTTCAACAGAACTAAGGAAAAATAGAAAAGAGGTGTAATATAAGATGGTTTAAGGGGGGGGTGAGACAAGTAGAACTGGATAGAGGGCCAGTGATAGGTGGAGATAGCCAAAAGATGTCACAGACAAAAGGTCAAAGAGGTATTGAAGGTGGTGATATTATCTAAGGAATGTGCTAATTAAGGGTAGAAAGCAGGACGAGCAAGGTACAGATAGCCCCAGCGGGGCTGGGGTGGGGGAAGGGATCGAAATAGGCTAAAAGGTAGAGATAAAACAATGGATGGAAATACATTTAAAAATAATGGAAATAGGTGAGTAAAGAAAAATTTGTATAAATTATTGGGAAAAAAAGGGGGGGAGAGGGGGTGGGGATGGAGGAGAGAGTTCAAAATCTAAAATTGTTGAACTCAATATTCAGTCCAGAAGGCTGTAAAGTGCCTAGTCGGGAGATGAGGTGCTGTTCCTGTGGCAACTGGAGCAAAGGCATTTGTGGATTAAATTTATACCGTAAGTGCAATTCTATTTGCAAACCAGAAGCATGTGATATGTGATCAGACATCATGTGTTTGAACTTCCAGGATTACATCCAATCCAAGGTGGCAATCTTCTTAAACAGAACCTGCAAAGAGCAGAAATCAGCAATCATCAGAATGGAAGAAAGCATGAGGGGATATTGTAATCAGGGGCAAAATTTTGCCCTCGTTGGGCAGGCTCGGCAGGGGTGGGAGGGAGAGGTCGGGAAGCTGACTGCCTCCCGCAATCGGGGCTGTGATTTCACACTGGAGGGCCAGTGAAGGCCCGCCCATTGTGAACAGCGGCTCGTCACTGGCTGGGAGAGGCCGAGTGGGGTGGTGGCCTATTTGCCGCTGGGTTTGATGGCGGCCGGGCAGCTGGTTTAAAAAATGCTCAGTCAGCCCAGAAAGACTGCCAGGGATGTGGTGCAGGGTCACACCCACTGTCTGAAGCAGGCACCAGCGCAGATACCAGCACCTCGGTGGGCATCAGTTTGGTGGCTAGTATCTCGGTGCACATTGATGAGGGCACTTCATACTTTCTTGAGGTGCAGGCAGAGGCAGAGATTGCCCAGGGCGCTGGCAGTCTGAGGGCTGCTGGAGACCGGGACGATGCTCAGTCAAAGGCTGATGACAGGCCATTAGGCAGCTGACGCTGGATCTACAGCGGGGTGTGTGGGAGGAGCTGGTGGAGATCCAAGAGGGCATGCGTGCCATGTCCTCCATTGTGGAGGAATCCCTGTGGAGCCTGAGCACTGCGTTGACCCTCATGGCCAAACGCACTGCCTCCTCTATGGAGAGAGTGGAGACTCTCATGAAGAGGCTCCTCCAGCGACTCAATCAGGGGTTCCTGGGGATGCGCTTGGACCTGCAGCCCTCACACAGGCACTGACTTCAGCCGGTCAGTGCCCGTGTATGAGATGGATTGGGCACCCAGTGTCCAGGCTAGGTGCCTGTCCATCAGTGGTGAGCAGGGAAGTCCACAGCGACCTCACCTCGGCGCAGCAGCTGCTTGTCGTCTCTGTGGGCTCCTCTCAGGGTGCTCCGGATGACGGCAGCAGCTCCACCGCCCCTCTGCCAGTGACCGTGGCATCCGATGAGGCTGTTGCAACTGGGGAGATGCCAGCTGTGGAACTGGCTGCTCCCTCCCAGGTGGGGCCAGCACAGGCTCCCCTGGCCAGAGGACACCCGCCAAGGTCATCAAGGCCAACAGGACAGCAGAGTGAGCAGGTTGCCTCCAATGCCGGTGCCAGTTAGGGGGGAGAACCTAGACATAGCACCCATAAACTTAAGTTTAAACCACCTTAAGCACAAGAGGGACTGGTCATGGGTAGTCTTTTGTTCCTTCATTTTTATTCTTTTTTAATGGTGTGACGACCAACATGGATTTCTTTCTGTTCAAGACTATATGAGTTCAAACATACAATTAAATTTGCTTTTGTATTAGAGGCCTGAGTATGCTTCATTTTGTAGGTGCAGGATAGGCCAATATGTAATGCTGGACATGGGTGGCTTGAAACTTTATTGCACAAACACTGAGTGTATCTTGGGGGCCAAGGAAAGGGTCATTTCTGCGATCCAGGATGGAGGCGGCAGCTCTGGCGTGAGGTGGTACTTCTTATTTGGCAGCCTAGCTGATGGAGCATTGGATCATGGCATCCCTGGTGTACCTGCCTCCCCCGAGGTTACCGAGATCTGCCTCCATCCCCTCAGCGCTCTCCTCACCGTGATCCTCATCTGGCTTACTACTGGATTCATCATCTGGGGCCTGTGCAGCTGCATCAACATCCTCTTCCTCCAGTGGCTCCCCCTCCTTGCCAGGGCCAGATTGTGGAGAGCGCAGCATGCAGCCACTATCAGTGACACCTGCTCTGGGGGTATTGCAGTGCGCCCCCTGAACGGTCCAGGCATTGGGAGCGTGACTTGAGAAGACCTATGGCTCTCTCTATCACTGGAGGCGTGGCTCCTATTGTACCGCTGCTCCGCCTCTGTTCTTGGGTGGCAGAGAGGCATCATGGGTCACCTTTTCAATGAATAGCCCTTGTCACCCAGCAACCATCCATCCAGTCGGGCTGGAGCACTGAAGAGCCCCGGCACCTGGGAGTGCCTCAGGATATATGCGTCATGGGAGCTGCCTGGGTACCTTGCACAGACTTGTAGAATCAACATCCTGTGGTCACACACTATCTGCACGTTCATGGAATGGAAACCCTTCCTGTTGACGAAGGCACCGGGCTCACCCGCTGGTGCCTTGATGGCCACATGTGTACAGTCTATATCACCCTGGACACGGGGGAAGCCAGCAATGGCCACGAAGCCTCTGGCTTGCTCTGTCTGACTGGCCTTGTTTGTACAGTCAAGAATAAAAGGCCTGAACAGAGCGTCTGTCACCAGCTTGACGCAACTGTGCACAGCTGACTGGGAGACTCGACACTGATCCTCCACTGATCCCTGGAAAGAGCCGGAGGCATAGAAATTAAGGGCCACTGTGACCTTCAGAGCCACTGGCATGGGGTGTCTACCCACACAGTCAGAGCTGATCTCAAGTCCAATCATCTGACAGATGGAGGTCACTGTCTCCCTTGAGAGCTGGAGACTCCTTTGGCGCTGCACCCTGGACATATTGAAAATAGTCATGTCTTCTATGGCCCCTTCTACCTTGGGCTACCTGCTGGCCATGGGCCCCTTGTGCTTGCTCCTTTCCTCCTACAGATCCCTCCACTGGGACACGTGGACCTCCTCTCACTTCTGCCCCTCTCTGTCCTCAGCGAAGGTGCCTCCAGTGGAGAGCACAATCCCCATTACCAGGCTAAGGGAACGCTTTCTGATAACTGGAAGGGTCCACATGGTCTGAATTCTAAGGGGCTCTGGAAGACTCCATTGAGGCCAAAAATAAAGCCTGGAAAAGCTAAGAAAGAAACCCCAATCAGAGATTAAACTGACAGGAACCAATAAGCCACCAACTGCAAGTTATCTCCAAAACTCCTGACTACTCACATTGGCAATGCTGCTGACCCTTCTTATCCTGCCTGTGGATGAGGTTTTGCAAACTCTGGACTGCTGGCCTGCCCTTTTTGCCTAAACGACAAGCAAAAACTCACATGGGCAATGTTAAATCACCTTCAGTTGGGTTGTTAAAGGTCTTTACTGCATTTTAATGAATGGTGGGCATGGCTCCAACTCCTGTGCTTGGCCGCTGAGCGAAATATCACATGAGTGTGCGAAGATGTTGGGACGCTCCGCCGACATCATCGTGTATCATTTTACGCTGGACTGAGTTGGGCACGCGCCCACCAGCTCAGCGAAAAATTCTTCCCTGGGTATGGTCAGGAGAGGGAGAGGGAAAATGTGTGTGTGAGTGTGTGTACAGACCCACAGGGTGCTATATTTCTCATTATTGCTGCTTCACACCCAGGTACCTGTGTGTGTATATGTGATAATGAAGCCAGAAATAGGAGCAGGAATACACCACACAACCCCCCATCGACAACAGGAATACACCACACAATCCCCCATCGACAACAGGAATACACCACACAGCCCATCGAAAACAGGAGTACACCACACAGCCGCCCATCGACAACAGGAGTACATCACACAGCCCATCGACAGCAAGAATACATCACACAGCTCATCGGCAACAGGAAAGCACCACACAGTTCATTGGCAAAAGGAATACGTGACAAAGCCCATCGACAACAGGAGTTACCACAAAGTCGGTAGGCAGCAGGAATGCACCGCACAGCCCTTCGACAACAGGAGTACACCACATAGCCGATGGACAGCAGGAGTACACCACACCGCCCATCGACAAAAGGACAGCACCACAAAGTACATGGACAGGAGTACATCTCATAGTCCATCGACAACAGAAAAACACCACACGGCCCATCGGCAACAGGTATACACCACACAGTACACCGGCAAAATGAATACACCATATAGCCCATCAACAAAAGGAATACACCATACAGTCCAACGACAACAGGAATACACCACATGGTCCATCGACAATAGGAATACACCAACCAGCCCATCAGCAACAGGAATGCACCACACAGCCCATCAACAACAGGAGTACACCACACAACCCATCGACAACAGGAATACACCACACAGTCCACTGGCAAAAGGAACACACAACACAGTACATTGACAAGAGAGTACCACATAGTCGATGGACAACAGGAGTACAACACACAGCCCATTGACAACAGGAAAGCACCACACAGTTCATTGGCAAAAGGAATACATGACAGAGCCCAACGACAACAGGAGCTACCACAAAGTCGATAGACAGCAGGAATGCACCACACAGCCCATCGACAACAGGAATACACCACACAGCCCTTCGACAACAGCAATACACCACATAGCCCATCGACAACAAGAGTACACCACATAGCCCATCGACAACAGGAATACACCACACAGCCCTTTGGCAAAAGGAATACACAACACAGTCCATCGACAACAGGAGTGTACCACACAGTCGATGGACAACAGGAGTACAACACACAGCCCATCAACAACAAGAAAACACCACAGAGTTCATCAGCAAAAGGAATACATGACAGACTCCATCAACAACAGGAGTGTACCACACAGTCGATATACAGCAGGAATACAGCACAGAGCCATTCGACTACAGGTGTACACCACGCAGCCCATCAACAACAGGAATACACCACATGGCCCTTCGACAACAGCAATAAACCACATAGTCCATCAAAAACAGGAGTACAGGAGTACAGCCCATCAACAAAAGGACTGCACCACAAAGTGCATGGACAGCAGGAGTACATCTCATAGTCCATCGACAACAGAAAAACACCACACGGCCCATCGGCAACAGGTATACACCACACAGTACACCGGCAAAATGAACACACCACATAGCCCATCGACAAAAGGAATACACCACACAGTCCAACGACAACAGGAATACACCACATAGTCCATCAACAATAGGCATACACCAACCAGCCCATCAGCAACAGGAATACACCACACAGCCCATCGACAACAGGAGTACACCACACAGTCCATTGGCAAAAGGAACACACAACACAGTCCATCGACAAGAGAGTACCACATAGTAGATGGACAACAGGAGTACAACATACAGCCCATCGACAACAGCAGTGTACCACACAGTCGATTAGCAGCAGGAATACACCACACAGCCCATCGACACAGGAATACACCACACGGCCCTTCGATAACAGCAATACAACACATAGCCCATTAACAACAGGAGTACACCACACAGCCCATCGACAACAGGACTGCACCACATGATGCATGGACAGAAGGAGTAAACCACATAGTCAGTCGACAACAGTAATACACCACATTGCCCATTGACATCAGGAGTACACCATTGTCAGCAAGAATACACCACAGAGGCCATCGTCAACAAGAGTACACCACAGAGCCCATCGACATCAGGAGTACACCACACAGGCCATTGACAACCGGAATGCACCACACAGTCCATCGATAAAAGGATTACACCACATAGCCCATTTTCAAAAGGAATATACTACACAGTCCATCAACAGCAGAAAAACACCACACGGCCCATCGATAACAGGTATACACCACACAATCCATCGGCAAAATGAATACATGAGACAATCCAACGACAACAGGAATACACCACATAGCCCATCGACAACAGGAGTACACCACACAGTCCATGTATAACTGGAATAGACCGCACAGCCCATCGGCAACAGGAATACACCACACAGCCCTTTGACAACAGCAATTCACCACATCGCCCATCGACATCAGGAGTGCATCACACAGCCCAAAAACAACAGGAGTGCACCACACAGCCCATCGACAAAAGTAACACAACAAATAGGCCATTGACAAAAGAAATACACCACACAGGACATTGACAATAGGAATACACTACACAGTCGATGGACAACAGGAATATACCACGCAGCCCATCGACAACAGGAATACACCACACAGCCCATCGGCAACAGGAATACACCACATAGCCCATCGACAAAAGTAATACAACAAACAGGCCATTGACAACAGGAATACACCACACAGGCGATGGACAACAGGGATACACCATACAGCCCATCGACAACAGGAATACTCCACACAATCCATCGGCAAAATGAACACACAACACAGTCCATCGACAACAGGAGCATGCCACACTTTCGATAAACAGCAGGAATACACCACACAACCAATCGACTACAGGTGTACACCCCATAGCCCATCGACAACAGGAATACAACACACGGCCCTTTGAGAACAGCAATACACAGCAGAGCTCATCGACAACAGGATTACACCACACAGCCCATCGACAATAGGACTGCAGCACAAAGTGCATGGACAAGAGGAGTGCAACACACAGTGCACTGACAACAGAAAAACATCACACAGATAATCAACAACAGGTATACACCACACAGTCCTTTTCCAAAATGAACACATCACATAGTCCATTGACAAACGAATACACCACACAGGCCTTGGCAACAGGAATACACCACACACGTGATGGATAACAGGAATACATTACTCAGTCGATGGACAACAGGAACACAGCACAAAGCCCATCGACAACAGGAATGCAACACACAGCCCATCGACAACAGGAGAACACCACACAGCCCATCAACTACAGGACTGCATCACACAGTACATGGACAGGAGGAGTAAACCACACAGTCCATCGACAACAGGTATACACCACACAGTGCATCGGCAAAATGAATACACCACATAGCCTATCGACAAAAGGAAGACTCCACACTGTCCAATGACAACAGGTATACATCACACAGTCCATCGACAACAGCAATATACCACCCAGACCATTGGCAACAGGAATACACCACACAGCCCATCGACAACAGGAGTACACCACATAGCCCAACGACAACAGGAATACACCACACAGTCCATTGGCAAAAGGAAAAAACAACACAGTCCATCGACAACAGGAGTGTACCACACAGTCGATGGACAACAGGAGTACAACACACAGCCCATCGACAAAAGGAATACACCACACAGTCCATCGACAACAGGAATGCACCACATACCTCATCGACAAAAGGAATACACCAAACAGGCCATTGATGACAGGAATACAGCACACAGTCCATCGACAAAGGAAGACACCACACAACCCATCGGCAACAGGAATGCACCACACAGCCCATCGACCACAGGACTGCACCAAACAGTGCATGGACAGGAAGAGTACACCACACAGACAGTCGACAACAGAAAAACACCACACAGCCCATCGGCAAGAGGTACACACCAAACAGTCCATCGGCAAAATGAATACACCACATAGCCTATCGACAAAGGAAAACACCACAATGTCCAACGACAACAGGAATATATCACGCAGTCCATCAACAACAGGAATATACACCGAGCCCATCGGCAACAGGAATACACTACACAGTCCATCGACAACAGGATTACACCATACAGCCAATCAACAACAGGAATACACCACAAAGTTCATCGGCAAAAGGAACAACAGTCCATCGACAACAGGAGTGTACCACACAGTTGATAGACAGCAGGAATACACCACACAGCCCATCGTCTACAGGTGTACACCACACAGCCCATCAACAACAGGAATACACCACACGGCCCTTTGACAACAGCAATACACCACATCGCCCATCGACATCAGGAGTGCACCACACAGCCATCGACAAAAGTAATAAAATAAACTGGCCATTGACAACAGGAATAAACCACACAGGCGATGGACAACAGGGATACACCACACAGTCCATCGACAACAGGGATACACCACACAGCCCATCGACAACAGAAATAAACCACACAGTCCATCAACAAGAGGAGTACATCACACAGCCCATCGACAACAGGAACACTCCACACAATTCATCGGCAAAAGGAACACACAACACAGTCCATCGACAACAGGAGTATACCACAATTTCGATAAACAGCAGGAATACACCACACAACAAATCGACAACAGGTGTACACCACATAGCCCATCAACAACAGGAATACAACACACGGCCCTTTGACAACAGCAATACACAACAGAGCCCATCGACAACAGGAGTACAACACACAGCCCATCGACAATAGGACGGCAGCACAAAGTGCATGGACAAGAGGAGTGCACCACACAGTCCATTGACAACAGAAAAACACCACACAGCCCATCGGCAACAGGTATACACCACACAGTCCTTTTCCAAAATGAATACATCACATAGCCCATCGACAAACGAATACACCACCCAGTCCAATGACAACAGGCACACACCACAAAGTCCATCGACAACAGGAAGACACAACACAGCCCATCGGCAACAGGAATGCACCACAGGGCCCATCGACAAATGTATTACACCACACAGGCCATTGGCAACAGGAATACACCACACATGTGATGGACAACAGGAATACATTACTCAGTCGATGGACGACAGGAATACAGCACAAAGCCCATCGACAACAGGAATACATCACCCAGTCCATCAACAACAGCAATACACCACACAGTCCATCGACAACAGGAATACACTACGCAGTCCATTGGCAAAAGGAACAAACAACACAGTCCATCGACAACAAGAGTGTACCACACAGTCGATGGACAACAGGAGTACAACACACAGCTCATCGACAAAAGGAATACAGCACACTGTCCATCGACAACAGGAATGCACTACATAGCCCATTGACAAAAGGAATACACCAAACAGGCCATGACGACAGGAATACAGCACACAGTCCATCGACAACAGGAAGACACCACACAGCCAATAGGCAACAGAAATGCACCACACAGCCCATCGACTACAGGAGTACAACACACAGTTCATCGACAAAAGGAATACAGCACACTGTCCATCGACAACAGGAATGCACCACATAGCCCATTGACAACAGGAATACACCAAACAGGCCATTGACGACAGGAGTACAGCACACAGTCCATTGACAGCAGGAACCCACCACCTAGCCAATTGGCAACAGGTGTACACCACATTGTCCATCGGCAAAACGAATGCATCACACAGGTGATTGACAACAGGGATACAACACACAATCGATGGACAACAGGAATACACCACATAGCCCATCAACAAAAGGAATACACCACACAACCCATCAGCAACAGGAATACAACAGATAGCCCATCGACAAAAGGAATAAACCAAACAGACCATTTACAACAGGCATACACCACACAGGTGATGGACAACTGGGATACACCAAACAGTGCATCGACAACAGGAGTACACCACATAACACATTGACAACAGGAGTACACCACATAACCCATCGACAACAGGAGTACACCAGACAGTCCATCGACAACAGGAAAACAACACACAGCCCATCGACAACAGGAATACACCACATCTCCCATCGACAAGAGGGGTACACCACACAGCCCATTGACAGCAGCAATACACCACACAGGCCATCGACAAGAGGAGTACACCACACAGCCCATCATCAACAGGAGCACACCACACAGTCCATGTATAACAGGGATAGATCACACAGCCCATCGGCAAATGGAATACACCACGCAGTCCATCGACAGCAGCAATACATCACACAGTCCATCGACAGCAAGAACACACCACCCAGCCCATCAGCAACAGGTATACACCACACAGTACATCGGGAAAATGATTACACCACACAGTCGAACGACAAAATGAATACACCACCCAGCCCATCGGCAATAGGAATACACCACACAGTGCATCGGGAAAAAGAATTCAACACATAGCCCATTGACAAAAAGAGTACACCACACAGGCCATCGACAGCAAGAATACCCTACACAGTCGATGGTCAATAGGAATATACCACACAGCCCATCGGCAACAAGAATACACCACATAGCCCATCGACAAAAGGAATACACCAAACAGGCCATTGACAACAGGAATTCACCACACAGGCGATGGACAACAGGAATACACCACACCGTCCATCGACAACAAGATTAAACCTCACAGCCCATTGACAACAGGAATACACCACACAGTGCATCGACAACAGATGTACGCCACACAGCCGATAGAAAGCAGGAATAAACCACAAAGCCCATCGACTACAGGTGCATACCACACAGTCCATCGACAACAAGTATACACCACATGGCCCTTCAACAACAGCAATACACCACACGGCCCATCGACAACAGGACTGCACCACAGAGTGCATGAAGTGGAGTACACCACACAGTCCATCGACAACAGAAAAACACCAAACAGCCCATCGACAACAGCAATACACCACATAGCCCATCGACAACAGGAGTACACTGCACAGCCCGTCGACAGCAGGACTGCAACACACAATGCATGGACAGGAGTAAACCACACAGTCAACTGACAACAGAAAAACACCACACAGACCATTGGCAAAAGGAACACACGACACAGTCCATCGACAACAGGAGTGTACCACACAGTCGGTGGACAACAGGAGCACAACACACAGCCCATCGACAACAGGAAAACACCACACAGTTCATCGGCAAAAGGAACACATGACAGAGTCCATCGACAACAGGAGTGTACCACACAGTCGGTGGACAACAGGAGCACAACACACAGCCCATCGACAACAGGAAAACACCACACAGTTCATCGGCAAAAGGAACACATGACAGAGTCCAACGACAACAGGAGTGTACCACACAGTCGATAGACAGCAGGAATACACCACACAGCCCATCAACAACAGGAATACAACACACGGCCCTTTGACAACAGCAATACACCACATAGCCTATCAACAACAGGAGTACACCACACAGCCCATCGGCAAGAGGAGTACACCACATAGCCCATCGACAACAGAAAAACACCACACAGCCCATTGACTTCAGGAGTACACCACGCAGCCCATCAACAACAGGAGTACACCACACAGTCCATGTACAACAGGAATACACACACACACAGTCCATCGACAGCAGGAACACACCACCCAGCCTATCGGCAACAGGTATAATCGACAGAGCCATCGGCAAAATGATTACACCACATATCCCACGACAAAAAGGAATACAACACACATTGACAACAGGACTACACCACACAGTAGATGGACAACAGGAGTACAACACACAGCCCATCAACAACAGGAAAACACCACACAGTCCATCGACAACAGGAGTATACCACACCGTCGATGGACAACAGGAGTACAACACACAGCCCATTGACAACAGGAAGACACCACACAGCCCATCAACAACAGGAATACACCACACAGCCCATCGACTACAGGACTGCACCAAACAGTGCATGGACAGGAAGAGTCCACCACACAGTCCAACAACAATAGAAAACACCACATATCCCATTGGCAACAGGTACACACCACACAGTCCATTGGCAAAATTAATACAGCACATAGCCTATCGACAAAGGAAAACACCACACTGTCCAACGACAACAGGAATACATCACAGAGTCCACCGACAACAGGAATATACCACCCAGCCCTCGGCAATGGGAATACACCACACAGCCCATCGACAACAGGAATAAACCACACAGTCCATTGGCAAAAGGAACGCACAACAGAGTCCATCGACAACAGGAGTGTACCACACAGTCGATGGACAACAGGAGTACAACACACAGCCCATCGACAGTGGGAATACACCACACAGTTCGTTGGCAAAAGGAACAAACACAACAGTCCATTGACAACAGGAGTGTACCACACAGTTGATAGGCAGCAGGAATACACTACACAGCCCATCGACTACAGGTGTACACCACACAACCCATCAACAACAGGAATACATCACACAGTTCATTGGCAAAAGGAACACACACAACAGTCCATTGACAACAGGAGTGTACCACACAGTTGATAGACAGCAGGAATATACCACACAGCCCATCGACTACAGGTGTACACCACACAGTCCATCGACAACAGGAATACATCACATGGCCCTTTGACAACAGCAATACACCACTGAGCCCAACGACAACAGGAGTACACCACACAGTCCATCAACAACAGAAAAACACCACACAGCCCATCGACAACAGGAATACACCATATCGCCAATTGACAGCAGGAGTACACCACACAGCCCATCGATAAGAGGAGTACACCACACAGCCCATCGATAAGAGGAGTACACCACACAGCCCATCGACAACAGGAGTACACGACACAGTCCATGTACAACAGGGACAGACACACACAGCCCATAGGCAAATGGAATACACCACAGAGTCCAGCGGCAAAATGAATACACCACATATCCCATCGACTAAAGGAATGCATCTCACAGGCGATTGACAACAGGGATACAATACACAATCGATGGACAACAGGAATACACCACGCAGCCCATCGACAACAGCAATACACCACACAACCCATCGGCAACAGGAATACAACAGATAGACCATCGACAGAAGGAATAAACCAAACAGGCCATTTACAACAGGAATACACCACCCAGGTGATGGACAACAGGGATACACCACAAGTGCATTGACAACAGGAATACACCACATAGCCCATCGACAACAGGAATACGCCACACAGTGCATCGACAACAGGAGTACACCACACAACCCATCGACAACAAGAATACACTACACAGTTCATCGGCAAAAGGAACAGAGCACACAGCTCATCGACTACAGGTGTACACCACATAGCCCATCAACAACAGGAATACACCACACGGCCCTTTGACAACATCAATACACCACAGCCCATCGACAACAGGACTGCACCACAAAGTGCATGGACAACAGGAGTACACCATGCAGCCTATCGGCAATAGGTAAGCACCACACAGTCCGTTGGCAAAATGAATACACCACATAGCTGATCGACAAAAGGAATACACCACACAGTCCATCAATAACAGGAATACATCACACAGCACATTAACAACAGAAGTACACCACACAGTCAATCGACAACAGGAAAACACCACACAGCCTATCGACAAAAAGAATACACCACATAGTCCATTGGCAAAAGGAACACATGACACAGTCCATCGACAATAGGAGTGTACCACACAGTTGGTGGAAAACAGGAGTACAACACACAGCCCATCGACAGCAGGCAAACACCACACAGTTCATCGTCAAAAGGAAGACATGACAGAGTCCAACGACAACAGGAGTGTACCACACAGTCAATAGACAGCAGGAATACACCACACAGCCCATCAACAACAGGAATACACCAAACGACCCTTCGACAACAGCAATACACCACACAGCCCATCGACAACAGGAGTGCACTGTACAATTCATCGACAACAGAAAAACACCACACAGACCATCGGCAAAATGAATACATCACACGGCCCATCGATAACAAGAATACATCACACAGTCCATTGGCACAAGGAACACTCGACACAGTCCATCGACAACAGGAGTGTACCACACAGTCGATGGACAACAGGAGTTCACCACATAGCCCATCGACAACAGGAGTACACCACACAACTCAGCGACAACAAAACTGCACCACATAGTGCATGGAGAGGAGGAGTACACCACACAGTCCATCGGCAGCAGGAAAACACCACACAGCCCATCGACAACAGGAATACACCACATTGCCCATGGACAAGACGAGTACACCACACAGTCAATCGACAACAGGAAAACACCACACAGCCCATCGACAGCAGCAATACACCACAACTCCCATCGACAAGAGGAGTACACCACACAGCCAATCGACAACAGGAGCACACCACACAATCCATGTATAACAGGAATGGAGCACACAGCCCATCGACAACAGGAATACACCACCCAGCCCATCGGCAACAGGTATACACCACACAGTACATCAGGAAAATGATTACTCCACATAGCCCATCGAAAAAAGGAGTCCACCACACGGTCCAACGACAAAATGAATACACCACCCAGCCCATCGGCAATAGGAATACACCACACAGTGCATCGGGAAAAAGAATTCAACGCATAGCCCATCGACAAAAAGAGTACACCACACAGGCCATCGACAACAAGAATACACTACACAGATGGTGGTCAACAGGAATACACCACGCAGCCCATCAGCAACAGGAGTACACCACATAGCCTGTCAACAAAAGGAATACACCAAACAGGCCATTGACAACAGGAATACACCACACAGGCGATGGACAACAGGAGTACACCACACCGTCCATCGACAACAGGAGTACACCACAGAGCCCACCGATAACAGGAATACACTACACAGTTCATTGGCAAAAGGAACACAACACACAACTCATCGAGTACAGGTGTACACCATATAGCCCATCAACAACAGAAATACACCACAAGGCCCTTTGACAACGTCAATACACCACAGCCCATCGACAACAGGACTGCACCACAAAGTGCATGGACAACAGGAGCACACCACGCAGCCTATCGGCAATAGGTAAGCACCACACAGTCCGTTGGCAAAATGCATACACCACATAGCTGATCGACAAAAGGAATATACCACACTGTCCATCAATAACAGGAATACATCACACAGCACATTAACAACAGAAGTACACCACACAGTCAATCGACAACAGGAAAACACCACACAGCCTATCGACAAAAAGAATACACCACATAGTCCATTGGCAAAAGGAACACATGACACAGTCCATCGACAATAGGAGTGTACCACACAGTTGGTGGAAAACAGGAGTACAACACACAACCCATCGACAACAGGCAAACACCACACAGTTCATCGTCAAAAGGAAGACATGACAGAGTCCAACGACAACAGGAGTGTACCACACAGTCAATAGACAGCAGGAATACACCACACAGCCCATCAACAACAGGAATACACCAAACGACCCTTCGACAACAGCAATACACCACACAGCCCATCGACAACAGGAGTGCACTGTACAATTCATCTACAACAGCAAAACACCACACAGACCATCTGCAAAATGTATACATTACACAACCCATCGACAACAAGAATACATCACACAGTCCATTGGCACAAGGAACACACGACACAGTCCATCGACAAAATGAATACACCACCCAGCCCATCGGCAATAGGAATACACCACACAGTGCATCAGGAAAAAGAATTCAACACATAGCCCATCGACAAAAAGAGTACACCACACAGGCTATCGACAACAAGAATACATCACGCAGTCCATTGGCACAAGGAACACACGACACAGTCCATCGACAAAATGAATACACCACCCAGCCCATCGGCAATAGGAATACACCACACAGTGCATCAGGAAAAAGAATTCAACACATAGCCCATCGACAAAAAGAGTACACCACACAGGCTATCGACAACAAGAATACACTACACAGACGATGGTCAACAGGAATACACCACGCAGCCCATCAGCAACAAGAATACACCACATAGCCCGTCAACAAAAGGAATACACCAAACAGGCCATTGACAACGGGAATACACCACACCGTCCATCGACAACAGGAGTACACCTCACAGCCCGTTGAGAACAGAAGTACACCACACATTCGATAGACAGCAGGAATACACCACGCAGCCCATCGACTACAGGTGTACACCACACAGTCCATCGACAAGTATACACCACATGGCCCTTCGACAACAGCAATACACCACATAGCCCATCGACAACAGGAGTACACCGCACAGCCCGTCGACAACAGGACTGCACCACACAGTGCATGGACAGGAGTACACCACACAGTCCATTGACAACAGAAAAACACCACACAGACCATCGGCAAAATGAATGCATCACACGGCCCATCGACAACAAGAATACACCACCCAGTCCATTGGCAAAAGCAACACACGACACAGTCCATCAACAACAGGAGTGTACCACACAGTCGGTGGCCAACAGGAAAGCACCACAAAGTCCATCGACAACAGGGGTACACCACACAGCCCATCGACAACAGGAATACACTACACAGTTTATCGGCAAAAGGAACACAGCACACAGCTCATCGACTACAGGTGTACATCACATAGCCCATCAACAACTGGAATACACCACACGGCCCTTTGACAACATCAATACATCACACAGCCCATCGACAACAAGACTGCACCACAAAGTGCATGGACAACAGGAGTACACCATGCAGCCCATCGACAACAGGTAAGCACCACATAGTCCATTGGCAAAATGAATACACCACATAACTGTTCGCCAAAAGGAATACAGCACACAGTCCACCAACAGCAGGAATACACCACACAGCACAACGACAACAGGAATGCACCACACAGTCCATTGGCACAAGGAACACACGACACAGTCCATCGACAACAGGAGTGTACCTCACAGTCGATGCACAACAGCAGTACAACACACAGTCCATCGACAACAGGAAAAGACCACACAGTTCATCGGCAAATGGAAACTTGACAGAGTCCATCGACAACAGGAGTGTACCAGACAGTTGATTGACAACAGGAGTACACCACATAGCCCATTGACAACAGGAGTACACCACACAACTCAGTGACAACAGGACTGCACCACATAGTGCATTGGGAGGAGGAGTACACCACACAGTCCATCAACAACAGAAAAACACCACACAGTTCATCGTCAAAAGGAACACATGACAGAGTCCAACGACAACATGAGTATACTACACAGTCGATAGACAGCAGGAATACACCACACAGTCCATCAACAACAGAAATACACCACACGGCCCTTCGACAACAGCAATACACCACATAGCCCATCAACAACAGGAGTACACCACACAGCCCATCGACAACAGAAAAACACCACACAGCCCATTGACATCAGGAATAGATACACACAGCCCATTGGCAAATAGAAGACAACACATAGTCCATCGACAACAGAAAAACGCCACACAGCACATTGACAACAGGACTACACCACACAGTTGATGGACAACAGGAGTACACCACACAGCCCATCGACAACAGGAAAACACCACAGAGTTCATCGGCAAAAGGAACACATGACAGAGTCCATTGACAACAGGAGTGTACCACACAGTTGATAGACAGCAGGAAAACACCACACAGTCCATCGACTACAGGTGTGCACCACACAGCCCATCGACAACAGGAGTACACCACGCAGCCCATCGAGAACAGGACTGCACCACGTAATGCATGGAGAGGAGGAGTACACCACACAGTCCATCGATAACAGAAAAACACCACACAGCCCATCGGCAACAGGTATACACCACATCACCCATCGACTTCAAGAGTATACCAAACAGTCCATCGACAAGAGGAGTACACCACACAGCCCATCGACAATAGGAATGCACAACACATGCCATCGACAAGAGGAGTACACTACACAGCCCATCGACAACAGAAAAACACCACACAATCCATCGACAGCAGGAATACACCATAAAGCCCATTGGCAACAGGTATACACCACACAGTCCATCGGCAAAATGAATACACCACATAGCCCATCGACAAAAGGAATACATCACACAGGCCATTGACAACAGATTTACACTACACAGTTGATGGACAACAGGAATATACTATGCAGCCCATCGACAACAGGAATACACCACACCGTCCATCGGCAACAGGAATATACTACATAGCCCATCGACGAAAGGAATACACCACACAGGCCATTGACAACAGGAATACACCACACAGGTGATGGAAAACAGGGATACACCACAGAGTCTATTGACAACAGGGATACACCACACAGCCCAACGACAACAGGAATACACCACAAAGTCCATTGACAACAGGAAGACACAACACAGCCCATCGGCAACAGGAATGAACCACAGTGCCCATTGACAAAAGGAATACACCACTCAGTCCAACGACAACAGGAATACACCGCCCAGCCCATTGGCAACAGGAATAAACCACACAGCCTATCGGCAACAGGAATACACCACATTATCAATCGACAAAAGGAATACAACATACAGGCCATTGGCAACTGGAATACATCGCACAGGCCACCCCACACTTTCCATCGACAAAAGGAATACACCACACAGTTGATAGACAGCAGGAATACACCACACAGCCCTTCAACTACAGGTGCACACACACAGCCTATCGACAACAGGAATACACCAAACAGACCCTCGACAACAGCAATAAACCACATAGCCCATTGACAACAGTAGTACACCACACAGTGCATGGACAGGAATACACCAAACAGTCCATCGACAACAGAAAACACCAAACACCAAACAGCCCATCGACAACAGGAACACACAACAGTCCATCGACAACACGTGTGTACCACACAGTCCATCAAAAATAGGAGTACACCACATCGCCCATCGACAATAGGAGTACACCACACAGTCCATTGACAACAGGAAAATACCACACAGTCCATCGGCAAAAGGAATACAACACACAGCCAGTCATCAACAGGAATACACCACACAGCCCATTGACAACAAGAGTGCACCGCACAGCCCTCAGACAGAAAGAATACACCACACAGCCCATCGACAACAGGAATACACAACACGGCCCTACAACAACAGCAATGCACCACATAGCCCATCGACAACAGGAGTACACCACACAGTCCATCGACAACAGCTGAAGACTACACAGCCCATCGACAATGGGAATACACCATATCACCCATCGACCGCAGGTGTACACCACACAGTCCATGTAAAACAGGAATAGAGCACACAGCCCATCGACAAAAAGAAAAGACCACAAAAGTCCATCGCAAAATGAATACAACACACAGCCAGTTGCCCACAGGAATACACCACACAGCCCATCAACAAGAGTACACCACACAGCCCTTTGTCAGAAGGAATACAGCAAACAGCCCATCGACAACAGGAATACACCACATAGCTCATTGACAACATGACTGCACCACACAGTGCATGGACAGGAGGAGTACACCACACAGTCCATCGACAACAGAAAAACACCACAGAGTCCATCGATAACAGGAGTACAGCACACAGCCCATCAACAACGGGAATACACCACACAGTCCATCGACAACAGGAGTGTACCACATAGTTGATAGACAGCAGGAATACACCACACAGCCCATCGACTGCAGGTGTACACACACAGCCTATCGACAACAGGAATACACCAAACAGACCTTCGACAACAGCAATAAACCACATAGCCCATCGACAACAGGAGTACACCACATCACCCATCAACAGCAGGAGTACACCACACAGTCCACGTACAACAGGAATAGACCACATAGTCCATCGACAAAAATAATACACCACTCAGGCCATCAACAACAGAAATAAACTACACAGTCGATGGACAACAGGAATACACCACGCAGCCCATCAATAACAGGAGTACACCACACAGGCCATTGGCAACAGGAATACACCATGCAGGCCATCGACAACAGGAGTACACTGCACAGCCAGTCGACAACAGAAATATACCATATAGTCCATCGCAAAAGTAATGCACCACACAGCCCATCAACAACAGGAATACACCACACAGACCATTGACAACAGGAGTACACCATACAGCCCATGGACAAAAAAAGGCACCACACAGGCCATCGACAAGAGGAGTACACCCCATAGCCCATCAACAAAAGGAATACACCACACAGGCCATCAACTGCGGGAATACTCCACACAGTCAATGGACAACAGGAATATACCACACAGACCATCAAAAACAGGAATACACCACAGAACCCATTGACAAATGGAATACACCACGCAGCCCATCGATAACAGGATTACATCCCGCAGCCCTTCGACAACAGGAATACACCACACAGGCCATTGGCAACAGGAATACACCACGGAGGCCATCAACAACAAGAGTACACCGCACAGCCAGCCGACAACAGGAATATACCATACAGTCCATCAGCAAAAGTAATGCACCACACAGCCCAACGACAGCATGAATACATCACACAGGCCATCTCCAAGAGGAGTACACCACACACCCCATCGACAACAGGAGCACACCACACAGTCCATGTATAACAGGAATGGACCACACAGCCCATCGGAAAATGGAATACACTACACAGTCCAACGACAGCTGGAACACACCACCCAGCCCATCGGCAACAGGTAAAAGCCACACAGTCCATCGGCAAAATGATTACACCACATAGCCGATCGAGAAAAGGAATACACCGAACAGGCCAGTGACAACAGGAATACACTGCACAGACGATGTTCAACAGGAATACACCACGCCGCCCATCGACAATAGGAATACACCAAACAGGCCATTGACAACAGGAATACACCACACAGTCCATCGACAACAGGTGTACACCACACAGCCGATAGACAGCAGGAATACACCACACTGCCCATCGACTACTGGTGTACACCACACAGTCCAGCGACAACAGGAATACACCACATAGCCCATCGACAACAGGAATACACCACACAGCCTGTTGACAACAGGAATACACCACACAGTCCATCGGCAAAAGTAATGCTCCACACAGCCCATAGACAACAGGAGTACACTACATAGCCCATCGACAAAAGGAATACACCACACAGTAGATGGACAACAGGAATATACAACACAGCCCATCGGCAACAGGAAGACGCTACACAGCCCATCGAGAACCGGAATACACCACATAGTCCATCGACAACAGGAGTACACCAAACAGCCCAAAGACAGCAGGAATACACCACACAGTCCATCGACAACAGGAATACATCACAGAGCCCATTGACCAAAGGAATACACCAAACAGGCCATCAACAACAGGAATATACACGCAGTTGATGGACGACAGGAAAATACCAAACAGTCCATCAACAACAGGAGTACACTGCACAGTCCATCGAAAACAGGAAAACATCACACAGACCATCTGCAAAAGAAATTCACCAAACAGCCCATCGACAACGAGGGTACAGCACACAGCCCATCGACGACGGGAAGACACCAAACGGCCCATTCGCAACAGGAATACACCACACAGTGTATCGGCAAAATGAATACACCAAACAGTCCATCGACAACAGGAGTACACCACACAGCCCTTTGACAGAAGGAATACACCACACAGCCCATTGAAAACAGGAATGTACCACACAGCCAATCGAGAACAGGAATACACCGCACAATCCATCAACAATAAGGGTACAACACGCAGTCCATCGGCAAAAGGAATACTCAACGCAGGCTATTGACAACAGGAGTACACCGCACAGTCCATCGACAATAAGGGTACACCACCCAGCCCATCGGCAACAGGTAAAAGCCACACAGTCCATCGGCAAAATGATTACACCACATAGCCGATCAAGAAAAGGAATACACCGAACAGGCCAGTGACAACAGGAATACACTGCACAGACGATGTTCAACAGGAATACACCACGCCGTCCATCGACAACAGGAATACACCAAGCAGGCCATTGGCAACAGGAGTACACCACACAGCCCATCGACAACAGGAATACATCACACAGTCCATCGACAACAGGTGTACACCACATAGCCAATAGACAGCAGGAATACACCACACAGCCCATCGACTACTGGTATACACCACACAGTCCAGCGACAACAGGAGTACACCGCACAGTCCATCGACAATAGGGGTACACCACACAGTCCATCGACAACAGGAAAACACCACACAGTCCAAGGGCAAAAGGAATACACCACACAGTCCATCGACAACAGGAGTACACCACACAGCCCATTGACAACAGGAATGTACCACACAGCCAATCGAGAACAGGAATACACCACACAGTCCATTGACAATAAGGGTACAACACGCAGTCCATCGGCAAAAAGAGTACACAACGCAGGCCATCGACAACAGGGGTACACCGCACAGTCCATCAACAATAAAGGTACACCACACAGTCCATCGAGAACAGGAAAACACCACACAGTCCAAGGGCAGAAGGAATACACCACACAGTCCATCGACAACAGGAATACACCACATAGTCCATTGGCAAAAGGAATGCACCACACAGTCGATCGACAACAGGAGTACACCACACAGCCAGTCGACAACAGGAGTACACCACACAGCCCGTCGACAACAGGAGTACACCACACAGTCCATCGGCAAAAGTAATGCACTACACAGCCCATTGACATCAGGAATACACCACACAGCCCATTGACAACCGGAACAGACCACACAGTCCATCGACAACAGGAGTACACCATACAGCCCATCGACAACAGGAACACACAACAGTCCATGGACAATAGGTGTATACCACACAGTCCATCGACAACAGGACTATACCACATCGCCTATCAACAATAAGAGTACACCACACAGTCCATCAACAGCAGGAAAATAATACACAATCCATCGGCAAAAGGAATACAACACACAGCCAGTCATCAACAGGAATACACCACACAGCCCATCGACAATAGGAATACAATGCATTGCCCTTCGACAAAAGGAATACACCATACAGGCCCTTGGCAATAGGAATACACCGTATAGTCGATGGACAACAGGAATACCATTCACTTTCCATTGACAAAATGAGAACACCACACAGCCCATCGACAACAGGAATACACCACAGTCCATTGATAACAGGAGTACACCACACAGCCCATTGACAACGGGAATACATCACACAGTTCAGCGACAAAAGGAACACACAACACAGTCCATTGACAACAGGAGTGTACCACACAGTCGATAGACAGCAGCAATACACCACACAGACCATTGACTACAGGTGTACACCACAACGCTTATCGACAACAGGAATACACCACAGAGCCATTTGACAACAGTAATAAACCACACAGCCAATCGGCAACAGGTATACGCCATAAAGTCCATCGGCAAAATGAATACACCACACAGTCCAATGACAACAGGAATACACCGTACAGGCTATTGACAACAGGAATACATTAAACCGTCGATGGACAACAGAAATACAGAAAAAAATCCATCGACAACAGCAATACACAACACAGCACATCGACAACAGGAATACACCACACAGCAATTGACAGAAGGAATACACCAATCAGCCTAGTGACAACAGGAATACACCACACAGTCCATTAACAACAGGAGTACACCACACAACCATTGACAACAGGAATACACCACACAGTCAATCGACAACAGGAATACACCACACAATCCATCGACAACAGGAAAATACCACACAGCCCATCGACAACAGGAATACACCACACAGTCCATTGATAACAGGAGTATACCACACAGCCCATCGACAACAGGAATACACCACATCACCCATCGACAGCAGGTGTACACCACACAGTCCATGTAAAACAGGAATAGTCCACATAGCCCATCGACAAAAAGAATACACCACACAGGCCATCAACAACAGGAATACACTACACAGTCGATGGACAACAGTAATACACCACGCAGCCCATCGAGAACAGGAATACATCACACAGCCCATCGGCAACAGGAATGCACAACATTGCCCATCGACAACAGGAATAAACCACACACGCCATTGGCAACAGGAATACGCCACATCACCCATCGACAGCAGGAGTACACCACACAGCCCATCGACAACAGGAGTACACCACACAGCCCACTGACAACAGGAATACATCACACAGTTCATCGGCAAAAGGAACACACAACACAGTCCATCGACAACAAGAGTGTACCACACAGTCAATAAACAGCAGGAATACACCACACAGCCCATCGACTACCGGTGTACACCACACAGCCCTTTGACAACAGCAATAAACCACATAGCCCATCGACAAAAGGAGAGCACCACACAGTGCATGGACAGGAGGAGTACACAACACAGTCCATCGACAACAGAAAAACACCAAACAGCACATCGACAACGAATACGCCACACAGTCAAACAACAATAGGAATACACCACACAGTCCATCGGCAAAAGAAAAACACCACATAGCTCATCGCCAAAATGAATACACCACACACGCCATCGACAACAGGAATACATTACGCAGTCGATGGACAACAAGAATACAGCAAAAGCCCATCGACAATGGGAAGACACCACACAGCCCATCGACAACAGGAATACACCACACAGCCCTTTGACAGAAGGAATACACCACACAGCCCATTGACAACAGGAATACACCACACTGTCCATTGACAACAGGAGTACGCCACACAATCCATCGACAACAGGAATACACCACACAGTTCATCGGCAAAAGGAATACACCACACCGTCCATCGACAACAGGAATATACCACACAGCCAGTCAACAACAGGAATACAACACACAGTCCATCAGCAAAAGTAATGCACCCCACAGCCCATTGACAATTGGAATACACCACACAGCCCATTGACAACAGGAATACACCACACAATCCATCGACAACAGGAATACACCACAAAGCCCATCGATAAAAGGAGTACACCACAAAGGCCATCGACAACAGGAGTACACCACACAGTCCATCGACAACAGGAATACAGCACACAGTCCATTCACAACAGGAACACACAACAGTCCATGGACAACAGGTGTGTACCACACAATCCATCGACAACAGGAGTACACCAAAAAGCCCATCGACAACAGGAATACACCATACAGTGCATCGACAACAGGAGTACACCATATCCCCCATCGACAATAGGAGCATACCACACAGTCCATTGAGAACAGGAAAATACGACACAGTCCATTGGCAAAAGACATACAACACACAGCCAGTCATCAACAAAAAGACACCACATAGCCAATCGACAATAGGAATACATCACACAGTCCATTGACAACAGGAATACACCACACAGTCCATGTAAAACAGGAGTACAGCACGCAATCCATCGACAACAGGAATACACCACACAGTCCATCAGCAAAAGTAATGCCCCCCACAGCCCAACAACAACAGGAATACACAACACAGACCATCAACAACAGGAGTACACCATACAACCCATGGATAGATAGAATACACCACAAGGCTCATCAATAGAAGCAGTACACCACAAAGTCCATCGACAACAGGAGTACACCACACAGTCCATCGACAACAGGAGTACACCACACAGCCCATCGACAACAAGAATACAGCACACAGTCCATTGACAACAGGAACACACAACAGTCAATGGATAACAGGTGTGTACCACACAATCCATCGACAGCAGGAGAACACCACATCCCCCATCGACAGCAGGAGTACACCACACTGCCCATCGACAACAGGAGTACACCACACAGTCCATTGAGAACAGGAAAATACCACACAGTCCAACGGCAAAAGGAATACAATACCCAGCCAGTCGTCAACAGGAATACACCACACAGGCCATTGCCAACAGGAATACACCCCGCAGGCTATCAACAACAAGAGTACACCGCACAGTCCATCGACAATAAGGGAACACCAGACAGGCCACTGACAACAGGAAAACACCACACAGTCCATCGGCAAAAGGAATATACCATGCAGTCCATCGACAACAGGAATATACCACACAAGTCAACAACAGGAATACACCACACAGTCCATTGGCAAAAGTAATGCGCCACACAGCCCATCGACAACAGGAATACGCCACATCACCCATCGACAGCAGGAGTACACCACACAGCCCATCGACAACAGGAGTACACCAAACAGCCCATCGACAACAGGAATACATCACACAGTTCATCGGCAAAAGGAACACACAACACAGTCCATCAACAACAGGAGTGTACCACATAGTCGAAAGACAGCAGGAATACACCACACAGCCCATCGACTACAGATGTACACCACACAGCCCATCGAGAACAGGAATACACCACACAGCCCTTTGACAACAGCAATAAACCACACAGCCCAACGACAAAAGGAGTACGACACACAGTGAATGGACAGGAGGAGTACACAATACAGTCCATTGATAACAGCAAAACACCAAACAGCCCATCGACAACAGGAATACGTCACATCACCCAACGACAGCAGGAGTACACCACACAGCCCATCGAAAACAGAAGTACACCACACAGCCAATCAGCAACAGGAATACACCACACAGTCCATCGGCAAAATGAATACACCGCGTAGATCTTCAACAAAAGGAATACACCACACAGTCCAATGACAACAGGAATACACCATACAGGTCATCAACAACAGGAATACATTACTCAGTTGATGGACAACAGGAATACAGCAAAAGCCCATCGACAACAGGAATACACAACACAGCACATCGACAACAGGAATACATCACACAGCACTTTGACAGAAGGAATACACCAATCAGCCCAGTGACAACAGGAATACACCACACAGCCAATCGACAACAGGAATACACCACACAGTCCATTGACAACAGGGAAATACCACACAGCCCATCGACAACAGAAAAACACAAAACAGCCCATTGACAACAGGAATACGCCACTTCACCCATCAACAGCAGGAGTACACCACACCAGCCCATCGACAACAGAAGTATACCACATAGCCAATCAGCAACAGGTATACACCACACAGTCCATCGACAATAGGAATATACCACACAACCAGCCGACAACAGGAGTACACCACACAGTCCATCGGCAAAAGTAATGCACCACACAGCTCATCGACAACAGGAATACGCCACATCATCCATCAACAACAAGAGTACACCACACAGCCCATCGACAACGGTAATACATCACACAGTTCATTGGCAAAAGGAACGCACAACACAGTCCATCGACAACAGGAGTGTACCACACAGTCGATAGACAGCAGGAATACACCACACAGCCCAACGACTACAGGTGTACACCACACAGCCTATCGACAACAGGAATTCACCACACAGCCCTTTGACAACAGCAATAAACCACATAGCCCATCGACAAAAGGAATACATCACACAGTGCATGGACAGGAGGAGTACACAACACAGTCCATCGACAACAGAAAAACACCAAACAGCCCATTGACAACAGGAATACGCAACTTCACCCATCTACAGCAGGAGTACACCACACAGTCCATCGACAAAAGAAGTACACCACATAGCCAATTGGCAACAGGTATACACCACACAGTCCATCGGCAAAATGAAGACACAGCATAGCTCTTCGACAAAAGGAATACACCACACAGTCCAACGACAACAGGAATACACCATACAGACCATCAACAACAGGAATACATTACTCAGTTGATGGACAACAGGAATACAGCAAAAACCCATCGACAACAGGAATACACAACACAGCACATCAACAACAGGAATACACCACACAGCACTTTGACAGGAGTACACCAATCAGCCCACTGACAACAGGAATACACCACACAGCCAATCGACAACAGGAATACACCGCACAGTCCATCATCAATAAGGGTACAGAACACAGGCCATTGGCAACAGGAAAACAGCACAGAGTGCATCGGCAGAAGGAATACACCACGCAGTCCATTGACAACAGGAATATACCACACAACCAGTCGACAACAGGAATACACTACACAGTCCATCGGCAAAAGTAATGCACCACACAGCCCATCGACAACAGGAATACACCAAACAGCCCATCGACAACAGGAATACGCCACACAGTCCAACAACAACAGGAATACACCACCCAGTCCATCGGCAAAAGAAATGTACCACATAGCCCATCGCCAAAACGAATACACCACACAGCCCATTGACAACAGGATTACACCACACAGTCCATTGACAACAGGAGTACACCACACAATCCATCGACAACAGGAATACACCACACAGTTCATAGGCAAAAGGAATATGCCACGCAGTTCATCGACAGCAGGAATACACCACACAGCCAGTCAACAACAGGAATACACCACAAAGTCCATCAGCAAAAGTATGCACCCCACAGCCCATTGAAAACAGGAATACACCACACAGACCATCAACAACAGGAGTACACCATACAACCCATGGATAGAAAGAATACACCACAAATCACATCGATAAAAGGAGTACACCACAGAGTCCATCAACAGCAGGAGTACACCACATCCCCCATCGACAATAGAAGTACACAACACAGTCCATTGAGAACAGGAAAATACCACACAATCCATCGGCAAAAGGAATACAACACACAGCCAGTCGTCAACAGGAATACACCACATAGCCAATCGAAAACAGGAATACACCACGCAGTCCATTGACAACAGGAATACACCACACAGGCCATTGGCAACAGGAATACACCACGCAGTCCATCGACAACAGGAATACACCACAAAGCCAATCGACAACAGGAATACACCACACAGCCCTCAGACAGAAGGAATACACCACACGGCTCTTCGACAACAGCAATACACCACATAGCCCATCGACAACAGCAGTCCACCATACAGCCCATCGATAACATGACTGCACCATACAGTGCATGGACTGAATAGTACATCACACAGTCCATTGACAACAGAAGACCACACAGCCCATCGATAACAGGAATACACAACATCGCCCATCGACAGCAGGTGTACGCCACGCAGTCCATGTAAAACAGGAATAGACCACATATCCCATCGACAAAAAGAATACACCACACAGGCCATCAACAACAGGAATACACTACACAAGCGATGGACAACAGGAGTACACCACGCAGCCCATCGACAACAGGAATACACCACACAGCCAGTCACCAACAGGAATACACCATACAGTCCGTCAGCAAAATTATTGCACCCCACAGCCCATCGACAACAGGAATACATCACACAGACCATCAACAACAGGAGTACACCATACAACCCATGGATAGAAAGAATACACCACGAAGCCCATCTTTGAAGGAGTACACCACACAGTCCATCGACAACTGGAGTACACCACACAGCCCATCGACAACAGGAATACAGCACACAGTCCATTGACAACAGGAACACACAACAGTCCATGGACAACACGTGTGTACCACACAGTCCATCGACAACAGGAGTATACCACATCCCCCATCGACAATAGGAGTACACCACACATTCCATTGAGAACAGGAAAATACCACACAGTCCATCGGCAAAAGCAATACAACACACAGCCAGTCGTCAACAGGAATACACCACACATTCCATCGACAACAGGAGTACACAGCAAAGCACTCAGACAGAAAGAATACACCACACGGACCTTCGACAACAGCAATGCACCACATAGCCCATCGACAACAGGAGTACACCACACAGCCCATCGATAACATAACTGCACCACACAGTGCATGGACAGGAGGAGTATACCACACAGCCCATCGACAACAGGAATACACCACATCGCCCATCGACAGCAGGTGTACACCACACAGTCCATGTAAAACAGGAATAGACCACATAGGCCATCGACAAAAAGAATACACGACACACGACATCAACAACAGGAATACACTACACAGTCAATGGACAACAGGAATACATCACACAGCCCATCGGCAAAAGGAATACACAACATTGCCCATCGACAACAGGAATGCACCACACAGGCCATTGGCAACAGGAATACACCACGCAGGCAATCAACAAGTGGAGTACACCGCATAGTCCATCGACAATAAGGGTACACCACACAGGCCATTGACAACAGGAAAACACCACACAGTCCATCGGCAAAAGTAATGCACCACACAGCCCATCGACAACAGGAATACACCACACAGCCCATCGACTACAGGTATACATCACAGTGTATCGAAAACAGGAATAAACCACATAACCCATCGACAACAGGAGTACACCACACAATGCATGGACAGGAGGAATACACAACACAGTCCATCGACAACAGAAAAACACCAAACGACCAATCAACAACAAGAATACACCACATCACCCATCGACAGCCGGAGTCCACCACACAGCCCATAGACAACAGGACTACACCACACAACCCATCGACAACAGGAGTGCACCACACAGTCCATGTACAACAGGAATAGACCACACAGCCCATCGGCAACAGGTATACACCACACAGTCCATCAGCAAAATGAATAGACCACATAGCCCATCGACAAAAGGAATACATCACACAGTCCATCGACAACAGGAATACACCACATCACCCATCGACAGTAGGTGTACACCACACAGTCCATGTAAAACAGGAATAGACCACATAGCCCATCGACAAAAAGAATACACAACACAGGCCATCAACAACAGGAATACATTACACAGTCGATGGACAACAGGAACACACCACGCAGCCCATCAACAACAGGAATACATCATACAGCCCATCGGCAACAGGAATACACCATATTGCTCATTGACAACAAGAATACACCATACAGACCATTGGCAACAGGAATGCACCACGCAGGCCCTCGACAACACAAGTACGCCGCACAGTCCATCAACAATAAGGGTACACCACACAGTCTATTGACAAGAGGAAAACACCACACAGTCCATCGGCAAAAGGAATACACCACGCAGTCCATCGACAACAGGAATATACCACACAGCCCATCGACAACAGGAGTACGGCGCACAGCCCTCAGACAGAAAGAATACACCACACAGCCCTTCGACAACAGCAATGCACCACATAGCCCAGCGACAACAGGAGTACACCACACAGCCCATCGATAACATGACTGAACCATACAGTCCATGGACAGGAGGAGTACACCACACAGTCCATCGACAACAGAAGAACACCACACAGCCCATCGATAACAGGAATACACTACACAGTCCATCGACAACAGAAGAACACCACACAGCCCATCGACAACAGATGTACACCACATAGTCCATGTAAAACAAGAATAGACCACATAGCCCATCAACAAAAAGAATACACCACACAGGCCATCAACAACAGGAATACACTACACAGTCGATGGACAACAGGAATACATCACACAGGCCATTGGCAACAGGAATACAGCACGCAGGACATCAACAACAGGAGTACGCCGCACAGTCCATCGACAATAAGGGCACACAACACAGGCCATTGAAAACAGGAAAACAACACAGAGCGCATCGGCAAAAGGAATACACCACGCAGTCCATCGACAACAGAAATATACCACACAGTCCATCGACAACAGAAATATACCACACAACCAGTCGACGACAGGAATACACCACACAGTCCATCGGCAAAAGTAATGCACCACACAGCCCATTGACAACAGGAATACACCAAACAGCCCATCGACAACAGGAATACACCACCCAGTCCAACAACAACAGGAATGCACCACATAGTCCATCGGCAAAAGAAATGCACCATATAGCTCATTGCCAAAACAAATACACCAGACAGGCCATCGACAACAGGAATACATTACTCGGTCGATGGACAACAGGAATACAGCAAAAGCCCATCAACAACAGGAATACACCACACAGCACTTTGACAGAAAGAATACACCAATCAGCACAGTGACAACAGGAATACACCACACAGCACATCGACAACAGGAGTACACCACACAGTCCATCGACAACAGGAGTACATCACACAGCCCTCAGACAGAAAGAATATACCACACGGCCCTTCGACAACAGCAATGCACCACATAGCCCATCTTTAACAGGAGTACACCACATAGCCCATCAATAACATGACTGCTCCACGCAGTGCATGGACAGGAGGAGTACACCACACAGTCCATCGACAACAAGAATACACCACATCACCCATCGACAGCAGGAATCCACCACACAGCCCATTGACAACAGGAGTACTCCACACATCCCATCGACAACAGGAGTGCATCACACAGTCCATGTACAACAGGAATTGACCACACAGTCCATCGGCAAAATGAATAGACCACATAGCCCATCGACAAAAGGAATACACCACACAGCCTATCGACAACAGGAATATATCACATCACCCATCGACAGCCGGTGTACACCACACAGTCCATGTAAAACAGGAATAGACCACATAGCCCATCAACATGAAGAATACACAACACAGGCCATCAACAACAGGAATACACTACACAGTCGATGGACAACAGGAACACACCACGCAGCCCATAAACAACAGGAATACATCACACAGCCCATTGGCCACAGGAATACACCATATTGCTCATCGACAACAGGAAGGCACCACACAGGCCATTGGCAACAGGAATACACCACGCAGTCCATCGGCAACAGGAATATACCACACAGCCCATCGACAACAGGAGTACAGCGCACAGCCCTCAGACAGAAAGAATACACCACACGGCCCTTCGACAACAGCAATGCACCACATAGCCCATCGATAACATGACTGCACCACGCAGTGCAAGGACCGGAGGAGTACACCACACGGTCCATCGACCACAGAAGAACACCACACAGCCCATCGACAACAGAAATACACCACATCATCCATCGACAGCAGGTGTACACCACACAGTCCATGTAAAACAGGAATAGACCACATATCCCATCGACAGAAAGAATACACCACACAGGCCATCAACAACAGGAATACACTACACAGTCGATGGACAACAGGAATACACCACTCAGCTCATCGACAACAGTAATACATCACACAGCCCATCGGCAACAGGAATACACAACATTGCCCATCAGCAAAAGTAATGCACCCCACAGCCCATTGACAACTGGAATACACCACACAGACCATCAACAATAGGAGTACACCATACAACCCATGGATAGAAAGAATACAACACAAAGCCCATCGATAAAAGTAGTACACCACACAGTCCATCGACAACAGGAGTACACCACACAGCCCTTCGACAACAGGAATATAGCACACAGTCCATTGACAACAGGAACACACAACAGTCCATGGACAACAGGTGTGTACCACACAGTCCATCGACAACAGGAGTACACCACATCACCCATCGACAATAGGACTACACCACACAGTCCATTGAGAACAGGAAAATACCACAAGGTCTATCGACAAAAGGAATACAACACACAGCCAGTCGTCAACAGGAATACGCCACACAGCCCATCGACAACAGGAGTACACCGCACAGCCCTCAGACAGAAAGAATACACCACACGGCCCTTCGACAACAGCAATTCACCACATAGCCCATCATCAACAGGAGTACACCACACAGCCCATCGATAACATTACTGCACCACACATTGCGTGGACAGGAGGAGCACACCACACAGTCCATCAACAACAGAAGAAGACTACACAGCCCGGCAACAACAGGAATGCACCACATTGCCAATCGACAGCAGGTATACACCACACAGTCATTGTAAAACAGGAATAGACCACATGGCACATCGACAGAAAGAAAACACCACACAGACCATCAACAACTGGAGTACACCACACAGCCCATCGACAACAGGAGTACACCACACAGCCCTCAGACAGAAAGAATACACCACACGGCCCTTCGACAACAGCAATGCACCACACAGCCCATCGACAACAGGAATACACCACACAGTCCATTGACAACAGGAGTACACCACACAATCCATCGACAACAGGAATACACCACACAGTTCGTCGGCAAAAGGAATACGCCATGCAGTCCATCGACAACAGGAATACATCACACAGCCAGTCGTCAACAGGAATACACAACACAGCCTATCGACAACAGGAATACACCAAACAGCCCTTTGACAACAGCAATAAACCACACAGCCCATCGACAAAAGGAGTACACCACACAGTGCATGGACAGGAGGAGTATACAACACAGTCCATCGACAACAAAAAAACACCAAACAGCACATCGACAACAAGAATACGTCACATCAGCCATCGACAGCAGGAGTACTCCACAGAGCCATTCGGCAACAGGTATATACCACACAGTCCATCGGCAAAATGAATACACCGCATAGCTCTTCGACAAAATGAATACACCACACAGTCCAACGACAACAGGAATACAACATATAGGCCATCAACAACAGGAATACATTACTCAGTCGATGGACAACAGAAATACAGCAAAAACCCATCGACAACAGGAATACACAACACAGCACATCGACAACAGGAATACACCACACATTACTTTGACAGAAGGAATACACCAATCAGCCCACTGGCAACAGGAATACACCACACAGCCAATTGACAACAGGAATACACCACACAGTCCATCGACAACAGGAATACACCACACGGTCCATCGACAACAGGAATACACCACACGGTCCTTCGATAACAGGAGTACACCACACAGCCCTTCGACAACAGGAATACACCACACAGTTCATCGGCAAAAGGAACAAACAACAGGAGTTTACCACAATGTAGATAGACAGCAGGAATACACCACACAGCCCATCGACTACAGGTATACATCACACAGCGTATCGACAACAGGAATAAACCACATAGCCCATCGACAACAGGAGTACACCACACAGTGCATGGACAGGAGGACTACACCACATAGTCCATCGACAACAGAAAAACACCAAACGACCCATCGACAACAAGAATACACCACATCACCCATCGACAGCCGGAGTCCACCACATAGCACATCGACAACAGGAATACACCACACAGGCCATTGGCAGCAGGAATACACCACGCAGGCCATTGACAACACGAGTACGCCGCAATGTCCATCGACAATAAGGGTACACCTCACAGTCCATCGGCAAAAGGAATATACCATGCAGTCCATCGACAACAGGAGTATTTCGCACAGCCCTCAGACAGAAAGAATACACCACACGGCCCTTCGACAACAGCAATGCACCACATAGCCCATCAATAACAGGAGTACACTACACAGCCCATCGATAACATGACTGCACCACGCAGTGCATGGACAGGAGGAGTACAACACACAGTCCATCGACAACAAAACACCACACAGCCCATCGACAACAGGAATACACCACATCGCCCATCGGCAGCAGGTGTACACCACACAGTCCATGTAAAACAGGAATAGACCACATAGCCCATCGACAAAAAGAATACACCACACAGGCCATCAACAAGAAGAATACACTACACAGTCGATGGACAATAGGAATAAACCACTATCCCATCGACAACAGGAAAACATCACACAGCCCAGCGGCAACAGGAATACACAACATTGCCCATCTACAACAGGAATACACCACACAGGCCATTGGCAACAAGAATACACCACACAGGCCATCAACAACAGGAGTACGCCGCACAGTCCATCGACAAAAAGGATACACCACACAGGCCATCAACAACAGGAATACACTACACAGTCGATGGACAACAGGAATACACCACGCAGCCCATCGACAACAGGAATACATCACACAGCTCATCGGCAACAGGAATAAACAACATTGTCCATCGACAACAGGAGTTCAACCACACAGCCCATCGACAAAAGGGATACACCACAAAGTTCATCGGCAAAAGGAACAAACAACACAGTCCATCGACAACAGGAGTGTACCACATAGTTATTAGACAGCAAGAATACACCACACAGCCCATCGACTACAGGATACATCACACAGCGTATCGACAACAGGAATAAACCACATAGCCCATCGACAACAGGAGTACACCACACAGTGCATGGACGGGAGGAGTACACCACACAGTCTATTGACAACAGAAAAACACCAAACGCCCCATTGACAACAAGAATACACCACATCACCCATCACCAGCAGGAGTCAACCAGACAGCCGATCGACAACAGGAGTACACCACACAACCCATCGACAACAGGAGTGCACCACACAGTCCATGTACAACAGGAATTAACCACATAGCCCATCGGCAACAGGTATACACCACACAGTCCATCAGCAAAATGAATAGACCACATAGCCCATCGACAAAAGAAATACACCACACAGCCCATCAACAACAAGAATACACCACATCACCCATTGACAGCAGGTGTACACCACACAGTTCATGTAAAATAGGAATAGACCACATAGCCCATCGACAAAAAGAATACACAACACAGACCATCAACAACAGGAATACACTGCACAGTCGATGGACAACAGGAACACACCACGCAGCCCATGAACAACAGGAATACATCACACAGCCCATGGGCAACAGGAATACATCATATTGCCCATCGACAACAGGAATGCACCACACAGGCCATTGACAACAGGAATACACCACACAGGTCATTGGCAACAGGAATACACCACACAGGCCATCGACAACACGAGTACGCCGCACAGTCCATTGACAATTTGGGTACACAACACAGGCCATTGACAACAGGAAAACACCACACAGTCCTTCGGCAAAAGGAATACACCACGTAGTCCATCGATGACAGGAATATACCACACAGCCCATCAACAACAGGACTACACCGCACAGCCCTCAGACAGAAAGAATACACCACACGGCCCTTCGACAACAGCAATGCACCACATCACCCATTGACAGCAGGAGTACACCACACAGCCCATCGACAACAGAAGTACACCACACAGCCAATTGGCAACACATATACACCACACAGTCCATCGGCAAAATGAATACACCACAGAGCCCATCGACAAAACGAATACACCACACATTCCAATGACAACAGGAATACACCACATTGCCCATCGACAAAAGGAATACACCATATAGGCCATTGGCAACAGGAATACACCATACAGGCAATGGACAACAGGAATACCCCTCACTTTCCATCGACAAAATGAGTACACCACACAGCCCATCGACAACAGAAATACACCACACAGTCCATCGATAACAGGAGTACACCCACACAGCCCATCGACAACGGGAATACATCACACGGTTCATCGGCAAAAGGGACGCACAACACAGTCCATCAACAACAGGAGTGCAACACACAGTAGATCGACAACAGGAATACACCACATCACCCATCGACATCAGAAGTCCACCACACAGCCCATCGACAACAGGAGTACACCACACAGTCCATGTAAAACAGGAATAGACCACATAGCCCATCGACAAAAAGAATACACCATACAGGCCATCAACAACAGGAATGCACTACACAGTCGATGGACAACAGGAATACACCAAGTAGCCCATCAACAACAGGAATACATCACACAGCCCATCGGCAACAGGAATATACAACATTGCCCATCGACAACAGGAATACACCACACAGGCCATTGGCAACAGGAATACACCACGCAGGCCGTCAACAACACGATTACCCCACACAGTCCATCGACAATAAGGGTAAACCACGCAATCCATCGACAACAGGAATATACCACACAAGCAGTCGACAACAGGAATACACCACACAGTCCAACGACAACAGGAACACACCACACAGTCCAACGGCAACATGAATACACCACACAGTCCCTCAGCAAAAGAAATGCACCACATAGCCCATTACCAAAAAGAATACACCAGACAGGCCATCGACAACAGGAATACATTACTCAGTAGACGGACAACAGGAATAAAGCAAAAGCCCATCGACAACAGGAATACACCACATAGCCAATCGACAAGAACAATACAACACACAGCTCTTTGACAGAAGGAATACACCACACAGCCCATTGACAACAGGAATACACCACACAGTCCATTGACAACAGGAGTACACCACACAATCCATTGACAACAGGAATATACAACACAACCATTCGACAACAGGAATACACCACAAAGTCCATCGGCAAAAGTAATGCACCACACAGAACAATCAGCAAAAGGAATACACCAAAAAGCCCATCGACAACAGGATTACTACACATAACCCAACGAAAGCAGGAGTACACCACACAGCCCATCGACAACAGGACTATACCACACATCCAGTCGACAACAGGAATACACCACACAGTCCATCGGCAAAATGAATACACCACAGAGCCCATCGACAAAATTAATACACCGCACAGTCCTTTGACAGAAGGAATACAACACACAGCCCATTGACAACAGGAATGGACCACACAGGCGATGGAAAAGAGGAATACCCTACACTTTCCATCGACAAAAGGAGTACACCACACAGCCCATCGACAACACGAATACACCACATCGCCCATCGACAGCAGGTGTACACCACACAGTCCATGTAAAACAGGAATAGACTACATAGCCCATTGACAAAAAGAATACACCACACAGGACATCAACAACAGGAATATACTACACAATCGATGGACAACAGGAATACACCATGCCGCCCATCGTCAACAGGAATACATAAAACAGACCATTGGCAACAGGAATACAACATACAGGCGATGGACAACAGGAACACCACACACTTTCCATCGACAAAATGAAAACACCACACAGCCCAGCGACAATAGGAATATACCACACAGCCCATCGACAAAAGGAACACACCACACAGTCCATCGGTTACAGGAGTGTACCACACATTGGATAGACAGCAGGAATACACCACACAGCCCATCAACTACAGATGTACACCACACAGCCTATCGACAACAGGAATACACCAAACAGCCCTTTGACAACAGCAATAAACCACAAAGCTCATCGACAAAAGGAGTACACAACACAGTGCACGGACTGGAGGAGTACACAACACAGTCCATAGACAACAGAAAAACACCAAACAACCCATCGACAACAGGAATGCACCATACAGTGCATCAATAACAGGAGTACACCACACAGCGCATCAACAATGGGAATACATCACACAGTTCATCGGCAAAAGGAACACACCACACAGTCCATAAACTACAGGAGTGTACCACACAGTTGATAGACAGCAGGAAAACACCACACAGCCCATCGACTACAGGTGTACGCCACACAGCCTATCGACAACAGGAATACACCAAACAGCCCTTTGACAACAGTACTAAACCACAAAGCTCATCGACAAAAGGAGTACACAACAAAGTGCATGGACTGGAGGAGTACACAACACAGTCCATCGACAACAGAAAAACACCAAAGAGCCCATCAACAACAGGAATACACCACACAGTGCATCGATAACAGGAGTACACCACACAGCCCATCGACAATAGGAATACACCTCACAACCCATCGACAACAGGAGTACACCACACAGTCCATGTACAACAGGAATAGACCACACAGCCCATCGGTAAAGGGAATACACCACACAGTACAAGGACTACAGGATCACATCACCCAGCCCATTGGCAACAGGAATACACCACATTGCTAATCGACAAAAGGAATACACCAAACAGCCCATCGACACAGGAATACACCACACAGTCCATCGATAACAGGAGTAGACCACACAGCCCATCGACAACAGGAATACACCACACAGATCATCGGCAAAAGGAACACAAAACACAGTCCATCGACAACAGGAGTGTACTACACAGTTGATAGACAGCAGGAAAATACCACACAGCCCATCGACTACAGGTGTACACCACACTGCCTATCGACAATAGCAATAAACCACACAGCTCTTCGACAAAAGGAGGACACAACACAGTGCATGGACTGGAGGACTATACCACACAGTCCATCGGCCACAGAAAAACACCAAACAGCCCATCGACAACAGGAATACGCCACATCACCCATCGACAGCAGGAGTACATCACACAGCCCATCGACAACAGGAATAAAGCCATATTCCATCGAGAACAGGAAAACACAACAGTCCATCGACAACAGATGTGTACCACACAGTCCATTGATAACAAGAGTACACCACATAGCCCATCGACAACGGTAATACATCACACAGTTCATCGGCAAAAGGAACAAACAACACAGTCCATTGACAACAGGAGTGTACCACACAGTAGATAGACAGCAGGAATACACCACACAGCCCATCACCTACAGGTATACATCACACAGCTTATCGACAACAGGAATAAACCACATAGCCCATCAACAACAGGAGTCCACCACACAGCCCATCGACAACAGGAGTACACCACACAATCCATCGACAACAGGAGTACACCACACAGTCCATGTACAACAGGAATAGACCACACAGCACATCGGCAACAGGTATACTCCACACCGTCCATCGGAAAATAAATAGACCACATAGCCCATCGACAAAAGGAATACACCACACAGTCCAATGACAACAGGAATACACCACCCAGCCCATCGGCAACAGTAATACACCACACAGCCCAATGGCAACAGCAATACACCACATTGCCCATCGACAAAAGGAACACACCATACAGGCCATTGGCAACAGGAATACACCACACAGGCGATGAACAGGAATACCACACACTTTCCATTGACAACAGGAATACACCACACAGTCCATCGATAACAGGAGTACACCACACAGTTCATCGACAATTGGAATACACCACACAGTTCATCGGCAAAAGGAACACACAACACAGTCCATCGACAACAGGAGTGTACCACACAGTCGATAGACAGCAGGAATACACCACACAGCCAATCGACAACAGGAATATACCACACAGTCCATTGACAACAGGAAAATACCACACAGCCCATCGACAACAGGAATACACCACACAGTCCATTGATAACAGGAGTACACCACACAGCCCATCGACAACAGGAATGCACAACACAACTCATCGGCAAAAGGAACAAACAACACAGTCCATCGACAACAGGAGTGTATCACACAGTCGATAGACAGCAGGAATACACCACACAGCCCATCGACTACAGGTGTACACCACACAGCCTATCAACAACAGGAATACACTACACGGCCCTTTGACAACAGCAATAAACCACATAGCCCATTGACAGGAAGATTACACCACACAGTCCAACGACAACAGGAATACACCACACAGTCCAATGACAACATGAATGCACCACACAGTCCATCGGCAAAAGAAATGCACCACATAGCCCATCACCAAAAAGAATACACCAGACAGGCCATCGACAGCAGGAATACATTACGCAGTCGATGGACAACAGGAATAAAGCAAAAGCCCATCGACAACAGGAATACACCACAAAGCCCATTGACAACAGGAATACACCACACAGTCCATTGACAACAGAATTATACCACACAATCCATTGACAACAGGAATAAACCATACAGCCAAACGACAACAGGAATACACCACACAGTCCATCAGCAAAAGTAATGCACCACACAGCCCATCGACAACAGGAAAATAGCACAGAGTCCCACGGCAAAAGGAATACAACACACAGACAGTCATCAACAGGAATACACCACACAGCCCATCGACAACAGGAGTACACCACACAGCCCTCAGACAGAAAAAATACACATAATAGCCCATCAACAACAGGAATACAACACACAGCCCTTCAACAGCAGCAATAAACCACATAGCCCATCGACAACAGGAGAACACCACACAGCCAATCAATAACATGACTGCACCACACAGTGCATGGACAGAAGGAGTACACAACACAGTCCATCGACAATAGAAAAACACCACACAGCCCATCGACAACAGGAATACACCAAATCGCCCATCGACAGCAGGTGTACACCGTACAGTCAGGAATAGACCACATAGCCCATTGACAAAAAGAATACACCACATAGGCCATCAACAACAGGAATACACTTCACAATCGATGGACTACAGGAATACACCACGCAGCCCATCGACAACAGCAATACACCACATTGCCTATCGACATCAGGAATACAGCACACAGGCCATTGGCAAAAGGAATACACCACAAAGGCCATCGACAACAGGAGTATGCCGCACAGTCCATCGAAAATAAGGGTACACCACACAGTCCATTGGCAAAAGGAACACACAACACAGTCCATCGACAACAGGAGTGTACCACACATTCAATGGACAACAGGAGTACAACACACAGCCCATCGACAACAGGAATGCACCACACAGTTCATCGGCAAAAGTAATACACAAAACAGTCCATCGACAACAGGAAGACACCACACAGCCCATCGACAACAGGAGTACACCACACAGCCAGTCGACAACAGGAATACACCACACTGTCCATCAGCAAAAGTAATGCATCAGACAGCCCATCAACAACAGGAATACACCACACAGTCCATTGACAACTGCAACACACAACAGTCCACGGACAGCAGGTGTGTACCACACAGCCCATCGACAACAGGAGTACACCACACAGCCCTCAGTCAGAAAGAATACACCACACAGCACATTGACAGCAGGAATACACCACACAGCACGTCAACAACAGAAATAGACCACAAAGCCCATCGACAACAGGAGAACACCACACAGCCCATCGATAACATGACTGCACCACAAGGTGCATGGACAGGAGGAGTACACCACACAGGCCATCAACAACAGGAATACACTACACAATCGATGGACAACAGGAATACTCCATGCAGCCCATCGACAACAGGAATACATAACACAGAACATTGGCAAAAGGAATACACCAAATTGCCCATCAACAACAGGAATACAGCACACAGGACATTGGCAACACTAATACACAACAAAGGCCATCGACAACAGGAGTACGCCGCACAGTCCATCGACAATAAGGGTACACTACACAATCCATCGCCAACAGGAAAACACCACACAGACCATTGGCAAAAGGAATACACCACGCAGTCCAATGACAACAGGAATATACCACACAGCCAGTCGACAACAGGAATACACCACACAGTCCATCAGCAGAAGTAATGCACTACACAGCTCATCGACAATAGGAATACACCAAACAGCACATCGACAACAGGAATACGCCACATCACCCATCAATAGCCGGAGTACACTACACAGCCCATCGACAACAGAAGTACACCAGACAGCCAATTGACAACAGGTATACACCACACAGTCAACTGACAACAGGAATACACCACACAATCCATCGACAACAGGAATACACCACACAGTGCATTGACAACAGGAACACAAAACAGTCCATGGACAACAGGTGTGTACCACACAGTCCACCGACAACAGGAAAATACCACACAGTCCATCGGCAAAAGGAATACAACACACAGCCAGTCGTCAAGAGGAATAAACCACACAGCCCATTGTCAACCAGAATACATCACATAGTCCATCAACAACAGGAATACGCTACAAAGTCGATGGACAACAGAAATACACCACGCAGCCCATCGATAGCAGGAATACATCACACAGCACATCGCCAACAGGAATGCACCACATAGACCATTGGCAAGAAGAATACACCACGCAGGCCATCGACAACCGGGAGTACACCGCACAGCCCTTTGACAGAAGAAATTTACCACACAGTCCATTGACAGCAAGAATACACCAGTACACCACACTGTCCATTGACAACAGGAGTACACCACACAATACATTAGCAAGAGGAATACACCACACAGCCAATCGACAACAGGAATACACCACACAGCCCTCAGACAGAAAGAATACACCACATGGCCCTTCAACAACAGTAATGCACCACATAGCCCATCGACAACAGGTGTACACCACACAGACCATCGATAACATGACTGCACCACACAGTGCACGGACAGGAGGAGTACACCAGAAAGTCCATCGACAGCAGAAAAACAACGCACAGCCCATCAACAACAGGAATACACTACACAGTCAATGGACAACAGGAATACACCACACAGTCCAGCAGCAACAGGAGTACACCATACAGCCCATCGACAGATAGAATACACCACAAAGCCCATCAAAAACCGAAGTATTCCGCATAGCCCATCAACAAAAGGAATAGGCCACTCAGTCCATCAACAACAGGAATACACCACACAGCCCATCAAAAACAGGAATACACCACACAGCCCATTGACAACAGGAGTACACCACACAATCCATCGACAACAGGAATACACCACACAGCCAGTTGAAAACAGGAAGACACCACACAGTCCATCGGCAAAATGAATACACCACGCAGTCCATCGACAACAGGAATATACCACACAGCCAGTCGACAAAAGGAATACACCACACAGTCCATCAGCAAAAGTAATGCACCACATAGCCCATCGACAAAAGGAATAGACCACACAGTCCATCGACAACAGGAGTACACCACGGAGCCCATCGACAACAGGAATACACCACACAGTCCATTGACAACAGGAACACAAAAAAGTCCATGGACAACAGGTGTGTACCACACAGTCCATCGACTACAGGAGTTCCCCACATTGCCCATCGACAATAGGAGTACACCACACAGTCCATCAACAACAGGAAAATGCCACACAGTGCATCAGCAAAAGGAATACAAAACACAGCCAGTCGTCAAAAGGAATACACCACACAGCCCATCGACAACCAGAATACACCACACAGTCCATCGACAACAGTAATACACCACACAGTGCATTGACAACAGGAACAAACAATAGTCCATGGACAACAGGTGCGTAACACACAGTCCATCGACAACAGAAAAACAACACACAGCCCATCAACAACGGGGATACACTACACAGTCGATGGACAACAGGCATACACCATGCAACCCATCGACAACAGGGATACATCACACAGCTCAACGGCAACAGGAATACACACATTGCCCATCGACAACAGGAGTACATCACACAGGCCATTGGCAACAGGAATACATCACGCAGGCCATCGACAACAGGAGTACACCGCACATCCCGTTGACAGAAGGAATACACCACACAGCCCATTGACAACAGGAATACACCACAAGGACCTTCAACAACAGCAATACACCATATAGCCAATCGACAACAGAAAAACACCACTTGGCCATCGACAACAGGAGTACACCACACAGCGCATCGACAACAGGAATACATCACACAGCCCTTTGATAGAAGGAATACAGCACACAGCCCATTGGCAACAGGAGTACATCACACAATCCATCGACAACTGGAATACACCACACAGCCAATCGACAACAGGCATACACCACACAGTCCATCGATAACATGACTGCACCACACAGTGAATGGACGGGAGGACTGCACCACACAGTCCATCGACAACAGAAAAACACCACACAGCCCATCAACAATGGGGATACACTACACAGTTGATAGACAACAGGAATACACCATGCAGCCCAGCAACAACAGGAATACATCACACAGCTCATCAGCAACAGGAATACACACATTGCCCATCGACAACAGGAGTACGTCACACAGGCCATTGGCAACAGGAATACATCACACAGCCCATCAACAACAGGAATACACCACATTGCCCATCGAAATAGGAATAAAACACATCACCCATCAACAGCAGGAGTACATCACACAGCCCATTGACAACAGAAGCACACCACATAGCCCATTGTCAAAAAGAATACACCACACAGGCCATCAACAACAGAAATACACTACACAATCGATGGACAACAGGAATACATCACGTAGCCCATCAACAACAGGAATACATCAAACAGACCATCGGCAACAGGAATACATCATGAAGGCCATCGACAATAAGGGTATACTGCACAGTCCATCGACAACAGGAAAACACCACACAGTCCATCGGCAAAAGGAATACACCACGCAGTCCATCGACAATAGGAATAAAACACATCACCCATCAACAGCAGGAGTACATCACACAGCCCATTGACAACAGAAGCACACCACACAGCCAATCAGCAACAGGTATACACCGCATAGCCCATCGACAAAAGGAATGCACCACATAGCCCATCGACAAAAGAAATACACCACACAGTCCATCGGCAAAAGAAATGCACCACATAGTCCATTGCCCAAAAGAATACACCACACAGGCCATCAACAACAGGAATACTATAGTCAGTCGATGGATAAGAGGAATACAGCACAAAGCCCATCGAAAAACGAGAATGCACCACACAGCCTTTTGACAGAAGGAATACACCACACAGACCATTGACAACAGGAAGACACCACACCGTCCATTGGCAAAATGAATACACCACGCAGTCCATCGACAACAGGAGTACACCACACAGCCAATCAACAACAGGAATACACCACACCGTCCATCGGCAAAATGAATACACCATGCAGTCCATCGACAACAGGAATACACCACACAGCAGTGGACAATAGGAATACACCATACAGTCCATCAGCTAAAGTAATTCACCACATAGCCCATCAACAAAAGGAATAGTCCACACAGTCCATCGAAGGAATACACCACAGAGTCCATTGACAACAGGAATACACCACACAGTCCATTGACAACAGGAGTACACCACACAATCCATCGACAACAGGATTACACCACACAGTTCATAGGCAGAAGGAATACACCACACAGTCCAACAGCAAAAGTAATGCACCAGACAGCCCATCAACAACAGGAATACACCACACAATCCATTGGCAAATGTAATGCACCACACAGCCCATTGGCAACAGGAATACACCAAACAGCCCATCAACAACAGGAATACGCCACATCACCCATCGACAGCAGGAGTACACCACACAGCCCATCGACAACAGAGGTACACCACAGAGCCAATCGGCAACAGGTATACATCACACAGTCCATCGGCAAAATGAATACACCACATAGCCCACCGAGAAAAGGAATACACCACACAGTCCAACAAGAACAGGAATACACCACACAATCCATCGGCAAAAGAAGTGCACCACATAGCACATCGCCAAAAAGAGTACACCACACAGGCCATCGACAACAGGAATACCTTACTCAGTCGATGGTCAACAGGAATACACCACACAGCCCATCGACAATAGGAGTACCCCACACAGACCTTTGACAGAAGGAATACACCACACAGCCCATTGACAACAAGAATACACCACACAGTCCATTGACAACAGGAGTACATCACACAATCCATCGACAACAGGAATACACCACGCAGCCAACCGACAACAGGAATACACCACACAGGACATTGGCAACAGGAATACACCACACAGGCCATCGAAAACAGGAGTACACCGCACAGTCCATAGACAATAAGGGTACACCACACATTCCATCGACAACAGGAAAACACCACACAGTCCATCGGCAAAAGGAGTATACCACGCACTCCATCGACTACAGGAATATACCACACAGCCAGTCAACAACAGGAATACATTACTCAGTCGATGCACAATAGGAATACAGCACAAAGCCCAATGACAACAGGAATACACCGCACAGCCTATCGACAACAGGAGTGCATCACACAATCCATGGACAACAGGAATACATCACACAGCCAATCGACAACAGGAACACACTACACACTCCTTTGGCAAAAGGAATATGCCACACAGTCCATCAACAACAGAAAAACACCACACAGCCCATCGACAACAGGAATACACCACATCGCCCATCGACAGCAGGTGTACACCACACAGTCCATCTACAACAGGAATACACCACATAGCCCATCGACAGAAAGAGTACATCAGACAGGCCATCAACAACAGGAATACACTACACAGTCGATGGACAACAGGAAAATACCACGCAGCCCATCGACAACAGGAATACATCACACAGGACATTAGCAACAGGAATACACCACACAGGCCTTCGACAACAGGAGTACACCGCACAGTCCATCGACATATAAGGGTACACCACACATTCCATCAACAACAGGAAAACACCATACAGTCCATCGGCAAAAGGAATACACCACGCAATCCATCGACTACAGGAATATACCACATAGCCAGTCGACAACCAGAATACATTACTCAGTCGATGGACAACAGGAATACAGCACAAAGCCCATTGACAACAGGAATACACCGCACAGCCTATCGTTAACAGGAGTACACCATACAGCCCTTTGACAGAAGGAATACACCACACAGCCCATTGACAACAGGAATACACCACACAGTCCTTTGGCAAAAGGAATACGCCACACCGCCTATCAACAAAAGGAATACACCACACAGACCATCAACAACAGGAGTACACCATACAGCTCATGGACAGAAAGATTACACCACAGAGCCCATCGATAACAGGAGTACACCACATAGCCCATCGACAAAAGTAATAGACCACACAGTCCAATGACAACAGGAGTACACCACACAGCCCATCGACAACAGGAATACAGCACACAGTCCATTGACAACAGGAACACACAAAAGTCCATGGAGAACAGGTGTGTACCACACACTCCATCGACAACAAGAGTACACCACATCGCCCATCGACAATAGGAGTATACCACACAGTCCATCAACAAAAGGAACATACCGCACAGTCCATCGGCAAAAGGAATACAACACACACCCAGTCGTCAACAGGAATAAACCACACAGCCCATCGACAAACGGAATACACCACACTGTCCATCGACAACAGTAGTACACCACACAGCAGTTCGACAACAGCAATACACCACACAGTCCATTGACAACAGGAACACACAGCAGTCCATGGACAATAGGTGTGTAACACACAGTCCATTGATAACAGGAGTACACTGCACAGTCCATCGACCATAAGGGTACACCACACAATACATCGACAACAGGAATATACCACACAGCCAGTTGACAACAGGAATACACCACACATACCATCGACAACAGGAGTACACCGTACAGCCCATCGACAGAAAGAATACACCACACAGCCCATCGACTACAGGAGTACACCACATAGCCTATCGACAACATAAGTACACCACACAGTCCATTGACAACAGGTGTGTACCACACAGTCCATCGACAACAGGAGTACACCACATCGCTCATCGGCAATAGGAGTACACCACACAGCCCATCGACAACAACAATACACCACAGAGTTCATCGGCAAAAGGAACACATAACACAGTCCATCGACAACAGGTGTATACCACACAGTCCGTGTACAACAGGAATAGACCACACAGCTCATCAGCAAATGGAATACACCACACAGTACATCGACAACAGGAATACACCACACATTCCATCGACAACAGGAACACACCACCCAGCCCATCGGCAACAGGTATATACCACACAGCCCATCGGCAAAATGAATAGACCACATAGCCCATCGACAAAAAGAATACACCACACAGTCCAACGACAACATGAATACACCACCCAGCTCGTCGGCAACAGGAATACACCACACAGCTCATCGGCAACAGGAATACACCACATTACCCATCGACAAAAGGAATACACCACACGGGCCATTGGCAACAGGAATACACCACACAGGCGATGGACAACAGGAATACCTCACGCATTCCATCGACAAAAGGAGTACATCACACAGCCCATCAACAGCAGAAATACACCACACAGTCCATCGATAACAGGAGTACACCACACAGCCCATCGACAACAGAAATACACCACACAGTCCATCAATAACAGGGGTACAACACATATCCCATCGACAACGGGAATACACCACACAGTTCATCGGCAAAAGGAACACACAACGCAGTCCATTGACAACAGGAGTATACCACGCAGTAGATAGGCAGCAGGAATACACCACACAGTCCATTGACTACAGGTGTACACCACACAGCCTATCGACAACAGGAATACGCCACATGGCCCTTCGACAACAGCAATAAACCACATAGCCCATCGACAAAAGGAGTACACCACACAGCCCATCGACAACAGGAGTACACCACAGAGTCCATTGATAACAGGGCTACAACACACATCCCATCGACAACGGGAATACACCACACAGTTCATCAGCAAAAGGAACACACAACACAGTCCATCAACAACAGGAGTATACCACACAGTAGATAGACAGCAGGAATACACCACACAGTCCATTGACTACAGGTGTACACCACACAGCCTATTGACAACAGGAATACGCCACATGGCCCTTCGACAACAGCAATAAACCACATAGCCCATCGACAAAAGGAGTACACCACACAGTCCATCGACAATAGAATAACACCAAACAGCCCATTGACAACAGGAATACGCCACATCACCCATCGACAGCAGGAGTATACCACACAGCCCATCGACAACAGGAGTACACCACACAGCCCATCAACAACAGGAATACACCACACAGTCCATCGGCTCTGCTCTTTCATCCAGTACGATCATGAATGATCTTTGTCCTGAACTTTGTTTTGCTGCCCGCTCCCCAGATCACCTAATTCCCTGTGAGATGAAAATTCTGTCTAATCCAGCATTAATATGTTTAGGCCTGAATAACCTTGACAAGCCGGATGTTAAAAGGATGTTTCCTCTCTTGGGCGTGTCCAGAACTAAGGCCACTGTTTTAAAATTAGGGGTCACTATTTTAGGACAGAGATGAGGAGAAATTTTTTCTCAGAGAGTTGTGTGACTTTGGAACTCTCAGCCCCAGAAGGTGGTGATGTTGGGGTCATCGAATATTTTTAAGGCAGAGATAGATAGATTCTTGTTAGGCAAGGAAATGAAAGATTATCGAGGTTAGATAGGGATGTGGAAATCAAAACACAAGGAGACCAGCCATGAACTTATTGAATGGCGGAGGAGGCTCGATGGGCCGAATGGTCTAATCTTGTTCCTAGTCCTTATGTTCTTAATCCTCTAGGGTACGGGATGCCAAAGATTGACGACACTGCATGTGGTTTTCTAAATGTATTGTTAAAAATTCCTTAATTAGATAATAGATTAAAGCCTTTTCCTGATGACTGATGTCAGGCTAATTGGTTTGTACTTCCAGGTTTTCTCTTTCCCTCCTTTCTGGAATAGCTGTGTTACATTTGCTAAATACAATCTGTTGATTTTAGAATGTAGGGGATTATGGAACGTCACAGACAATGCAAACACTATTTCTGCAGCTATCTCCTTTAGAAATCTAGGCCGTAGACCATCAGCTCCTGGGGATTTGTGTAAAATTAAGTTCCTTAAGTTTCTCCCTCACTCCTCCTTCTTTTCCGTTCTGCCCATCATTTTGAAATGTTGTGCACTCTGGAATGTATCATTCCCAACCTTGGTCACCATGGGCAGGATTTTGACGTCAGCGCGTGGGGGGGGCGGGCCCAACACGTCAACACATAAAATGACGCACAATGATGTTGGGCGTGCGCCCTGGTGTCACCACGCGCCATCGCGATATCTCGCTAGGCGGGCACTCTATGAGTTCCGAGGTGCACCCGCCATTAATTAACGGGCCACTTGATGCCCTTGATGAAGTAATACACTGTGATTTTTCGCAGCCCATGCAATTTTCAGAGTTGCACGGGCAGGTGGGTAGGCCACATTTTTAAAAGCCTCATCCACAGGTTGGATAAAAGGGGCGAGTGGGTTCGCGAATGCGAGTTGTTAATCATTTACTTTAGAAACTTTTTGCTACTTGCCTGTCTGAACAGGAGAACTTCAAATCTCTTCACAGCTGCTTGTACAGGAATAACAGGCTTCAGGTCAGGACTCTGCAGTAAACATAATTCTCGGGGCCTTGCAGGTTTCAGGCAGCCTTCCCTTACCCTGGGAATGGGAGGTAATCTCTCCACTGGAGGCACCTCCTCTGAGGAGGAAGGGAGGGCCAGAATGGGGAGGAGGTCAGGAGCCCACATTCAGCCTCCAGGGGAACCACTTTTGGGAGGAGAGGCACAGGCACAAGGGGCGCAGGGCCAAGAGGTAGTCCAAGGTAGAAGGGGTCGCAGAAGATCCCACTATCCTGCTGCTAGGATATACAGGTAGCGAAGAAGCTACCTCATTATGTCTGAGGTGCAGTGCCAAAGGAGGCTCCATCTCTCAAGGGAGACAGTCAACAATATCTGCCAGATTATTGGCCCTGAGATCAGCTCCAACTGTGTGGGCGGACACCCCATGCCAGTGGCTCTGAAGGTCACAGCTGCCCTCAACTTCTATGCCTCTGGCTCCTTCCAGGGCTCGGTGGGTGATCTTTGTGGTGTCTCCCAATCAGCTGTCCACACTTGTGTCAAGCAGGTTACATACCCTCTGTTCAGGCGGGCATTGACCTTCATCCACTACCACTGGGACCAGGCAAGCCAGACACAGCGAGCCAGAGGCTTCACGACCATTGCTGGGTTCTCCCAAGCGCTTATATCCTGTGGCACTCCCAGGTCCCGAGGCTCTTCAGTGCTCTGGCCCAGCTGGATGGATGGCTGCTCGATGACAAAGGGTATCCTGTCAAAAGGTGGCTCATGACTCCTCTCCGCCATCCAAGAACAGAAGCTGAGCAGTGGTACAATAGGAGCCAAGCCTCCACAACAGTTGTGGAGGAGAGAGCCGTTGGTTTTCTCAAGATGCACTTCTGATGCCTGGACCGCTCAGGGGGTGCACTCCGGTACCCCCCAGATCATGTCTCTGTGATAGTGGTTGAATGCTGCACTCTCCATAATCTGGCGCTGGAAAGGGGGGGACACAGTGGAGAAAGAAGATGTTGATGCAGCTGCTCTGGCAGCAGATGCTGAGCCCAGTAGTAAGTCCGAGGATGGGCACAGTCAGGAGAATGCTGAGGGGTTAAACGCTGACATGGGCACCCTCCATGGAAGCCGGGGACACCCAGGAAGCTTTAATCCAATGAACCTTCAGCTAGCCTGCCACAGATGAACCTCCAACACACGCCAGGCCAGCAGGCTCCATACTTGATACCTGAGAGCAACATCTGCCTGGTTAGGAACATTAACTATGTGCCTTGTCAAGAAAGCTCAATGACAAACAAGTCCCCCTCATAGCATCATGGGTTCTCGTACACCTGCAGAAGTAATGAAAAACCCAGAGGCTTGTTGAGAAATAAAACATTTAATGATTTCATACTGCAAAACAGAAATGAAAGGTGTTGAGCTGCACACCGAATGACAAGCAACTAATATGGGGGCATAAGAAAACCACCCGTGATAAGCCCGTGTTGTGCCTAAGGTGTTTGTGGGTGCTATGTCTAGGTGCTCCTCCCTTGCTGACACCCGCATTGGAGACAGCCTGCTCACTCTGCTGTCCTGTTGACCTTGATGACCTTTTTGGGTGTCCTCTGGCCCATGGAGCCTGTGCTGGCCCCACCTGGGAGGGAGTGGCCAGTGACATGTCAGGCACCTCCCCAGTCGCCGCAGCCTCATCGGATGCCATGGTCACTGCCAGAGGGACAGAGGAGCTGCTGCCGTCATTCAGAGTGCCCTGAGATGAGCCCGCAGAGACGACAAGCAGCTCATGCACCAACATGAGGTCGTTTTGAATATCCCTGCTCACCACTGATGGACACGTAGCTGGGATACTGGGTGCCCAATCCATCTCCCTCACTGCCAGTGACCACCTGAGGTAATTGCCTCTGTGAGGTCTTGCAGGTCCGAGCGCATTCCCAGGAACCCCTGATTCAGCTCCTGGAGGAGCCTCTCCATGAGAGCCGCCACTCTCTCCATGGAGGAGGCAGTGCGCTCGGCTGTGAGAGTCATTGCATTGGTCACACTCCGCATGGACTCCTCCATCATGGAGACCATGGCAGACATTCCCTCATGTATCTCTGCCAGATCCTGCCACACACCCTCCTGGAATTCCAGCATCTGCTGCCTCAGGGACGACTCCAGAGGCCCATCATCAGCCACCGACTGAGCAAGTTCCTGGATCCCCAGCAGTTCTCCGACTGTCGGCGCCCTAGGCACTCTCTGCTTCCGCCTGTAGCTCAAGCGAGTGTGAAGTGCCCTCATCAATATGCTCCGGGACACTAGCCAATGATCTTATCCTCATTGAGATGCTGCTATCTGTGCTGGTGCCTGCCTGGCTGAGAGGGTGTGACGTTGGTGCACGTATAGCTTCAGGGCCCTCAGGGTCAGTCTCCCGAGTCCGGGTATGCCCCGGTGAGGCTGAAAGGAAGAATAAAGACATTTGATCAGTTGAAGTTGTTACACTGTTAATGTGCATGGCTGGCCCCTGGATCAGGACACACTCCTCCTTGCATAATCAACGGGAAATCCATGTTGGAGACTGGAATCAATATATAGTCAACAGTGGAATTGTTGCAATGACCTCAGTGCACCTCACTCTTACATCCCAGTAGCACCCCAACCTCACCCTGGCTGGTTGACCTGGGTGCAGAGCACCTCTCCAGCTTGAGAGCCTCCTGCTTGTATCTGGTGAGTATGAGTAGGTGGGGCTGCTGTCCACCAACCCGTATCCATTCAGCTTTATTGTGTGCGGTTTCCTCCTGAAAGGTGAGAGGAGCATTGATTAGTCCACCCCGTACCTGCATTGCCATTGCAGCCCTGCCAACCCCAACTGAGTGAAACATTGCAGGGCTCATCCGATCCGTGACCCTGGAGCCGCCATATACTCACTCCAAGCAGCCAGGGCTGACCCCCTTGTCCAGATGCTGCCTCCATCACATTTACCACTCACACTCCATCACCTTCCAAAGCAAGGAGCACTAGCACCTAGAATACCAGGAGCAGATGGATGTGTGCCCCGCCAACTGGATGTGTGCCCCGCCAACTTTGAAATTTCTCGGTGTTCCAGCACTGTGCCTGGGTCCTGATCCTGGAGCTCACCCCCAAAACAGCACTGTGGGTGTACATGCGCCACATGGAACGGATACAGGAGGCAGCTCAGCACCACCCTCTCAGGAGCAACTAGGCATGGGCAATAAATGCTGGTCCACCCAGCGAAGGTCACATTCTGTGAATGAATGAATGCAATAACAAAATTCTGAGTTGTCGGGTGGGCCAGGTCAGGGAGGAGCCAACCTACCTGCTGTGCTAAGTGACCCATGCTAACACGGTACTCACCCTTCCCGATCGCAAGAGCTCATTGAACTGCTTGCGGCACACAGCACCCAGGTGTGTCACACCACATCGTGGGGGCTGACCCCTTCTGTCACCTCCTCTCTGGCCTGTTTCATCACATGGGCGGGGTGGGGGAGTGGTGGGGGGACCTCCTCCTCCCGTCCCTTGGCACTATGATCTTGCGACGTGCTGCCACCTCCTCCAGGAGGGCAGTGAGGCACCCTTCTGAAAATCCCGATGCAGATTGCCCTGCCGACCTGCCCTCCTGCCTGGCCTGCTCTCCGACAGCGCTCTCGGACATCCTTCTGTGCGTCATCATTGCGAGCCTTTGGAAGGCTGCCATTGGACCTGGTGGTCATTGGACTCCCACTGTTGCCTGCCCCATCCTGCTGTTCTCGGGAGCCGCGATTCACGCTGGGCAGGCCTTAATTGGCCTGCCTGCGTAAAATGACAGAGCAGGGCCAATCGCAGGCAGCGATTGGCTCTGCACCCGCCCATGCCTGCTCCCGCCCAGCCCACCCGACATAGGTAAGATTCAGCCCCATGACTTTGGGCACAGAGGTTAAAACAGGGAGACTTTGGGAGAGAGAGGTTAAAACATCAAGACTTCAGGAGAGAGAGTTTAAAACAGCGAGACTTCAGAAGAGGGAGGTTAAAACAGTGAGACTTTGGGAGAGAGAGTTTAAAACATCAAGACTTCGGGAGAGAGAGTTTAAAACAGCGAGACTTCAGGAGAGCGAGGTTAAAACAGCGAGACTTCAGAAGAGAGAGGTTAAAACAGCGAGACTTCAGAAGAGAGAGGTTAAAACAGCCAAACTCCGGGAGAGGTTAAAACAGCGAGACTTCGGGAGAGAGAGATTAAAACAATGAGAGTTCAGGAGAGAGGGGTTAAAACAATAAGTCTTTGGGAGAGAGAGGTTAAAACAGCGAGACTTCAGGAGAGCGAGGTTAAAACAGCGAGACTTCAGAAGAGAGAGGTTAAAACAGCGAGACTTCAGAAGAGAGAGGTTAAAACAGCCAAACTCCGGGAGAGGTTAAAACAGCGAGACTTCGGGAGAGAGAGATTAAAACAGCGAGACTTCGGGAGAGAGAGGTTAAAACAATAAGTCTTTGGGAGAGAGGGGTTAAAACAGCGAGACTTTGGGACAGAGAGGTTAAAGCAGTGAGACTTCGGGAGAAAGAAGTTAAAACAGCGAGACTTCAGAAGAGAGAGATTAAAACACCAAGACTTCATGACAGAGAGGTTAAAACAGCGAGACTTTGGGACAGAGAAGTTAAAACAGCGAGACTTCAGAAGAGAGAGGTTAAAACACCAAGACTTCATGACAGAGAGGTTAAAACAACGAGACTTTGGGACTAAGAGGTTAAAACAGCAAGACTTCATGACAGAGAGGTTAAAAAAGCGAGACTTTGAGACAGAAAGGTATAAAGAGCGAGACCTCATGAGGGAGAGGTACTAACAGTGAGACTTCGGGAGTGAGGTTAAAACAGTGAGACTTCAGGAGAGATGATCTGATGCAATTGCAGCACTTGGGACCTCCTGGATTACCTTGTGATCCAGGGCAAACATGTCTGCAGTATGTGTCTGTGGCTGGAGGAACTTTGGCTCATAGTCATTGAGGTAGAAGCTAAGTTGTAAACTCTACAACACATCAGGGACGGGGAAAGTTATCTAGATGCTTTATACTAGGAGGCCACCACACTCCTTAGGATAGGTTCTTCCGATTTGGTCAGTGGTAAGGACAGGAGGTTGTGACTCCAAGTGAGGCAGTTAAGGGGGCCCAGAAGACAGGAGGGCAGGAACCTCAGCCCTTGCAATTGCCCAACAGGTTTAATGTTCTCTCAGCTTGTGTGGATAAGACCAGGGGCTGCATGGTGGATGAACTAATTGGCCAGGGCACCGTGGTACAGGAAGGGGGAGTAAATAGGAATGCAGTAGTAGTAGGGGATGGTATAGTCAGGGGGATAGATGCATATTTCTGCAGCCGAGAGCAGGAATCCAGACAGCTGCGTTGCCCAGTGCTAGCGTGTGGCACACCTGTTCTGGGTTGGAGAAGAACGTGCAGTGGGAGGGAGAAGATCCAATTGTCATGGTCCACATAGGTACCAACGACACAGGAAGAACTAGGAAAGAGATTCTGCTGAGGGAGTATGAGCAACAAGGAGCTAAATTGAAAAGTAGAAACTCAAGGCCAATCTCTGGGTTATTACCTGAACCACAAACAAATTAGCATAGGGTAAAAAAAATTAGAGAGATGAATGCGCGGTTCAAAGATGGTGTGAGAGAAATGTGTTTCGATTCACGGGGCATTGGCACCAGTACTGGGGGAAAGAGAGAGCTGTTCTGTTGGGACAGGCTTCACCTGAACCGCACTGGGACCAGTGTCCTGGTGAATCGTATAATTCATTCGAATTTAAACTGAATAGTAGGGGGAAGGGATCATGTGAAAGTAGATATAATAAATCCAAGGGAAACAACAAGGTAATAGAGCAGGGCAGCAATTTGGGTAATGATTACCAATATGTAATGGGAAGGGACAGAACATACAATAATGATGAAAAGCAGAGTTTAAGGCCCAGCATCTGAATGCATGCAGCATTTTTAAAAATTCATTTATGGGATGTGGGTGTCACTGGCTGGGCCAGCATTTATTGCTCATCCCTAATTACCCTTGAGAAGGCAGTGGTGAGCTGCCTCCTTGAACCGCTGCAACCTATGTGGTGTAGGTACACCCACAGTGCATTTAAGGAGGGAGTTCCAGAATTTTGACCCAGCAACAGTGAAGGAACGGTGATATATTTCCAAATCAGGATGGTGAATGACTTGGAGGGGAACTTCCAGGTGGTGGTGTTCCCACGTATCTGCTGCCCTTGTCCTTCCAGATGGTGGTGGTCGTGGGTTTGGAAGGTGCTGCCTAAGGAGCCTTGGTGAGTTGCTGCACTGCATCTTGTAGATGGGTACACACTGCTGCTACTGTGCGTCAGTGGTGGAGGGAGCGAGTGTTTAAGTGGTTGGATGGGGTGCCATTCAAGTGGCTGCTTTGTCCTGGATGGTGTCAAGCTTCTTGAGTGTTGTGGGAGCTGCACCTATCCAGGCAAGTGGAGAATATTCCATCACACTCCTGACTTGTGCCTTGTAGATGGTGGACAGGCTTTGGGGAGTCAGGTAGTGAGATACTCATCGCAGAATTCCCAGCCTCTGAGCTGCTCTTGTAGCCACAGTATTTATATGGCTGGTCCAGTTCAGTTTCTTGTCAACAGTAACCCCCAGGATTTTGATAGTGGGGGATTCAGCGATGGTAATGCCATTGAATGTCAAGGGGCAATGGTTAGATTCTCTCTTGTTGGAGATGATCGTTGCCTGGCATTTGTGTGGCGCAAACATTACTTGATACTTGTCAGCACAAGCCTGCGGATTGCCCAGCTCTTGCTGCATTTGTGCATGGACTGCTTCAGTATCTGAGGAGTTGCGAATGGTGCTGAACATTGTGCATCATCAGCGAACATCCCCACTTCTGACTTTATGATGGAAGGAAGGTCATTGATGAAGTAGCTGAAGATGGTTGGGCCTAGGATACTACCCTGAGGAACTCTTGCCGTGATGTCATGGAGCTGAGATGATTGACCTCCAACAACCACAACCATTTTCCTTTGTGCTAGGTATGACTCCAACCAGCAGAGAGCTTTCACCCTGATTCCCATTGACTCCAGTCTTGATGGGGCTCCTTGATGCCACACTCAATCAAGTACTGTCTTGATATCAATGGCAGTCACTCTCACCTCACCTTGGGAGTTCAGCTCTTTTGTCCATGTTTGAACCAAGGCTGTAATGAGATTAGAAGCTGAGTGACCCTGACAGAACCCAAACTGGGCATCAGTGAGCAGGTTATTGCTAAACAAGTGCCGCTTGATAGCACTGTTGATGACCCCTTCCATCACCTTACTGATGATCAAGAGTAAGCTGATGGAATGGTAATTGGCCTGGTTGGATTTGTCCTGCTGTTTTTTCCACATAACCAGGTAGATGCCAGTGTTGTAGCTGCACTGGAACAGCTTGGCTAGGAGTGCAGCATGTTGTAGAGCACAAGTCTTCAGTACTATTGCCAGAATATTGTTAGGACCCATAGCCTTTGCACTATCCAGTGCCTTCAGCCATTTCTTGATATCACATGGAGTGAATGAATTGGCTGAAGACTGGCATCTGTGATGCTGGGGACCTCTGGAGGAGGCCGAGATGGATTATCCACTTGGCACTTCTGGTTGAAGATTTTAGCAAATGCTTCAGCCTTATCTTTTGTAATAACGTGCTGGGCTCCTCCATCATTGAGGATGTGGATACCTGTGCAGCCTCCTCCTCCAGTGAGTTGTTTAATTGTCCACCACCATTCACAACTGGATGTGGCATGACTGCAGAGCTTAGATCTGATCCATTGGTCATGGAATCGTTTAGCTCTGTCTATCACTTGTGCCTTATGCTGTATGGCATGCAAGTAGTCCTGTGTTATAGCTTCACCAGGTTGACACATCATTTTTAGGAGACCTGGTGCTTCTCCTGGATTGGTGGTAATGACAGTGAGGGATCTGCCAGGCCATGAAGTTACAGATTGTGGTTGAGTACAATTCTGTTGCTGCTGGTGGTATTAAAGGCCTAATGGGTGCCCTGTCTTGAGTTTCTGGGTCTGTTCAAAACCTATCTGATTTAGCACAGTGATAGCGCCACACAACACGATGGAGATCCTCTATGTGACAACGGGTCTTCATTTCCACAAGGTGTAGAAGTCATGGACAGGTGCATCTGTGGCAGGCAGGTTGGTGAGAATGAGGTCAAGTATCTTTTTCCCTCTTGTTGGTCCCTCACCACCTGCTGGAGACCCAGTCTAGCAGCTATGTCCTTCAGGACTTGGCCAGCGGTGGTGCTACCGAGCCATTCATTGAAGTCACACTGAAGTCCCCCACCCAGAATACATTCTGCACCCTTGCCACCTGTAGTGCTTCTTCCAAGTGGTGTTCAACATGGAGGAGCACTGATTCAACAGCTGAGGGGGGTGGGGGGGGGTGGTGGTGGGGGGAGGTGGGGGGGTGGTGTGTGTGTGGCACGTAGTAATCAGCAGGAGGTTTCTTTGCTCATGTACGGCATCCTGCCATGAGTCTTCATGGGGTCTGAAGTCAATGTTAAGGATGCCCGGGGCAACTTCCTCCCGACAATATACTACTATGCTGCCACCTCTGCCGGTGGGGCAGGAAATACCCAGGGGTGGAGATGATGGCGTCTGGTATATTAATGAACCAGATGAACTTTTATGACAATTGATAATGGTTTCCTGATCCTTATTAGACTTTTAATTCCAAATTTTTATTGTATTCTACCGTGGTGGGAATCGAACTTGGGTCCCTAGCCCAGTGACAAAACCACTACCTCACCACCTCCCTTTTGTAACAAAAGGGATGACTTGTTAGCACAGATAGAGATAAATATGTGTGAACTAATAGCCATTAGAGAAGTGCTTAAAAGGTGACCAAGGCTGGGACCTGAATGTTAAAGAGTATTTAATATATCGAAATGACAGGAAGTTAGGAAAGGGTGGTGGGGTAGCTCTGTTAGTTAAAGATGGCATTAGTTCAGTACTGAGAGATGATCTTAGCTTGAAAGATCAGGATGTAGAATCAGTTTGAGTAGCGATAAGAAACAGTAAACTTAGGAGGTCACTTGTGGGAGTAGTTTATACACTAGGTAGCCTATAAACAGTAGTTACACTGTAGGACAGACCATACAGAAAGAAATAAATGAGGAGTGTAGGAAAGGTACAACAATAATCATGGATGACTTTAATCTAAATGTAGATTGGGAGAATCAGATTGGCGAAGGTAGCCTGGAAAATGAGAGTTCATAGAATGTTTTCAGGTCAATTTCTTAGAGCAGTACATTCTAGACCCAACCAGGGAGAAGGCTATCCTAGACCTGGTAATGAGCAATGAGACAGAATTAACCAATAGCCTTATGGTAGAGGAGCCTCTAGGTGACAGTGATCACACCATGATATAATTGCATGTTCAGTTTGAAAGTGAGAAGTGTGGATTAATGATTTGCGCTTTAAACCTAATAAAGGTAACTGCGAGGATCTGAAAGTAGGGCTGGCTAAGACAAACTGGGAAACTAGGTTAAATTGTAGGACAGTAGAGTTGCAGTGGCAGATATTTAAGGAACTATTTAATAACTTTCAGCAAAGATTTATCCCAGTGGGAAGAAAAACCTCTGAGAAGGCTGCATCATCTGTGGCTAAATAAGGAGCTAAAGTATAGTGTTGAATTGAAAGAAACACTGTACAAATCTGCAAAGGATAGTGGTAGGTCAGAGGATTGGACAACTTTCAGGACCAGCAAAGAATGACTAAAAAGTTTTTTAAGAGGCAGAAAGCAAAGTATGAGAGAAAGCAAATTATTAGCTAGTAATATAAAAATAGAGAGTAAGAGTTTCTACAAGTATTTGAATTGAAGAAGAGTAATTAAATCTAGTGTTGATCATCTAGAGAGTGAGCTGGGGAATTGATAACTGAAAACAAAGGAATGGCGGAAGTGTTGAGCAGGTATTTCTTGTCTGTCTTCATGGTAGAAGACTTAGAAAAGTTGAGGATTGCTGAAAAAATACCTTTTGTCAAAGCTTTTCATTTTGCACTCAGCAGGACAATCATAAGAATACCAATGTCAGGGAAAGCAACAGCTTTACGCTGTGTGAAAAGAGAGTGCTGATTAGTTGGCAAGTGGACTCTGGATTTTTAAAGTCATTTTTATGGAATGTGGGCATAGTTGGCTAGTTTGGCATTTGTTACCCAACCCTAATTGCCCTTGAGAAGGTGGTGATGAGCTGCCTTCTTGAACGGCTGCAATCTATGTGGGTAGGTACACCCACAGTGCTGTTAGAGATGGAGTTCCAGGATTTTGACCCAGCAACAGTGAAGGAACGGCAATATATTTCCAAGTCAAGATGACGAGTGGCTTGGAGAGGAACTTCCAGGTGGTGGTATTTTCATGTACCTGCTGCCCTTGTCCTTCCAGACAAATGGAGAGTATTCCATCACATTCCTGACTTCTGCCTTGTAGATGGTGGACAGGCTTTGGGGAGTCAGGAGGTGAGTTACTTGTCACACGATTCCTAGCCTCTGAGCTGCTCTTATAGCCACAGTATTTATTTAGCTAGTCCAGTTCAGTTTCTGGTCAATGGTAACCCCCAGATGTTGATAGTGGGAAACTTAGCGATGGTAATGTCTTTGAATGTCAAGGGGCAGAGGTTAGATTCTCTTTTGTTGGAGGTGGTCATTACCTGGCACTTCTGCAGTGTGAATGTTACTTGACGCTTGTCAGCCCAAGCCTGGACATTGTCCAGGTCTTGCTGCATTTGGACATGGACTGCTTCAGTTTCTGAGGAGTTGTGAATGGTGCTGAACATAGTGCAATCATCAGTGAACATCCCCACTTCTGACCTTATAATGAAAGGGAGGTCATTGATGAAGCAACTGAAGGTGGTTGGGCCGAGGACACTACCCTGAGGAACTCCTTCACTGATATACTGGAACTGAGATGATTGACTTCCAACAACCACAGCCATATTCATTTGTGCTAGGTTTGACTCCAAGCAGCGGCGAATTTCCCCCCTTATTCCATTGATTTGTTTTGCTAGGGCTCCTTGATGCTACACTCGGTCAAATGCTGCTTTGATGTCAAGGGCAGTCACTCTTCCCTCACCTCGGGAGTTCAGCTCTTTTGCCCATGTTTGAAAAAAGGCTGTAATGAGGTCAGGAGCTGAGTGACCCTGGCAGAACTCAAGCTGAGCATCAGTGAGCAGGTTATTGCTAAGCAAGTGTTGTTTGATAGCACTGTTAATGACCCCTTCCATTACTTTACTTATGTTCGAGAGTAGGCTGACAATTGGCTTGGTATGATTTGTCCTGTTCCTTGAGTACAGGACGTACCCGGGTAATTTTCCACTTTGCTGGGTAGATGCCAGCATTGTAGCTGTACTGGAACAGCTTGGCTACGGGCACGGCAAGTTCTGGAGCACAAGTCTTCAATACTATTGTTGGAGTATTGTCAGGGCCCATTGGTAGAGGCGGTTCCATGGAGAATGCACCAGTTGATGGTGACTGACAGTTAACGCCCAAGCATTGTTTGAAATTTTAATCAGGCAGCTTGATTCTGATTGATCAAGACATTGCCCTGAGGAATGAACCAATGAATTGGTATCACGTTTTGTTTAGCTGAAACAAGCACGATGTGTGTACATGTTCTTTCTGTCTGCAAAGAACAGGGCCCTGTCTATTAACATATGCAGCTTCCAGTACATGCAAATGCCTCAAACTGGGATCCTGACTGACAATCTTAAATTGGTCGTCAGTGTAATTTTTGGCACACTTATTTTGCATAGTTGTCAAATCATGGAATCACATCTAACTTTGGATACTGTGTTTTGAGGTTAGGTACGATCTATACCTAGCCTGTTGCTGTTTGATGCGATCTGCCAGTCTTTTGGATGTATGGCCTACATACCTAGTATCAGGCTGACACTGAAATTCATATATCACGTTACTCATTCATGTGATAGGCAAAATGTCTTTTTGGCTTGATGGCAGCATCCTGTTAGTGGTGAATACCATTTGTGTTGCTACTGCACAGTAGCAATGTGAAACAGCTAGCTTTACCTGTTGCTCAAATTTTTGGGACACCTTACCCTACCTGAGATAGACCGGGCTCTTTTCAGGGCCGAAAGTGACTGCCTTAGGCCCGTTCATGAGTTTGTGCGCTATACAGTGTGAAATGATCTGATCGGGATAGCCATTATCCCAAAGGATGCCTTTAATGCACCCTATTTAAGCATCACACCTGCATGATGAGCAAATGGCTTGGGCCCTATTTACAAGGTTGCTGAGAAGGCCAATCTTATAGCATGTGGACCTGTAAGAGTTTGAACATGCGTATTGACCAGTGAAGGTAGGCTTGTGGTGGACCGTGGTAGAGAACCTCCAGCAGATTTCTCAACTAGTACATCAAGGAAGGGGGGTTTATTTGACTGCTCCATTTCAAAGGTGAATTTGATAGCAGGATGGAGCCCATTACGACATTCAAGGAAATTATTACATGCAACTGCAGCTTTAAACATAGCAAATGTATCATCCACATATTGGAAATATGCAAGCGGTAGGAGGTTAGGTGTGATTCCATTGAAGACGCATTTCTCATGGAACCCAACAAAGATGTTTGCAAGAGCTGGGCCTAGGGGGGACCCCATAGCAACACCATCTATTGGGGCATACATGGTGCCGTTAAAGCTGAACTCCTGGCTTTCAAGCTAAAAGGGACATTTTGCCTACAATTGAATAATGTGGTATATGAATTTCAGTGTTAGTGTAATGCTAGGTGTAATGTAGGCTGTACATCCAAAAAACTGGCAGATTGTATCAAATAGCATGTCCCTTCTGCTGTTTGCAATGGGCAAGATACAGGCTGTACCCAACCAGCCGGTGCTTGCAAAATTCAAAACATGGTGTTCAAAGTTAGATGTGATTCCACGATTGGACAACATTTTCTAAATAATCCTCAGTGGGCTAAAAATTACACTGACAACCAAGTTAAGATGGCCAGTTGGACTGGCAGTGTGGTGCATTTGCGTGCACTGGAAGCTACATATATTAATAGACAGGGCCCTGTTCTTTGCAGACAAAAAGAACATGTACACGCATTGTGCCTGTTTCAGCTGAACAAAATAAGTGATAGCCATTCGCTGGTTCATTCCCCAGGGACAATGCCTTGGCCAATCAGAATCGAGCTGCCTGATTTAAATTTGGAACAATGCTTGGTAATTAACTGTCAGTCACCAGCAACTGGTGCATTCTCCATGGCAATGCCACTACCAATCAGAGTCCATTTGCTAACCAATAAGCACTTTCTTCTCATACAATATAAAGTTGTTGCTCCCCCTGACATTGATATTCTTGTGACTATCCTGATGATTGAAAAATGAAAAGCTTCGACAAGATGTCTTTTTTCAACAATACTCAAGTTCTGTGCTACCAACTGACTACTTAGGAAACTTCCCAAAGATAATTGAAAATCGAGAGGTGATAGGAAGTGTGAACTTAATACAATCACTATCACCACGGAAAAGGTGCTAGGGAAACTATTAGACCTAAGGGCTACCAAGTCCCCAGGAGTGACGGCTTGCATCTTAGGTCTTACAAGGAGTGGCAGCACAGATAACGGATGCATTGGTTATAATCTCCCAAAATTTCTCAGATTCTGGAAATGTCCTAGCGGATTGGAAAATAACTAATGTAACACCTTCATCCAAGAAAGGAGGGAGTCACTCTATAAGTCAGTTAGCCTGACATCTGTCATAGAGAAAGTGCTGGAATGCATTATTAAGGAGGTAATAGCAGGATACTTAGAAAATCATGATGTGATCTGGCAGAACCAACATGGCTTTGTGAAAGGGAAATTGTGTTTAACTAATCTATTAGAGTTTTTTTGGCAAAATAGTGTTCAAAGTAGATAAAAGGGAACCTGTAGATGTGGCGTAATTGGATTGCTAAAAGGCATTTGATAATGTGCCGCATCAAAGGTTATTCTACAAGATAAGAGTGCCTGTTGTAGGGGCCTAACATATTAGCATAGATAAAGGATTGGTTAGCTAACTGGAAGCAGAGTGTAGGGATAAATGAGTCTCTTTTGGATTGGCAAAATGTAACTTGTGGAGTGCCACAGGAATCAGAGCTGGTGTCTCAAATATTTACAATATATATCAATGACTTGGATGAAGGGACCAAATGTATAGTAGCTACATTTGCCATTGACATTAAGATAAATAGGAAAGTAAGTTGAGGAGGTAGACAGTCTGCAAAGGGATATAGGTTAAGTGAGGGCACAAAAATAGCAGATGGAGTGTAATGTAGGTAAATGTGAACTTGTTCATTTTGGCTGGAATAATAGAAAAGCAGTACACTCGGTGGTACAGAGGGACCTGGGTGTCCACAATCACACAAGGTTAGTATGCAGGTACAGTAAGTGATTAGGATGGCAAATGGAATGTTGGCATTTATTGCAAGTGAATGGAATGTAAAAGTGGGGACTTTTTACTGTAGCTATGCAGGGCCTTGGTGAGACCGCATTTGGAGTACTGTGTACAGCTTGGTCTCCTTATTTGAAGAAAGATATGATTGTTTTAGCAGCAGTTCAGAGACTATACATTCCGGAAATTTGTCCTCTACAGCGTTTGTGCTAATTTGGTTTATCCAGTCTGCATGCAGATTAAATTCCCCATGATTAGCCTTGTTACATGCACAACTAATGCCCTGATATATACCATGCCTTATATTACCACAACTGTTCGGTGGCCTATAATAGTTCCCACCAATGTTTGCTACAACTTGCTGTTTCTTAGATCCACCCAACCTGATTCTACATCTTGATCTTTCAATCTAAGATCCTCTCTCACTGATGTACTGATCCTTTACTAAAGGCACTACCCACCTCCTTTTCCTTTTTGCCTATCCTTCCTAAATTCTGAATACTCTTGAACATTCAGTTCCCAGCCTTGGTCACCCTGCAGCCATGTCTCCGTAATGGCAATTATGTTAACTTCTTTTTGTGCCATCAGTTAATTGCCATTTTTGTGAAAATGTGTGCATTCAGATAGTGTGTCTTTAATTTTGCCTTTTTAACATTGTTCTGGATTTTGACCTTATTTGACATTGGCCCTTATTTTGCTGCCCTCTAATTTCACTTACTACATTTCTTCCTACCATTACCAGCTTTGTTTCTCTCCTATCTGAATTCCCTCCCTGGTTCCCACCCCACTGTGAAGCTAGTTTAAACCCTCCCCAACAGAACTAGCAAATCTCCCGGCGAGAATATTGGCCCTGGTTAATAACATGTAACCCATTCACCTTGTACAGGTCCCAGCTGCCCTAGAACCAGTTCGAGTGCCTCAGAAATCTAAAGCCCACCCTCCTGCACCATCTCTCCAGCCATGCATTCATTTCCTCTATCTTCTTACTTCTGTACTCACTAGCACATGTCACTGGGAGAAATCCTGAGATTACTGCCTTTGAATTCCTGCTTTTTAATCTCTTTCCAAGCTCTCTAAAATCTGCTTTCAGGACCTCATCCATCTTTCTATCTATGATGTTGATATCGATGTGGACCACGACTTCTGACTGTTCACACTCACCGTTAAGAATGTCCTGCAGCCGTTCAGTGACATCCTTGACCCTGGCACCAGGGAGGCAACATACCATCCTGGCGTCATTTTTAAGGCCACAGAAATACCTCTCTTTTCCCCTAACTATTGAATCCCCAACTCTATTGCTCTTCCACTCTTCTTCCATCCTGTGCGGCTGAGCCACCCATGGTGCCACGGACTTGGCTCTGGCTGCACTCCTCTGAGGAGCCATCGCCCTCACCAGTATGCAAAACAGAGAACTGGTTAGTGAGGACTCAGAGGACTCCTGCACTTCCTTCCTTGCCCTCCTCGACTGTCTGGCGGTTAGGCATCCCCTCTCTGCTTGCACTCTCTTAACCTCCGGTGTGTCCACCTCCGTAAACGTGCTATCCACATAGTTCTCAGCCTTGCGGATGTGCCAGAGTGATTCCAGACGTCGCTCGAGCTCCAAAATCTGGAGCTCAAGTTTCTGTAACTGGCGACACTTCCAACACATGTGGTCATCTAGGTCACAGGAAGCGTCCATGACTTTCCACATGTTATGCAGCTGAGCTGCCCTTCCATACCTTAAATTTACCAGTTATTTATTGTAAACCAGAGGCAAGAAGCCTAGACCTTATTGCTCCTAATAAGCTTTACTACAGCTAGTATATCTTACTATTACTAATAAAGCCTTACAATTGCTTCTAAATCACCTGAGATTACCTTATTGTTGACCCTATGTCAATTGGCACATGGATCTGGCAACAATCCACAGATTGTTCCCTTTAAGGTTTTGCGTTTTAAATTCAAACCCTCAGCAGAAGATTATCTTTTGTGTGTATGGGCACATCTGTATCTGTGTTGTCTGGGTGTGTTTCTGCTTCCCAGTCAATTGCTTGAGAAAGTGTTTTCTTTGTCATAGAACAGTGGGAACCTGATGTTTGGAATTTGAGAATAAGAAATTTGAGAACCGGGAATAATAAAGTGGAATGGATTTGTCAATCCCTTCCTATTACACTCCCTAGGGAGAGAAAGCATTCTTTGTAGCCTGGCTCATTGGATCTGAAGGACCAGCTGCCTGACTCTCAGATTGCACCATTCTGAATCAAATCGTGGATCTTTTCAGACTCAGTTACTTTGGAATCATAATTTAGTTCTTATTTTTAATTGAATCATCAATGGAGTGTTATGAGTGTTAAGTGTATTAGGGATCGATATATGTTAGGATACTAAAGAAATCGAGAGATATTGGGATAGTCTGGAAAGATGTATGTAGTAATTGTAGCTTTGAGGAACGCAGTGGCTGTAGCTTTAAGACTTATTGTGTTGAACGGTATCACGTGACAGTGTGAACAAATCAGCCCTAAACACGGGGAACCTCAGTATGAAGAATCCTTCTTCTAGTTGTGGAGCTTGGTGGAAGCAGTAACTGCTGCTGCTGCCTGTAAATAAAGTTCAATGTTTCTAATGTGAAACCTGTCTGGAAAATCAAGTCCATAACGTTATAGCTGAGGTAGAAGATGATCTTATTGAATAGTGAAGCAGGTTTGCATATCTTGTGATGCAGTGGTAGTGCCCCTACCTCTGGGCCAGATGTTCCTGGTTCAAGTCTCACTTCAGGACTTGATGGCCACAGAAGGTGCATTCATAACGTGGCCAAAAGATTGACTATCAGCCAATAAATCCTTCCAATACATCTTTTGGCAGGTGGCAAGAGCGGGAGAGTTTCCTGGTTAGCATTACTGTAGAAGGCAACGGCAAATCACTGCAGCACTTTACCAAACATAATCATGGACCAATCCAATGGAAGTCCATGGTCTCCAATACCCTCTTACGGCATTGTACCTGAAGGAGGAGGAGGAAGCAGGCTCAAGGGGTAGAATTGCCTACTCTGCTCTTATTTCTTGTGTTTTTATGAGCCGTAAAATTAGTGTTGTTGAAATTTGTTAATGGGCACATAATATCTTCATAATGATTTAATGAATTCTTTCATGAGATGCAGGCATTACTGTCAAGGACAACCTTTGTTGCCTATCCCTAATTGTCATTGACTGAGTGTCTTGCTCAGCCATTTCTGAGTCAACAATATTGCTGTTGGTCTGGAGTAGCATATAGGTTCAGAGAATGAACCTGTTGAACAGTAAATAAAATTAATCACTTTTAAGCTCGGGGGGATGGTTTTTTTTAATGTGATGATTTCACTGTGCTGGGCCTAATTTTCTGGAAGAGATGAGCTGGACTGGGATGAACTAGGAGTCGTAGGAAGGGGAGGGGGCAAGGGGGGAGGGGTCAGATGAGTGGAAGGGAGGGGAAAGGAAGGAGGGGCAGGAATGGAAAGGAAGGAGGGGAATAGATGGCAGTGGAGGAAGCAGAGGGAAGATGGAAGAGGAATGGAGAGGAATAGAGAGGGGTGGGAGCACAGGGGATTGGTAGGAAGGGGAAGGAAGAGGAGGGGGGTGGGAAGTGGGCGTGAAGTGAAAAGAAGGGATGGGGAAGGGACAGAAAGTGAGGGGAAAGGAGAGGGGAAATGGAGAGAGGTAAAAGAGGTGAGGAGGAATGAGAGGGAAGATGAGATAGAAGGAGAGAGATAGAAGGGGTGTAGGGGAAGTGGAGGAGACTGGATGGGAGAGGGAGGGAATGGGAAGGAGAATGGAGAGAAGGGTGAATGGAAAGGGGTGGGTAGACATGAGAAGGGAGGGGGACCAGTAGGGAAAGGGGAGGGGAGAGCTGGTTGGGGGGTAGAGGGGAGACAGAAGAGGACGGGGTTGAGAAGGGGTGTGGGTGAGAGGGGAGGGGATATGGTTGGGAAACTTGGCAGTTGCGTGGGAACCAGAAGGAAATATCAGAGAGGAATATCAAGGTGCACAGAATACCGAGGGAGATAGAGTAGGGAAACAATGAGTTATTAGATGGGGTTAGAGTAAGGGAAAAAGTGATAAAGCTTAAATCAGGGTTAATGTGCATGCATGTGAATGCACCGAGTGTGATCAATAAGATAGGTGAATTACAGATGCAGGTTGACATGTGGAAATATGATATTATGATTTAAACAAATACCTGCTTCAAAGGAGGGTAGAACTGGGTGTTAAATATTCCTGGATACAAGATATTCAGGAAATATAGGAAAGGAAGAAAATGGGGAGGGGTAGTGTTATTGGTTAAGGAGAGCATTACAGTACGGGAGAGAGAGGATGTCCCAGAAGGTTCAAGGATAGAATCTATTTGGCTAGAGCTAAGGAACAAAAAAGGTGCAATTCCATTGTTTGGTACAGTCTATGGGCCACCAACTAGTGGGAAGGATGTAGAGGAACAACTTAGCAAGGAATTGACAGAGATGCAAAAATTAAAGATCAGTTATAATGGCAGAATTTTTCCAATATAGACTTGGGATGACTTTAGTGTAAAGGGTAGAGAGGGTTGGGGGCTCCTAGACTGTGTTCAGGAAAATGTTCTACATCAGTATGTTTCCAGTCCAATGAGGAAGGAGGCACTGCTAGATCTGGCACTTGGAAATGAGGTGGGCCAAGTGTCAGTGGGGGAGCATTAAGGGGACAGTGGTCATTATATCATTAGGTTTAGGCTGACTGTGGAAAAGGGGAAAGAACAATTCAAAGTAAGAATAATTAATTGGGGGAAAACCAATGGGGTAAGAATGGATCTGGGCCGAATAAATTGGAGTCAAATGTTGGCAGATAAAACAAGAGCTGATCATTGGGCTACCTTCAAAGGCAAGATATATTACTTTGAAAGAGAAAGGTAGGGCAAACAAATCCAGAGCTCCCTGGATGAAAAAAGAGATAGAAATTAAAATAAAGAAGAAAAAGTGTGCTTACAAGAGGCATCAGGCAAATAATAAAATTGAGAACCAAGCTGAATAAAGGAGGCTCAAAAAGGAGGTGATAAAGCAAATAGGAGCAGCAAAGAGGGAGTATGAAAAGAGACTGGCAGCCAACATAAAAGGGAATCCCAAAGACTTCTATATGCATATAAATAGTAAAAGGGTGTTAAAAGGAGGAGTAGAGCTGATTAGAGGCCAGTAAGGTTATTCACACATGGATGCAGAGGGAATAGCTGAGGTATTAAATGAATAACTTGCATCTGTTTTTACCAAGGAAGAAGATGCTACCCAGGTCATGGTGGAAGAGGAGGCAGTTTGGATACTAGAAAAGTTTAAAATTGTTGAGGAAAAGGTATTGGATAGGCCATCTGTACTTAAAGTGGATATGCACGAGGACTGGATGAGATGAATTCAAGAATACTGAAGGAAGTGAGATAATTTTTCATAATTTTTCAGTCTTCCTTAGACTCAGGGGTGGTGCCAGAGGACTGGAAAATTGCAAGTGTAAAACCCTTGTTCAAGAAAAGATTTTAAAATAATCCCAGCAATTACAGGCCAGCCAGTTTAACTTCGGTGGCGGGGAAACTTCCAGAAACAATAATCCTGGCCAAAATGAACAGTCACATGGACAAATGTGGGTTAACTAAAGAAAGCCAGCACAGATATCTCAAGGGAAAATTGTGTTTAACTAACTTGCTGAAGTTTTTTGAAGAGGTAACAGAGAGGGTTGATGGAGGCAATACTGTTAATGTGGTGTACGTGGACTTAAAAAAGGCATTTGATACAGTGCCACACAATAGATTTGTGAGGAAAGTTATAGGTCATGGAATAAAAGGGACAGTAGCAACATGGATACAGAATTGGCTGAGTGACAGGAAGTAGAGCGTAATGGTTAATGAATATTTTTCAGGCTGGAGGAAGGTTTGTAATGGATATCCCCAGGGGTCGGTATTGGGACCCTTGCTTTTCCTGATATATATTAATGACCTAGAGGTTGGTATACAGGATACACTTAAAAAATTTGCAGATGAAACGACACTTGGAAACATCATGAACTGTGAGGAGGATAGTATAGAAATTCAAAAGGACATAGACAAATTGGTGGAGTGGATAGACAGGTGGCAGATGATCAGTACCGAGAAATGTGAAGTGATTCATTTTGGTAGAAAGAACATGGAGAGGCAATATAAATAAAGGGTACAATTCTAATAGGGGGGCAGGGTCAAGACCAAGGGACCTGGGTTTATATGTCATTAAGTCATTAAAGGTGGCAGGACAGGTTGAAAGCATGGTTAATAAAGCATATGGCATCCTGGGCTTCATACATAGTGGCATGGAATATAAGAGCAAGGGGGTTATGCTGAATTTGTATACGACACTGGTTTGGCTTCAGTTGGAGTATTGCGTTCAGTCCTGGGAACTGCACTTGAAAAATTATGTGAATCCATTGGAGAGAGCACAGAAAAGTTTCAAGAGATTGATTCGAGGAATGAGGAACTAGATGTATGACGATAGGTTGGAGAAGTTAGGATTGTTTTCCTTGGAAAAAAGAAGGCTGAGAGGAGATTTGATAGAGATATTCAAAATCATGAGGGGTCTGGACAGAATAGATAGGGAGAAACTGTTCCGACTCATGAAAGGGTTATGAACAAGAGGGCGCAGATTAGAGTAACTGGCAAGAGAAGCAAAAGCAATATGAGAAAAACTTTTTCACACAATTGCCCAGTCTGGTATAAGGACAGAAAATACTGGAAATCAGCAGGCTTGGAAATATCCGCAGAGAGAGGAAAACAGAGTTAACATTCCAGATCAAAGCTCTGTTTTCAGAAGTCATCTGTCAACGCCCCTGAATGGCCTAGCAATAATTTTAAGGTTATGCCCCCCATTGTTTTGGACTTGCTTCTGGTTATGAGTTAACTGGTAGAGAACATGAAAGCCTCCATTTCGGTCCCTGGTCTGTGCTGAGTTCCTCCATTTGGGGGAGGCAGTGCATAGCCTCAGGTCACACTGTAGTAATTGTAAGTTAAACACTTCATACCTCTATGGGGATCATGTGACTGTACAGACCAATCAGCCCTGAGTGTGGGCAATCTTAGGGGCGGAGCTTTCTAGCCTTGGTCTCGGTATGAGCATGTAGCTTCATCAGGAGCTCTGTAAATAAAGTTTACTGTTTCTTACGAGAAACCTGCTGGGCACTCCAATTTTATTACAATTGGCGATGAGGATAAATAGCGCCAACACAGCACTTCACCTCCTGAATGTGAGTATTTTGATTTTTAAGGAAGAAAAAGGAAATATACTCATCAGCAATGCCTCTCTTCAGCAGAATTGACCCATACGACTCACCTATTGAAGGCTGGAGTCAGCACATAGAGCGCCTAAGTTTCTACTTTATGGCAAATGAAATAATGGCAGAGGAGGAACAGAAGGCAACTGTCTTAAGTCTCTGCCGGAGTAAAACGTATAACCTGATCCATATTCTGACAGCCTCGAATGTGCCAAATTCCAGATCCTTCACTGAGCTAGTAGATCTCATGAAGGCACGTTTGCAGTCTAAACTATCAGTGATCATGCAAAGATTTGAGTTCAACTCTAGAGTAAGGGCCCCTGGTGAGTCGATTGCAACATACATCATGAAGTTAAAACAGTTAACGGAGCACTGTGACTTTGGTGATACACTAAACAATATGGTGTGAGATCGTTTGGTTTGCGGTGTACACGATGATGCCATTCAGTGCCGTTTACTTGCAGAAGTTAATATAGACCTGAAGCGCACCATGGAGATGGCACTGGCAATGGAGAGAGTGCTGAGAGGGACTCACAGGCTTTGCAGAGTGTGCAACATGGCAACGTTCTGCAGTTAGGACAGTAACCTCCCGCTGGGCGGGGCACAAAGACCAGGGAGGCAATCGCAAAGCAGGACACTGTCCCCACTGCTCAAAAAACAAAAAGAAATACTGGAAACAGCTCAGCAGTCATTCTGGAATTAAAGTGTTACCGATATGGGTGTAATCATGTACTGGAAACCTGCAGGTTTAAAGGGGCAGAATGCCACTACTGTCATAAAAGGGGCATGTTATAAAACAGTGCAGGGCAAGATGAAGACAGCCATTCAGACAGCAGGCCCAGGTGAATGAAATGCACAATATGGATGACCCAGGAGCAGCTGATACTGACGTTTATTCCCTACACAATCTGAAGGCCAGGAAAACTGAACAAATCACTGTTACCCTTCAAACAAATGGAAAGCCTGTAGTCATGGAGACTGACACAGGAGCATCAACCACAGTGGTGGAAGAACACATCTTTAAATACCTCAGAGAAGGTAACCAGCCATTGAGTTTGGAGCAAACCACAGCTCAGCTAAAAACGTACATTGGAGAGACAATACAGGTGAAAGGAATCACCTCTGTACCTGTATCCTACAGGCAACAGACAGCTCAGCTGCCAGTGATTGTAACAGGTGAAGGACCTAGCCTTCTGGGCCGCAATTGGTCGAAAGAAGTCATCTCGTCAGAAGATTTTCAAGTCCGTACAGGAAGAAACCCTGAGCTGATAAAGGAATATGATGCTGTCTTTTGGAATAAGATGGAAGAACCAAAGGATCTTCACAGGAAGGAAGGATCCCTCAGGTCAGATCGTAAAAATCATGAAAAGAAGAGAAACAAATATTATGCTACTCTAAATCAACTGAAGAAACAGTTGGGCAGAAAAAAACTCGACAATATTCAATGTCCCATGAGGAAGCCCATAAATACAAAAGAGAGACAGAAGAACTAAAAAATCAGTTAATTGAGACAAAAATGGCATTAGAAGGGAAAAGTCATGGAACTTCCAAAGATGCGAATGGGTAACTTAACCCCCGAACTGAGCCATGTTTTTTAAATTTCACCAGAGAGAAATTTGGTCAACTGTGAAATCAAAATGAAGGATGAGACAAAGCCCTGCAGCAAACACCAAGAAGAAAAAACAGAAATCAAATCTGAAAGACCTATAGGTTACCCTACAACCCTTTCTGCAGCCTAGAAAGGTTGCTCACAACTTGAAAAAGGAGGCTTTATCTGTCATATTTGGAACAAGGAGTTTCCATCAATATTTGCACAGTTGGTACTTCAGATCACAAGGCATTGTTGGGTTTGTTTAGTGAGGATAAAGCACTCCCATTGATAGCCTCTGCTTAAATTCAAAAATGGGCTTTAATTTTGTCAGCATATGAATACACATTTATGTACCATCCGGGTGTGCACTTAACAAATGCAGACGCCCTCAGTCATTTTCCGTTGTCAGATAGCATTACACATGCTCCAGTGCCTCAAGAGGTTGTACATGTGTCCAATTTCCTGGATTCCTCACTGGTCTGTGTGAAGCAGATAAAGAATTGGACGAACCAGGATCCAATTTTATCAAGAATCCGAGAACAGGTATAGCAAGGATGGTCAAATGCACAAGTCTCTGAAGAACCAAAACCATTCTATGCCCATAAATCTGAACTGAGTTGTCAAGATGATATCTTGCTATAGGGAGCAAGAATCATCATCCTTTCGCAAAGAAGAGAACCACATTGACAAAGATTCATAGTGCGCATCCTGGTATTTCGAAAATGAAGATGCTCGCACAAAGTTATACCTGGTGGCCAGATATAGATAGTGATATAGAAAAAATGGTTAAACACTGTCTTCAGTGTCAGCAACAGCAGGAAAAAAGTTGCCTGTTTCAGCTCCACTGCATTCGTGGGAGCGACCTGGCCGACCGTAGGTTAGACTACATATAGACTATGTAGGTCCATTTTTGGTGCCATGTTTCTATTGATCATCGACGCATATTCAAAGTGGATGGATGTGTATGAAGTGAGATCACCTATATTGTGTGCAACTATTGAAAAGCGGTGCCAATGTTTTAGTGTACATGGCCTCCCAGAAGTTATTGTGTCAGATAACGGTACTGCTTTCACTGGTACAGAATTCCAGAGATTCATGAACCTAAATGGGATTAAACATGTCAGAACAGCACCATATCATCCCTGGGTTAGCAGAAAGAACAGTCCAAACCTTTAAAACAGGCATGAAGAAACTATCTGAGGGAATGTTAGAAACACAAATTTCAAGATTTCTCTTCAATTATCGTGCGACTCCTCATGCAACTACTGCTTCAACACCTGCTGAGTTGCTAATGAAACACTGGCTTCATACAAGATTGAGTCTAGTATCCCCTAACTTAGAGGGGAAGGTGGAGAAGAGCCAGAGTGGTCAGAAAGTGAATCATGATGTTGACAGTAAAAGATCAAGAATTTACAGTGGGAGACAGTTTTTGTGGAACCACAAGCTTGTTATGTGGAAGGGCAGCTTGCCTCAAGCAAGAACTGGATGAGCGAGGAAAACATCAGACAACAGCAGATTCATTGTCACACATTCCTGTTGAAAAGTCTGAACAGGAGGATATAAATTTCGTTGAGGATGTAGTCATATGCCTCATTGACTACAAACTTCCTACCAGCAATAGCTCAGGCTAAATGACATTCAAAAAACACAATAAACTGTAAAAATTAGAGAATACTGCGTCAATGCTGGCCAAAATATGCTCCAAATGATCTCATCCTGAAGCAATACTTTCAGCAATGAAGACACCTCAGTGTTGTGGATGACTTGCTGATTTATGATCAGAGTTTGGTCAAACTAAGGTCCTCAGATTTGAGATCCTTCAGAGAGGACCTAGGCATTACAAGGTGTCGTTCTAGAGAGCAAAATTCAATTATTTTTATTCACTGATGGGATGTGGCCTTCACTGGCTGGGCCAGCATTTATTGCCCATCCCTAATTGCCCTTGAGAAGGTGGTAGTGAGCTGCCTTCTTGAACCGCTGCAGTCCATGTGGTGTAGGTACACCCACAGTGCTGTTAGGAAGGGAGTTCCAGGATCTTGACCCAGCGACAGTGAAGGAACGGTGATATATTTCCAAGTCAGGATGTTGAGTGACTTGGAGGGGAAATTCCAGGTGCTGGTGTTCCCATCATTCTGCTGCCCTTGTCCTTCTGGGTGGTAGTGGTCGTGGGTTTGGAAGGTGCTGTCTAAGGATCCTTGGTGAATTCCTGCAGTGCATCTTGTAGATGGTACACACTGCTGCTATTGTGCATCGGTGGTGGAAGGAATGAATGTTTGTGGATGTGGGTTGCTTTGTCCTGGATGATGTCGAGCTTCTTGAGTGTTGTGGGAGCTGCACTCATCCAGGTAAGTGGGGAGTATTCCATCACATTCCTGACTTGTGCCTTGTAGATGGAGGACAGGCTTTGGGGAGTCAGGAGGTGGGTTACTCATCACAGGATTCTCAGCCTCTGACCTGCTCCTTTAGCCCTAGTATTTATATGGCTAGTCCAGGTCAGCTTATGGTCAATTGTAATCTCCAGAATGTTGATAGTGAGAGATTCAGTGATGGTAATGCCATTGAACGTCCAGTGGTGATGGTTAGATTCTCTCTTGTTGGAGATGGTCATTGCCTGGCACTTGTGTGTCTCGAATGTTACTTGCCACTTGTCAGCCCATGTCTGGATATTGTCTAGGTCTTGCTGCATTTGGACATAGACTGCTTCAGTATCTGAGGGGTCGTGAATGGTGCTGAACATTGTGCAATCGTCAGCGAACATCCCCACTTCTGACCTTATGATGGAAGGAAGGTCATTGATGAAGCAGCTGAAGATGGTTGGGCTGAGGACACTACCCTGAGGAACTCCTGCAGTGATGCCCTGGAGCTGAGATGACCGACCTCCAACAACCACAACCATCTTCCTTTGTGATAGGTATGACTCCAACCAGCGGAGAGTTTTTCCCCAGATTCCCATTGACTCCAGTTTTGCTCGAGCTCCTTGATGCCACACTCGGTCAAATGCGGCCTTGATGTCAAGGGCAGTCACTCCCCCTCACCAGGTCAGGGATCTCAGAACCATTAGAGAAAATGGTTCTCATTAGAGAAAAGCCATTCTGAAGTGCATCACCAGGAGCAAAGGGAATCAATGAGGGTATCTTCATTTCCATCTGGACCATGGGAATGTCTCAGAATAGATCTTTTCGAGCTTAAGACATTTCTCATAGTTGTTGACTGTGGCCAGGATTTTTAGGATGTTGGGGTTTCCCTTCCCGCCATCCAAGGAGTCAGTGGAGAACACATCCCTGCCGATACGGCTTGCCCCACGTTAATTGGCTGGAGGCCGAGGGAGGAGCGGAAGTCCTGCCTCAGAGAGTGGGGACACAATTTGATTGGCCGACAGTTGTTTAGGCCTTGCAGCGCCAGAAACTGCAGTGAACAGGACTGGGGCTGCCAGCAGTTTCCGGGCCACAAATCCCAGGACTCCATGACCAAGTAAGTTTTGGGGGTCTCCGGGCGGGTTGGGGAGGTGAAGCCCTGGGGAGTGGGCAAAGGCGTGGAGGTGTTGGTGGAGAGGTCAGGGAGGACCTGCAAGGGTTTGGGGGGGGGGGGGGGGCGGTGCGCAGGATACGCCTGATGTTAAAAGGTGGCTGCAGATGGAAATGCCCCCACTCGTCCCTTGCACCCCCACCGACCACCTTCCCACCCAGGGTTACTTTTCGGGCTTTACCCCTGCCCCTGAACACCTCCCGGCACCGTAAGTGGTCAATTATTGGCCGGGCTGTAATAGGATCAATAATAAGGGCCAGCAGGCCTCGGCCTCACCCATACCAATATAAATTTGCAGAGAGATCAGTGCAGATGGGAACCTGGTTTTCCAGCCACTACCCACCTATAAATCCATTGGTGGGGTAAAATTCTGCCCTGTTACTCCAGATGGATTGAGGTTAGTAAAATAAATTTCTGGCCATGTGTGGCATTCAAAATTTAGTCATATCAGGCAATGGCCCAAAAACAGTAGGTCCAGCAGCATCTGTGAAAAGAGAAACAGAGTTAATGTCTTAAATCCATATGACCCTTCTTCAAAGCCAAAAAGAAATGGAAATGTGATTAAATTTATACTGTTTAAGGGGGGTGGGGGTGGGGCAGGTGGAGCTGGATAGAAGGCCAGTGATAGGTGGGGACAAAGGAGGGATTGACAAAGATGTCATGAACTAAAGGACAAAGACAGTGTTAATGGTAGTGGTTAGTGATAAAAAAGGTGCTAATAATGGCATAAAGGTAAGAAAGCAGAATGTGATAACAGCAGAACAAGGGTAGCATTGTGTGAAAGGACAACATGGAACAAGTGACAGAAGAATAGAAAATGGGATAAAAAAGGGGATAAAACCATGGATAAATGAATAAAAATAAAATTAAGTGGATAAAAAATAAAAATGAATGTAGAAAAAAGGGGATTAAAAGGGGGGTGAAGTTGGAAGAGGGTGTTCATGGTCTGAAGTTGTTGAGTTCAATGTTAAGTCCAGAGGCTGTAAGTTACCTAATCGGAAGATGAGATGCTGTTCCTCCAGTTTGCGTTGGGCTTCACTGGGTCATTGTAGCAGGCTAAAGACAGACTTGTGGGCATGAGAGCAGGATGATGTGTTGAAATGGCAAGCGACAGGAGGGTCTGGGTCATTCTTGCAGGTCACCCAGCCTGCGTTTGGTCTCCTCAATGTAAAGGAGACCACATTGGGAGCAGCAGATACATTAGACCAAACTGAAGGAGGTGTAAGTGAAGCGCTGCTTCACTTGAAAGGAGTGTTTGGGCCCTTGGACGGTGAGGGCAGAGGAGGTAAAGGAGCAGGTGTTGCACCTACTATGGTTGCATGGGAAGGTGCTGTGGGAGGGGGTTGAGGTGTAGAGGATGATGGAGGAGTGGACTAGGGTGTCCCAGAGGGAACGGTCCCTATGGAATGCTGACATCGGGGGGTTGGGGGGGGGGTGAAGGGAAGATGTGTTTGGTGGTGGCATCATGCTGGAGTTGGCAGAAATGGTGGAGGATGATCCTTTGAATGTGGAGGCTGGTGGGGTGAAAAGTGAGGACAAGGAGGACCCCATTATGGTTCTGGGAGGGAGGGGAAAGTGTGAGGGCAAAGTAGAGAGATGTGTCAGACATGGTTGAGGGCCGTGTCAACAACAGTGGGGGAAACCCCGGTTAAGGAAGAAGGAAGACATGTCAGAAGGGCCGTTTTGTAAAGTGGCATCATCAGAACAGATGTGACGGAGGCAAAGGATCTGAGAGAATGCGATAGATTCCTTACAGGAACTGGGGTGTGAAGAGCTGTAGTCAAGGTAGTTGTGGGATGAATATTGGTGGACAGTCTATCACCAGAAATTGAGTCAGAGAGGTCACAGAAGGGAAGGGAAGTGTCAGAGATGGACCAACCGAAGGTGATAGAGGGGTAGAAACTGGAAGCAAAATTGATAAATTTTTCCAGGTCCAGACGAGAGCATGAAGCAGCACCGAAACAGTCTTTGAAGTACTGAAGGAAATATTGTGGGAGGGAGCCTGAGTAGGACTGGAACAAGGAATGTTCCACATAACTCATAAAGAAACAGGCATAACTGGGGCCCATGCGGGTACCTATAGCTACACCTTTATCTGGAGGATGTGAGACAAGTTTAAGGAAAATTTGTTCAGAGAGAGAACAAGTTCAGCCAGATGGAGGAGAGTGGTGGTAGATGGGGGTTGTTTGGGCATCTGTTCATGGAAGAAGAGGAGAGCCCTCAGACCATCCAGGTGGGGAATGGAGGTACAGAGGGATTGGACGTCCATGGTGAAGAGGAGGCGGTTAGGACCAGGGAACTGGAAATTGTTGATATGACATAGGGCATCAAAGGCAGAGACTGGACACGGGGAGAGTCAAGCTAGCAAGAAATGCGTTCCATGGGACAGGAAAAGGCTGACACGATCGGTCTGCCGGGACAGTCCTGTTTGTGGATTTTGAGAAGGAGGTAGAAGCGGGTTGTCTGGGGATGGGTGACTATGAGGTTGGAAGCAGTGGAGGGAAGACCTCCAGAGGAAATGAGGTCAGCGACAGTCCCAGAAACAATGGCTTGATGTTTGGTGGTGGGGTCATTGTCCGGGAGAGGTAGGAGGAAGTGTCTGAGAGTTGGTGCTCTGCCTCTGTGAGGTAGAGGTCAGTGCACCAGACAACAACACCACCCTTGTCGGCAGGTTTGATAACAAAGTCAGGTTTGAACCTAAGGGAATGGAATACGGAACGTTCAGAAGGAGACAGGTTAGAGTGGGTGAGAGGAGCAGAGGAATGGCACGGCTGATGTCACGCTGACAGTTCTCAGTGAAAAGATCAAGAGCAGTTAAGAGGCCAGAGGGAGGGGTCCAGGTGGAGGGAGAATACTGGAGGCGGGTGGAAGGATCCGTGGAATGGGGGTAGGACTCCTGCCCAAAAAAGTGAGCATGGAGACGACGGCGGTGGAAGAAGAGTTTAGCATCGAGCCCGAAATTCATTGAGATGAGGGCCTAAGGGTATGAAACTGAATCCTTTGTTGAGCACTGAACGTTCAGCATCAGAGATGGTGAATACACGGCAAGATGGGATGGGACAGAAAGAGGTGTAGGGTCCTGGATGGGGGTTGGTATCAATGAGTTGTTGGAGCTTGAGTTCCTTAACACCTGAAAGGAAGAGGAAAAGTTGTTTTGTTAAGGCGTCGGATGAGATGAAGAATAAAATGAAGCTGGGGTAAGGACAGCTTAGAGATAGGGTGAGTCAGTGCTGCTGGAGGGAGAGGTTGAGTGTGTACATATGGCGATGCATGGCACTGAGAGTGGATCTCAGGATGTGACGAGATCAGCAGTCCAAGGAGCATTGTATGTCCCGGGTGTAATCCTGGGTGGGCTCGAAACATGAGGAGGAACTTCAGTTGGAATCCACATCCGGTAAGTCAGAGATGGAGACAGTCGTTGAGCAAGGAAATATGGCTGTGAAAGCGAGTTTTGGTAAACACCAGGAGGGAAATGGAAAGCAATGAAGATGAACAGGATGAAAGAGACAAACTGAAATCCTGTCGGAGAGAAAAGCAGTACTTCTTCAAAGTAGGCATTTCTGGAAGAGAAGTGGCAGTGAATTAAACACTAAGATAAAAGCAAAACACTGCGGATGCTGCAAATGTTTCAGATTTCCAGCATCCACAGTATTTTGCTTTCATTAGACAATGACCCATGGTTTGCAAGTGAATGTTTCAAGAAATTCACGGAAGTCTATGGGTGGAATAATTTTGGGGGAGTGGACAGCAACTGCACTCCCTCCTCATCGGAAACAAAGTCATAAAGCGCTGTGGATTAGCGAGGACCAGGTGGGACTTCAACCCGTCATTGGGGATGAAGTCCTGCCCTCTGGACTTGAGGGCAGCTCCGGCAGTCCTGGTATTGCCAGGTGGGAATCAGTGATCAAGGCCCATGGATTCCCGGAGTAAGTAAGTTCAGTTCTTCAGCCGGGACGGTTGGGTAGGCTAGGTAGAGGGGTGGAGTGGAGGGGGATTGGATTTAAGTAGGGGACCAGGTAGGAAGGAAGGAGGGTGTCTGGCCTTAGGGGGGACCACCTCACGATCAGCAAAGGGCAACCCCCAGAGAGTGGCCCCGTCTTCCTTCCAGCCCTGCTGCTCTCTCCTGCCTGGCTGCGCACACCAAATGTATTATGATGTGGGCAGCATATATTCAGCATCTATTGTTTTGATGACGTCTAATTGATCCTTGATTATTTATTTAAATATGGCGGGTGCCTGCCCACCACCCTGTTTTATGGGGGTGAGCTTGGAGGTGGGCAGGAAGGCCGTAGGGTGGGCACGCTCCCAATTTTACATGCCCTCCCCCACCACATCCCCGGGCCAAAACACTCGCTGGAGACATGTAAAATTCAGCCCCATGGATTTGTCCATACATTTCGTCCACCCATACGTTGTAATATGCCTTTAAGGGATAGCAGCATGCCATTTTAGTATAAGGGTGTTCGGCAGAGCAAGGGTTAATGTGCTTGAACAGCACGGGCCACAGACTGATGTAAAGAGCCATGACAGTAGAATGGTGGGGAGTCTGGAAGGAGACAGCATGGAGACAGCACCCGTGCTTGGCTCTTCCTAGAATATGTATATGTGGTACGAGTTACCAATGAACACTATACGTTTAATCATCCAAGCCTCCAGACCTCTTAGTGAGACACCAAACAACCTTTCACAACACCATATACCCACAAGCAAATGGAAAGGCTGAAAGAGGAGTAAGAACGGTAAAAGCTTTGTTGAAGAAAAAAAATGAGGTCAACTTAGCATTGTTGAACTATTGTTCCACATCACTGCAGAATGGTTTGGCTCCGTCAGAACTGCTGGTGGGAACCAAACAATGGAATCAACTTCCTGTTCTCCCACACACCCTTATGCCATGTCTCGAAGCAGTAGATATAGAAACCGAAGTGGGAAGGAGGATGATTATCATGCAAATCAAACCGGAAACTATCATCAATGCCATAGAGTGTATGATTTACCGGAACTACAACCAGGTGAATCAGAATGGATTTGAGGCCAGAATCACGAAGGCCAATCTTAGAGAAAACATAAAACCCGTGATCTTATCTTATAGAGACTGAAAACGAAGTAGTGATTAGAAGCAGAAGCACACTCATATCTACTAGAAGAAGACCATTAATGGAAGGAACTAACTACCCATATGATCAGGAAGATAACCTGAATAGAGAACTGATAGTCTGATGATTCACATACTGCTCTACAGAGTTTGAGTGAGAACATGGAGATCTTGAATCCTATGTAACCTCCATGAGAGATGAGAACAAGGTCAAGGAGATTGGTGGAACCACTATGCTTATCTCTGTCAACCAGAGATGAAGACAGAGAGTTTGGGGGAGATGTAGTATAAAGGGTTAATGTTAAATATGTAACTAGAAAGTCTACATCATCAGTGATGTAAGATCACATGACAACAGATTATGCTGAGAGACAGTTCTATGTAGAGCTCTGTACTAAGACTTATCCTGTACATAGTTAGCATAATGTTCAATAAAAGGTAAAGATAATGCCTCTAGTAGTATCTGAACCTCATCTGAAACCCACAACAATGATAATAGAAATCTTAGATGCCCACCTGGCCTAAGTTACCTGTTCACTGCCAGATGTGTCAAGAGTCTCAAGAGGCCCCTGTCATAAGGGAAGACAAGAAGAGAATTAGAGACATAACTGACCCTTAGATCTTCATGATCTCAGAACATCCCAAAGCACTTTCCTGCCAATGAAGTACTTTGGAAGCGTAATCACTTGTAATGCAGAAAAAACCACAGCTAATCTGTGCACAGCAAGACCCCACAAAACAACAATATGATACAACACCAGATCATCTGGTTTTTAATCATGTTGGTTGACGGATGCCAGGGACAACTCCTCTGCTATTCTTCAAAAGAGTGCCCTAGTAATTTTTATATCTCTTTGAGAAGGCACATGGTGCTTTGCTTTAACATCTCTTCCAAAAGCTTGCACCACTGACAGTGCCACACTGGACTGCCTGCTTGGACCATGTGCCCAGGCCCCTGGATTGGGACTTGAGCCCATAATCTTACTGTAGAATCTAGAAGCAAGAGTGCTAGCAAACACAGCTGACAATAAGCTATTTTCATGGCCTAGTCAGCCGACTGCAGACACTGGTGGTCCCACCTCTATCCTAAGTGTAGCTCTTCTCAACCTGTATGTCCCTCTGAAGCAGAGGATGTTGAAACACTCTGATGATGTTCCCACTCTCACTCCTCCAGACAGATGTGCCCGTGGTACTGCACTGAGTGTATCTGAACACCACCTCCCCCACTACTCCCCTGCCACAGTGTTACAGATGGGAGAGAGAGGCAAACCAGACTTCTTTATCATCTCACTGTCTGTCCATTGGCAGAGACGTTTTTAATTGTTTTAAAACCAGGCAGTGATGGGTTTCCCCAAACCCTCACCTTGTGTCCAATTTTCTAAGTAACTCACAGCAAACTCTCTTTATGATTAACTCAGAAGGTTAGTTTATTTCACATTCAAACTGGGGTGCGGGGGAATGTTTGCAACCACACACAAACACATATATACATGATAAAGAGGGATTAAAAAGAGGGACTTTTACAACTATGGATAGCAACAGTAAAAGATTTACAGAAATGAATATTAGTTCATGTGATTTCGGGAGTCCAGAAAGTCTAAGTCCAGAGGGAGTTTCCTTAATGGAGGAGTTCAGTTCAGATGAGTCCCTTGTTGGAGACAGCAGCACAAAAGTCCTTTAAAGTGAATGACTATGCAGCACAATGATGTTTCTGTACATAGACTGTGTTCCAGGCCATGGCCAGGCGCCTTTAACAAACAAATAGGCCTTGAGGAGTTGAGAGATGGTGGCTGACTGTTTGGTCACCTGGGAGACCTGCTTTTGTTCCTTTTAGGTTGGAGGTAATCAGCAGGCAGCTTGTTTCTCAGTTCTCAGGTGAATGTAGAACTCTGCTTTTTCTTGCTCTGCCTGACACAGGGCTTTTTCCTTCTCATTCACTACCAGCTGCTGGTACACTTCTGGAAATGTGTCCATGTCTTCAAAATGGAATTAATTTGGGAATTCTGGCTCAAGCTTTCCATAAAAATCAATCACTGGGGCTTCTGGAAAGTTCTGTGTCACTCTGGTGTCATTGTGTGGTATGTTCGGGTGCTGCCTTTTGCCTTTTCGCCATTGTGCTGGGGTTTTTTATGCCTCTTATTAAACTCTGACCTCTTCTCAGCTGGAAGATTTAAGTACTTATAAAAGTCTGTTACCAGTTCTCTGGTTTCGGATTCATCAATAGTTTGCATCCGGACAGCATGATTCGCAAGATCACCAAACCAGTAAAAAAACATTAATCTGGTGTTCCTATGATTTTTCACAGAGGACTGATGTACTCAAGTGGTGTGAACAATTGCTTCTCGAGGATGCCAAGTGTCCTGTTGGATTTGGCTCTTGGCACCTGATCTGCTGAGTTGGATTTGTGGTTGATCTTGAAGATTTTAAAGGTGTGGGCACAGCTTTAAGAGATTACAGGCTTCCAAGATGGAGTTGCTGTTCACTACAGAACAGTGGATTTCTGCGCTTGATAATTCTGGCGGGCATTGCAAAATGGTAGCAGTGCACTTCGAGGGCAAGAAGGTTCCACAAAGGCTACATGGGTCAGCTGGATGCTGACTTCATGTTCTTAGTGATATAGTGTTGCGATTAGTGAGGCTTTCAGATGAACCACAGGCTGGTTGTTTAAGGATTTGGATGGTCCCGAGGAACTGAGTTGGGATTTTATTGTGTTATTACATCGCTCCCAGATAAAAGAAGAGTTGTGGGGAAATGCGAACAAAGCTGTGGTGTTCTTTCTTTTTAAGAGGCTGTGGCTGTGGAGTTTGCTGTGTGAGATTTTACGAGCTTGCAAACAGAAAGCACTGAATGCAAGGCTATTTTGTGTGAAAGTTTGCAGGTTTCCTTTTTTGGGTTAAATGTTAAAGTTTCTCTTGTGAGTTAACTTTGTTTTGAGTTTTAATTGCAGGCACTTCAAAAGGTTAAAGAAAGAAGGCAAATAATATAATTTAAAAACAAAAAAACAAAATAATATAATTTGATTTTTTTTTAAGTGCATGCTATTTTTCTCTGCATGTCTGTGCAGAGGAATAGAGAGGTTTTTTTGTTTGGATGATGTTTGTGTGCTTCCGTGTTTTTCTTCCCGAAATTGTGGTTTTGTGATAGCAGCTTCAGCACTTTAAGTTTAAAAGTTAACAAAAAGAAAGTGCGCTTAATAAAGTAAAATTTTTCAAGTTATGAGCCTGGAGTCCTGGCCACTGGCCAGAATCGTGATTCTCAGGTATCTTGATAAGCATGTGGGAATTTTAATCTGGATAGAAATTCACACGGGTGAGAACGGGGAATTTTTAATGTAAATTGGAATTTGGATTGTTTGAAGTGATTGTAATAATCCTGTGTTGTGTTGATCTTGATAAAAATTTAAAGAGTCTTTTCTCATTCAGGAAAAAACAGGTTGAACTGGTTTTTCTGTAGTCATGGCATCCGCAGAAGGAATAAACACTGAAACTTGGAAATGAAGGGTGCCAGTTAAACCTGTCAGAACTGGTCCTGTACACCTTATCACTGGTGACCTTTCCTGGGATTTGAACATTTTGAATTGGTCTGAATTAAAAATAAGAGTCTTGGAGAAAGGAGAGCTTGGAATTTTGAAACAATCGAAAGAGTGATTGAAAATACGAAGTGGACCATTCTGTAATCTGAGGACGTTGTGGGAGGAAAAATTATATAACAAGAGTCCGAAACAAATATAAGTCTAAAGGGAGAGAAATGCATTTTCTTTGTTAGTGTGAAGAAAATAATTCAAACCAGTCCTCAGCGTTTAGCAGTGTCTTCTTTTCTGTTCTTTTTTAAAAAAAAGGGCGGGTGACAACACTAGTCCATGTAAAGGGTTTGTGTCCTGTCCTATTTCAAAGCAGCAGAGAGTTACCCCTTTCCGCTAACAGCTCAAGCTAACCACACAACACTTGGGGCTGCTAAATGAAAATTTATGGATACTGGGCATTACAAAATGTTTAAGCTTTTGAGTTGTAGGCTTAATGTAATGAGGGGAGGTGACCTACAGGTGGGAACCGGTGTCATCGAGGTCTACAGCAGAAAAAGGCCCTTCGGCCCAACGAGCCTGTGCCAGTCAAACAAGTACCGAACTATTCAAATCCTATTTTTCAGCACTAGGCCCATAGCCTTGTATGCCATGGCATCGCAAGTGCACATCCAAATACTTCTTAGACGTTATGATGGTTTCTGCCTCTACCACCCTTTCAGGCAGTGAGTTCCAGATTCCCACCACCCTCTGGATGAAACAATTCTTCCTCACATCCCCTCTAAACCTCCTGCTTTTTACCTTAAATCTATGCTCCCTGGTTATTGATCCCTCCACCAAGGGGAAAAGTTCCTTCCTGTCTACCCTATCTATGCCCCTCATAATTTTATACACCTCAATCATGTCCCCCCTCAAACTCCTCTGCTTCAAGGAAAATAACCCCAGTCTACCAAATCTCTCCTCATAACTAAAACTCTCTGGTCCAGGCAACATCCTGGTAAATCTCCTCTGCACTCTCTTCAGTGCAATCACATCCTTCCTATAATGGGGATTCCAGAACTGCATACAATAGTCTAGCTGTGGCCTAACCAGCGTTTTATACGGTTCCAGCATAACCTCCCTGCTCTTATATTCTATGCCTCGGTTAATAAAGGCAAGTATCTCATATGCCTTCTTAACCACCTTATCTATCTGTCCCGCTACCTTAAGGGACCGGTGGACATGCACACCAAGGTCCGTCCGATCCTCGGTACTTCCCAGGGTCCTACCATTCATCGTGTATTCCTGTGCCTTGTTTCTCCTGCCCAAGTGCATCACTTCACACTTATCCGGATTAAATTCCATTTGCCCCCGATCAGTCCATCTGACCAGCCCGTCAACGTCCTGGTGTAATCTAAGGCTATCCTCCTCATTATTTACCACTATTTTCTTGTCATCCACTAACTTACTGATCAACCCTCCTACATTCAAGTCTAAAATGTTTATATATACCACGTACAGCAGGGGACCCAACGCTGATCCCTGTGGAACCCCACTGGACACAGGCATCCAGTCATAAAAACATCCCTCGACCATCACCCTCTGCTTCCTGCCACTCAGCCAATTCTGGCTCCAATTTGCCAAATTGCCATGGATCCCATGGGCTCTTACCTTCATTATGACTCTCCCATCCGGGACCTTATGAAAAGCCTTGCTGAAGTCCAAGTAGACTACGTCAAATGCATTGCCTTCATCTACACACCTGGTCACCTCTTCGAAAAAGTCAATCAAATTGGTCAGGCATGCCAACCCTTTAACAAAACCATGCTGACTGTCCTTGATTAATTCCTGCCTCTCCAAGTGTAGATTAATTCTGTCCCTCAGAATTGCTTCCAATAGTTTCCCCACCACTGAGGTTAGACTGACTGGCATATAGTTCCCTGGTTTATCCCTTCCTCCCTTCTTGAATAACGGTACCATATTGGCTGTCCTCCAGTCCTCTGGCACCTCTCCTGTGGCCAGAAAGTTATTGAAAATCATTGCCAGTGCCCCTGCCAACTCCTCCCTTTCATCATTCAACAGCCCAGGATACATTTCATCCAGGCCTGGAGATTTATCTATTTTTAAGCCCTCTAGACCACTTCGAACCTCCTCCCTTTCTATGTTAATTTCTTTAATTATATCACAGTCCTTCCGCCTGATTTCCATACCCACATCATCCCTCTCTCTTGTGAACACTGACACAAAGTATTCATTTAGAACCCTACCTACGTCTTCTGGCTCCACACACAAATTACCACTATGGTCCTTAATGGGCCCTACTCTTTCCCTAGTTATCCTATTACTCTTAATGTACATGTAAAATAACTTTGGACTTTCCTTTATTTTACCTGCCAATGTTTTTTCATGCCCCCTTTTTGCTCTCCTAATTTCCTTTTTAAGATCCCCCCCTACGTATTCTATACTCCTTTAGGGCTTCTGCTGTTTTGAGCCCTCGGTATCTGCCATAAGCCTCTCTTTTTCTCTTTATCCAATCCTGTATATCCCTCGACATCCAGGGTTCCCTTGATTTGTTGGCCCCACCCTTTATGTTTACTGGAATATGTTGGCCCTGTATTCTCCCTATTTCCTTCTTGAATGAGTCCCACTGCTCTGATGCAGATTTACCTAAAAGTAGCTGCTTCCAGTCCACTCTGGTTAAATCATATCTGCTCTTATTAAAATCCACCTTCCCCCAATTTAGGACTCTGATTTCTGGCCCATCCTTGTCCTTTTCCATAACAACCTTGAATCTAACAGAGTTATGATCACTATCTGCAAAATGATCCTCCACTGATACCTCTACCACTTGCCCTTCTTCATTCCCGAAAATTAAGTCCAGGACCGCCCCCTCTCTTGTAGGACCTTCTATGTACTGGCTTAAAAAGCTCTCCTGGATGCATTTTAAGAATTCCACTCCCTCTAAACCCTATCACACTATCATGAACCCAGTTAATGTTGGGGAAGTTGAAATCCTCCACTTTTACCACCCTATTATTTTCACATTTCTCTGAAATTTGCCTACATATCTGCTCTCCTATTTCTGTCTGACTGTTTGGGGGCCTATTGTACACTCCCAGCAATGTGATTGCCCCTTTTTTGTTTTTAAGTTCTACCTATATGGCTTCATTTGAGGAGCCTTCTAAGATGTCATCCCTTTTTACTGTTGTAATTGATACCTTGTGATACCCCGTCCTCTTTTACCTCCTTCCCCGTCTCGTCTGAAGACCTTATAGCCTGGAATATTGAGCTACCAATCCTGCCCCTCTCTCAACCATGTTTTTGTGACAGCAATGACATCATACTTCCATGTATTAATTTGTGCCCTCAACTCACCTGCCTTATTCATTAAACTCCTTGCTTTAAAATAAATATCATCCAACCTTGCCAAACTCCCTTGTGTCTTAACTGGCCTATAATTTCTATGCCTTACAGACTCACTCCCTCATCTGATTTTGGCTGTGCATCTCCTCCGCTGAATCTCCTCCCAGGATCCCGTCCCCCTGTCAAGTTAGTTTAAACCCTCCCTAACAGCATTAGCAAACCTGCCCGCAAGGATGTTGGTCCCCTTCCAGTTCAGGTGCAACCCGTCCGCCTTGTGCAGGTCCCACCACCCATAGAAACAGTCTCAATGTCCCAGAAATCTAAAGACCTCCCTCTTGCACCATCTCTCCAGCCACTCATTCATTTGGACTAATGTCCTATTTCTATACTCACTAGCAATGGCACCGGAAGTAATCCAGAGATTACTGCCTTTGAGGTCCTGTTTTTTAATCTGCTTCCTAACTCACTAAATTCTACTTGCAGGACTACATTCCTCTTTCTACCTATGCCATTGGTACCAATATGTACCACGATCTCTGTCTGTTTGCCCTCCCTCTTTAGAATGCCGTGCAGCCGTTCAGTGACATCCTTGACCCTGGCACCAGGGAGGCAACATACCATCCTGGAATCATGTCTACATCCGCAGAAATGCCTGTCTGTTCCCCTCTTATCCAGTTTCCCACCACTATTGCTCTTCCCCTCTTTTCCCTCCCCTCCGTGCAGCTGAGCCACTCACAGTGCCATGAGCGTGGCTGCACTCCCCAGAGGAACCGTCACTCTCAGCATTTTCCAACACAGAAAAACGGTTCTCAAGCGAGATGCACCCTGGGGGGATTTTCTGACTACCTGCCTGACACCTTTCTTCTGACTGATGGTCACCCATTCTCTCTCTGTCTGCACTTCCGTAAGCTGTTGGGTTACCACATCTAAAAATGTGCTATTTACGAAACTCTCAGCCTCACGGATGCACCTCAGCACCTCCAGCTGCTGCTCAAGCTCCAAACCTCGGAGCTCAAGTAGCTGCAGCTGGTGCCACTTCCTGCACATGTGGTCAGTCAGAGCGTAAGGAGCATCTGGGACTTCCCACATGTTGCAGGCAACACATGACATGGGACTAAGCTGCTCTGCCATGCCTGTAGTTGAAAAAGAAAATCCTTACTTTAAGTTAAATACAGTAAAAAACTTTATTTAAAAATTATTTAAATTATTTGTGTACTTTAAATAAAAACTAGAACTCTTACCTTTCCTTAGCTTAATTATTTTAAACCGGAGAAAAACTGGAGAAAAAACTGGAGTGCCAAAGTGAAAGGAGTAGTGCATTTCATGGGAAAGGAAAACCAAAATCAAAAAGACAGAGGTATTTGAGGGAGAATTAGTGCAGATCAGCCCACTGAAAGTAGAGAAAGAAAAAGCAATCGAGAAGAATAAGGAGACAAGTGCCGGAATTTTCCGGCTGCATCGTGAGTGGGACCTGCCGCGGGCAAGGCAGCGCCCCAGCCAGAAGTCTATTGACTTGCGGTGGGACCGGAAGATCCCGGTGGCAGGCATGTGCGGAAAATCCCGCCCAAGGGGTGAGGGAGTAAGATCTTTCCCGGTGAAAATGGACATTTGCCCTGTCCCATCAGAGGAATTGGTGACAACTGGAACCAAACAAGCAGCAGGAATGGCGCATAGGTCACCAGGTGACAGTGTGAAACTATGCGAGGGTGGGTGTGTTTGAACCCCTGTGCAAAGGACGCTGTAGCAGAGTGGACAAGGTTTACCCCATCGTGTATTTGGTACAGTTACCCAAGTGGGTAAAATGGTTCCATGTTAACCAGGTGAAGTTAGCAGTGCCCCAAACCAAGGCACCTCGCTGATGTGTGTGTATGGTGGGTCAAATCGTGCCAATACTGTGGAATTGTGAGGGGCCCCGACATATCGCATAACGGGGGTGGGGATGGGGGTGGTGATGGTGTTGATGAGGCAAATGCAATCCCACTACTGTCTGTGAGACCTCAGCAGCAGCTAAGATGAACAAGAAGGGGAAGATCCGGAGGAATTAGACCCTGAGAGCTTCTGGTTGCAATCTCTCCTGTGATCCACCAGAGAGAGGAACGGGACAGTGGAAGGAAAAGCTGTAACGAACCCCTGGTACCACCCAGGGGGGAGCAGGAGAGTACAAAGAAAATCAGCAAAGAAGTTAGAATATGTGTATATAAATATATATAACTGAAACTGTATGAAGTAATAAATAACTATAATACACCTGTGACCAAGTCTGCTCACAGAGTAAAATTTTGTTCTGTTTCATGTTCTACAGGGAATGTGGTGCTGGTTAATCTTAAGCATAGTTGCGTTTGGAGAAGGAGCTGAAGGATGTTGAACAACTGGGCAGAATTTTCTGCCTGTTGGGTGGGCGGAGCATGAGAGGCTGCAGGCGGTCCCAGACCTGATCGGTGCCAATGATCAGGGCAGCACCGCCATTTTGCGCGGGCGGGCCAATTAAGTCTCGCCCAACACATTTCCTACTCCCATGAATAGCGGGAGTGTGCGGGCTGCGGCCGGCGTGCACAGACTGCCATTGGCTGTCTGTTAAAAGGAAAGCCCAGCAGTCTCCTGTAGGCTGCTGATAATGGCCACGTCCAGGTCAGACCGCAGGGGGTTGGCTGAGCTGGGCACTCTGGAGGGAAGAGCAGAGGAGCAGGGCAGGCTGCAGGGTTGGCCAGCGGGCAGCCAATGTGCCTCTTGCTTTTATGATGACTGCCTTGCTGCCTTCCTCGAGGAGGTGTCAGCATGACGGGAGTGTTGGTCCCCCAGGATGGGAGGAGGAGGTCCCCCCACATGATGAAGCGTGCCTGGGAGGAGCTGGCGGAGATGGTGAGCTCCTGCGACGTGGTGCCGCGCACCTGGATCCAGTGCCGTAAGTGCTCCAACAATTTTGTTGCATTCTGGAAGGATGAGTACCATGTAGACATTGGGCATTTAACCCAGCAGGTAGCCTTAGCCTTTGAGGGTTCCATCCCCCCAAGTCTCACTGTCGTGACTGCAGTGAATCATGTTGGGCATTTCTTGTACGTTTGGTGGGCAAGCAGAGAATGCCCATGCTTACATCAGCCTGAGTGGTTCATGAGGAGTTGAGTTCTCCCCCGCACCATGTGTTGGTCTTAGTAGCACATGACTAGTCTGGGAGCAACCAGCAGGAGATGCAGCTAGGCGCATACTCAGAACTCCAACACATGTCCTATTCACGGTGATGAGATTGTGGAAGGGGAGCCTCAAGGCCTCGTGGCCAAGAGCCATCTGGTGCCCTCGACGCTGCACCCAGTTACGCCTCCTTGCTATGGGAGCTAAGACCCATGTGTTTCTGAAAGTGATGGACGCAGATGGGAGCAGCCGTACTATATTATTATATTATTACCGATCAGCAGTAGCATGGAGAGGAGGCACTGGAAGCCTGATATGGGCCACTGTGGTTGGGGTGCGGCGTGCATGTGCAGAGTCCATGTGCGATTAGCCCCAATGAATGGTCTTCTCTGTTTTTCAGGAGGAGAATGCTCACAATGCATGTGAGTGTTTGTGGACTGGAGGCCAGGCCCAGCTCATGATTTTAAGCCATTTTGAGCAGGAGGCCCTGGAGCTTGATAGGTGCCATGCACCCAGGTCCACTGGTGTCAGTGGGGCTGGGGTGGGACGGCCAGGCATTTGAGGTCAACAGTGAGATCCGCACTGTCCCCCCAACATCCAAAGCATTGGTGATTGTTGAAATCATTAGCGCAGCAACATTGCTCATTCACAGACAGATAGAGTCAGAGGTGTGGGTCATAGACAAAGGTCCCTCAGCCCTTCAAAGCCGCACGTGTCCAGCACCTTCCAAAGTCACCTTATCCCATTTCCCACCACTATCCCCATGGCCTAGTGTGCCATGGCATTGCAATTGCACATCCAAATACTTATTACATGTTAGGAGGGTTTCTGCATCCACCACCCTTTCAGCCAGTGCGTTCCACATTATTGTGTGTAAGAGTTCCTCATTAACTCACCTGTCAACCTCAAGCCCCTCACCTTAAATAAATGCCACCTGGTTACTCATCCCTCCGCCAAGGGGAAAGGTTCTTTTCTGTCAACCCTACCTAAGCCCCTCATAATGTTATGAAGCTCAGTAATGTCCCCCCTCAATATCCTGTGCTCCAGGGGAAATATCCCCAGTCTATGCTATGTCTCCTCATAACTCCAACTCTCCAGCCCAGCTAGCATCCTGGTCAGCAACCTCTGCACTCTCTCCACTCCAATCACATCCCTCCCATGAATCGCTGATCACAACTGCACGCAGAACAATAGCTGTGGCCTAGGCAACGTTTTCTGCACTTGTAACATGACCTCCCTGTTCCTACATTCTATTCCTCGGCTAATAAAGGCATGTATGGCTTTTACTTTCTTCAACGCCTTATGTACCTGTCCTGCTACCTTAATGGGCCTGTCGACATGCCCAGCAAGGTCCCTCTAATCGTCCTTCTTTTCCACGTTCCACCATTCCTCGTGTATTCCCGTACCTTGTTTGTCCTGCCCAAGTGCATCATGTCACACTTATCCACATAACATTCCATTTGGCATTCCTTAGGCCATCTGACCAGCCCGCCTGTATCCGCCTGTAATGTTTGGGCCTCCTCCTGACTATTTTCCACCCCCAATGATCATCTCCATAGGTTCTGGAAGGTTGAGCACATAATGATCCAGGGGGAAAGGGATGAAATGTGTCACTGTGTGCATGCTAACTGATCCACTGTCCTTGTTGTTATTTTCAGCACCATCAGAGGCTGGCAACCAGGAGCAATTCCAGATGCCCCGTCTCACTCCTGAGGGCCCTCAGCTGTCACCTGCGTCACACCATTTCTGCCAGGAAGGCTCCAGCGCAGGTACTAGCACATCGGTGGGCATTGTAACATCGGCAAGTGTCCCAGGGCACAGTGAAGAGGGCACTTCACAATCGCTAGAGAAGCTGGCAAAGACAGAGTGTGCCGATGGCGCCAGCAGCCGGAGGACTGTAGGGAACCAGGCACATGCTGAGTCGGGGTGTGATGATGTGCCTCTGGAATTGTCCGTGATGCAGCAACTGCAGGAAATGTGGCCGGGTGTGTGGGAGCATCTGGGAGTGTTGCATGAGACCACGCTTCACTTGGTGTCCATGGTGGAGGAGTCCACACGGAGCATGAGTGATGCCATAAGCCTCATGCTTCCTCCATGGAGAGAGTGGCGACTCTCCTGGAGAGGGGCTTCCAGCAGAACAAGTGGCTCCTCCTGGGGATAAACTCGGACCTGCAAGCCCTCACAGAGTCAGTGGCCACAGCTGGTCATTGCCAACGTGAGAGATGGTCTGGGCACCAAGTTTTTCAGCTCGATGCCCATCTATCTACGGTGAGCAGAGAGTCCGAAGTGACCGCACGTCGGCGCAGCAGCTGCCTGTCGTCTCTGCGGGCTCCTCTCAGGGCGCTCCGGATGAGGGCAGCAGCTCCTCCGCTCCTCTGCCAGTGACCATTACATCCAGTGAGGCTGTGGCGGCTGGGGAGATGCCAGCTGTGGAACTGGCCACTCCCTCCCAGGCGGGGCCAGCACAGGCTCCACGGGCTCAACTTACAGATTGAGTCGGTAGTTAGGAAGGCAAATTCGATGTTGGCATTTATTTCGAGAGGGCTAGAATATAAAAGCAGGGATGTGCTGCTGAGGCTTTATAAGGCTCTGGTCAGACCACATTTAGAATATTGTGAGCAATTTTGGCCCCGTATCTCAGGAAGGATGTTCTGGCCCTGGAGAAGGTCCAGAGGAGGTTCACGAGAATGATCCCAGGAATGAAAGGCTTAACATATGAGGAACGTTTGAGGACTCTGGGTCTATACTCGATGGAGTTTAGAAGGATGAGAGGGGAATCTGATTAAAACTTACAGAATACTGAAAGGCCTGGATAGAGTGGACATGGGGAAGATGTTTCTACTCGTAGGAGAGACTAGGATCCGAGGGCACAGCCTCAGAGTGAAGGGAAGACCTTTTAGAACAGAGATGAGGAGAAACTTCTTTAGTCAGAGAGTGGTGAATCTATGGAATTCAATGCCACAGAAGGCTGTGGAGGCCAGGTCATTGAGTGTATTTAAGACCAAGATAGATAGGTTCTTGATTGGTAAGGGGATCAAAGGTTACGGGGAGAAGGTGGGAGAATGGGGTTGAGAAACTTATCAGCCATGATTGAATGGCGGAACAGACTCAATGGGCCGAATGGCCTAAGTTCTACTCCTAAGTCTTATGGTCTTATGGGCCAGAGGACAGCTGCCAAGGTCATCGAGGCCACCAGGACAGCAGGCAGCAGGCTGTCTTAGAAGCCACTCCGATCGATGGGGCGGCACCAAGACGTAGCACTTGGAAACGTAAGCATAAGGCACCTTAGGCACACCACGGGTTTCTCACTTGTTCTTCTTTGTTGGTCCTAGATTAGGGAATTATTATTTGTTCATGCTTGAAATAAGGTTTTGTTTATACTTTGTGTGACCTTCTGATAGTGAAAATTAAAACCAGATGTGTTACCATGGCTGAGGGTGTCTCCTTTGTTCTGCATTTGTATGGTTTACGGACATGTCATGAGTGTTTGAGTGGACATTGAAGTTTATGTCCAAAGCCCTTAGTTGCAGTTGATGAAGTGGCAGATGTAGCACTTAAGTGCCGAGTATGGAAACGCCAGGCAAGGCTGGTCCTCCTGATCCACTTGTGTTGAGCCAGCTGAAGGTTCATTGGATTAAAGTGTCCCGGGTGTCCCTGCCTCCTTGATGTAGTCCCGGGTCAGTGTTTAGCCCCTCATCATTACCCTGTGCTTCCTCATCCTCAGAATCAGTGCAGGACTCATCATGTGCAGCCACATCCACTGCGTCAACATCTTCATCGTCCATAGCGCCCCCCCTTCCCAGCACAAGATTGTGGAGAGCGCAGCATGCAACCACTATCACCGAGACACGATCTGGGGGGTGCTGGAGTGCGCCCCCTGAGTAATTCAGGCATTGGAAGCGCATGTTGAGGAGACCGATGGTTCTCTCCACTACAGCCCTTGTGGTGCCCTGGCTCCTATTGTACCGCTGCTCAGCCTCTGTTCTTGGATGGCTGAGAGGCATCATGATCCACCTTCTGAAGGGATAGCCCTTGTCATCCAGCAGCCATCCATCCAGCTGAGCCGAAGCACTGACGAGCCTCGGCACCTGGGAGTGTCTGAGGATGTAGGCATCGTGGGAGCTGCCTGGGTACCTTGCACAGACTTGTAGAATCAGCATCCTGTGATCAGACACTATCTGCACGTTCATGGAGTGGAAGCCCTTCCTGTTGATGAAGGCACCGGGCTCACCTGCTAGCGCCTTGATGGCCACATGTGTACAGTCTATAGCACCCTGGACACGGGGGAAGCCAGCAATGGCCGCAAAGCCTCTGGCTCGCTCTGACTGGCTTGCCTAGTCCCAGAGGAAGTGGATGAAGGTCAATGCCCATCTGAACAGAGCGTCTGTAACCTGCTTGACACAAGTGTGGACAGCCAATTGGGAGACACCCACAAAGATCACCCAACGAGTCCTGGAAGGAGCCAGAGGCATAGAAGTTGAGAGCAGCTCTGACCTTCAGAGCTACTGGCATGGGCTGTCTGCCCACAAATTTAGGAGAGATCTCAGGGCCAATCATCTGACAGATATAGTTGACTGTCTCCCTTGAGAGTTGGAGCCTCTTTCGGCACTGCACCTCCGACATGTTGAGGTAGCTGCTTTGCTGCCTGTAAACCCTGGCAGCAGGATAGTGGCGTCTTCTGTGGCTCCTTCCAGCTTGGACTACCTCTTGGCCCTCCGCCCCTTATGCCTGCACCTGGACACCCAAGGGTGGCTCCCCTGGAGGCTGATTGTGCACTCCTGGCCTCCTCCTTATCCTATCCCTCCCTTCCTCCTCAGAGGAGCTGCCTCCAGTGGAGATGTCAGAACCCATACCCAGGCTAAAGGGAGGCCTCTGGAAAGCTGCAGGCCCAATAAAGATTTCTGACTGCAGACTGCTGAGCTGAAGTTTCAAAGTCCACAGAAAGCTGCTGGAAATCGTTCTGAACTGCTACAGATCACACAGGCAAGTTTAAAACACTTTCTGCAATAAATACTTCACAGACCAAATTGACAACCCCACTGAGCTCTCTTATCCAGCCCGTGGATGAGTTTGATTAAAAAATCTCTTACCTGCCTGCCCGTTGTCCCTGTGTGCTGAACCGAAGGTCACAAGGGTGCCTCAAAATCGCCGTCAATTGACGAATTAAGGGCTTTAACTAGCCATTTTGCATACAGTGCTCCCTCTATACGGAATAAAGGTTTAGGCCTGAGATAATATTCTTGGGGGGTGGGGGTGGAGGGAGAGGATAAAAATGCCTCCGTGGAAGCAGCAGAAAATGACACTTGCACAACGCATGGGCCTGAATCTTCAGGTTGGACTGCGGGGACCAGGCCTCGCTCACCGATGTGTCAAATGACGCGTGTTGACACCAGGCATGCGTCCCGACGTCACTCTGGTCATTCTGATCTTCAGTTCGGCGCACCCGCCAAACTGTCAATGGCTTATTAAACCTGTTAATCAACTAATTAAATTAATTGTCTGGACTGCCCGTCCAACTTTAAGGTTGGCTGGGGGCAGGCAAAGAGTCCAGGCGGCCTTCGCATTTTTCATGAAACCTCATCCAAGGGCGGGGTGAGGTTTCATGAAGGGTTTATAAATCAAATAAAATTTTGTATTAAAATTCATTGACATGTCGGAGCTCATGTAGCACAGTCACATGAGGGGACATGTCTGAATAAGTTTTTCTATCCTTTTTTTCATGTTTTCATAATGAAAGTAATCCTTGCCTCAGGGAAATTTCTACGCTCTTTCGCATGTCTGTTTGAAAGAACGCAGGCCCACTCTCCCTCTTCCCCCCACCCGCACAGGGAGTGCTCAGCTGGGCGGGCTTTAATTGGTCGGCCCATGTAAAATGGCGGCGCGCAGCCAATCACAGGTGGCGATCGGCTGTTTGCCCGCCCAAGCCAGCTCCCGCCCAGCATACACGACGGGGAGAGAATTCTCCCCATGGTTCTCGGTTGGTGGAACAGGTCTGTGCAAACCTTCAGAGGATTATGGAAAGGAGATTGCCCTCCTGAGTTACTGAAAAGCATCTTAGAGCTATGTCCACTTAACAACTTACCACCGTTTTCTGTAAAATGGTGCAGGTGTACTCAGTGAGACATGAGTCTCATCTAAGGAACAGTAACATGGGCATGCTAGGGTTGGTTTTGCATTATCCTACCCTAAAGGAAGGATACAAGCCTACTCCACTTTTTAGAGTTGAAAACATTGTCATAGAGGATCAGGGCCATTTGCCGTGTTATGATCAACACCCTAGGTACATGGCACAATTGGATGGGATTACTTGGGTAGCCCTGGATTTGTCTGGGTGTGCTCGGAGAGGGGATACCTTTGCCCATATGTTGTACCTGAAAATGCAGCACCAACCTGCGGGTTCACTTGGGATCAGGAAGGGCCCGGTAGCATGATCTTGGTGATCATGTGGCATATAAAGGAAAGGGGGAATATTGTGTCACAGCCACACATCGGGAATACCGGTACGGGGATCTGATCTATCCTATTCCAGATGGAACGTTTTGTTTTAACCCAGCTTGACCAATTAGACTGCGTATGAAGTATTTTTGAATCTTTGTGCTCATGGACAGGTGAAATTAACTAAAGGTTGATTTGAAAGGGCAGCTACATGTGTATGTTGCCCGGTTTGGGTATGACATACCCCTGTTGACTGAACATCTTGTGGAGCTGTTGTAGAGGATTAACGCTTCCAGCAAGCATTCTTATACCCTTCAACAAAAGAACAAAGATAGAAATACCAGACATTGGTGATGATAGCTATCAGTGGGACATTGGTTTTAGCATCGAAGTACATACTTGGGTATGGATTATATCTTATGTACAGGTTGCTGTGCAGTTGTTTATTGTTGTGTATCTGTTGTATGACTTTACGTCAGCAACTCCAACCTAGGTGAATAAAACAATGGGTAAAAATGTTCCTGGAGGAACAGGATAGGCTGAATTAAATTCAAAAATGGAATTGAAAGCGAGCTTCAGAACAGAAACTCATCGATTGTTTTAAAAACCCATCTGGATCGCTAATGCCATTTAGGGAAGGAAATCTGCCATCCTTACCTGGTCTGACTTAATGTGGTTAGCTTTTTTCCTATGTTCCAATAAAGGTATTTCCACTGGCTGGGGGTAGGGGTGGGGGCGGGTATCTAGAAACAGGGGACACAGTCTCAGAATAAGGGGCAAGTGTTTAGGACTGAGATGAGTAGGAATTTGTTCACTCAGAAGGTGGTGAATCTTTGGAATTCTCTACCCCAGAGAGTGGTGGAAGCTCAGTCATTGAGTAAGTTCAAGACTGAGATCGATAGATTCCTAGATGTTAAAAAAAGGATACAGGGATAGCACTGGAAAACAGTATTGAGATAGAAGATCAACCATGATCTAATTGATTGGCAGGGCAGGCTCAAGGGGCTGAATGGCCTACTCCTGCTCCTATGTTCCTATGTCCCTATGTGTAATAATGTTCTCAGGCAAAGTTGTATACTTAAGGCTGGATGCTGTAAGACGGTTCATGTATTCTCTAAAAGATTTATGTACCTTATGGATTATTTGCTACACCTATTCCTATTGATTACAACAATGGATGATAGTTTTATGGTCACCATTACTGAGAAAGGGGCTTGAATTTGACCCGATTGGCGGGCCCGGGAGTGGTTGGGAAACGGACCGCCAACCGTGACCAGCCCCCGACTGGAAAGGTCAGCGCTGCCGGGGGTGGGGGCAGGAAGAAGGCGGCCGATGACATCATCGTGGGTGGGCACTGCGAGAAGGCTCACTGCAGGCAGGCAGCTGCCTCAGGGAACTGCCGGCCTGAAAACCATCAAATAAAGGTTTTAAAAAGTTGAAAAAAACCATGTTCGTTCATCACAATCAATCACCTGAAAATATAGCTGGTAAAAATGTTGCCCGCAGATATTCATTTTCATTTTATTTCATGACGGAGATTTCATCCCACCCTTGGATGAGGTTTGATGGGAAACGCAAACTCCGCCTGGCCGATTTGCCCGCCCACCAACCGCAAGGCTGGATGGGCCAAGGAAACTTGAGGCAATCGCACAATTAATGGGCTTAATTGCCCTCTTAATTGCCGGTGGGCTCGCTTCCGACTTCTGTGTTTGCCTACTGAGCAGAATATTGCATGAGTGCACAATGACGCTGGGACACTCGCCCGACATCTTCTCGCACCTGATCGGGTCTGGAGTGTGCCCGCCCATGGAGCATGAAGTCCAGCCCCAGATTTCAATTCAAAATTTATTAATTGAAGTTAAAATTCCACCAGCTGCCATTGTGGGATTCGAATCCGTGCTCCCATAGCCTGGGTTTTGGGATTACTAGGCCCACTGATGTTACCAGTGTGCCACCGTCTCCCCTAAGTTTAGCACCTAGGGACAAACGTCAGCATGTGGGATTACTAAGCATCTGGTACTGTGAGTATGTGCTGCGGTTTAGTGCATTATTAAAGGTGTACCACATAACATGGAAATTATCTCCAAGGTTGGTTTCATGCCATTGAATACTAGTTCCAAGCCTTAGAGGGTAGTGAGACCCCCCCATTCAAGAGTCTTAGAATTTCTCGACTAAACCTCTCTTCTCTCTATCTATCTCTCCTCCTTTAACACTTTTCTTAAATTCTACAACTTCCGGTACCTGTCTTAATATCCCATTATGTGACTTGATGTCAAATTTTGTATGATAAATCCCCTGTGAAGTGACTTGTGGAGTTCCTACTACATTAAAGTCTCTATATAAATGCAAGCTGTTGTCGAGTTTTCAGACATTTTCCATCACTTAAAGTTCAGTGTGCAACATAACAGGGTCGAGGTTACATTGGTCAGACCCTGACCCCTCCATGACCTCTGTATGTGCAGCTTTTGTTCAGTCTCATTCTTCCGGATTGTGTGATTGTTGAAGATGGAGGCAGGAAACAAGGTCCAGTAACTGGGAAACTCCCAGCAATTGCTGGATTAGAGAACAATCGTTTAAAAGTCATGCAGGGATATGTACTGCCAACTCAATCCAACACAAGGATGAATAAAATCAACAGCAAATCTCAAACCATTTCAGATCCTATTTATTGTGACAAAATAATCAACAGAGATTTATATACTTATATTTATATATACTCACACGATGAGGAAAATAGAAAGAGTAGTCAGTAAAAATAGTTCTCTTCAGATCCATTTATCATTTGTTAACAGATTTATCAATGAATACAAGATTTGAGTCTAAAACTTTTACATTAAAAAAAAACATTTCGTTATCCACTAGAAATCAGAAATAACTTGATACTTTTTCAAAACGAATTATAGAAATTTATTTTTATTTCAAATACTAAGAATTTTTCAGATCAAAATGACTTGCAGATTCAATTTTCTTTTTCAGTTGTTAGATATAAAATTAATGCTCATATAGGCAGCATCATTAAAATTAAAAAAACACCTATTGTAGAGTATCTAAAGACATTCAACACAGAATGAGCTGTAGGTAAAGCAAGCATCAATTATTCAATACAAGTATGCATACAGGGTATCACTCTCCCAGAATATTCTAAGAAGCAATTCAAAGTTATACAGTTTCCGCCAGTAATTTAAACTATCTTTGTGATACCTCATCATTAACTCACAATGGTCTTATCATTTATGTTTGGTTTGGTACGTCTGCAATTACAGTTGAGTTTGCAAAATAATCACAGAGTGACCTTACCTTTAACACAAACAATGCCCAGTTTTGTGAATCACAAACCTTGCCTTATCTATTCTGATGATTTACTACTTTGTCCAGTCATCTGCTTATCTGACCCTGATCAGTCATCCACTTCCTAGTCTGTCCAAAAGGTCACATTCCTTACCACATCCACTCTAGTGGGTTTTTTCCCATTTACTGCAATCAATTTCAAAACTTCTACTCATAATTTGGGTCAAGCCTGGGTAATCCCAGGGTACACCACTTCATGGTGCTTCATCATTATTATCTGGGAGTTAAAGGAGCTTCAAGTTGGCATGTCGGGCAGTGGAAGTTTGGAACCATACCATCGCTCCGTTGCAGCTTTGGCATTCTTTCTCTCAGACTGGACAGTGCTGCAGAACTACAAGACACTGTTGACCATTTACTAATGAGAAGCAGGCCAATCACAGGGGCCTGAGATCCTTCACATGAATCTAGATAATCCTGCTAGGACAGGACAGCTCCTTCACAGTGTTAATCAGCTCAGGGCAGAAATAGAAACGTTTATGTTTTTGGTTATCTGGTTTGCTTTGTCTGGCGAACACTAGTTGCACCCTTGTTATTAACTCGTTAGTTGGTGCTTGAAACAATATAGGCAGAGTGACCGATTAACTGAACAAACACTGGTGGTTTAGTGGAACTAAGAACAGAGCACTAACACTATGTGTGCTTCTTCAATCACCTCTAGCTCTAGACTTACAGTTACCCAAGAAGCCTGTGCTGTGTAGCGATTGGTCAATACAGTCACATGATGAACTAACTACATTCCCCATCCACCACTACTCTCTTCCGTCTGGCTGAACTTGTTCTCACACTGAACAATTTCTCCTTTAACTCCTCTCTCTTCCTCCAAATAAAAGGTGTGACTATGGGTACCTGCATGGGCCCCAGCTATGCCTGTCTCTTTATGGGGTATGTGGAATATTCCTTGTTCCAGTCCTACTCCAGCCCCCTCCCACAACTCTTTCTCCAGTACATCGATGATTACTTTGGTGCTGCTTCATGCTCTTGTCTGGACCTGGAAAAATTTATTAATTTTGCTTCCAATTTCCACCCCTCCATCATTTTCACATGGTCCTTCTCTGACACTTCCCTTCCCTTCCTTGACATCTCAGTCTCAATTTCTGGTGATAGACTGTCCACCAATATCCATTACAAACCTACCGACTCCCACAGCTACCTCGACTACAGCTCCTCACACCCCGCTTCCTGTAAGGACTCCATCCCATTCTCTCAGTTCCTTCAGCTCCGTCGCATCTGTTCTGATGATGCTACTTTCAAAAACAGTTCCTTTGACATGTCCTCCTTCCTAAACCGAGGTTTTCCACTCACGGTGGTTGACAGGACCTTCAACCGTGTCCGGCCCATCTCCTGCGCATCAGCCCTCACACTTTCTCCTCCCTCCCAGAAACGTGATAGGGACCCCTTGTCCTCAGTTATCACCCCACCAGCTTCCGCATTCAAAGGACCATCCTCCGCCATTTCCGCCAACTCTAGCATGATGCCACCACCAAACACATCTTCCCTTCACCCCCCCGGCGGCATTCCGTAGGGATCATTCCCTCCGTGACACCCTGGTCCACTCCTCCATCACCCCCTACTCCTCAACCCCCTCCCATGGCACCTTCCCATGCAACCGCAGAAGATGCAACACCTGCCCCTTTACTTCCTCTCTCCTCAACATCCAAGGGCCCAAACACACTTTTCAAGTGAAGCAGCATTTCACTTGCACTTCCCTCAACTTAGTCTACTGCATTTGTTGCTCCCAATGCAGTTTCCTTTACATTGGAGAGACCAAACGCAGACTGGGCGACCGCTTTGCAGAACACCTTCGGTCTGTCTGCAAGCCTTACCCAGACCTCCCTGTCGCTTGCCATTTCAACACTCCACCCTGCTCTCATGCCCACATGTCCATCCTCGGCATTCTGCATTGTTCCAGTGAAGCTCAACGCAAACTGGAGGAACAGCACCTCAACCTCCGACTAGGCACTTTATGGCCTTCCGGACTGAAAATTGGGTTCAACAATTTTAGATCATGAACTCTCTCCTCCGTCCCCTTTCCGTTTCCGTTTTCCCCCTTCCTTTTTGTTTTTTCCAATAATTTATATAGATTTTTCTTTTCCCACCTATTTTCATTATTTTTAAATGTATTTCCATCCATTGTTTTATCTCTACCTTTTAGCCTATTTTGATCCCTTCCCTTCACCCCACCCCCACTAAGGCTATCTGTACCTTGCTTGTCCTGCTTTTACCCTTAATTAGCACATTTCTTAGATAATATCACCATCTTCAACACCACTTTGTCCTTTTGTCTGTGACATCTTTTGGTTATCTCCACCTGTCACTGGCCCTCTACCTAGCTCTTCTTGTCCCCTTTTCTATTTTTACTTAGTTTTGTAGAAGGGTCATGAGGACTCGAAACGTTAACTGTGTTCCTCTCCACCAATGCTGCCAGACCTGCTGAGTTTTTCCAGGTATTTTTGTTTTTGTTTTTGTTTTGTATTTCCAGCATCCGCAGTTCTTTGCTTTTATAACTACATTCTCTTAAAGGTACATAACACTCCACTTTACCACATCCCTCGCACTTACTTGAAAGTATAATTGACAAGCACCACAACATCTCAATTATTTACATGAATGACTATTTACAAGGCAAGTCTCTCAGGAGGCTTCCTTGGACGTGTCGAGTGCCGTAGCTCAATGGCCTCGGCTGGCTTTTCTGAGCCGCCCTTCCCAGGCGTCAACTGACCGCCAAGCTTTACGGTGGAAGTGGGCAAGTTTGTGTCTTCGACCCTCTCGGGTCCAACAGGTGCTACTGGTACTTCCAAATCGTGTGATATTTCTTCCACGTGTTATGCAGACTCAAAGGCAAATGATGATGGTATTCTTTCTTGTGGGACTGTCTCTCTTCTCCAGAGATGATCCACATGTCATCTGATTATTCGACCATTTACTGGTACACTATAGGAGAGAGATTCTGGCTGGCACTTACTTCACCGAATAGCCAATCAGGTCCATCTCCAAAGTTCTTCGCGAGAACTGTATCTCCCACCGTGAAATTTCTTTCATGATTATGGCCATCATGTCTGGTCTTCTGGGACTCTTGGCTTCTCTCTACCCTCCCCCCTAAATTCGGACTGACAAGAGTTAGACGGGTGCAGAGACATCTCTTCATTAGTAATTCAGCAGGGGTAATACCGGTGGTCGTGTGTGATGTCATCCAGTGTGTGAACAGGAACTGTGACAATCTGGTGCTGATGGAATCCCTGTCCAGATTTTTCATCCCGGACTTAAAAGTTTGGACTGCCCACTCAGCCACACCATTAGAGGGGGGGTGGTAAGGCAAGGTTTAGATATGAGTTACTCCGCTGAGGGTTGTAAACCTATGGAATTCCCTGCTGGTAACTGCAGTCCCGTTGTCTGACACGAACACGTCTGGTAACCCGTGCACTGCAAAACTCTGTTGCAAACTATTTATGGTGGCAGCAGATGTGGGTGACCGGACTTCAGAGACATCCATCCGCTTGGAGTGGGCATCTATTAGTAAAAGGAACGTGCCCAAGAAGAGTCCCACGTAGTTGACATGAAGACGCACCCATGGCCACCGCGGCCATCCGCAGGGGCGCAATGGAGCTAAGTGGGGTAGCTTTTGTACCTGCTGGCATTGAGGACAACTTTTGACTCGAGTTTCGATGTCCATGTCCATCCCTGGTCACCACAAGTAGCTGCACGTGAGCATCTTCATCCTATTAATGCCAGGGTGAGAGCTATGTAATTCAGCCAGTAATATCCTTTGCCCTCTAGGGGGCACAATAAGCCTTGCTCCCCAGAGCAATATGCTGTCCTGGCAGGTGAGCCTGTATCTGCGATTGAAATAGGGCTTCAGGTCAACAGATTTGGGCTCGACTGACCATCCATTCAAGACCTGCACCCAGACATGAGATAAAAATGGATCTCGACTTGTCCACTCATGGATTTGTTTGGCCTGGGCAGGGGAGGAATCCAAAAAATTTAGTACTAAGACAAGTTTCTGAGGAATTGGAACCTTCACATTGTTATCTGGCAGGTGGAGGTGGCTCATTGCATCAATGCGTGATCTGGCTTCCTAATTGGTGAATAAAAGTGTATTTGTAAGCAGCCAATATCAGTGACACCCCGCTCTGGATGCGAGCAGATGCGATGGGGGGGTACCGCCTTATCCTCTCCAAATAATCCCAGCAGAGGCTTGTGGGCGGATATAATGTGAAAATGGCGACCATGGAACTATTAATGGAATTTCCGAACGCCAGACACAGCAGACCTCCTTCTCAATTTGAGAATGTTGTTGCTCTGCAGTACTAAGCGTGTGAGATATATAACCAATGGGTCAGTTGGAGCTATCCATCATCCAGTGTGAAAGTACAGCCCCTACTCCATAAGGGGATGTGTCGCAAGTTAAAATCAATTCTTTCTTTGGGTCAGAGTGGACCAGTAGGGCCGACAATCTTAACAATCGCTTTACCTTCAGAAATGCATCCTGGTGTGGAGCTTGCCAAATCCATTCATGGTTTTCCTTAGGCAATGCGTACAATGGAGCCAGTAAGATTGATAAATTTGGGAGAAATCGCCCATAGTAGTTTTTCATGCCAAAGAAGGCCTTTAGTTCTGTAGTCTTTCTCAGTGCAGGTGCATCACAAATAACCTTGATCTTTTCTTCCACAGGATGCAGGCTCTGCACGTCAACCTTATGGCCTAATTAAACTACCTCTTTGGCTGGGAAAAGACACTTTTCTCACTACAAGCACACCCCCACTTGTGAGGAGCGTTTCAGCACTTCCTCCAAATTAGCAAAGTGTCCTTTGTCAGTTCGTCCAGTGATTAAGACATCATCCAGATAAACAATGAGATGGGGCAGTCCCTGAAGCAGATTTTCCATGGTATGCTGGAAAATAGCACATGCTGAAGAGACCCCAAAGGGTAGTTGAGTATATAGATACAATCCTCTGTGAATTGATAGTCATTAATTCCCTAAAGCCTTCTTCAACTCTACCTGCTGATGGGAGAGGCTCAAGTTGAGTTTTGAATATCTGATGCCCCCTGCCAATTTCGAATATAATTTGTCAATCTTCAGTATCAGGTGGCTATCAAGTTTGGCCACTCTTTACAGTTAACTTATAGTCACTGCATAAGTGAACATTTTGATCTGGCTTCAGTGTGGGTACCATGGGGCCACCCACTTGGAAAATTGTAAGATTGTTGTAAGATACCCAGCTTTTCCAGCCTGTTTACCTCGGTCTCGACCTTGTCCCATAGAGCACCAGGGACTGGTCTGGCTCTGATAAATCTGGGGGTTGCACTAGGGTCTACGTGGATTTTGGCTTGTAGCTCATGAATCTTTCCCAGCTCATCACTGAAAATGGAAGCGTACTCTTGTAACAATTCCTGTAAGTTCCTCATACTGATTTGAAAAATCTTGGCCCATTGCAATTTAATTTTTTGGAACCAGTTGTGCCCAATTAAACTGGGGCCTGCCCAGCTACTACTAAAAGGGGTAAATTTGCAGACTGATCTCCATACTGCACCAGGACCTGACATATCCTTTTCACTCTTATTCCTCACTCGTATATGTTTTTAATTTAATGTCCGATTCTTCCAAATTTTAAGTATGGACTCCTTTATTCAAGCTTCTGAACATATGTTCTCCTATGACAGACAATGATGTCCCAGTATCAACCTCCATCTTGATGGGTTGTTCATTGACTCTAATGACTATCTGGATTGGCTCAGTTCTACCCACTTTCAGGTTGCATAATGAATAGTTGTCAGATTCTGCTTCCTCTGGTTCTTCAATGAGACAGATTTCATGATTTCTACCTTTGTTTTTAAAATGCTGCCTCAGCCGATCTTAACAGCACCGCTTTATGTGACCATTGCGATGGCAGAAAAAGCATTCGATAGTTCTGAACTGTCGATCACCTGCAGGCTGCCTGGATGCATTTCTCTCATTAACGTTGTGGGTTTTCACTGTAGCTCTGTTGTTCTTCAATGGCCTGTACATGGTGGGCGTTCCCCGCCTTTCTGTGGAGCCTGACGTTTTTGCCCGTTTTGTTATCGGCCCTTCTCGCTCTACAAGATGGACGGCACCATTTTGTGTAACTTTTATTGCCTCTGAGTCACTAACAGCCTCTCCATGGCTGTTGCCAATTCCAATGCCTTACTGAAGTCTAAATTAGTTTCAGATAGCAGTCGATTTTGAACAGCATCGGCCCAGATTCCAAAATCAATCGGTCTCTTAACATGTCATTAATTGAAGTTCTGAACTCACAATATTCTGTTAGTTCCTTTAAAGCAGCTACTTAGCCAATGATTGTCTCTCCTGGAAGCCTATTCCTCGAATTGAATTTAAAACACTGCACAGTTACTGAGGACTTTGGCTTCAGGTTTTTTTTTACAATATTTACTAACTTGTCGAAAGTCTTCGTATCAGGGGTGTTGGGTGACGTGAGGCTGCGGATCAGCCCTTACGTTTTGCTCCCGTATTTTGACAAAAAAATTGCCCTCTTCTTATCCTCCCCCATAATGTCATTAGCTGTAAAGAAGAACACTAGGTGTTCGACATAATGAGACCGGTCATCAGACATGGGGTTGAATGGTAAAAGATGCCCAAATTGCGACGTACTCGATGACTAAGGAGACTGCGCTTTCAAACAGCTTCAAGATGATGGTGAAGTAATGTAGCTGGCTTACCGCAGCTTTCTTGATTGCCATCAATTGATCCGGTTTATCCTCATCACCAGTTTTTTTTATTTTTGGTTATCAGGTTTGCTTTGTCTGGTGAATGCTAGCTGCGCCCTTGATTTTCACACATTAGTTGGTGCTTGAAACAATATCGGCAGAGAGACCGATTAACTGAACAAGCACTGGTGGTTTATTGGAACTAAGAACAGAGCACTAACACCATGTGTGCTTCTTCAATCACCTGCAGCTCTAGACTTACAGTTACCCAAGAAGCCCGCGCTGTGTAGCGATTGGTCAATACAGTCACGTGGTCAATTAACTGCATTCTCTTACAGGTACATAGCACCCCACTTTACCACAGAAACATACAAAACAGGAGCTGGAGTGGGTCATTTGGCCCTTCAAGCCTGCTCAGCCATTCAATATGATCATGGTTGATCCTCTATCTCAATGCCACCTACAACTAGAGTCAGGGACAGGAGAGAAAGAGAGTAGGTGGGACACCTTTGTTAGGATTTGGTCCCCAGCTTGTTGGAGTAATATGTTAGAAAGGAACAAAAACGTCTGCTTTCCCTTGTCTCCCTCAATGTCTCCCTCTACATATCTCCCATTTTCCCTTATAGGAGCAAGTTACACAGAGTCGGCATGTGCCGGAGTTTGATTGAGCTTTTCCACTGTATCTCTGATCTGTGTTAAGTGCAAAGCAGAGTTTAAGTATCAGAGCAGTGCAACTCACAGAATCACAGAATCACACAGTGCAGAAGAGGCCCTTCGGCCCATTGAGTCTGCACCAACACGTGAGAAACACCTGACCTACCTACCTAATCCCATTTAACAGCACTTGGCCCATAGCCTTGAATGTTAAGACGTACCAAGGGCTCTTCCAGGTACTTTTTAAAGGGTGTGAGGCAACCTGCCTCCACCACCCTCCCAGGCAGCGCATTCCAGACCATCAGCACCCTCTAGGTAAAACAGTTTTTCCTCACATACCCCCTAAACCTCCTGCCCCTCACCTTGAACTTATGTCCCCTTGTGACTGACCCTTCAACAAAGGGGAACAGCTGCTCCCTATGCACCCTGTCCATCCCCTCATAACCTTCATGCACAAGAAGCGTTAAACCCAATAAAACTGAAATGAAAATGCAGTGGGACTCCTGTTACAAGTCCCAGTATTCACTGCAGATGTGTTGGGAGTGAATGATAGCCACAGTCCTGTCATTTTAAGAAACTACACAAGCAACAATCAACACTTTTGATCGGAAAGATCTCGGAGCCTGATCAGGTGTCAATGCAAATGTAGAAACTCCTAAACTCAAGAGTCAAAATGGAGTTAGACAGCACCTTCCAAACCCATGACCACTACCATCTAGAAGGGCAAGGGCTGCAGATAGATGGGAATGTCACTACCTGCAAGTTCTCCTCCAAGCCACATCACCATCCTGACTTGGAAATATATCACCATTCCTTCGATATTGCTGGGTCAAAATTCCCTTCCTAACAGCACTGTGTGTGTACCTACATCACATGGACTACAGCAGTTCAAGAAGGCAGCTCACCACCACCTTCTCAAGGGCAATTAGGGACGGGCAATAAATGCTGGCTCAGCCAGCGAAGCCCCCATACCATGAATACATTTTTAAAAATAACCTAACTCCTAAATACACACCCCCTTTAAGGCAACAGTCCAAAATAGGTTCTAAGTTTACACAAGCCAGCACATTTACTACAATACCCACTCGATAGTGGAATTCCAAAGGCTTTTCTCCAACTTTAGTTACTGGACACCACAGATTTTCACTCACATGGTTGGAAACTTCTGCAAGGCTGTTTCATACACTCCTGTTAGATCTTACATGGGAACCCCAACATGATCTTTAATTCCCCTTTATATATGTTTCTCTCTAATCTGTAAATTCCATTGTTCCATACGTCTTTGCAAATTTACTTTTCCCACAATATAAGAATCTTTCATGTCACCAATGTGACCACTTTTCTTTTGTGGAAAAATAAACACACTGCTTGGCCTTGCTTATCTTTCCAGTTGTAAACGTCCTATCATTCCTTTGAAATCTAAACAAATCCTTCACATATCTAAAAATGCAAATCTCTTTCACACCCTACATGCTAAAACCTCATCCGTGTTTGCTCATTAGCATTTCAAGTACCCTTCTACACCTAACTCCTTTTGATAATTTCAAGCTTGCAGTCTACTTGACTCCAATTAAATCACATAGACAGAATCATCCATACTCACCCCTATAAACCTACTCTACAATAAATCACAATAATATAATGAAAAATATATTATGCTTATGACAATTTGCATCCAGTGTGTATTGAATACAATCTCAGTAAAGGTATAAGCCATTATGATTGATTTGGTAAGCAGTGATTTTATGATTACAGTGCAGTGATTAACATTCAATGCAAATATGCAAATCAACATCATTTTCAGAGAGATTTATAAATGCTTGGACAATATTTACTAAAGAAGTATTCTATTAATGATTTACTTCCTTTGATTTCAAAATGTTGATGACCACTTAGAAAATTCCAGAAATGCAGCCCACTACAGCTTGAGAATTATTTTTCAATATCATCATCGTTCTTGTTCCATTTATCTTTTTCAAAGTACTTTCCCCAATTAGCACATGGAATTGGGTAGAACAAGTTGCTGGACAAGTACCAGATCCCTTTGCATTCTTTGTTAAGGAAGTTATCGAGATTATCAGTTTCACACCATTTCTTCAACATTCGAGTCATCAGGTCAGGACCCTGATGGCCCCAGGTTTCTCCATCATAATTCTCAACGTAATCAGTTAAACACATCTCTGTAAAGGAATGACTGCGGGTAAATCCCAAAGCTGCACCATTAGCATAATTTTCTGATTGTGCACAGATGAAGCTTTGGAACTTCAAGGGCTTGAGTGAAATGACATCCGTGTCCAGATAGATTCCTCCGTACTTCCACAGCAGCGCTATACGACAGGCATCGGATAGCACATAAATCCAGTATTCTTCCATGTCAGGATCTACCTGTATAATAATAGAACAGCAGAATCATCATTTGCAAGTTTTGATATTGAAATGGTCCTTTCTGTCAAATACTGTCCCCTCCTTCCACACAATGATCTCTAGTTGAGGACCAATTACTGAGAGTACTTTGTAACAACCTGCAAGGTGCTACACATGGATAGGAGAACCTGGGCTGGTTTAGCTTTAAACTTGCCTGGTCTTTTGATGGAGAGAAACTGAAGCCTCTTTCCCTACTGCATCCGGCAAAGTCTACATTTTCAATTTGATGGAAACATAGAGATGTCACAAGAGCCAATGTCCTCTGAATCTTGTCACAGTGCTTATCAATTACAAATCTAATTAAAAATGCACAAAAACACCACCTCACGCTTCAGATGAAACTATAGTGAAATGAGTATTTCTGATCACATTATTGCTGAGTTTCATGGCTCATGCTGAAATATTGCTTGCGTAATACACAAAAATGTGTTTTGTTTGAATCCAAAATGTTAAATGTCACAAGGTTGTGTCACTGAATGATCATATACCACATACTCAATAGCTCATCTCACTCTCATGTACTGGATCCTTCACCAAGGTAGGTAAAAGAGACAGCTTACAGCAGACACACTCAGATGTAACCAGCTTAGTAAATTCGGAGTTTATACACTTGTCACAATTCCTGTAGTGAGAGATAACTTTAAAAAAAGATTCAAACTTCGAAATACACATCAAGATTTCATGTTTTAAGATATTTACTTAACAAATGACTGAAAGCATTATTAACTAATGTTATGATCTCAGTAGAGAACAGTCCCTTTTTTGTTAAAAGAAGAAATACAAAATCCCAGTTCTGTACTGAAACAATTAAGCCAAAAGATTTCACAGTGTAAAACAGAAGAAACTTTACTATGTAAGAGTCAAGAAAGCAACCACTAAATACTCTAACACTCAGAATTAACATGAATTAAACATAAATTAACATGCAAATTGTGGTTGATTATAAACTATAAATTGCACAATAAATGGGAAAAACAATGAAGACAGACCTTACAAATTGGTTCAGCAGTTCACTCTGATTTTAGTGATCATACTCAGTCACAAAGTCCTTCAAACTTTCTTCCCCATGAAGAATTACAGCTCTGATCCTTCCAGGAGCTCATCAGATCCTCAGCTAATAGTAACGCACTATGAACCCAAGTTTCATGGGTACAGCCCTCACCACAAATGGCACATGACTGGAGAACTTGTTTCACTCATTCTGGATGGGGTAACTGCACCAACGTTACCTTCAAGTAACAGAAATAGCTACAGCAACATATTCTCAGTTTCTGGATCTGAACTCTGCCTTCTCAACTTGCCTGTTCTGCATCAGTGGACTCATCAACTGCTAATGCTCGGCTTGGGCTGATTTGTGTCCTTTTATATCTTTCAGCCAGGTTCAGTTGCCTAAAAGTTTTGGTTTCCAAACCTCAGTGTTTGTTTCCTTAGAAACTGGGAGGGTCAGTTTCCTTTCTAAGTTTAGTTGCTCAGTTTCCCTTTCTGTATCCTTTTCACTTCAGTTTCAGTTTCTGTTAGGATCTGCCTCAAAAACATAGAAATGAAATTTAAAAACACAGATTCCCTCACGCCAAACACCAACCTTTTTGGCAACTTATACTTGAAACAACAGAATGGAATAATTCCATATCCCCCGTTCCCCATTCCTATCCCAATGGTAAAAAAACAGACACACTTCAGAGGTACACTTTACACTAACCTCTGTGTAGACATTCAATTTTCCCAGATTAAACCCAAAGTGATTCTTGACCCCTAAGGGTTTATTCCTCTTTTCTTTTCTCAGCCTGGTAACTTATAATCTTATAACTGTCTTTCACATTGACGTTTTCTTTTCCAAAGTCTCTCCCTCTAGCCCAAGCTAGGCGACTCTTCCAGCCTTGTTTTAACTCCAAATGAATTTGATCCTTTCAATAGAATGAAAGCTTCTACCGTATTCCAACATGGCAAATCATAGAGGCATTTTTGGTCTCTAGCTGCTCCCTCTCTCCAAACACTGTGATATCCAGTGATATTCTAGGAAAACTTATAACCTAACCTTTCGACTGGTTTCCTTTGCCTCTTTCCCCATGGCAGTATGAATCACATGATCTTCAAAACTAGATAGAAATTCTAGCTAGCTATCCTTGAGAGCCCAATTCCTTTTCATACTGGAACTAAATGGACAGTTTACAGCACAACTGTTTTCAATCTGGTACCCTCAACACTTTTCAGGGGCTTTGGAGACTCTCAGTACCCATTCATAACACACAGGCTGCACCTTCTTCCCAGTAAAACAATCTAAGCATTCTTTTGACCTCTACCAATCAAACCACCCAGGCTTACTGTCAGACTTCAGAAAAGGTCAGATGAACCTTTTCATTTTACCTTCAATTAAAAAAAATTTTCCCTCAAAAAATCTTATCGGCCTCACAATTGTAACACATCGTTGAGTTCCAAGAGGGCAAATAATAGGCAGAATGAATTCAGCATTGAAAAAATACATAAACTCAGATTTTTTTAAAATGTTGCTATTGGGTCACAGGATGTGGGTAATCCTGGCTAGGCCAGTATTTATTGCCCATCCCTAATTGCCCTTGAGAAGGTGGTGGTGCGCCACCTTCTTGAGGCACTGCAGTTCATGTGTTGTTAGAAAGTGCTGTTAGAAAGGGAGTTTCAGGATTTTGACCCAGTGACAGCGAAGGAACAGCGATATATTTCCAAGTCAGGATAGTGTGTGGTTTGGAGGGGAACTTACAGGTGGTGGTATTCCCATGCATCTGCTGCCCTTGTCTGTCTAGGTGTTAAAGGTCTGTCGAAGTAGACTTGGGAGTTGCTGAGTCCATCTTGGAGATGGAACACGCTGGTGCCACTGTGCATGGATGATGGAGGAAGTGAATGTTTAAAGTAATGGTTAGGGTACTGACCAAATGGACTGCTTGGTCATTGAGCTTCGTGAATGTTGTTGGAGATGCACTCATCCGGGCAAGTGGAAAGTATTCCATCACACTCCTGACTTGTGTTGTGTTATGATCCTTGGCCAGATCCCGGGTCATGGTTGGAGACCTGGTTAGGGACCAATAGCATTTTCTTTAAACTAGATAAAGTTTGAGATTCAAGATGCTTACTAATTGAATAAAGTAAAAGTAGCCTTTACTATATAAGATTAGAAAGATAAAATGATTTACAATATCTATTTTATGCTCTAAAAACGGGGTAAGTATGAGGTACATGTGAGTCAACAGGTGAACTGGAATGACAGATGTGACCAAAACAGGTTCCAAGGATTTCTCAACAAGCCACCCAGAGGTTTGTCACATTGTGAACCAACCAATCTTACTGAAACTTTGTCTTTCTCATGAATCTCTGCATTTGAAGATCTCACCTTGGAATTCTCTCCAAAGATTACTCCCACTCGGACAGCTTCAACAATGGCCCACCTTCCAGGGTTCCAATCTTACTTTCCGAGATTCTTTCCCCATGGATATCTGAGTACATCACCTTATAAGCACCATTTCAGATCTTTAGTCATGCCAAGTGGAACACCACTGCTCCAAAGGGGTATGTTTATCCCAATAGCCCACAGCACAGAGTCACCAACCTTAAGCTGCCTTTCTGGATCTTCTGGGCTTCTCTCAAGTCCACTTCACTTAAAGTCTGCCAACTGCGGCCATTTTCATGCTTTTTAGCTTAATTGGGACCTCTTCCTGTCCCTGTCTCTATCACACTTGCAGGCTGAAAAGTGACTGCTTTTGAACTGCAGTTCAACTGACCCTTGAACTGATCTGGTGAACTATCATAACATTCCAAGAGGGTCCCACCCTTGTCATTAGGCAGGAACAAATGTAACAAGCATTGGAACATCCTGTGCCTTAAACGTTACAATCTCCATAGATTGCTGATTTAGCACACAGAATGAATGAATTTAATAACACTTGTAGATGGTGGAAAGGCTTTGGGGAGTAAGGAGAGGAGTTACACTCTGTAGAAGTTTGAAGAGAAAATTGCAGATCTCCATTTTATTGCCCTAACAGGTTATCTGAGACAGCTCACAAAATATTGACTGGAAACCTGAACTGAACTTAAAATAATCAATGCATTTGATCCCAAGATGTAATGGCTTGATGTACCAGACAGGTTTCAACAAGAAACAGAAACTTTATTACAGAGAGCTTTTCAGAAGCTACACACTTGAACAGGATCCTCGACAGGAAAGCTCTGCACCCAGATTACCCACGCTTATAGCTCATTGGGCAGAGTCTCCAAGAATATCATTGATAGACATTGGATGAGGCTATACCCTCAGTTACTACATTCCCTCCCCCTTTAGTCTTTTTACACTTTCTATTTACAGGGAAACATTGAATATCTAACAACATAAAGATATTTACAACTCAGGTAATTAAAGATTAAGTCTCAAAGGTGGTTCTCTTATTCGGTTAGAGCAGCATAGCTCTACCACTTTAGGTTCTTCCACAGGATTGATATGATCAGGAACTACAGTACCAGTTACATTATTGGAAAGTGGAAGTTCAGGGTTTGGCAACTCTACAGAGACATCGGGCATGTCTATTCTAGGTTGATCTGTCACCTCAGGGATTGATGGTTCGATGTTAATCACAGGCGGAATAGTTGGCTATTAGAATGTCAGTCTATTCCTAACATGGTCCACATGTTTTTGAACAATCAGGTATTCCACCTAGAAGGACAAAGGACTAGTTTTGGAGACAATAGTACCAGGAACCCAACAAGGCCTCACTTCCAAAATTCCACTCAAAAACTGTGTCTCCTACAGTAAATCTTTGAGCTTTGCTATGAACATTGTGATTTAATTTTGGATTACTCTAATTCATCTCTGCCTCTCCTCTAAATTTGGAAACACCAGACTTAACCTCGTACGTAGGCGGCGTTTCATCAATAATTCAGACGGTGTTGAACCCGTAGTTGAATGACGCGCATATGATAACCGAGAAGAAAGCGACAAAGTCGAGTTTCTCGAGTGCCTTCTGATAACCTCTTCATCCCAGATTGGAAAGTTTGCACAGCTCTCTCAGCTAAGCCATTTGATGAGGAATGGTATGGGGCTGTTTTAATACGTCTCATTCCATTTAAACTCATGAATCTCTGAAACTCTGCACTGGTAAAGACAGTATTGTTATCAGAAACATTTCCGGGAGGCCATGTACGCTAAAACATTGGTGAAGCTTTTCAGTATTTGCGCTCGATATCAGTGGATCTGACTTTATACACACCCAGCCACTTAGAATGTGCATCTACGTTCAATAAGAACATGGTATCAAAGAATGGTCCTGCATAATCAATATGTTGTCTAACCAGAGGTCGACCAGGCCGTTCCCACAAACGTAGGGGAACTGAAACTTCTGTTGTTGCTGACACTGGAGACAGTGCTTGACCATGCTTTCAATATCACTGTTAATGTCAGACATAGCTTCGGGCGAGCATTTTCATCTTCAATATGCCTGGATGAACACTGTGAAGCTCTGTCAAGAGCGGTTCTCTGCCTTGTGATGGGATGACAGCTCTTGATCCCCACAACAAGATTCCATCTTGACAGCTTAACTCAGGTTTACAGGCATAGAATGGTATTAATTCTTCAGACACTGATGAATTTGACGACCCTTGCAATACAAGGTCTCTGATTTTTGACAAAATTGGATCTCTGTTCATCCAATTTCTAATTTGCTTCACACACAGGTGAAGAATTCAGGAAATCCACTTCTTTTGACACTGGAGCATGTACAATACTATCTCGTAACAGGAGACGACTGAGTGCATCCGCATTTGTAATGTGTAGGCCAGGGCAGTATATAAAAGTGTACTCATACGCAGATAATATCAAAGCCTAATGTTGTAATCTTGCTGATGTTTTGCTGATGTCTTATTCTCACTGAATAAACCCATTAATGGTTTGTGGTCTGACGCAGTGGTGAAATATCTCCATGTAGGTACTAGTCGAAGTTCTTCACTCCGAATATCACTGATAAACCTCCCCTTTCTAGTTGGGAATAACCCTTCTTGGCTGTGGAGAGGGTTCTCAAGACATAGCCATTTGACCTTTCGGATCTATTTTCTATTCTATGTGATAACACAGTTCTTACACCGTAAGGAGAGGCATCACATGTTAATATCAATCCTTTTGTTGGGTTGTAGTGTACCAATAAACACAACAAATATAATAACTTCTTTACTTTCACAAAGGCTTCTTCCTGTTGTGAATTCCATGACCAACGGTGATTCTTTTTTTACCAACAAGTGTAGTGGTGTTAACACTGTTGATAATGCTGTTAACACTGTTTGACAAGACGTAGCTTATCACACCAAGAAAAGACTTGAGTTAGGTTACATTGGATGGAGAGAGTGCATCCTTTTATGTCTGAACTTTCTTTCCTACCAGATGCAAACCCATAGCACCCACCCTGTGACCCAGGTAAGTGACTTCTGGCACTTGGAATGTATATTTCTCTTCCTTTAATCTTACGCAGGCTTCCATGAACTTCCTTAGCACCTCCTCCAGGTTGGCCAAGTGTTCGGTTTTGGTTGACTCTGTAATCGGAATGTCATCTAGGCATACTGCCACTCAGGGAAGTCCTTGCAAAAGATTCTCCATTGTTCTCTGGAAGATAGAGCATGCAGATGATACTCCAAAGGGTAGGCGAGTGTACTGATAAAGGCACTTGTGAAGTTAATAATCACATATTCTCTTGATGTGCTATGCAGTCCTAATTGTTGGTAGGCATGGCTCATATCTAATTTCGTATAGGACTTGCCTCCAGCAAGCTTTGCATATAAGTCGCCTATTCTTGGAATGGGGTACTTTCCTAGCTTTGCTGCCTTCTTCAAAGTCAATTTATAGTCCCCACAAATGCATATGGTTTGGTCAGGCTTAACCACTGGGACTATGGGTGCTGCCCATTCCGAGAATTGGACAGGTTGGATGATGCCCAGCATTTCTAACTGGCACAGTCCTGCATCCACCTTCTGCTTTAAGGCATACGGCATAGGTCTGGCCTTAAAGAAACATGGTGTCACCTGAGGATCCGCACATATCTTTGCTTGCACACCTTTTAACTTCCCTAACTCATCCTGAAATACACTACAAAAACAAAAACAGAATTACCTGGAAAAACTCAGCAGGTCTGGCAGCATCGGTGGAGAAGAAAAGAGTTGACGTTTCGAGTCCTCATGACCCTTCGACAGAACTTGAGTTCGAGTCCTTAGCAGTTCATGAACTCCTCCTGTTCTCGGGTGAAATATCTCAGACCAGTAAAGCTTGATTTTCTGTAGCTAGTTTCGGCTCAGGAGAGTAGCTCCTTCTCTTGGCACTATGATCACTGGAAGTTGGGCTGTCTGTTGCCTATAAGACACTGCACTTTGGCAATGCCCTTTACCTGTATAGATTCTCCAGTGTTTGTCTTCAATTTAGCGATTGCCTGCTCCAGTTTCAGTGGCTGCCTATCTTCAGTTAGGTATTTAAAAGTGTGCTGTCCCACCACTGTGGTTGAGGCTCCCGTATCCACCTCCATCATTAGTGGCTTCTCATTAACTAGGATTGTGACAGTGATAGGTTCGGTTTTTACAGCGGTTATGTTATCCAGGGAATAGATGTCAGTACCAGCAGCTTCGGATTCTGCTCTATTTTTCAGTTCAATCATGTTGGTTTGCTGCTTTATGGGCTGATTTGACTCTGCCCTGCATTGCCTTACTACATGACCTTTCTTATGACACAATGACATTCTGCCTCCTTGAATCTGTAGGTGTCTGGCATGTATGTGGTCACCCCCACATCTATAACAAATTAACTTTCTTGTTTTTCTAACAGCAGATGTTGCCTCTCACTTCAATGCTCTGTCTCTGGTTTTCGTGCCGTTCCCGGTGGTAGGTTCCTGCCCCAAATGAGGAACAGTGCCATGTTGTATGTGTTGTAAAGCCTGCGAGTCTCTCGCAGCACTTTCCATGGCTAGTGCCATTTCCAGGGCGCTTTTCAAATCGAAGTCACCCTCTGTGGGTAAATGGCACTGAATGGCATCATCTTGAACTCCACAAACTGATCTGTCCTGCAGTAAATCATTGAGTGTGCCCCGAAGCCGCAGTGTTTTGTCAACTGCTTCAGTTTCACTATATAGGTTGTGATAGACTCTCCAGGGGCTCTAATTCTGGAATTAAACTTAAATCTTTGCATTGTTACGGATGGCTTCAGCTGGAAATGCATTTTCACGAGGTCCACTAATTCATTAAAGGACTTAGAATTGGGTGCGCTCGGGGTCACGAGGCTGTGAATGAGGTTATATGTCTTCGTATCATATACGCTCAAAAGGATTGCTTCCTGCTTCTCCTCTGTGGTAGTTTCGCTTGCTATGAAATAAAAACCAAGGTGCTCTACATACTGGCTCAAGTCTTTCATAGTCACTTCACAAGGATTGATTCTGCCAAAGAGTGGCATGACCAGTGAGTAGTCTTCTCTTGTTTCTTAATATTTGATGCACTCACATTTACAAGGTGCAGCGTTGGAGCTATGTTACCCTCATTGTCAAATGTAATGATGTGATGTACTGGGCAGGCTTCAACAAGATGCAGAAGCTTTATTACAGGGAGCTTTTCAGAGGCTACATGCTTGAACAGGATCCTTGACAGGAAAGTTCCACCCCCCAGTTTACCCGCACTTAGGGCTCATTGGTTGGAGTTTCCAAGAACATCACATGACCCCTGATAGACGGAAGGAGAGGTGATACCCGCAGTTACTGCATAAGACTAGTCAAGCATCTAAACAGCTGGGATTTTCCAATTGGTATCATTTGAATTTGGGAATATTGCTCTTTGATAGAACAGACACCAAATTATTGTTCCCTAGCTCAAAAAGCAGCCAGCAAGAAAGCACCATGAATGCTGGAACAAGATAAAAACATAAGCCAGCTATGGATTTCTTTGGAGGGTTGGGGGGGATAATGGCAAAATATTGGTCTCTAGTCTACCATATAATTAAAAGATCTCAATTCAAAATAACACCGGTTCCTGTCTATGTCTCTTAGTGTTGAGAACTGGTTGGTCACATCTGCCACCTGCTGCAGGATTTGGTGTCAGGGGGACATGGAGAGCATCCACTGCCAATGGTCGTGAAAGTGACTGCGGTGCTTAATTTCTACACTAGTGCCTCCTTTCAGGGCTCCACAGGTGACCTCTGTGGGATATCACAATCTGCCACCCATGGATGCCATCTTTGCAAAGGCACACACCTTTGTGCATTTCCCCCGGGACTGGGACAGCCAGGATGTAAGAGCCATTGGATTTGCCCAGATCTCGGGTTTCCCACAGGTGCAGGGTGCGATTGACTGCACTCACATGGTGCTCAGGTCTCTGTCACAACACGTGGTGAACTACATCAACCACAAGGGGTGCCACTCGCTGAATGTGCAGCTGGTGTGCAACCACCAGAAACACATCCTGCAGGTGGGCACACAGTTTCCAGGGAGTGTGCATGACTCCTACATCCTCAGTTGGTCACAGATTCCTGAAGACTTCCAGGATCCACAGAGGCTGCAGGGTTGGTTCCTCAGGGACAAGGGCTACCCGCAGAGGCCATGGCTGATGACACCCATGTGGCAGCTTCAGACTGCAGCAGAGTGACGCTATAATGATGCTCATGTAGCAGCTCGCAACTTGGTGGAGCAGACCATTGGGATGCTGAAGATGAGATTCCGGTGCCTGGACCGGTCTGGTGGAGTCCTGCAATACAGTCGGCGGAGGGTGTCACACATCATCGTCGCCTGCTGCACCATTTACAACCTGGCGCTGCAACTTGGAGAGGAGCTGGAGGTCTCCCCCCATGAAGAGCACACTGATGGGGATCAGCGTGAGGAGGTTCCCGAAGGCGAGAATGACGGTGATGAGACCCTCACACTGGTGAGACGAGGCAGGCACACTAAGGAGGCCCTCATAGCTGCCAGATTTGTGCAGGATGACGACGACATGCAGTGAGGTGTCCCCGTAGATCCTCACATTGCATCTGTGAACATTTGACTCCAGTCTGGCTTATGGCAGCGCCAACGCCGTCTGTGTGAATGCTCCTGTCATGGAGACACAGTGGAGGCCCTAATAGTCCCTTGATCGCAGGAGGATGATGACAATATGCAGTGAGGACATTCCATAGATCTTCACAGAGCCTCTGAGAATGTCTGACTCCTGTCTGGCCGAGGGCAGCTCACTTGCGGTCCACGACCAGGGCCATCTCAGAGATGCAGCTGTGAAACTTTAGAAGCATCTGATCCTTTGTCCACCTTCAGCACCTGACCCCTTCAGGAGCACAGTGTCAGTGGTCAGAGATGCTGAAGAGATGGGGGCCAGCCCCACCTTAAAGGTGCTGAGAGCACACAGAGAGAATGAGGGAACTCTGTGACACCTGCTCACTACATTCTAGCAGCAATGACCAGCACCATCGAGGTGCAGACATCAGGAATGTGTCCAGGGAGTGTGAGGCCGGAACATCACTTTGATCTGAAGGCTGCACAGAGCACAGGGAAGAGGCCCTGGACTGAGACACCTGCCTTTATCTTGTGCAGAAAGGTTTCACATCTGAGTGACAAGAACGCTGCTCATCAGAACAAGGAGGCATGGGCAGGGAGACAATCTTGGGAGTATATTGACAATAGTGAACATTATGTACAAGTGACCAACACCCATGCCCAGGCTGAGCACTACATCTCCTTAAGTGGGCGATCGAGGGGGGAGTCCCGCCCGTTTGTTTGTCCCTCTTTCGCGGCTACGTTCACGGCCGGGTGTCCCTAGAGAGGGAGCACATGGTGTCTGCCGGCACTCTCGAGGCCTTCCGTGCTCAGTGGGCACCGCAGGGACTGGGGTGTTTTATTGACCCCTTTAATCACATTTTGGTTTAAAGTTTGTAAGTTTCCTTTAAACTTTGTCCTTGGTTTTACAGCTGACCTGACTTAGGGGCTGTGTTTGATTAATCCTTTATTTTGTTAATTTAGTATAATTGGTTTAACTCCAAAAGAGTTACATCTCCTTAACCTTTTTAACCCTGCCGCTACCTCTTGGTTCTCCCCGGACATTCACAGTAGAGGTGGAGGCAGCCTGCTGACTGTAACGTCCTGTCTGTGATGACTTTGATGGGTGTTCTCTGGGAGGGCCGAGACCTGCTTTCGAGGTCCTGCTGTGTGGCAGTGGCACCCTCCTCGGCCTGTGGAGCTGGAGATACTGAGATCACAGGAAGAGGGGATTTGGATGGGTCAGACACTCCCGGAGTCACCTGGGTGGATGGCCCTGGAGTGTTTACCTGCTGATCCTCCTCCCTATGGGTGCCTGAGGGCTCCTTGCTGACTCCTTTAGGATAAGGGAAGCTGGAGTGAGATTGAGCTGCCCTGCACCCTTCTCACGTACACAATTGGAGGCCAGCTATGGTCTGAGTGATGGATTTGAGCTCGCACAGCGGTGCAGGAGTGACATCCTGGTCCAATATCTCCATGGCGGCCACCATTCTACCAGTGTTGACCTTGGTGTGTTGCAATGCCGGTGCTATCACTCAGCCTGAAGGTGGACAGAATCCTCCCACGTCCCTTGCAACCTGAGGAGTGCAGCGGACATCCCTTCCTGATGTTCCCGAGCTTGCCTTTGCAGCTCCAGCAACTGTGACATGATCGAGTCCAGAGGCTCGTCATCTGACTCGGACTCAGCAACGTTCTGGCCTCCAGCAGTCCTGAGTGCCAGGGACCTGGGAATTCCCTGCCTCCGCCTGCTGTGGATCAGACAGTATGATGTGCTCACCAGATTGTGATCCCAAGGCTACTCTAAAGCTAGCTCCTGCCGAGGTGAGTGTCTCTGCACTGGTGGAGGGTGTGGGTGAGTGCTGTGACGGGACTTCAGGGAGGGGGCCTTCAGATTCCTCTTTAGAGATTTCTTCGGGGTTTGACTGGAGGCCCTGGGTCATGAATTCCATTGGCTGTTTGGCAGGTGTACCTGTGAAAGCAAGGGGAGATAATTAGTGCATGGCAGTGGCCTGTGAAACAGGACATATCACTCAGAGCATGGCTGTCTGATGGATGTTGCACTGCTGGGTCCTCACTTGGTAGAGCAGCACCGACCTCACGGTCAACACAGGACTGTTCCCGGTCATCGCTGGCCAGCTGGATGGCTCTGTTTACAAAGTCCGTGGGGACTTTAATCCCTGGCATTCCTCCAGCTGTCTGTGACCTTTCCCTCCTGTTGTTAGCCAGTTTGTCCTGCATGGATAGAGATGGAGAGAATGTATCAGGACGCCTGCCAGGCCAGGTGATAAGTATGCCTGGCATGTGTGGGTGGTGAGTGGTCCCATGGATGGGATGAGGACAATGACGGTGTGTGTGAGAGAGTATATGGTGATGTCCCTTGCACTGGCAGTGAGTGAGGGCCCTGTGGAAGTGTGATGGGTTTGTGAGTGTGTGAGTTGAGAGTGATGAAAAGAGTGACTTATCCTGGCGGAACGGAGGAGATCATACATCCTTCTGCGGCACTGGGTGGCTGTCCCCTTCTGAATGGTGTTGGCACTGACCACCGCTGCCACTGCCTCCCAAGCCGGGTTAATGCTTTTGCTGCCCATTCTATGGACAGAACAGAGGTGGAGGGCATCCACAGCGTCCAAAAGCGCTTCAGGGATGCGTCACTGAACCTGGGGGCTGTAGTATTCTTCAGTTTCAGGGCCATGTCTTCCATACAGCAGCAGAGGTCTGGAAACGCTGAGATGTGTGCTCGCGGCTGGACTTTAAATATGGCGTCTGGTGTGATGTAACAGTAGGGTGATGGTAGGCGGGCGAATGAGAACCCACCCCCACCATGGAAACGGCAGGTTTCCCGGGAATGCATAAATAATGTGGATTTGGGATGATATGACGTGAAAATCTGCCATCGTGGCCAATGGGTAAAGTGTCGTTTTATCTGCCTGTTACTGTACTTAGTGCAAACCTGGTACAATTCCGCCCATTCTCCGAACTAGGAAGTTTCCAAACTAATAGTCCCTATGGGTGGAATTTTGCATTTGACGGGAGAGCAGGGAGCTGATCCCTGCTGCCGAAACGGGCCGCGCCGCCATTTTGCACAGGTGGGCCAATTAAGGTCCGCCCAGCGGGGTTCCGACTCCCGTGTTCATCAGGAAAATTAAATCGGTGGCGGGCGTGTTCAGACCGCCGGTTCCAAAGGGGAACCAACAGTCTGTATAAAGAATGGCCAGGCTGTTGACCATGGCCAGTCATCGGGCAGCACAAGAGGTGAGGGCAGAGGAGGAGGTGGGGGGGAGGCTGCAGGATAGGCCAGCAGGAGGGCCACTGTGCCCCTCGGTTCTCAGATGCCTGCCTTGCTGTCCTCCTCCAAGAGGTGTTCAACCATCGAGATGTCTTGTTTCCAGAGGATGGGAGGAGGAGGGCCCCCCACATCACCAGGCAGGCGTGGCAGGAGGTGATGGTGGCTGTAAGCTCCCATGACGATGTGCGGTGCACAGGAACGTGGTGCTGCAAGAGCTTCAATGATTTGCTGTGCACTGGAAGGGTGAGTACCGTGTCAGCCTTGGCCATTTGACCCAGCAGGTAGCCTTAGCCTTTGAGGTCCCCCCACCTCCCCCGCACGTCCTAGTGTCGTTACTGCATTGGGCATTTGGCACACGCTGGGTGGGCAAACAGATAGTGACCATGCCTTAGTGGCTGAGGAGAAGATGGATTCTCCCTGCAGCATATGTTGGTGTTTGTCATATTTGAGTAGTCTGGGGGCAGCCTGCAGGGGAGGCAGCTAGACACATAGTCAGAACTCCAACAGATTGATGGTGATGAGATGGTGGAAGGGGGCCTCAAGGTGTCGTGGCCAAGAGCCATCTGCTGGCCTTGGTGCTGCACCTAGTTGTGCCTTCTTGCCATGGGCGCTAATACCCATGTGTTATTCAAAGTGATGGACGCCGAATGTGTCCAAGGTGGTCGTTGGGGGAGGGGGTTGGGAGCAGCCATACTATCTTCTGGTGACTGATCACCAGTAGTGTGGACAGGAGCCGCTGGAGGCCTCAGATGGGCCACTGTAGTTGGGGTGCGTCATGTGTGTGCAGAGTACATGAGCGATCAGTCCTAATAAATGCTCTTCCCTGTTCTGCAGGCAAAAACAGAGAGCAATATGCGGGAGCGGCAGCAGACTGGTAGTGGGCACGCTGTGCTGCAGCACCTCACCACCTACGAGGAGCAGGCCATGGAGCTGGGGAGGAGGCAGGCAGCCAAGTCGGCAGGTGTCGGTGAGGCTGGGGTCCAGCGGCCAGGCACTTGAGGGCCACAGTCCCATCCACTCTGTCTTCCCACCATCCAAAGCACTGATGGCTGCTGCAATCGTTAATGCAACAACATTGCTCATTCACAGACTGATACAGTTAGACATGTGGGTCATACACAAATGTTCCTTGGCGCCTTGAGGACGCGCGTCTCTAGCACCTTCCAAAGTCGCCTTATCCCATTTGTGACCACTATCCCCATGGCCTAACATGCCATGGCATCGCTGCTGCACATCCAAAGACTTATTGCAACTTAGGAGTGTTTATACCTCCACCACCCTTTCAGCCAGTGGGTCCCACATTACGTTGTCCAAAAGGTCCTCAGCACCTCACCTGTCAACCTCATGGCACTCAACTTAAATAAATGCCACCACGTTAGTCATCCCTGCTCCAAGGGAAAATGTTGTCTTCTGTCCACCCGTTCTATGCCCCTCATAATGGTATGAAGGTCAATAATGTGACCTGTCAATCTCCTGTGCTCCACGGCAAATGTCACAAGTGTATGCAATGTTTCCTCATCACTTCAACTCTCCAGGCCAGCATGCATCCTGGTCAGGAACCTCTGCACTCTCCCCACTCCAATGCCATCCCTCCCATGAAGCGCAGGTCACAACTGAACGCAGAAGTGTAGCTGTGGCCTCGACAGCGTTTTCTGCACTTGCAGCACGACCTCCCTTTTCCTACATTCTATTCCTCGGCTAATAAAGGCAAGTCTGGCTTTTACCTTGTTAACCGCCTTATGTTCCTGTTCTGCTACCTTAACGGGTCTGCCCAGCAAGGTCCCTGTAATCGTTGTGACCTCCCACGGTCCTATCATTACTTATGTATTCCCGTACCTTGCTTGTCTTGCCCAAGTGCTTAACCGCACACTTATCCACATAACATTCCATGTGGCATTCCTTAGGCCATCTGACCAGCCTGTCTGTATGTGCATGTAATGTTTGGGCCTCCTCATGACTATTTACCAACCCACCAATGTTTGTCTCCCTAGGTTCTTGAAGGATGAGCGACTTATGAGGCTGGGGGGGAAAGGGATGAAAGGTGTTACTGACTGAACGCTAACTGATGCACTGTCCTTGTTGTTAATTTCAGCATCACCACCGCATGGCCACCCCCAAAAAATCCGGAGCACCCCCTCTACACCTGAGGGCCAAGACTTGAAACTTGTGTCACATCCTTTCAGCCAGCCAGACACCAGCGCAGCGACAAACACTTCAGTGGGGATTATGACGTCGGCTAGTGTCCCAGGGCACAGTGGAGAGGGCACTTCACAATCGCTGGAGGAGATGGCACGGACAGAGAGTGCTGATGGTGCCAGCAGCCAGAGGACTGCAGGGGACCAGGCACATGCTGAGTCGGGCAGTGATGATGTGCCTCTGGAGATGTCAGCAATGCAGCAGCTACAGGACAAGTGGCCGGGTGCGTGGGAGCATCTGACAGGGTTGCATGAGGGTGTGGTCTCTGTGGTGGAGGAATCCAGGCAGAGTGTTAGTGATGGCATGAACATCAGGAGAGAGCTTCAGGCTTCCTCCATTGAGAGATTGGCGCCTCTCATGGAGAGGAACTTATATCGGATTGAGAATCTTCTGATTGGGTTACGCTCTGACCTGCAAGCCCTCACAGCGCTGATGGCCGCAGATGGTCATTCGCAATGTGGGAGATGTTCTGGGCACCAAGTGTCTCTACTCGGTGCCCATCCATCTGCGGTGAGCAGGGAGGTCCAATGTGACCTCACGTCGGCGCAGCAGCTGCCTGTCATCGCTGCAAGCTCCTCTCATGGCGCTCAGGATGAGGGCAGCAGCTCCTCCGCCCCCCCTGCCAGTGATTGTTGCATCCATTGAGGCTGCGACAACTGGGGAGGTGCCAGTTCTGGAACTGGCCACTCCCTCCCAGATGGGGCCATCACAGGCTCCACGGGCCAGAGGGTCATCGAGGCCAACAGGACAGCAGAGTCAGCAGGCTGTCTCACAAGCCACTCCGAGCGATGGGGTAGTACCTAGACATAGCACTCACAAACAAAAGCATAAGGCACGTTAGGCACTCCACGGGTATGTCACTGGTGCTTTTGTGTTGGCCCTAGATTAAGGAATATATCATTATGTACTTCTGAGTGATGTTTCTGCTTTATTTTGGTGGGAATAAAGTCCACTTTTCTGACCATGGCTGAAGGTGTTTCCTTTGTGCATTTGAATGTTTCACAGACATAACAAGAGTGTTTGAGTGGACATTGATGTTTCTGTACTAAGGCTTTAGTTGCAGCTGCTGAGGTGGAAGATGTAGCACCCAAGTCCCAAGTGTGGAAGTGCCAGGCAATGCTTGTCCTGCTGATCGATGTGTGTGGAGCTGGCTGAAGGTTCGTTGGATTAAAGTGTCTTGGGTGTCCCTGCCTTCTTGGTGTAGTAGTGGGTCGGCATGCTGCCCCTCATCATTGCCCTGTGCTTCCTCATCCTCTGAGGCACTGCTGGATTCATCATGTGCAGCCTCATCCACTGCGTCAAGGTCTTCATCATCAACTGCATCCCCCCTTTCCAGCATAAGATTGTGCAGAGCGCAGCATGCTACCACTATTACAGAGACGTGATCTGGTGGGTACTGGAGTGCACCCCCTGAGCGTTCCAGGCAACGGAAGCGCATCTTAAGATAACCGATGGTTCTCTCCACCACAGCCCTTGTGGTACCCTGGCTCCTATTTTATTGCTCCTCAGCTTCTGTTCTTGTGTGGTGGAGAGCATCATGAGCCACCTTCTGAGGGGATAGCCCTTGTCGCCCAGCACTGACGAACCCCGGCACCTGGAAGTGTCTGAGGATGTAGGCATCGTGGGAGCTACCTGGGTACCTTGCACAGACTTGTAGAATCAGCATTCTGTGATCACACACTATCTGCACGTTCATGGAGTGGAAGCCCTTCCTGTTGATGAAGGCACTGGGCTCACCTGCTGGTGCCTTGATGGCCACATGTGTACAGTCTATAGCACCCTGGACACGGGGGAAGCCAGCAATGGCCACGAAGCCTCTGGCTCGCTGTTTCTGGCTTTCCTGGTTGCAGAGGAAATGGATGAAGGTCAATGCCCGTCTGAACAGAGCATCTGTAATCTGCTTGACTCAAGTATGGACAGCTGATTGGGAGACACCACAAAGATCACCCATCGAGCCCTGGAAGGAGCCAGAGGCATAGAAGTGGAGGGAAACTGTAAGCTTCAGAGCCGCTGGCATAGGGTGTCCACCCACACAGTTAGGGGAGATCTCAGGGCCAATCATCTGACAGATATTGTTGAGTGTTTCCCTTGACAGATGGAGGCTTCTTTGGCACTGCACCTCAGTCATATTGAGATAGCTGTTTCGCTGCCTGTATACCCTGGCAGCAGGATAGTGGCGTCTTCTGTGGCCCCTTCCACCTTGGACTACCTCTTGGCCCGGTGCCCCTTGTGCCTGTGCCTGGCCTCCCATAGGTGGCTCCCCTGGATTGTCCAATCCTGGCCTCCTTATTCTATCCCTCCATTCTTCCTCAGAGGAGCTGCCTCCAGTGGAGATGTCAGAACCCATACCCAGGCTAAAGGGAGGCCTCCGGAAAGCTGCAGGCCCAATAAAGATTTCTGACTGCAGACTGCTGAGCTGAAGTTTCAAAGCAAAGAGAAAGCTGTTGGAAATCGACCTGAACTGCTAACAATCACACAGGCAAGTTTAAAACACTTGCTACATTAAATACTTCAGAAAAAAACATTAACAACCCCTCTGAGCCCACATATCCCGCCCGTGGATGAGGTTTGTTAAAAAATCAGTTACCCTCCTGCCCTTTGGGCCTGTGCGCCGAGCCGAAGTTCGCACGGGCTCCTCAAAATCGGCGTCAATTGCCGAGTTAAGGGTCTTAACAAGGCCTTTAATTAATGGCAGGCGCGCGTTGCGCTTCATAGCATGACATTTTAAGCGCTGATGTGCGGGCTCTGCCACCCACACGTCAGCCATAAAATTCTGCCCCATATCGCCAAAGAACAAAGTGCAGTCTGAATAATTGAGATAAACATTAATTTTCAAAAAGAATATGTCCCTGACCATCTTCCTGATTCTGTAAATCATTCCACTGGACCTGAAATTTTGCTTCTGAGGGCGGAATGATGCGCTCCCATTGGCAGCGCCCCACACTGGATCATCCTGGCACATTGGCATGATGGCACACCAAAGCGTCTCACAACTGTACACAAGCGACGTGCACCTGGTGAGCTGCATTTTGTTCAGGAATTTGAGTTTAGTTTGCCTACCTTTCTTCGGGCAGCACTCATAGTCATCAGCACCAGGCTTCACAGACAGCACCACATCACTTTCAGGGGGTCTCACAGGCAGGTCTCTACCAACCAAACCAGCCGGGTGGGGGGGGGGGGGTGTTGCTTTTCAATAGCTGCAGGGCTGGGGCTTGCTTGGGGAAGGGGGAGAAGTCACCTCAGGAAAGGGAAAGGCTGCAGGGCGAGAGCTGTGCTGGGGAAGGAGAGTATTCCAGGGTGTGTGTGGGGGCACATGTTGATCTGTGCAAGTGGCTTCAAGATGGTGAGGGCTGAGGAGGCAGCCTCCAGAGGAGGTGAGGCCAGATGGAGATGTGTGTGTGTGAGAATGAGTGTTGATGTCCCTTGAGATGGTAATGAGTGAGATGTCAGTTAATGTGTGATGGGCTTGTGCGTGTGAGTTTAGAGTGATGAGATGGCAGCACAGATGAGATCATTCATCTTCTTTCTGTACTAGATGGCCAACCCCTTTGGTGCAGCGTTGGCACTGACCACCACTGCCATTGCCTCCCAAACCGGAGTGGTGGGATTGCTGGACCTCCTGCGGCCAGAACGGGGGTGGGGGATATCACAGCAGGCCTCCAAAAGGCGTCCCACTGACAGGTCACTGAACTCTTCTGGGCTTTCGGGGCCAGGTCTTCACTGGAGCAGCCCTGGGCTGCAAGCATCGAGAACTGTGTGGGTGGCTCCAGTTTAAATATGGCACCCGGAGTAAGGAAACAATGAGACAATGACATGGCGAGCGATTCAGAGGCCACCCGCCAGTGAGATGTTGTGTTGCCAGTGTGAAATCACGGAGCAGCGTAGATCGCGGGCAGCAGTCAGCTTCCTGCCTGCCCCCGCCAACCCCACCCACCAAGGGCAAAATCCTGCCCAACTGGTATGTGGTTTGTCAGTGTAAAGCTTACTATCTTATTTTTACCAATAGCAGCTTTTGCCAAGCACAAATCAAGCAGCCAGCACTGTCCAATTCCTTACCTCTTTATACCAGTCAGCCAAGCGAGTGCTGCTGAATAATTCATCAAGATTCAAGGGCAAGATGATAACATTCGGGATTGAAGAAAGCAGAGGGATGGCATTGAATTCAGGCTTTTGATAGGCTGATATGTTCCCATTGAATCCTTTCATGAAGTAATAAACAGTTTTATTTGGGTTTCTTCGAGCAGCTGATTCGACGGCACACTTAGCCAATGGCGAAGGGTTTAGTTCATCGGAGGTCTGCACAAACATAATTCCGGGCTCTGTGGATGGGTGTGGAGTTTTCAAACTGACTAAGAGGCTTGAAGAGTCTTTGACGAATGCAGGTTTAGGTTTAGCAGGTTTATTGTTGGAGACTATATAATAGAAGATGAATAATATTACCACTAGGGCAAGTAATAATGCTTGGTAACAGTTTTTCATAATTGGAGATCGTTCTTCAGTGATTTCTGTGAACAGAAAGAAAGGTTTAAGAAGGAAATAAAGCAGCCCAATTATGGTTTTATACAGTCACACCCTTGACAAACATCATTTATGATCTCAAAATCTAAATACTGCAGATGGTGAGAATAGAAATAAAAACAGGAGAAGCTGGAAATGCTCAGCAAGTAAGGCAGCATCTGTGGAGAGAGAAACTGTGTTAACGTTTCAGTTCTAATGAAAGATCATTGGCCTGAAATGTTAACTGTTTCTCTCTCCACTGATGCTGCCTGACCCAGCATTTTCTGATTTTATCATCACTTACGAGTTATAGGGTGAACTTTTCATAAATCATTCATAATTTCCCCGATTGAATCAGTGCATCATTTCTGACAGCAAGAAGTGAATGAAATTCTCATCCAGCATTTCCATAACAGAGTTTAAGTTCAGAGGCAGTGCAATTAAAATTGGGAAAATGGCAGACTAACAACAGCAGGTAGAACCTCCCTCATTCTTTGAAAGGAGCTCATCCTCCTCAGGCAAACATGAATTATCTCCATCTAAAAAGTGACAAATGACTATCGGCATTGAGCCTTGCCCCAAATTCGCACCCAGGACACTCAAGCAACTGAACTTTCTTTGTTCTGTTAAGACTCTGATCTCAAGGCAGATTTTCACTTAAGGCCTGGAGAAGGCAGCAATGTAATCAAGCAAGGCATCAAAGGTAATGATCTCTGCATTGTTACTTGAGCCATGCACCAATTGGCAAAAGGTCAAGCAGATTAGAGAAATAAACGTGTGGCTCAAAGAGAGTGGTGTGGGAAGAAGGGGGTTTCGATTCATGGAGCACTCACCGGTACAGAGGGAAGAGGAAGCTAATCCATTTGGATGGGCTCCATTTAAATTGGGCTGGGGCCATGTCCTGGCCAATCACATAACTAGGGCTGTGGACAGGGCTTTAAACTAATGGGGAGGGGAGAGGGGGCAGTGGGGTTGGAGGGGGTCTGGGGTAAAAAGAGGTTTAGCAATCCAAAGAGAACGCTTGAAGCAACAGAGCAGTATAACAAATTGGATTGACAGGAAGAGTGGGGCAGGCAGGAGCAGAGAGTTTAACAGAAATCCTGCATCAGTGAATAAGGTAACTGCAGGGAATAGAAGTAGCAGCATGAAAGTAAAAGTTATTTTATCTGAATGCACAAAGTATCTGAAATAATGAACTAGTGGCACAAACAGAAATAAATGGTTTAGATTTAATCACAATTATAGAAACATGGTGGCAAGGTGACTAAGGTTGTGAAATAAATATTCCAGAGTACACAATGGGTGGAATCTTGCTGAGTCATCAGGCTGTCAGCTGGAGAGCCAGCAAGAGGCCCACATTGCTTCTGACTTGTAATGAAAGCAATATAATAATTGTGGGGGTCTTCATATGGACTGGGACAATCATATTGGCAAGAGTTGACTTGAAGGTGAGTTTATAGAATGCGTTTGTAACAGGAGCAATATCCCTTGGTATCAACTAGGGATAATGCTATATTAGATCTAGTATGTGCAATGAGGTAGGGTTAATTCATAATCCAATAGTAAAGGATCTACTGGGAAATAGTGATCATAATACCACTGAATTCCATTTTAAATTTGGAAGTTACGTACTCCAATCACAGACTAGAATTTTAAATTTAGACAAAACCAATTACATTGGTATGAAGGGAGAATTGGCTAAGGTTGATTAGGTGAATACAGTAAAAGGCACAGTGATAAATGGACAGTGGCAAACACTTAAAGATAAGCAATTGAAAATGTTCAACAAAAATACATTCCAATGAAAAACAAAAGCTCAGCAAGAAAGACACATCCATGACTCACTCATGAAGTTAAGGATAGTATTAGATTTAAAAAAAAACAGCCTTATAATGTTGCAAAGAACAGAAGAAAGTCTGAAGACTGGGAATGTTTTAGAAACAAGAAAAAGGCCACCAAAAATTGATGAAGGAGTAAAAGTAGAATATGAGTGTAAGCTACCCAGGAATATAAAACCAGAAAACAGAATGTAAGAGGTATTATAAGTATATGAAAAAAGGAAGAGAGTAGCTAAAGTAAACTCTGGTCCCTTAGAAGTAGAGATAGGAGAAATTATCATGGGGAATGAGGAAATGGCAAAGGAATTGAACCAATATGTTGCGTCTGTCTTCACAGTAGAAGACACAAGTTCCATTCCAGAAATAGAGGATAACCTAGGTGCCAAGAAAATGAGGAAATTAAGGAAATTATTGTCAGCAGAAAAAAAGTATTGGAGAAACCTAAGGGACTAAAATCTGACAAATCCCCAGAACTTGATGGCCTACACCCTAGGGTTCAAAATGAGATAGCCGCAGAGATGGTGGATGTACTGAGTATGATTTTCGAAAACTTCTTAGATTCAGGAAATATTGGAGTTTGGCATGAGTAACATTGCTTTCCAAAAAGGGAGGGAGAGAAAACAGTGAACTACAGACCAGTTAGCCTAACATCAGTCATTGGGAAAATGAATCTATTAATAAGGAAGTCTTAACAATGCATGTAGAAAAGTATAGTATGATTAAAACAAGTAGGCATGGTTTTATAAAAAGGGAAATCTTGCTTGACAAGTGTTTTGAGGACTTAACTGCCCAGGTAGATGAAGAAGAATCAGTAGATGCAGTGTACCTGGATTTCTAAAAGGCATTCTACAAAGTGCCACACAAAGAGGTTTTTGGGCATGACAAGGGTTCATGGAGTGGGGTGAGGGGTAGCGGGGGTGGTGTAATACATCAGAATAGTGGATTGGTTAATGGATAGGAAACAGAGAGTGGGCATAAAGGGGCTTTTTCAAGTTGGCAGGCTGTGACTAATGGGGTGCCACAAGGATCAGTGCTGCAGTCTTGGCTAATTAAAATCTATATTAATGAGTTAGATGAAGAGACAGAGAGGAATGTATCTAAGTTGCTGATGATACAAAGCTAGGTGGGAAAGTAAGCTGTGGGGAGGACACAGATGCTGCAAAGAGATACAGACAGGTTAAGTGAATGGGCAACAAGACAGCTGATGGAGTATAATGTGGAGAAGTGGGAAGTTATTCCCTTTGGTGGTAAGAATAGAAAAGCAGAATGTTTTTAAGAGGCTGTGAAACTTGTACGAACAGATGAGAAGTAGACCATTCGGCCCGTCGAGCCTGTTCCACTATTCAATAAGATCATGGCTGATCTGTTTGTATTACTAATTCCACATTCCCATTTACCCCCAATAACCTTTCATTCCCTTGCCTAACAAGAATCTATCTACCTCTGCCTTAAAGATATTCAGTGACCTCCGCCTCCACCTCTGAAGCAGAGAGTCCCAAAGTTGCACAACCCTCAGAAAAATTTTCTCCTTATCTTGGTCCTAAAAGGGTGACCCCTAATTTTAAAACAGTGCCCCCTAGTTCTGGACATACCCACAAAAGGAAACATAATTTCCGTGGCCACCTTGTCAACACTGTTAAGAATTTTATATACTCCAATCGAGTGACCCCCGACTCTTCTAAACTCCAATGGAAAAAAGCCCAGACTGTCTAACCTTCCCTCATAAGACAACAGTTCATTCCAGGTATCAATCTAGTAAACCTCCGCTAAACTGCCTCCAATGCATTAACATCCTTCATTAAATAAGGAGACCAAAACTGCACACAGTATTCGAGATGTAGTCTCACCAAAGCCCTGTATAACTGAAGCATGATATCCTGCATACAAAATTTTTGTGACTCATGCACAAGAATATCTAGATCTCTCTGCGCCTTGGAATTCTGCAGCCATTCTCCGATTAAGTAATACTCTGCTGTTTTTATTCTTCCTGACAAATTGAACAACTGCATATTTTCCCACATTATACTCCATCTGTCAGATTTTTGCCCACTCACTTAACCTATCTACATCCGTCTGCAACCTCCTTATGTCCTCTTCATGACATACTTTCCTACCTATCTTTGTGTCATCTGAAAATTTAGCTACCATCTCTTCACTCCCCTCATCTAAGTCATTGATATCAATTGTAAAAAGTTGAGGCCCCAGCACAGACCCCTGCAGGACTCCACTCATCACATCCTGCCAATAAGAAAATGACCCATTTATGCATAGTCTCCGTTTTCACCCAGCCAGCCAATCTTCTACCCATGCTAATATGTTACCCCCTACCATGAGCTTTCATTTTCCATGGCACCTTATCAAATGATTTCTGGAAATCCAAGTGCAGTACATCTACAGGCTCCCCTTTATCCATGGTGCAAGTTACTCCTTCAAAGAACTCCAATAAATTGGTTAAACATGATTTCCCTTTCGCAAAACCATGCTGATTCTTCCCGATTACCTTGAGTTTTTCTAAGTGCCAAGCTATAACCTCCTTACTTATGGATTCTAACACCTTCCCTATGACAAATGTCAAGCTAACTGGCCTCTAGTTTCTTGTTTTCTGCCACCTTCCCTTCTTGAATGGATGAGTTATATTTGCTACTTTCCAGTCTAATGGAACCTTTCCAGAATCTAAAGATTTTTGGAAAATTAACATCAACGCGTCTACGACCTCATTAGCCACCTCTTTTAAGACCTTAGGATGATGTCCATCAGGACCCAGAGATTTGTCAGCCCACAGCTCCATCAGCTTCCTCAGTACTGCTTCCCTAGTAATTGTAATTTCACCAAGTTCCTCTCTCCCTTCCACCTCCTGATTTACAGCTATTACTGGAATGTTTTTGTATCTTCTATAGTGAAGACAAAAGCAAAATATTTCATTTCATCCACCATTTCCTTATTATCGCCTATTAACTCCCCACTGTCACTCCCTCTAGAGGACCAACACTCACTCTACTTACTTTTTTCCTTTTTAAATGCCTGTAGAAACTCTTGCTATCTGTTTTTACATTTCTAGCTAGCTTCCTCTTATATTCTAATTTCTTTCTCCTGGTTAACCTTTTAGTCATTCTCTCCCGTTCTTTATATTCTGACCAATTATCTGACTTGCTACTCATCTTTGAGCAGTTATATGCTATTTCCTCAAGTTTGATGCTTTCCTTAATTTCTTTAGTTAGCCACAGGTGGTGGCTCCTCCCCTTAGAATGTTTCTTTAAAGTAGGAATATACTTATTCTGAGTATTCTGAAATACCCCCTTAAATGTTTGCCACTGCTCCTCTATTGATCTATCCTCTTGCCTAGTTTCACAGTTGTTTTCAACTAGCTGAGCTTTCATGCCCACATAGTTGCTCTTATTTAAGTTTACGATGCTGGTCTTAGGCCCACTCTTCTCCCTTTCCAACTGGATGTAAAATTCAATCATATTGTAGTTGCTGCTACCTCAGGGTGCCTTTGTTCTGAGGTCACTAATTAATCCTGTCACGTTACACAGTGCCAAGTCTAATATAACCTGTGTGTGTGTGTGTGTGAGAGAGAGAGTGTGTGTCAGATAGAAAGTGAGAGAATACGTGTGTGTGTGAGTATGAGAGTGTGTGTGTCAGTGAGAGAGAGAAAGTGTGCGATTGAGTGAGTGAGAGTGTGCGAGTGACTGTGTGTGTGAGAGAGAGGAGAGTGTGTGCGCATATATATATATATATATATAAAAATAAATAAAGGTAATCAGTGTCTATGGGATTGTAAAACCATATATATTAATGGGTTTGGAGGGGATTGAATGGGGGTTTGGAGGAGGCAGGAGAAGGGTTAGACAGGGAGTTGGTGAAGGTTAATGGGGGCTCAGGGGGAGGTTAGAGGGAGGTTGGAGGAGGGTTAATGGGGTGGTTGGGAGGAGGGTGGAGGGCAAGTTAGGAGGTGGTTAGAGGGGGGTTGAAGGGAGGTTCAGGGATTAGAGGGGGAGGTTAGAGGAGAATTGCAAGGGGTGTTGAGGGATTTGGAAGGGGGGTGGGGGAGATTGGTGGAGGTTAGCTGGTTTGGAGGGGAGTTGGAGAAAGGTTGGATTGACGAAGTTATAGAGGGTTGGGGGTATTCAGATGAAGCTGGAGGGGGAGATTGGCTGGGGGTTGGAGGGTGGCGAGGGACGTAGAAGGGGCACTGGGGGATGTTAGAGGAGGGGCTGTGGTGTGGTTGGAGAGGGATTTGGGGTGTGGTAGGAGGGAGAGTTGGGGTGTAGTTGGATGGGGGAGAGGTTGGATTGGGGTTGGGGTTAGGTTGGGGGGGAGTTGGGGTGAAGTTCGATGGGGGAGGTTGGATGTGGGCTGGGGTGTGGTTGCGGGGGAGTTGGGGTGAAGTTGGATGGGGGGAGGTTGGATGGGGGTTGGGGTGTGGTTGGGGAAGTTTGGGTGCTTTGGATTGGGGAGGTTGGGAGGTAGTTGGGGAGTGGTTGGATGGGTGGGGGGTTGAATGGTGGTTGGGGTTTGGTTGGATGCAGGGGGTTAGATGGGGGATTGGGGTGTGGTTGGATGGTGGAGGTTGGGGTGTGATTGGATAGGGGAGGTTGGGGTGTGATTGGATATGGGGGGTTGGGGTGTGGTTGGATGGGGGGGTTGGGGTGTGGTTGGATGGGGGGTTGGGGTGTGGTTGGATGGGGGGGTTGGGGTGTGGTTGGATGAGGAGTTTGGGGTGTGGTTGGAGGGGGGTTGGGGTGTGATTGGATGGGAGGGTTGGAGTGTGGTTGGAGCGGGGTTGGGGTGTGGTTGGAGGGGGTTTGGGGTGTGGTTGGATGGGGAGTTTGTGGTGTGGTTGGATAGGGGGTTTGGGGTGTGGTTGGATGGGGGGGTCGGGGTGTGGTTGGATGGGGCGTTATGGGGTAGGTTTCAGGTGGTTAGGATTTGGGTGGATGGAGGGGGTTTGCGGTGGGGAGGAGTTGGATGGGGTAGTTGGAGGAGTGCAGATTAGCTACAGAGCTGAATTGTTTTGGAAATGTGATTTCTTTGTAGCCACTTTCCTGACATCAGGTGATCGCCGTGCGATTAATTATCCTTAGAGAATCAGCATTGGGCCTCCAATTTCACCATTGTTACAGTCACTCTGCCTACTGCAAGAAGATATAATGAGAGAAAGACAAAACCTCCATTTATACAGCACTTTTCACAATGTCCCAAATCACTTTACAGACAATGAAATACTTTTGAGTTGTAGTCACTGGCATAATATCTGGCTTGTATTGGCTTGAGTTTAGAAGGCTGAGGTATTTATAATAATAAATGTTAAAGGATAAAGTAGATAGACATAGACTAGAAATGACTTACCCCCATGATAATGTCAGAAATGGATGTTCACTGATGATGTTCAGTTCTATTTGCAACTCCTCAGATAATGCAGCAAGGCCTGGACAACATTCAGGCCTCGGCTGATAAGTGACAAGTAACATTCGCAACACACAGGTGCCAGGCAATGACCACCTTCCACAAGAGAGAATCTAACCACATCTGCTTGACAATCAATGGCATTACAATTGTTAATTGCCCCATCATCAACATCCTGGGGGGTTACCACTGACCAGAAACTTAAATGGGCCAGCCATGTAAATACTGTAGCTACAAGACCAAGTCAGAGGCTGGGAATTCTGTAGTGCGTAACTCACCTCCTGACTCCTCAAAGCCTGTCCACCATCTACGAGGTACAAGTCAGGAGTGTGATGGAGCACTCTCCACTTGCCTGGATGAATGCAGCTCCAACAACATTCAAAAAGATCGGCATCATCCAGGACAAAGCAGCCCACTTGATTGACACCCCATCCACCATCTTCAACATCCACTCCCTCCACTACCAATGTACAGGGGCAGCAGGGCATAGCATGGATAAGATGCACTGCAGCAACTCGCCAAGGCTCCTTCGACACCACCTTCCAAACTAACGACCGCTACCATCTCATAAGGCAAGGACAGTAGACACATGGGAACACCTGCAAATTCCCCTCCAAGCCACACACCCATCCTATCTTGGAACTAAATTGTTGTTCTTTCATTGTCACTGGGTCAAAATCCCAGAACTCCCTCCATAACAGCACTGTATGTGTATTTACACTAAATGGATAGCAAATGGTTCACCACCAGCTTCTCAAGGGCAATTAGGGATGGGCAGTAAATGTTGGCCTAGCCAGTGTTGTCCATGTCCTGTGCACGAATTAAAAATAACTTGTTTCCTCTGGCGAGAGAATGCAGAGCAAAGAGACACAATCTTATTATCAGAACCAGGTATTTGAAATCAGGAAGCACTTTCCACACAAGGAGTAATGAAAATCTGGAACTCATTCCTCCAAAAGGCTGCAGTTGCTGTGATAATTGAAATTGGTGAGAGAGAGAGCTTGAGAATTGCTTTTATTTCAAACAAGATAGATGAATTTACAAGCAACTTGTCAAGATGTCTAACCTTGTGCCCAAATATACCGCAAGTAAATAATCCATAAAAAATGAGAAAACAAGTAGAATAGCGTCTAAAAAAGAAAAAGAAAATGCTGGAAATGCTCAGCAGGCCAGACAACATCTGTGGAGAGAGAAACAGAGTAAACATTTCAGATTGATGCTGAATAGCCCTGGTGAAATCAAACTGAGCATTAGTGAGCAGGTTATCGCTGAGTAAGCGCTGTGTGCGAATACACTGAAGGATGAGGCGGCCACTTTGGAAAGGGGAAGTGCTGCTGGTAAAGGTAAAGGCACAAGCTGCGAGGAGGCAGAGGCCTCGGTGTTTTGCATCTTGTGCAGTGCCCTCTCCTGGGCCTTGCCTGTAAAGGACTTCCTTGAAACATTAATTCGAAATGCTAACTCTGTCTTCCACTCCACAGATGCTGTCAGACCTGCTGAGTTTTTCCAGCTATTTTTGTTATTGTTCCTTGAAACATACTTCTTTAACTGAGCATTCAGTCGGTAAACCTAATGCCTCCTTAAGTGTCTTGGAGTCAAATCTTGTTTGGCACTGCTTCTGCCACGCGCCTTTGGATATTTTATTATATTCAAGCACTATATAAATAAAAGTTGATGTTGACATTTAATCTAAAGCTTCTGAATTGGGGTGTGTGAAACCTGCAATACCTGACAGCAAAAATAATTGCTCGTCAGTTAAAACGAATTCAAAAGGACTTGGGTTTAATCAGAGTTAGGGATTGCAATCAGGGATCAATGAATTTTTTGAGGGCTCCATTTAAGATTCCTTCGAGGGCTAATTTTTGATTTACAGTGGCTCATTTTTCATTCTCACTTACTCCTTTATTTGGTGATTGCAGTGACATAGTAATGTTATCTTCTGTATTTGTGTTGAGGTTCTTCAATGTTCTTTAGGCAAGATAGCACAAAAACCAAATGTAAGGACTCTATAATATATAGCAGCTCAATGAGCTTATCCAATCACAACAGATCAAAATAGTATGCTTACCATGTGTTAATGCCAGATCAAACAACTTATTTTGCAAAGTAACACCTTCGCTTAGCAACAAAGAGCCCATGTTTTGTGCAATTGCAGTTCAAAGAAATGGAACAGAGAAAATACATATGGAATGTGGGTAAACAGTTTCAATTGAAATGAAAGTTTCCATTACAATCAAAACATTCATCTATAGTTTCTTCTTATCTTAGTACATCTTTTACTCCTCATGAAAAGTTCAAGTTGTTCACAATATTTGAGCAAAGAGCAAACAGTTTGTAAGATAAAATAAACAAACATGGTTCTCTGATATTTCTGTCATTTTTCCAGTGTCCATCATTATATCTCTTCTTGTTCCTCAACATTCCATGTCTTTTTAAAATCATGTTCTGTTTTTTCCTCTTCTTCATGCATGTCTGCAGGATGTGCAGCCTGAGAGTTTGATGTTTCTTCAGATAAGTAGCTGATGATGACTGATGCATACCATACAGTTCACAGAAGTACCACAATATCTTTACAGTGCAGAAGGAGACCTTTTGGCCCATCGAGTCTGCACTGGCTCTCTAAAACAGCGTTCCACCTAGTTCTATTTCCCTGTCTTATTCCCATAACCTTGCATATTCTCTCTTTTCAGGTAGCATTCCACTTCTCTTTTGAATACCTCGATTGAACCTGCCTCCACCACACTTTGAGGAAGATTATTCCAGACTCCAACCACTCTCTGGGTGAAAAAAAGTTTCCCCGCATCACATTTACTCCTTTTACCAATTATTTTGAATCTGTGCCCTATAGTTCTTGACATTCTCTTGATTGGGAACAGTTTCTCACTATTTACTCTGTCCATAACCCTTGGGATCTTGAATACCTCCATCAAATCTCCTCTCAGCCTTCTTTTCTCCAAGGAAAAGAGTCCCAGCCCCTCCAATCTATCCTCATAGTGACAGTTCTTCATCCTGGGAATCATTCTTGTGAATCTCTTCTGCACTCTTTTGTAGTAATCTGAGATGTAATATACCTTTAAGACAAGTGCTGTAATGTAAGGTCACGTGATCTTATTGTCCAACAGCAGAGTGGTGGAGGCTACATCTATGTGAGCGAGTCTTGAGTTAATCACTGAAGAGTGAAGACAGAGTTTTGAGTTGTGAGCACACAAGTGTAGCTGCAGGGTTTAGTTTGTAGATAAACAGCACGTGTTTATTCTAACAATGATCCTCGATGGTCTCTGTCTCTGTACCAACTCGGTCACCCTGAATCAGGTGTGCAACCCGGATCCTTTAGCCCCAACAAACTGGTGATGAGAGTAAAAGTACAAAAAATCACAGAAAAAGTAAGGTAAAAGGCGAGGGAGAACGAAAGAAATCAGAAGAACCAAAATCGGGCTGTACCTCATACGGTAGTTGCAAGTAGAAGAAAATTTCCTTCTTGATCATCGAAGTAATCCCCTCAGAGCATGTCACAATTTGGGAGAGCAGAGCCTTTTGATCTAACCTCGGATGACTGGATTCACTATGCTGAACTATTCTTCTTCCAGGTGAATGACATTGCGGGGCAGAAGAGGCGCACGATCCTTCTCTTCACGTGTGGGAATAAGACATGCAGACTAATTCTAAATATGTTGGTGCCCTGTGCCCCAGACTCAAAAAGTTTTGATGACTTAGTGAACCTCGTAAAGAATCATTACCAGCCCAAGCTGTCGGTGACGATGCAAGAAGTAGAGCTATGGGGGAGACTTTTATTTGTTATGTGGCAAGTCTGAAGCAATTAACTGAATATTTACGAGTTTGGTACAACTATCAATGGTTTGCTTAAAGATCATTTGGTGTGCAGTATAAATGAAAATGCGGTTCAGAAGAGATTACAGTCTGAAACAAATTTGGATTTTCAGAAGGCATTGGAAATCGCTTTGGCAATGGAAGGTGCAGTGTGAGACTCAGAACCTATACAAGGAGCGCAAAATGGTCCTCCACATTGGGCGGGGACCCTCAACCAAAAAGAGTGCGCAAGCGCAGAGCTTTACTCAGAAACAGGAAGCAGCCACCGCTAGTAAACAAATTAAAATGGATAATGGATAAAGCAAAAACATGACATAACAGTAACAGAGGTGGAACCAGACAATCCTGTGATGAATCATAGTTTAAAAAGATCAAATGTTTCTTCTGCCATCGATATAGACACCTCATACACATTGTAAAGATAGAATCAGGCAGACTTGCTGACAAAAGCAAAAACTCAGTGAAATAAACAGCGTTGAAAAACCTGAAGTAATAGATTCTGATACCTATTCGTTTTATAATTTAACGGTAGGAAGAACAGAGCCACTCTACGTAACCATGAGAGTGAATGAGAAGCCTATCAGAATGGAGGTGGATACTGGTGCAGCCACTACAGTGATCGGTGACCATACTTTTAAATACCTGAATCATGGAGAATGTAAGCTGAATTTAGAAGAAACTGGTGACAAATTAAAAATTTACAAGGGAGAAGACATTTTAGTCAAGGGCATATGTAAAATCACAGTACACTACAGAGCTCAAGCAGAGAGATTGCCCTTGATGGTAATTGCAGGCGAGGGACCTTGGATGAAATTGGCTGAAAGAAATTAAATTGGAATGGACGGAAATCTTCTAAAAAAAGAACTAATGGGCTTTCACAGCTACTATAAAAATAAGCCTCAGTTTTCAAGGAAGAACTTGGAAAAATTGAGGGGCTACAAGCAAAAATTCATCTAGATCCAGAGGCAACACCAAGATTCAGGAAGGCAAGACCAGCACCTTATGCAATGCAGGATATGGTAGACCTTCTACATGCATAAGGAAACCCTCAAAGAGACTGACATTATAAATAATTGATCTGTGTAAATAACCTGATACATTGAAAGAATTGTAAAATGTATTTTTCAGTATGGGGTGGGGGGTGGGGGGGATGTAGTAGCCTGATATGTAATATACCTTTAACACAAGTGTTTAATGTAAGATCACATGTTCTTAATACCCAACAGCAGAGTAGCACCTTTTACCTCTATGAAGTTACACAGCGAAGAGGGAAGACAGAGTTTTGAGTTGTGAGCACACAAATGTAGTTCAGAATCACAGAATCACAGTGCAGAAGAGGCCCTTCAGCCCATCAAGTCTGCACCAACACATGAGAAACACTAGTTGCTGGGTTTAGTTTGTAAATAAACAGCATGAGTTTATTCTAACAATGATCTCCTGACATTCCCTGTCTCTGCACCAAGCCGGTCACCCTGAATAAAGCGTGCAACCTGGATCCTTTAGTCCCAACAGACCAAAGTGCCTTGGATCCAACACCTCTCCAATGCCTTCAAGTATGGTGCCCAGAACTGGACGCAATACTTCAGATGAGGCCTAACTGGCGTCAACATGACATCCATACTCTTGTACTCAATGCCCTATTAATAAAACCTAAAATACTATATGTTTTATTAACTTTATTAAGGGGTTGGAGAACGAAGTAGCCTTGGTGGATTCCTGCACCACCTGCCTGTTTCTGTTAGATACTCTGGAGGTCACCTATTCCCTCTCTGTCTGTGTACTTCTTAGCTGCGTTGTGACCACCTCTCTATAAGCATGCTATCCAAGTAATCCTCAGCCTTGTGGATGTGCCACAGTGACCCCAGCTGCTGCTCAAGTCCCGCAACTCAGAGTTCAGGTTTCTGCAGCTGGTGACACTTCCCTGCAGATGTAGTCATCAAGGGCACTTTGTGTCTGCATGACTTCCCACACCCCACAAGATGCACATTCCACATGGTTGAGCTGCACTGACATTCCTTATACTTTATATAAAGCATTTACTACAGTATTTACTAATTCATTTGAATTATTATCTTAATTTAGAATAATTCCCATGCATACTACAATTTACTGTGTTTATCTCAGCCTTGCCCCTTCTCACAATCTTTTAACTCTCTGACTCCACTCTCAATCTTGCTGCTTCTCACACTCTTTCCATTCTCCAATGCCGCTCTCACACTTGCCCCTTCTCACACTCTTTTCACTCTCCGACTCCGCTCTCAGTCTTGCTCCTTCTCACACTCTTTTAACTCTCCGACTCCGCTCTCAGTCTCCCCCCTTCTCGTGCTCTTTTAACTCTCTGACTCCGCTCTCAGTCTCTGCGGTCTTCTCACTTTTTTACCTGCTTCGTACAACCTGGTTACAGCTGATTTCACATTGAAGTTATCTCAGGGGAGCCCATGGCAAGATCATCTGGAGCATGTCAATGGTTTGGGTCTTGAGATTGACTCTCCCAACACTCATGAGGGAGAAAGCCCTCTCTACTTTGGCTGTGGCCAATGGTATTACTTGTATGACTGCCGTTTGTTGGAAAAAGTTAGAGAACTTGTCTTGCTTCTGTTGGAGAGGCTACTCCACAAAATGTGCCTTTGTAGGTCCCCTCATGGCACTGTCCTCTGATGGATCACTGGGACCATTGCATTCCTGCTTCATGTCACTGGAGACTTCTTGGACTGTGATAATGCTGTCAACTACCTCAGGTATGCTCACATTTGTCTCGTTGGAAGAAACGAGAGAGGTGCGATAGTTTCTCCAAAACATCCATCTACTGTGCCATATGGAGAAGGAACTTGGTAGGAGGTGAGCCCTTTTATTATTCCCCTTGTTTTAGAAGCATCTTCTTTCTTGACTGCAGCCTGCTGCTCACTTATGTCATTTAGATGGGCAACACCAGTGGGATATATCCCCTCCAATGTCATCAGTTCTCATCGCCTGTGATCAACCCAACGCATACCCTCTACCCAAGTTGACCTCGGGATGGTTTCCTCTAGCAAGTCAGCCATTTCACTGAGCTCCCAAAAATAACTTTCTGTGGAATGATGTGTATAAGGTTAAGAAGCCATCAATCTCTCTGGAGAAGCAGCTGCCTCTGTATGCTTCTTTGGTGGCAAGTTCTAATCAATATGCCACATGGTGGACTCTAATTAGTCATAATATCTCAGCAGCTGGCTTTGTGGAGCTGCCATCTCTGTGGCCATAGCTATCGCCAGCCCCATCTCCACCATAGCCTATCAGGTTCTTCTTGCACTCTGAGATGCCGTCCAACATTCCATCTGCTTTTGCATGCTCAACATCTTGGATTCCAAACAACCTCATGTGGGATACCATTGTCTAGGTACTTGATGTACAACAAAAAACTTTGTTACACCTGTCAGTGCTGCCATCCATCAGAATGTTTATATAGCATGGGGATTACACCTGAGTGTTGCAGCCCTGATGGATAGCTTCAGCCAATAAGTGAGCGAAGGTGCGCTCTTGTGTTGGGGTCCCATACGTGTTTCCAAGATCCACACCATGTCGTTTCTCCAGACAGACAACAGAAGGAAAGGAGGTAAATGGGAGACAGGCTCTGTAGCTCCTCACAGATTCCGTCTCCAAGGCTCGCTCGCTGCAACTCCTCCATCTAACTGAACGTCGTTTTCTCATCCTCTGAGCCTTTGCCTTCATCACAGAGGGAGCAGAATGTATGGCGTGGGGGATATATATCGGGATATATAAACAACCATTGACAGAATCATCCCAGATTTGCAGTGTGTGTGGTCGCGAGCGGTAAAACAACAATTTACCCAACGGCCACAATGACGGTTTTTCACGTCTTATCATCCCAAACTCGCCGCATTAATTATGTATTCCTGGGAACGCAACGTTTCCATGGCAGGTGGGTTCTCATTCGCCTGCTGTGCCACCATCTCGCCACTTCATCATACCAGGCACCATATTTAAAGTCCAGCCGCGCGCACACCACTCGGTGCTTCCAGCCCACGACTGCTGTTCAGGATACATGGCCCCTGAAAGGCAAAAGGACCGCAGCCCCCAGGTTCAATGTTGCCTTCCTCTAGTGCCTTTTGGATCCAGTGGAGGCTTGTTGTGAAAGCAGGGGTAGACCATTCGGCCCCTCGAGCATGCTTTGCCATTCAATAAGGTCATGGCTGATCTTCTTGTGTTTTGATTTCCACTTTCCCATCTAACCCCAGTAACCTTTGATTCCCTTGCCTAACAAGAACCAATCTATGATAAAAGCAAAATACTGCGGATGCTGGAATTCTGAAACAAAAACAGAAAATGCTGGAAAAGAGCTCTGAAGAAGAGTCATACAGACTTGAAACGTTAACTCTGTTTTCCTCTCCACAGATGCTGTTTGACCTGCTGAGTTTTTCCAGCATTTTATGTTTTTGTTTAAGAACCTATCTATATCAGCCTTAAAAATATTCAATGACCCCTCTTCCACCGCCTTCTGAGGCAGAGAGTTTCAAAGTTGCACAACCCTCTGAGAGAAAAAAATTCTCCTCATCTCTGTCTTAAAGGGGCGAATCATACTTTTAAAACACTGCCCCCTAGTTCTGGACTCACCCACAAGAGGAAACATCCTTTTGACATCCACCTTGTCAAGACCGTTTAGCATCTTGTATACTTCAATCAAATCATCCCTCACTCTTCTAAACTCCAGTGGAAACAAACCCAGTCTGACCAACCTTTCCTCATAAGACAACCCACTCATTCCAGGTATCAATCAAGTGAACCTCCTGTGAACCGTCTCAAATGCATTTACATCCTTCCTTAAATAAGGAGACCAAAACTACACACAGTACTCGAGATGTGGTCTCACCAATGTCCTATATAACTGAAGCATAACATCCACACTTTTATGTTCATTCCCTCTCGTAATAAAGGATAGCATTCCATTAGCCTACTTAATTACTTGCTGTACCTGCAAACTAACTTTTTGTGACTCGTACTAGAACACCTAGATCCCTCTACACCTCAGAATTATGCAGCCGTTCTCCATTTAATTAATACTCTTCTTTTTTGTTCTTCCTGCCAAAGTGAACAACTTCACATTTTCCCACATTAAACTCCATTTGCCAGATATTTGCCCATTCATTTAACCTATCTATATCCATCTACAACCTCCTCATGCTCCCTTCACAACATACTTTCCTACCCATCTTCGTGTCATCTGCAAATTTACCGACCATGTCTTCACTCCCTTCATCTAAGTCATTGATGCAAATCGTAAAAAGTTGAGGCCCCATCACAGACCCCTGTGGGACTCCACTCGTCACATCCTGCCAGTCAGAAAAAGACCCATTTATGCATACTTTCTGCTTTCTGCCAGCCAGCCAATCTTCTATCCATGCTGATATATTACCCCTAACACTACTTGCTTTTATTTTCCATAGTTATCTTTGATGTGGCAGCTGATCAAATGCCTTCTGTAAATCCAAGTACAGCAAGTCTACAGGCTCCCCTTTAACCACTATGCAGGTTACTCCTTCAAAAAACTCCAATAAATTGGTTGAACATGATTTTACCTTCACAAACCCATGCTGACTCTTTCTGATTGCTTGGAGCTCTACCAAGTGCCCAGCTATAACCTCCTTAATGGTCGATTCTAATAACTTCCCCACGACAGACGTCAAGCTAACTGGCCTATAGGTTTCTGCTTTCCACCTCCCTCCCTTCCTGAATAGAGAGGTTATATTTGCTACTTTCCAATCTAATGGAACCTTTCCAGAATCTAGTGAATTTTGGAAAATTAACACCAGCGCATTGACTACCTCATTAGTTACATCTTTTAAGACCCTAGGATATAGCCCACCGGGACCCAGAGACTTGCCAGCCCGCAACTCCATCAATTTGCTCAGTACCATTTCCCTAGTGATTTCAATTTCACCAAGTTCCTTTCTCCCGTTCACCTCCTGATTTGCAACTATTACTAGAATGTTTTTTATATCCTCTATAGTGAACACAGAAGCAAAATATGTGCTCATTTCTTCCACCATTTCCTTATTATCTACTATTAACTCCCCACTGTCACCCTCCAGAGGACCAACACTCACTTAACTTACTCTTTTCCTTTTTAAATACCTGTAGAAACTCTTGCTATCCGTTTTTACATTTCTAGCTAGCTTCCTCTCATTCTCTAATCTCTTTCTCCTGATTAACCTTTTAGTCATTCTCTGCCATTCTTTATATTCTGTCCAATCTTCTGTCTTGCTCCTCATCTTTGCAGGGTTGTATGTGTTTTCCTTAAGTTTGATGCTTTCCTTAACTTCTCTAGTTAACCATGGATGGTGGATCTTCCTCCTAGAATTTTTCTTTATAATAGGAATGTACTTATTCTGAATAATCTGAAATATCCCCTTAAATATCTGCCACTGCTTCTCTATTGATCTATCCTCTAGCCTAGTTTCCCAGTTCTCTTCAACTAGCTCAGCTTTCATCCCCATGTAGTTGCCCTTATTTAAGTTTAAGATGCTAGTCTTTGACCCACTCTTCTCCCTTTCAAACTGGATGTAAAATTCAAATATATTGTGGTCGCTGCTACCTAGGGGTGCCTTACTCTGAGGTCACTAATTAATCCTATCACATTATACAATACCAAATCTAATATAACTTGCTCTCTGGTTGGCTCCAGAACATGCTGCTTTGAGAAACTATCTTGGAAGCATTCTAAGAACTCCTCATCCAGGCTATTACTGCCAATCTGATTTTTCCAGTTTATGTGTAGATTAAAATCACCCATGATTATTGCCGTCACTTTATCACAAGCACCCAATATTTTCTCTTGAATATTTTATCCTGCACTGTGGTTACTGTTAGGGCCTGTAGACCAATCCAACAAATGACTTTTTCCCTTTCTGTTCCTCAACTCCACCCAAATCGATTCTACACCCTGATCTCCTGAAGCAAGGTCATCTCTAACTATTGTACCAAAGCCCTCTTTGATTAACAGTGCTGCCCCTCCACCTTTACCTAGCTTCCTATTCTTCTTGAATGTCATGTACCCTTCAATATTAAGGACCCAATCTTTGTCGTCATGCAGCCATGTCTCTGTAAATGCTATCAGATCAAATTTATTTATTTCATTGACCATCAATTCATTGACTTTGTTATGAATGCTATGTGCATTCAGATAGAGAACTTTCAGTTTTATCTTGCTGTTAACTTTGTAACATCTAGTCTTGACTGTTGATGTATTCTTCGGTTTTTTCTCTCTGTGGCTTCCTGCCATTCTCTGACCCTTAGAGGATGAATGATCTCCTCCGTTCCACCCGGGTAAGTCACTCTTCTCATTGCTCTCAACTCAAACAATCACAAACCCATCACACGCCCACAGGGCCCTCACTCACTACCAGTTTAAGGGACATCACCATTCACTCTGTCACACACACACCTTCATTGTCCTCATTTCGTCCATTGGACCACTCACCACCCACACATGCCAGTCATACTTATCATCTGGCCTGGCAGGTGTCCTGCTTATAGTCTCTCAATCTCTATTTGTGCAGGACAAGCTGGCACACAACAAGGGGGCAAGGTCTCTTACCAGTGTAGGAATACCTGAAATCAAGTCCTCGCGGACTTTGAAAACAGAGCCACCCACTGTCTGATCCACAGTAGACGGAGGCAGGGACTACACTGGTGTCTGGCACTCGGAGGACTGCTGGAGGCCAGAACGTTGCTGAGTCTGAGTCAGATGACGAGCCTCTGGACTCGGTTATATTACAGTTGCTGGAGCTGCAAAGGCAAACTCGGGAACATCAGGAAAGAATATCCGCTGCACTCCTCAGATTGCAAGGCACGATAGAGGACTCTGTCCCCCTTCAGCTGAGGTGATAGCACTGGCATGCCAATGCACCAAGGTCAATGCAGGTAGGATGGCAACTGCCATAGAGACCTTGGTCCAAGACATTGATCCCGCACTGCTGTGCGGCTCAACTCCATCACTGATGCCATAGTTGGCCTACAATAGCAGGTAGGTGAGAGGGGTGTAGGGCAGCTCGATCTCACTCCAGCTTCCCCTTATCTTCAAGGAGTCAGTCAGGGGCCCTCAGGTACACATAGGGTGGAGGATCAATAGGTGCATACCCTGGGGCCATCCAGCCAGGGGACTCCAGAAGAGTTCAGCACATCTGAATCACCTCTTCCTGTGACCCCAAGAAATCCAGCTCCACAGGCCGAGGAGGGTGCCACTGCCACAGAGCAGCACCCTGAAAGCAGGCCGGGGCCCTTCAGGTCTTGGCTCTCCAGAGGATGACCGTCGAGGTCATCACAGGCAGGGCATTGCAGATGGACGATCGCAAACTGGTTTCATGACGTGGTGAAACTGATTTTTGGCCTTCTCACCATATTGTCCGCTCACACCATGGAACATGCCCGACGCCAACGGCACTGACAATTCCACCCCATCACTTGGTTTCAAACACCAAATTTCAGTCCGGCTCAAAATCTTGAAAAATACCCCAAATAAAAGCTGTCAAAGTCAGAATTGTCAGATTCTTGCAGGGGTTTTTTTGTTTACTGTTTTCTATCGCTTTTAGGAAGGCTTTTCTCTAGGCTTTCAACTGTGGGCCCAGATCTTCAGATATTTGAAGACTGGGCACGCCCTTCCAAGATGCACTTTGGCACCCTGTGGATGCCTCGTCTCGGACTCTGTGGTAATTGCAGATGAAGTTGGAGCTTCTGATGAGCAATTCTCCTGCTCCCCAGGACCCACCGAAAATGTTTCCAACTCTGAGTTAGCGTGGAGACTTCAGACATTTACTTGGTACTTAATATTTATCCGGGAAATGTTAACTAGAAAAATCCCAATCAAACTCCTCGGTAATTATACAATTGACCTCACAGACACCCCACTCTATGCCCCTGACTATTTCCCTGATCTCTCGATGCCTCTCTGAGCGTCCGATATCCCTTGACCCAATCTGACTAGCCCCCACTGCCTGACTAACAACCCGAACCCCCAAGCCCCACTCCGCAGCCCAACCTGACTGGCCCCCACCACCTGGCCACACCCCTGATCCTCTGACTCCCTTGCGACCCCTGACTCTGCCCCGACCTGAACTCACTAGCTCCCACCACCCGACTCCCCCCAGACACCCTGACTCCCCCGACCAGACATGACTAGCCCCCAACCGGACAACCCCTTCTGACCCAACCCAACCACCCACCTCACCCATCTCATCCGCCTGCCACCCTACACATTGGTCACCCTATCCAGCTGCCACCCATGACCCAGCACTATAAGGAAGAAGTTTAATGGAAGATCTCTCCACACTTCTGAAGAAGCTGGGGTAGGAGGGCCCAGCCAGAAAGGCTGAACTCTGTCGTGATGCAGAAAAGCAATCCAGGAGCAGCTGGATGTTGTTTTCAAATTTAATGATCCTTAATTTTTATTATCTATCATTGAAGTAAAAATGTACCTAACTTACATTACAGCACCTAATTGTTGAAACTGAAATAACTTTTTTTTTGCATTTCAAAGCAAATGGCTTGTCAACCAAAGAAACCCAGGAGCAGATCGCTGTTGTTATTTGTTTCCTGGCATTGTTCAGGACTCCACTGAGGTGCCGTGAAAAACATTTAATTATGGAAGAGGCTTCGCAATAAGTTGGGATTGGGCAGGTGCCAGAGGGGGAACGGTGTTTAACTGCGTACACCTGCAATGGAGCCGGCAGCACTAGGGGTGCGGCATGCAGGCTGCCTATCCACACCTTTACTTTGTGCTGGCAAAAACGGCCAGAAAAGGGAATAAGAACAGGAGCTACAGAATCAGATCCTGCCAGCCATTTGTAAAGGGCTCCAAAGTTGGCGCGACATAGCTAAAATCTGGACCAATGTCTTTCTATATAAAGATCACTGTCCTGTCTGTCTTATTAACCATTTTCTCCACCTGTTCTGCCACCTTCAATGATTTTTGCGTATATACCACTGGTCTTGCTTCCACTTTAGAATTGTACTCTTTATTTTGTATTGTCTCCCCATTTTCTTCCTCCAAAAATATATCATTTCACTTTTCTCTGCATGAAATTCCACCTGTCACATGTCCGCCCATCCTACCAACCTGTCTATTTGCTCTTAAACTTTTATCACTATCCTCCTCGCAGTTTACAATACTTCCAGGTCTTGTGCCATCCTCAAATTTTGAAACTGTGCCCTGAACACCCAAGTCTTGGTCATGAATATAAATGAAGTAGTCGTTCTAATACTGATCCCTGGGGAACTCCACTATGCACCTGCTTCCAGTCCGAAAGGCAAGCATTCTCCACTACTCTCTGTTTCCTATCACTTGTATCCATGCTGTCACTGTCCATTTTATTCTATGGACCTCAAATTTGCTGACAAGCCTATTATGTAGCAGTTTATCAAGCATCTTCTGGATATCCATGTCTGGACCTCATCAAAAAATTCAGTCACTTTACCTAAACATGATTTTCATTGAAGAAATCCACACTGGCTTTCCATAACTAATCCACATTTGTCCAGTGTCTTGCCATATTGGAGAGAATTTTTAGCTTGGCAGGTGGGCGCATGCCCAACCTGACCGAGCATGAAATGAGGCGTCCTGACATCTTCGTGCACTCGCGCAATATTTCAGTCAGCGGGCGCGCTGAGAGAAATTTTTTGAGAGAAATTTCTCGTTATGGTTGGCGGGCAGGCGACAAGGCCAAACGGCCTTTGCATTTTTTAGGAAACCTCATCCATGGGCGAGATGAGGTATCCGACAGCAAACTAAAATAAAATTAACACTTTAACATTTCTTTAATAACATATCCCTGCTCATGTAACAGAGTCACATGAGGGGACATGTTTTATAACATTTTTAAAATCTATTATTTTTTTCTGTACCTTAGGGAGATTTTCAAGTTCGTGCTTTTCCTCCTCACCCTCCACGACACCCCCCAGCCCTCACCCCCCACCACACCCCCGACCGCTTACCCCATTCCCTACCCCACCACCAACCTCCCCACCCCCCCGCCCTCCCCCGCCTCGCTGGAAAAAGCAGCACTGAGTGCTGCCGCTCACATTTCATGCTGGGCAGGCCTTAATTGGCCCACCAAGTTGAAATCGTGGTCCGGCCCCGATTGCGGGCAGCAGTTGGCTTCCTACCTCTCCCCTGCTCACTCCCACCAAGCCCACCCAACAAGGGCAAAATTCTGCTCACTGTTTCTAAAAGCTTTGCCACCACTGAAGTTAAACTGACTGGCCTCCACGTGTGATGCTTGTAATTTTTGTATGAGGGTGTGACATTTTCAATCCTCCAGTCCACAGGTACCCACCCCTGTCTCAGGCAGATTGGAGGATTATGATCAGTGCCTCCACAATTTCCGCCCTTACTTTCCTCGGCATCCTAAGAGGCATCTGATGCAGTCTTGTTTGCTTATCAACATGATACACTTTCTAACACCTATCCTTATCAAATTTTACTCATCCAGTCTCGCAACAACCTCCTTACTCATTAGGGCTTTTCCAGAATCTTCTTCCTTGGCAAAGACAGATCCAAAGAATTCATTTAGTATTCCAGCCATGCCCTCTGTTTCCATTTGTAACTCCTCTTTGTGATCCTGAATCAGCTCCATCAGGGATGGCTATTGAGCTGGCTATTACCTTGAAGTAAGTGTATGGTATAAATGTACAGTCAGTTTTCCAATTGCTGTATATGGGTGACCACACATGTACATATGCAGCTTATAGTACTTCATTCCATTCCACGCAGAGAAAAATGCACTGGGAATAAAATAATGCTGCACCTGGAGTTAATTTAAATGTTCCATGTTTTTAGATTTTTTTTTTACAAGCAGTTTAACTCAACGTTCAAAATTCACAGGGGTGGTGGGCAAATTCACCCATGAAAGCCCCCAAAAAGCCCTGCAAAATTCAATCACTACAGCAACCAGAGAGAAGTCACCACCACTCGTGGAAGTGACATCCTCTGCAAGAAACAGCTCCTCCAATCACAGGCTGTTTCTCTCCCTTGCTTACTGCTGATAGGCTCACTAGTGAGCCCATTCTTTATTTATACTTTTATTTGCCCAGACTTTTCCTGATGGAGGTCTTGTAGTGCAACGTGTAACCTCCCCGCCTCTGAGTCAGAGGCTCTGGGTTCAAGTCCCACCCCGGGCTTGATGACCAAGGAAGGTGTTTATATCATGACCAAAACAGGTGGAGTGTCTACCTGTAAACCCTTCCACTGCACACCAACGGCAGGTGATATGAGCAGGAGAGATTCCTGGTCAGCCATGTGATGGAAAGAACATTGGAATCTCCACCATCACTTTCTGTAGCTCCAGACTACATCATGCATGTAAAAGTGCATGTTGCCACAGCAGCCTAGGCTCCCTGAGTGAACTGTAACACACCACCAGCACCAGTTTTCCAATTACTAATTAATTTTGGCCTGGATTATTGCCTCTAAAAGTTTCCCCAGCACCATCATTACGCTGACTGGTCTGTAGTTGCTGGGTTTAACCCTCTCATTTTTAAACAGGAGGCAAACAGCTGAAATACTCCAGTCTCTGGTACCGCTCCCACAAAGGGAGATGGGAGGGTTTTGGCCAAAGAATTTCCAAACCCCAATAACCTCAGGAATTTCCATCCAAATTGGGTAACTTGGCAACTTTGAGGGCCACCTGAACATGTTTGTACAATGATCCTGTTGAATGTGTTCATTAAACATGTTGGACACAATCATCTGCTGGAATGGCGGGAGCATGTTCAGTTCAGGAACCCAAATGAGTGATGTGCGTGCCTGGATGTTGCCCTCTCCCAGAACAAACTTATTACCAACCCACCTCTGGCTTCTCGACCGATCAGGAGGACAAGTGGGCTGATACATCCAGCCTGCCAAAGGATGGATGCCTTATTAAAAGGACCACAGCATGGGTTACAAAGACTCACCAACCATGGGGTTTTTGATGTTCCTGCAACCACAGGAATGGAGGGAAAGCTGGGAAAATTGCTCCCTGGGTCTGTTGTTCTTTAGTTCCCAAGGGGAGGATTCTCTCCGCGGTGGGCAGGCCTGCTGTGGGATCTTAGGTGAGGTGGTCTCACCAAGAGGGGAGGAGACTCCCACTCCAACCAAGCAGGCATGGATGAAAGTGACCAAGGAATCCAGGAAAGAGAAGTATGATCCAACCAACCTGGAGCCAGTGTTGCAAGAGAATTCCAGGTCCACAGCAGACTATGAAGGTGAGTGGTGTAACACTTTCAAGTGCTAAGCCTGACACCCTGACGTGCCCAGCATTCTTCACAGGACTCCTGTGACATTTAGGAGTTAGCATTTAAGAGTTAGCATCAATTGTAAAGGGATCAATTGCTAGTTCCTTGGATAATTTGAAATACTAGTCCAAGTGACCTGACGATCCTTGATGTGGAAGCAGTGCCAATAGGTAGGAAGTTAAGAAAGAAGCCGTTTCAATAGCAGACACAAAGAAGCTGCAGCAGGGGAAGAACAGAGCAAGCACATTACAAGGAGCTGTATGTTAACAAAGTTAAAAGGGACAGGAATCTGAAGACCAGGTTAGAGTAGGAATTGTGAATTGGACAATTCTACTGCAATGCTTCAGTTTTGCCAGAACCGACCAGACAGGTTTAGCAAGGTTTATTAAAGAAGTCAGCTAAAGGAGTCTCAAGGGGATTTGTGTCATCAGGACTGCCATGAACTGAGCTAAGGAGGTTCTGCAGGAGCGTGCCTTTTTCATGATGACTGACTCCAGGGAACTCAGGAGCAACTGTTGTAGGTGACTTGAAGACCAAATCTGCTGAGTAAGAAAAGCATGAGATCTGACATACTGGAGACCAAGTTGGAAAAGTTGGTGAGATTGCATGTGGTGCCACATTTGTGCAGGGACTGATGCAAATTCATGTAATCTCATGAGATGAGCTTTGTTGTATTTGCTGTTCCATGTGTGGTGGATAGTTAGTTACCGGTAGAAGGAAGTTGAGGAGGATCCTTGCAATGATCTTGCCTGTCGCAGTCAGCAGGGAGATTCTTCTGTAGTTTCTGTAATCGGACTTGTCTCCCTTCTTGAATATAGCCATGATCACAGCCTCCCTGAGATTCCCTGGCATTCCAGGACTGTATCTCCAACATGTTTCAGATTCTCAGCAGGGATTCCATCTTCTTTAGGGGATTTGTTGTTTCTTGGCCGTCAACTGGCTTTTCCGGCTTTCCTTTGGAAAGATAGCACCAAGACTGAGCTGAATGGGCTATTGATGGATGGAGTTGAGGACATTTGAGTCGTTCAAGGAGTTCTTCAAAGGCTTCTATTCAGTTAACACTGATTGCCTCCTGGTCCTTGATGGGACCACCACAAACCCCATCTCAGTGCAAACTGGGGTTAAACAACACTGTTTGCTCCAATAACTATTGGTACCGATGCTCTTCCCTCCCCATCCCTTTTTCTAATCTCACCTCTTACCATCTATTCACTATCCCCTCTGACCTTCCTCTCTCTGATGCTGAATGATCTGAGCGCAGCAAAGGACTTAGTGTTATTCCTTATGCAGCAACCTCAATGAATTTCAGGCTCATTAGACCTTAGGAGCAGGAGTAGGCCATTCAGCCCTTCAAGCCTGCTCCACCATTCAATTAGATCACGGCTGATCTGATTGTGGCCTCAGCTCCACTTTCCTGTCTCCACCCCCCCCCAAAGCCCTTGACTCCCTCACCTATCAAAATTTTATCTAACTCAGCCTTGACTAAATTTAAAGACACATCCTTCACTACTTTCTGGGGAAGAGCATTCCACAGACTAACAACCTTCTGAGAGAAAAAGAATTCTCCTCATTTCTGTCTTAAAAGATAGAAGTCTTATTCTTAAACTATATTCTCAAATTCTAGTCTCCCCCACAAGAGTAAACATCCTTCTGGTATCCACCCTATCAAGTCCCCTCAGGATCTTATATACTTCAATAAGAACAGCTCTCATTCTTCTAAACTCCAATGGGTATAGGCACCCCCTGTTCAACCTTTCTTCAAAAGATAAGCCCTTCATCCCAAGAATGACTCAAGTGAACCTTCTCTGAACTGCTTCTAAAGTAGTTGTATCTGTTCACAAATAAGGAGACCAAAACTGTACACGGTGCCCCAGATGTGGTCTCACCAAGGCCCTGTACCACTGCAGTGAGAGGTCCCCACTTTGATATTCCATTCCTTTTGCCATAAATGCCAACATTCCATTTTCCTTCCTAATCACTTGCTGTACCTGCATACTAACTTTCTGTGATTCATGTTTCAGGACACCCAGATCCTTCTGTACTACCGAGCTCTGCAATCTCTCTCCACTTAAATAATGTGCTGTTTTTTCATTCTTCCTGTCAAAGTGGACACGTTCACATTTCCCCATGTTATAGCCAATCTACCAAATTATTGCCCACTCACTTAACCTGCTTATGACCCTTTTCAGACTATCTACTTCCTCTTAACAACTTACTTTCCTACCTATCTTGGTGTCAACAGAAAATTTAGCTACTATACATTCAGTCCCTTCATCCATATCATTGACATAGATTGTAAATAGTTGAGGCCTCAGCACTGATCCCTGTGGCACCCCACTAGTTACAGCTTACCAATCCGAAAATGACCATTTTATCCTTACTGTCTACTTCCTGTTAGCTAACCAATCCTTTGACCATGCGAATATGTTACTCCCTGTACCATGTGCTCTTATTTTGTGTGATGTGGTACCTTATCAAATGCCTTTTGGAAATCTAAGCACATCGCATCTACTGGTTCCCCTTTACCAACCTTGAATGTTACTTCTTCAAAAAATTCTAATAATTAGTTAAATGAGATTTCCCTTTCACAAAACCATGTTGCCTTTGCCTGATTGCATTGTGTTTTTCCAAGTAATAATGGATTCTAGCACTTTCCTTTTGACAGCATTGGAAGCAGTTCAGGGAAGGTTTACCAGACTAATACCTGGTACAGGTGGGTTGCCTTATGAGGAAAGGTTGGACAGGCTAGCCTTGTATCTGCTGGAGTTTAGAAGAGTAAGAGGCATCTTAATTGAAACATTTAAGATCCTGAGGGGTCTTGACAGGGTGGATGTGGAGAGGATGTTTCCTCTTGTGGAAACATCCAGAATGAGGGGTCAATGTTTTAAAATAAGGCGTCACCAATTTAAAACAGAGATGAAGCGAATTATTTTCACTCAGAGGGTTGTGAGACTTTAGAACTCTCTTCCTGAAAAGGTGGCGGAAACAGAGTCTTTGAATATTTTTAAGGTAGAGATAGATAGATTCTTGGTAAGCAAGGGATGATGAGTTATCCAGGGGTAGGTGGGACGGAGATTTCAGGTTACTATCAGACAAGCCATGATCTTATTAAATGGTGGAGCAGGTTCAAGGGGCTGAATGGCCTACTCCTGCTCCTTGTTTGTATGTTTGTATGGCAGATGTTAAATTAACTGACCTATAGTTCTCTGCTTTCTGCCTCCCTCCTTTCTTGAATAAAGGTGTTATATTATCTCTTTTCCAAACCGCAGGAACCATTCCAGAATCTAAGGAATTTTGAAAGATTATTATGGCGAAGAGCAGTGGGAAACCAGGGGATTGGGAAGCCTACAAAGACCAACAGAGGACAACTAAAAAATAGATAAGGAGGGAGAAGATTAAATATGAGAGTAAACTAGCCAGTAATATAAAAGAAGATTGCAAGAGATTTTTTTAGATATATAAAGGGTAAGAGAGAGGCAAAAGTGCACATTGGGCCGCTGGAAAATGACACTGGAGAAGTAATAGTGGGGAACAAAGAAATGGCGGAGGAACTGAATAGGTGATTTGAGTCAATCTTCACAGTGGAAGACACGAGTAACATCCCCAAAGTTCAAGAGAGTCGGGTGGCAGAGGTGAGTATGGTGGCCATTACCAAGGAGAAGGTGCTAGGAAAACTGAAAGGTCTGAAGGTGGATAAATCATCTGGACTAGGTGGATTACACCCCAGAGTTCTGAAGGAGAAAGCTGAAGAGATAGTGGGTGCGTTAGTGGTGATCTTTCAGGAATCACTGGAGTCAGGGAGGGTCCCAGAGGACTGGAAAATCACTAATGTAACACCCCTGTTTAAGAAGGGAGTGAGGCAAAAGACGGGAAATTACCGGCCAATTAGCCTGACCTCGGTCGTTGGTAAGATTTTAGAGTCCATTATTAAGGTTGAGATTTCAGAATACTTGGGAAATGCATGGTAAAATCGGGCAAAGTCAGCATGGTTTCATCAAGGGGAGGTCATGCCTGACAAATCTGTTAGAATTCTTTGAGGAGGTAACGAGCAGGTTAGACAAAGGAGACCCAATGGATGTTATCTACTTGGACTTCCAGAAGACCTTTGACAAGGTGCCGCACAGGAGGCTGCTCAGTAAGATAAGAGCCCATGGTGTTAGAGGCAAGGTACCAGCATGGATAGAAGATTGGCTGTCTGGCAGGAGGCAGAGAGTGGGGATAAGGGGGTCCTTCTCAGGATGGCGGCCGGTGACTAGTGGAGTTCCGCAGGGAGTTCAGAAACTTATCAACCATGATTGAATGGCGGAGCAGATTCGATGGGCCGAATGGCCTAATTTCTGTTCCTATATCTTATGGTCTAACCAATGCATCTACCATCTCTGCTGTCTCTTTTACGACCCAGGGATGCAGGCCATCTGGTCCTTGGTACTTATCAGCCTTTAGGTCCTAGAGTTTTCCCAGCACCTTTTCCCTGGTGAAGGTGATTGTTTTAAGATCCCGCCTCCCTGTCACCCTTTGATTTTTAAGTATCTTTGGGAAATTTTCTAAGTCTTCTACAGTGAAGACAGACACAAAATACCTGTTCAACAGCTCTGCCATTTCCTTGTTTTCAATTATCAATTCCCTAGTCTTACTCTCTGGAGGGCCAATACTAGCTTTAGATATTCTTGTCCTACTTAAATACTTGTAGAAACTCTTACTCTCTGTTTTTCTATTACTAGCTAGCTTTCTCTCACACTCTTTTTTTGCCTCTTAAATAACTTTTTAGTCACTCTTTGCTGATTCTTAAAATCTGCCCAATCTTCTGACCTACCACGAATCTTTGCAGATTTGTACCATGTATCTTTCAGTTTAACACTCTCCCTAATATCATTATTTAGCCATGGATGATGCATTCTTCTCAAAAAGTCTTTCTTTCTCATTGGGATAAATCTTTGCTGAGAGTTATTAAATATCTCCTTAAAACGCTGTAAGCTTCAGGGCTATGAGCCGGGTGCAGGAAGCTGGGATTAGAAAGGACACCTGGGTGTCCTCGGGCTGGCATGGACAAGACGGGCTGAATGGCCTCCTTCTGTGCTGTAACTTTTCTATGGTTCTATGGTTCTAAGTTTGCCACTGCACTTCTACTGTCTTACCATTTAACCCAGTTTCCCAGTTCACTTTAGCTCACTCACTCTGCTTTAATAACCTCCTAGCTACCTTTCTTTAGCTTTGAAACACTAGTCATGGACCCACACCTCTCCCTTTCAAACTGAACGTGAAACTCTATTATGTAATGATCGCTATCACCATGGTTCCTTTACCATGAGGTTACTGATTAATCCTGTCTCATTTCACATTATCAGGTCTCAATAGCCTGCTCCCTGGTTGGCTCTAGAATGTACTGCTTGAAGAAATTGTCCCAAAAATACTCTATGGGCAGAATTTTCCCATAGCGCGGTGGAGGGCGTTTTTGGAAGCACCCAGCCCACAGCAACTGGTGCCCGATTCCATGCTTGAAATGAAATGAGACAGGATTAATCAGTAACCTCATGGTAAAGGAACCACGGTGATAGCGATCATTACATAATAGAGTTTCATATTCAGTTTGAAAGGGAGAAGTGTGGGTCCATGACTAGCTAAAGAAAGGTAGCCTCATTAATTATGTATCGGTCCGAATGACCTGGTGGGTCGGGAGCTGATTCGCCCGCCCACTGTCAGCTGGCGGGTTAGAAGGTCTGGGTGCCATATTTAAATGCCAGTCCAACACACAGTCTCACTCTCTCCAGCCATAGAACCATAGAAAAGTTACAGCACGGAAGGAGGCCATTCGGCCCATCTTGTCCATGCCAGCCCGAGGACACCCAGGTGCCCTTTCTAATCCTACCTTCCTGCACCCGGCCCATAGCCCTGCAGCTTACAGCAGTTAAGGTGCGGATCCAGGTACTTTTTAATAGAGTTTAGAGTTTCTGCCTCTACCATCAACTTGGGCAGCGACTTCCAGACACCCACTACCCTCTGTGGAAAAAAGTTCTTCCTCATGTCCCCCCTTCACCTACTGCCACTTATCTTGAATCTGTGTCCCCTGGTTCTAGAATTCTGCCCCAAGGGAAACAATTTTATCCTGTCCACTCTATCTATTCCCCTCACAATTTTGTACACCTCAATCAAGTCACCTCTCAGCCATCTTTATTCTCAGGAAAATAACCCCAACCTAGCCAATCTCTCCTTGTAGCTACACTTTTCTAACCCTGGCAACATTCTTGTAAACCTCCTCTGCACTCTCTCCAGAGCTATTACTAATTTCTATCTTGAATCCAGCTAGCAATTCATCCTGCCCCGTGTCCCAACTCCACTTTCTTGGACCTTATTCATTAGCCAATTATGGGGCATCGCATTTAAAGACTTTTGCAAATCTAGATAAATTACATTTACTGCATGAGCAGAAGGCTCTGAGGCAATGGGAACAGATGGCAAGGAAGGTCATTTCCTGGAGTTTGGTCCCAAGGACCTGAAAGCAGTCACAGAGAAGATTCAGTGACCTCACACAGGTGGTTGAGATCAGTGAATGCACCTTCAAAGGACATTTGTTATTATGTGGCAGGTGGTATTTGCCAGATGGACCAAGTCCAGCAGGGAAACTTGGCAATGCTATCACAATGATTTTGCAATTTGTATTTATTACGAGGTTTGTGCACTGAATGTCAGAAGTAATGAGTCCACTAACACCTTTAGAGATTTTTAAAATTAATTTAAAACTTATATTAACAAAAAAGAATTAAGACACATACACAAGATTACAGTTACACTATTTTTTAATAGTACAATAAATCCCCAAATTCCTAATTAACCTGACTCCCAACTACACAGCAGTTTAAAGCAACAGGTCAAAATAGATTTTAAATTTAGATAGGCGAACCAGCAAGGTTACCATTGGCACCCTCTTGACAGTAGAATTATAAAGGCTTTCAACACAACTTTGGTTACTGGAACAGCAGGTTTCTGCAAAGTGGCTAGAGCTTCCCCAAGTCTGTTTCACATGGTGTATCATGTAGATCTCCATCAGAGATGTCTGGTAGCCAGAAGAGGAAGGCTGAACGCCTGAAGATGAAGGCAGCACTTGCTTCATTCACAAGGGCCTCCAAGTGTTGATTAGATGGGTGCAGGTGCACAGGTAAATGCTCTATCCCAGGGATGGCTGCAGGAAGCATAGCAGCCTCACCTCTCTGGCCTGGGAGACCGTCATGGAGCAGGTCAGTGTGGCTGGCACCCAAGCCTGAAATACCACCCAGTGCAGGAAGAGGATGAATGATCCCATCTGCTCCGCCAGGGTAAGTCATCCTTCAACACCCTCCAATATCAAACTCTCGTTATGGCATCATGCATTCAAACAGCTGCTCTCTTTAGGGATCTCACACAACTATTAGTGGGGGACGCATATCAACACTCATTCTCTCACCGAGACTTTCACATCGCCACCATCCCATCTATCATGTTGCTCACACTCCATCCTCTGGCCCTTCTGGGGAGGGCTCAGCACACACAGGGGACATGCATCTCACCCAATCTCTGCTCCATCCCTCCTCATCACCTGTCTTTCTTTCTTCTTCACACAGGCCCAGACAGTGCACAACAGGAGGGAGAGATCGCAGACCAGGGGAGGGACGGCCGACATCATTGCCCTCACTGAGTTTGAGGAGGCTGCAGCTGAGCTGGCTGGGGAGGACAGGGATCACTCTTGTGGGGAAGGGAAGATCAGCCTCTCCCAGCAACCCAGCACAGATCACAGCTCCATCACTTCATCAAATCCTGACAATCACAGACAGTCTTGTGCAGTCTTATCTACCTCATGCTCATTAGCTGAAACTCTCTTTTCTATTTTCTAGGCACCAGCAGATCAAGGCCTGCAAGCCAGTCCATCACCAGTGTTAACTCTCAGGCCACGTCCAAGGATGAACCCTCATGGCGCTCACACCCACCCCCCACCAGCTCAGAGACACACAGGTCACTGGGGCACAGCTGTAGATTAGGCTCACGCTCACTTTCTGGGGAACACCTCGCTGACACGTCCCCACAGCAGCCAGAGGCAGAGACAGCCAGGTCTCCGGCACTCGGAGGGCTGCTGGAGACCAGCCACCCGCTCAGTCCGAGTCAGATTATTAGCCGCTGGAACTGGCTGCCAAATCTAAGCTGGAGATGCAACAACAGGTGGCAGCAGAACATCAGACAGAGATTCAGCAGTCACTCAGCAGACCAGAGCGAACAATGGAGGAGTCCGTCTGTGTTCTGTCTGATGTCGTGATTCTGACATGCAAACGCCTCGAGGTCACCACAGGAAAGCTGGCAACCACCACGGGGACCTTGGTCCAGCAGGTCTTTCCAGATTTGCCTTGGCACTGCACTCCATGGCTACACACCCTGGTGGGCACCACCAAGATGTAGGCAACATGGCAGTGAGGAACCTCGACCTCCCTCCCGGTGCACCATCTCCTGCAGGAGTCAGGACGGGGCCCTCAGTCACCCACAGGGAGGTTGAGCATTAGCTAGACACCCCAGGGGCCTCCTCCCAGGACACCCCAAGGGTGTGCAGCCACTCACAGCCTGTGACCCCATCCACTCCAGCTTCTTAGGCCTCCGAGGGCTCTTCTGCCCTTGAGCAGGTGACCTTTATCAGGCCGGGTCCTCCAGGCCTCGGGCCACCAGAGAAAGTCCTCCAAGGTCATCATAAACATCAGGACGTAGCAATTGGCAGCTGCCTCTGCCTCTGCTGAGGATGTCGGGGCTGCACCCAGGCCTAGCAGCAGAGTGAGGAAATTTAAGAAAAATTGATGTCAAGTTTGGGTCATGGGTGTGCTAGACATGTAACTAAACTGCACTTTTGTTAATAAATTTGATGGTTATGTGAATGTTCCTGTCAAATGGAGGCGTTGTGATTTTGTATTTTGGAATCCTCTTATTTCGAGGTTTAGACTTCCTCCCACTCAGGGATAGTGTCTCACTGTGAGATTCACATTCCTGTGATGTCAACCTCAGTTGAACTAGTCTCCGCACCCCTTGTGTAATGTCAGGGAGATGTGTTTATATCTTTATTTGAAATGTGTGATGTAAGCGATTCTGACTCTTTTTCCTGAAGGAACACCATTGAACAAGGGCAGCTCATAAGCATTGATAATCTAGTGGCATTTGTGCCTCCTCAGTGGTAGTGGCAGAAGAAAAGACATGTAGGGGAGGAGGGGATCCCTGGGCAAGTCCACATCTCAGTCACAGCAGTGTTTGCATCATTAGATGGTGGGGAAGGCTTCAAGTCTTCTCTTGCATCACTTTCATTCCTCAGTGGACTCTCAGTGCCCAGAGTGAGCTCACTCACTGGGTCCCATGGATCAAAGCAAAGATCATGGCCTGGTTAATGTAGGACTCACTGCAAGTGGGTGGACATCCCCTGAGTTGAAAGAAGATGGCATTGAGGGCTAGGAGAGATGTAGCCTTATTCACCCAATTAACTTTATTCTTCCTGGAAACTGTCAGCAATTAATGTATCACGGGCACGTCTCCCAAGTCTTCCTTCCTCAATGGTGTGTTCAGGCTCATACTAACTCTCAGCAGCCTCCTGAGGTTCCTGGGCCTCCAGAGCTTCATCCTCCAATGAGCTCTCACCCTCCTCCAGGTCATTCTCTGGCAGAAGGTCACCTCTTTGCATTGCCAGATTGTGAAGGGTGCAACACACTGCAATGATGCGGGAAACCCTGTCGGGAGTGTATTGGAGTGAGCTACCTGAGTGATCCAAGCATCTGAAACGTATCTTCAGAAGCCCTATGGTCTGCTCTATAAGGGAGCGTGTGGAGTGTGAGCAGTGTTGTACCTCCCCTCGGAACAACTCTGAGGGTGATGCACCAGTGCCATCAGCCAGCATTTCAGTGGGTATCCCTTATCTTCAAGGAGCCATCCCTGCAGATGTAATGGCCCCCCGAAAACCTCCGGCACCTGAGAGTGATCAGGATGTAGGAGTCATGGCAAATCCCAGGGTACAGTGCACAAATGTGCAGTATGTGCTTCTGGTTGTACATACCAATTGTACATTTGATGGAATGACAGCCTTTGTGGTTTATAAACATTAGCAACTGCTGCTATGGAGCCCGTATAGCCACATGGGTGCAGTCTATTGCACCCTGCATTCTTGGGAAACCTGAGATGGTGGTGAAGTCGGTGAATCTCGCAGGCTGGCAAACCTGACATCATGATGGGCCTTGCCGTAAAGAGCATCTGTGACCTCCTTTGTGCATCAATGTGTTGCAGATTGAGAGATGCCGCACAGGTCCCCTGTTGATCCATGGAAAGAACCAGAGGCAAAGAAATTGATCACTGTAGTCACCTTCAAAGCCACTGGCAGGGGATACCCTCCAACTCCACATGGTGTCAGCTCTTCACGGAGAATGTGGCATTTGTGCTGTACCAGATCTCAGGTCAAGCGCAGACTTGCACAGCATTGCCTCTTGCTCATTTGTAAATAGGAGACTCATGGACGATAAGCCCTAGGTCTGGCAAGTCACCCCCGTTGTCTGGGTCTCTCCTCCTGACCCCCTGTTCATGCTGTGGCTCCGCTTGACCATGTCCCTCCTGCTGGAGCTGTGCGCAGAGTCGCCTCTCCCTCCTTTGCCTCCTCCATTGCATTAGGACCCTGACAAAGGCAGCATTGAGCCCTGGATCCATATCTGTTTTTGCTTTTTCTCTGAAAGGAAACATTGACAACATTAATGATTCAAAGAGCAAGAAAGTGAAGCTCAGAGGATGACACGTTTGGAGGCTTTAAGGGTCCATAGTTTTTCCTGCCCTACTTGCATGGTGGCTGATGCTGCCTTTTCCCTGAGACACAGACACACACGTCGAGGTGACCAAATTGACATCGCAGATATGTAACATCTGGAGCTCTGCGTGGGATGATAAGGTGTAAATGAGGTCAGTGACCCAACCTCGCTCTGTGCTCCAATCTCTGATGTGACATAGCAGTGACTAATCAGTTGCTCATGGTCAATGAGTGGATGCCCTTTGGCCCATTGCGAGTGTCAATTCTAGTGAGCACATGACGGGCTTTCATTGATGGATTGCCATATATGATACAGCTGTGTCTTCTTCACCATTGCCTGTATTCCCAAATTCTACATTCCTATGTGTTACTCGTGAGATGCAGCAACTGTAATGTGAAGCCACTGAGTTCTGGGTAGCCCTTTAACAGTGCTAGTGGCCATTGGCTTTCATTGCAAGGAGGTCTTCCTCCTTTCTTTCTAGGCAGATTCCTGTTCATTCCTGCAGCAACAAGAGGTTAGAGGCCAGGAAGGCCCCCCTCATGTTCGCCCTTCCCTCTCGCTGCCATTCCACTGCCTTCCCTCCCTGTTGACCCTCTCGAGTTCATCAACCCACAGCCCACCCCCAGTTGAAGTGCTAGTCTCTGAAGGCCTGGATGAGTACCACAGCACAGTGGTGTTCCTCGGGACAATGCAGGTAAAGAACAGGTGCAGTCCAACCCTACAGCCCCAGCAGATTGGCGTTCATCGCAACAAGACCAGCACAGCACTATGGCAGGTATGTTCCACTCACCTCGAAGTCATCAGCAAACTGAGGTCCAACTTGTGCACACCACCCTTTTTCAAATGGACTTGAGACTGGTATAATTTCCTGCTGGCGTGACGGAAGATTGGAAGGTGTGGCAGGATTCGGGTGAGCAGCTGTTTTAATGAGCATTCATGACATGCTAATGAATGCAAACAGAATTCGGCAAGATAACTGACTCGCCAAGACACAACATTGGGAAAATGGCGACCTGCTTTTACAAGGGCGGATTTGTGACTTTTTGCCTTCTGCTGGATTTTCAGTTTCCTCAGCTGCATTCATTTGCCTTGGCTGCACCAATGAACCCTACATTTATAGCCATCTGAACTGGGGCTAGAGAAACCAGATTCAACCCGTTTGCTAACGAATTACTCAGCTCTTGCAGCAGAGATTGTTTACCCTGACCAAGCTGCAAGAAAGAAAGAAACATAGTCTACCTCCACAGCATTTTTCAGTTACTGCTAATTGCAGACTAGACTAGATTTTAATAATAAAATTAATACTTTAAATTCCCTCACTCACCAAACTCTCCGGTTTGCGCTCAGTTTCGTCAGCTGCACTCGATGGCTAGACTCAGAAGACATTACAGAGTTGAATATGGGTGATGGCATAGTTATGAGGTCAGAATCTTATAATGGGGTTAAATATGACAGCAAGTTTGCTGTCTGGTTCAGCCTCAGACTGTTGCCAAGAAGACAAGGATGGAGTTGGTGGGTAAGGAACAAATTTTGTTATGTTGACCAACAATAATGGGCTGTATTTTCCCACCTTACACATTTTTTTCAATGTTTTCCCTGAAGATCAAAAAAAGCACGCTTATTTCCCAGTTTTACTGGTGTTCCATTTAGAGGGCATTTAAGAGTCAACTACATTTCTGTGGGTCTGTTGTCACATGTAGGTAAGAACAGCATATTTTCTTCCCTGAAGGGCATTAGTGAACCAGATGGGTTTATCCTGATAATTGTTTTGTGGTCATCATCAGAGTTTCAATTCCTGATTTTTATTGAATTCAAATTTCACCATCTGCCCTGGTGGGATTTGAACCCAGAGCATTATCCTGGGACTCTGGAGTACTAGTTTAGTGACAAAGCCACTGCATCACTACCTCAGCCTGGGAAAGGGTGAATACTGCCTTGTGGCCTGGGATCACGGATGTGGCATTGATGGGCTGGTCCTCCTCAGTCTCATTGTCAGAGAAATCATTTGACAAGATCAACCATCATCCCAAAAATGTTCGCTTTAACTTGATGTTCATGCTGCTCACCCTTCAACAGTCTATTGACGGTGCATTGGGTAATGGTTCTCATCCAGCCTGTGGTCTTCCAGTAAATCCACTCGACTGGGAACAAAAACCCCAACAAAGAGTGACTTCTTGGGTTCTTACTCAGCTGGATCATTCGTGTTGTGACTATGTCTATAAGAAAAGACTTAGGCTGACCTCCAACCACAACCTGCACATACACTCTTCAATAATGCAAATGGGCACAACATGCTTACTAAGGCTAGTCATTTATAATTGTGGTGATGATGGCTGAGGTCAATTCCACATGTCAGTTACTGAACTCAAACCCACACTGTGTTCAGCAGCCCTTTTTTTAAGCTTTCTCACCATTTTAGGAAAGAGTTGCAGCAATGTGTGGATAGCTGCTGCAATGCAAATATCTCAGTTGGACTGAACATCTGATGTCTGCCATGCTCTGCGATTACGTTCTGTTTTATCATGTAAATAACCTGGGCTCTGCAATCGCCTGTGTGAAAAATCCATGTTCTCAAAAGTGGAAAACTACTTTACCATTGCCCCTTTATCCATCACATCATCTCCCATGTTTTCTCAAATTTTCCAGGTACAGTCATTCCTGATGCTGATCTTTTCTCCTTGACTAACAGACCCAGTGTCCCCTGATTGATAAATCAAGCAATTCCTGATCCCAGCTGTCCTTACACTCAGCACATGATCTCTGGATCATGGACACATTTCAACAGGTCAGCAATGACAACTTTTCAGCTCCTTCCTTTGAAACATTGTTGGGATATTCTTTGCTCAGTCCCATCTTAATTTTACTCTCTGACCGCAGAATTGGATTTAGAATAATATAAAATAGATATGTCCAGAAAAGTGAGAAGTGTTACTTAGTCCTGTGCTTTCACTGTTTCCTAAGATATAAATAGCGACACTATTGAGCTGGTCAGACCTATTCATAAAATAATTAAATGTTGAGCCAGTAAAATAAAGTTTCACATTTGTGTGGCTTCATGAGGAATAACAGGGACGGTTTTTAATGTCATTCTGTTTAAAATTAAACAATTAGTTTATCATTGAGGCTGTTCTGAGGATTCACTGAGTCAGAGAGAGCAGCAGGTAATGGTCATCATTAGGAGCTCTGGTTCAGATTGTGCAGGTGACGTTTAAAGCTAGCAATACCTGCTTCTGTCAGCTCCCATCCACAGTGGAACCCGCAAAGGCGAGGGAAGTAACTGACATGCACAAAAACAACCCATCACCCTAAGCACGCCTTCCATGGGCTGGTGAGATCACAGCTAATGTGTTTCCATTGCAAATGCACAAAGCTGGAAGATTTTAACCAGGCAGTTACTACCTTTTCACATTGCATCCCAGATCTCAATCTCAGATTTAAATTCAACACTTAGTCTAGCATTGATAGTGATCTAGCATCAATTGCTGATTGCAGAAATGAGTTCCAAACTTTGGCCAATTCTTTCATGAATGATCTGGTTCTAATTTTTAGACCATGCTCCCTAGTCCTAGATTCCCCCAAACAAATTGATAATTTACCTTGTTACATTTCCTTAATTAGAGCAGTTACTATAGTTCCAAAGTATTTCATTGATCACAAAGCACTTTGGGATATCCTCCAGTCATGAAGGGCACTAGAAAAGTACAATCATTATTGTTTGGAATTTTAGTATATGTAAATGTTTGTCTCTAACAGTGACTGCGCCTCAAGTAATTCATAGCTTAAGAAATGCTTTCAGATGTGATAACACATAAACTCAAATCTTTCTGATGAAATAAAACAGTTCAGTATTAAATTAACCCAATTAACAGCGTCATTATAATAGCATCTACTCCATTTTTTCCTCATACAGTCGCTTCTGTACATATGTAGCCTTAAGCTAGAAACTCCACATTCATTTGCAAATAATTCATTACCCCAGTGACTTCAAGTTATCCTGGCTCCCAGTTAGATGAGTATTCCCTCTGTTCACAGGTTTAAAACTAGTCCCCCTTTCTGGCAGCCTCTCTCCCCTTTTGCAGCCTCTCTCTCCCTTTTTGCAGTCCACCTATCCCCCTTTGCAGAACACCTCTTCCATTTTGCAGCCCTCCCCCTCATCGGCCTCGCTTTCCACTTGGCCTCGCTCTGGCCTTGCTTCCCCTCTCCCAGTCTCACTGCTCCTCAGCCTCATCTCCATCCCCCGGCCTTGCCTCCCCTCAGCCTCATTTCCCACCTGGCCTTGCCTCAGCCTAGTCACGCCTCCCCCCCGGCCTCACTTCCCCCTCCCTTCCCCTGGCTTTCTTTCCCCTCTGGCCTGGCGGTCTCTCTCGTCACCATTGCTCCCTTCCTGAGGCTTCAGTCACTGCCACCACTCACATTCCCACTGCTTGCTGCTCATTGGCTTAGTAGTGCACTCAGCTGTTTCTTGGTCAAGTGGAGTGATTCGAATTGGCTGAAGACTGGCATCTGAGATACTGGGGTCCTCAGGAGGAGGCTGAGATGGATCATTCACTTGGCACTTCCAGCTGAAAATGACTGCAAATGCTTCAGCCTTGTGTTTTGCACTGATGTGCTGGGCTCCCCCATCATTGGGGATGAGAATATTTGTGGAGCCTCCTCCTCCAGTGAGTTGTTGAATTGTCCACCACCATTTATGATGGGATGTGGCAGGACTGCAGAGCTTTGATCTGATCCATTGGTTGTGGGATTGCTTAGTTCTGTCTATCACTTGCAGCTTCCACTGATCAGCATGCAAATAGTCCTGTGTTGTAGCTTCACCAGCTTTACACCTCATTTTCAAGTGCACATGGATCTTTTTTTCAATGGGGAGAACCATATTACAACATGGGTCCCTCATTGGAGGGGGTGAAGAATAAAGCAGTGTAATGAATGAAAACAAAAACAAAATTACCTGGAAAAACTCAGCAGGTCTGGCAGCATCGGCGGAGAAGAAAAGAGTTGACTTTTCAAGTCCTCATGACCCTTCCACAGACCCTTCTGCTGAGTTTTCCCAGGTAATTCTGTTTTTGTTTTGGATTTCCAGCATCCGCAGTTTTTTGTTTTTATCTCTTAGTGTAATGAATGGTTGGATGTGGTGATTTGTACAGTAACATGAGCCACTAGTTGGACGGGATGAAGAATACAGCAACATGAGAGTCTAAATGGTTGGTGGAACATAAAGCAACACAAGACTATAGTTGATAGGGTGAAGCAAACAGCAACATGAGTCTATCGATGGAAGAGGTGAAGCAGGCTGTAATGTGAGTCCATAGTTGGATGAGGCAAAACGTACAACAACATGAGAGTGTGTTTTGATGGGTAAAAGCAAACTGCAAAATGGATGCATAGTTGAATGTTGTATAGCATAAAGCGACATGTACCCCTAATTGGAAGAGGTGGAGTATGCTGCATTGGAAGTTCCACTAGCATGTGGTGATGTATAGTGTGAAGTTATTCTGTACCCATATGGAGTGAGGCATGCTGCAGCATAAGCTGGATGGGGTGAAGCAGACTGCAGCACATGTTCTTTGTTGAATGGAGTGATGTGCATTGCAGTATGATTCCCTAGCTAGATGGGTTGTACTGGAACATGAATCCATAGTTGTTACAGGCCAACTGGACTGCAAATTGAGTCCAAAAGCTGGAATGAGTGAAGCATATTGCATTGTGAGCAGCGAATACAGAATACTAACTTAAAAAAAAAGTACAAATAAATAATGTTTCACCAAGAAGAAGTGTTTGGGGCCCTGACAGTGGCAGGGAGGAGGCGAAAGGGCAAATGCTGCATCTCCTGCACTTGCATGAGAGGTGTGTGGAAAAGGGAAGGGGGTGTTGTGATGATTGAGGAGTGGACCAGGATGTCACTGAGGGAATAGTCCCTTTGGAATGCTGAAAGGGGATGGGAAGATGAGCTTAGTGGTTGCAGCACACTGGAGCTGGCAAAGGCTGCGGAGGATGATCCATTGAATGTGAAGGCTGCTGAAGTGAAAAGTGAGGGCAAAAGGAACCCTGTCATGATTCTGGGAAGGAGGGGAAGGTCTATGAGTAAGGGTAGAAGTGTGAGGAATGGGATGGATACAGTTGAGGGCTCTGTCAGCTCTAATGGACAAAAATCCCTGGTTAAAGATAAAGGAGACATAATAGAAGAGCTGGTATGGAAGATGGCATCATCAGATTAGATGTGATGGAGAGGGAGAAACTAGGAGAATGGAAGAGTCTTTATAAGAAGGGAGGTGGGAATCAGTGGGCTTATGGAGGATATTAGCTATCCCCAAAAGTGGAGATAAAGAAGTCGAAGAAGGGAAGAGAAGAGTTGGAGGTGGACCATGTGAAGGTGGTGGCAGGAAGGAAATTGGAAGCATTTTGATTAAAAAAATTTATACAAGACGAGAACAGGAAATTGCATCACTATAACCATCAATGCACTGGGAAAAAAGGTGAGTGAGGGGGCCTGATTAAAACTGGTACAAAGGATGTTCTTTGTAACCCATGAAAGGCAGGCACAGGTAGGACCCATAGGGGGTTTTCATAACAATAACTTTTTTCAGAGGAAGTGAGTTGGGTCAAAGGAGAAGATTTTTAATGTGAGAACAAGTTGAGCCAGGTGGAGGAAGGTGCTGGTGGATGGGGACTGATTGGACCTCCATTCACAAAGAAGCAGTTGACTCACAGGCTGGAGCGGGATGGAGGTGTACAGGGATTCAATGTCCATTATGAACAGGAAAAGTTAGTATCAGGAAACTGGGAACTGTTAAAGTGGTGGAGGGTGTCAAGAAAGCCATGGGTATGGGTGAAATGAGACTGGAAATGGGAGAAAAATTAGAGCCAGAATAGAAAGAAATCAGTTCAGTGGAACAACAGCCATGGGATTGGTCAAATGGGCAGCAAAGTGGGAAGCGGAGGTCAATCCAGAGAAATTTGAGGTGGTGCATTTATCGAAGGTACAACAAGCAAAGGAGTAGACAACAAATGGTAGGGCATTGAGAATGTTAGAGGAACAGAGGAACTTCGGGGTACATGTCCTCAGATCCCTGAAGGGAGCAGGACAAGCAGATATAGTGGTTAAGAAGGCACCAGGATATTTCCCTTTAGCTGAGGCATAGACTACAAGAGCAGGGAAGTTAAACTAGAACTGTACAGAGCACTAGTTAGGCTGCAGCTGGAGGGTGGTATGGAGTTCACCACATTACAGAAAGGTACAGAGTTTTAGCTATGAGGTAAGATTAGATAGACTTGTCCTGTTTGTTTTGGAACAAAGAAGGCAGAGGGGAGATAAAAAAAAGACTTGCATTTATAAAGAGCTTTTCATGACCTCTCAAAGTGTCCTGCAGCCTTTGAAGTGTTGCAATGCAGGGAATTTGGAAGCCAATTTGTGCTCAGTAAACTTCTACAAACAGCAAGGTGATAGCAGCTGTTTTTTTGTGCTGTTGTTTGAGGGGTGAATATTGGCCAGGCCACCAGTGATAATTCTCCTGTCCTTCTTCGAAATAGTGCCAGCGGATCTCCTACATCCACCTCAGCTGGCAGCTGGGATCTCAGTTATGGCACCTCCAACTGTGCAGCACTCCCTCAGTACTGCACTCCCTCAGTACTGCACTGGAGAGTTAGCCTTGATTTTTGTGCTCAAGCCCTAGGGCCGGAGTTGAAAACAGGATATTGTGATTCAACAACGAGTGTGGTACAACTGAGACATGGCTGGATTTAATTGAAGTCTATAAAATTATGAGGGGGCTAGATAGAGTGGATGGGAAGTGTTGGTACTCCTGTAAGATGTTTGGTCACGTTTGCAATCAAGAGGCCTGGGAGGATGGGGGTGGGGTTGGACACCTGGTGGTTGTGGGGGCGGGGGGGTGGGGGGGTGGTGAGGCGCGGTCAGTTGATGGACTGGAGAAGGGTGAAGGTGTGGGAGGTCTGTGGGGGTGAGGGGTTTCTGAGGTGGGGGGCAGAGTGTGGGGGATCGGATGTTGGGGGGAAACAGATGCCAGTGGATGTGGGGGGGTGGGGGGTGGGAGGGATGAGAGGTTGGGGGGTGGCTGAAAGCCGGGGGAGGGGTGGGGGTCGGGAGTCAGAGGAGGAATTGGAGGTGGGGGGATGCTTTGTGGGGGTTTGGAGGTTGGGGGCTGGAGCATTGTGGGGGATGTTGGGGGTAGTCCCTTGGGGTCGGTCTGGGTCTTTACAACAGTTACCCAGAAGTTAGAAGAGGTTTTGAGTTGCGGTTTAAACTGCATTTTTGGATGGTTCCCAATGCAGGATAATTGTCCAGAGGAAGTTTGCACTTTTGGGCAATTGCCATCCAAACCCTTACCTGGGAACTACCGAGAGGGATTCCCCAGCAAATCTTTGGGCTACGCTGGGGAGTGCGGAGGTTACGGCCCATTCTATGTTCCAACAGATTGACTGGGAAATGAATCGACATCAAACTTGCCTCGGTAGTGAAGAGTTCACCAACCAAATCAAGCTGTGACTAGAACTGTGCAGCAACACAAGCAGTTTAGCAATGTGCCTTTGTCTTTTTAATCCTTCCCCCTCATATCCGGAGCTTCAGCTGTTATTAACCTTCATTTATTTATTTGGTTCCAATACACCAGTGACTGAGATAAAAAAAAATAAGCAAAATTAATTTGCTGGGTTCTCAAAATGCTGCACCGTGTGGGTAAGTGTGACTCACAGTTATCGTGACTGCAATCAGGAGAAACAACATAAACTACTTTAAATTCAGTCTTTAATTTTTATTGCAGGATTTTAATCAGTAGCTGCACCGTCAGACCAGTGTTCAACTTGTTCAGTTGCAGGTTGCTCAGTTAATCGGTGCGATAAGCTTTAAACTGAGAATTATTAACTATTTTTCACAGTGCTAACTGGACTGACCATCCGGTGCTTCTCGCTTGGTTCTGAAAGATGCTAAAACAGCTGTCTCTATGGTGAGTCATTTGCTGCTGGGAGACAATGAGTTACAGCAAAATGCCTGGACACCTTTCGTGTAAAACTAATAGGGTGCAGGAACTGTGAAAAGTGAATAGAGTGAGGGACTTACTGCTCAGAGAGAGGATCAGAATGAAACAGTCCACAGCACGAATAGAGACACAAGTTAGCTTGTGATATACAGGGAGAAGATAAAGATTAAAGAGTGAGTGATCCTGTAACATACAAAACTCTTTGGGAAGCTTTCAGCTCACTACTGAAAAAAAACAGCCCTCAGTGATGTACTGTGAAGGGTGAATGTAAATAGTCTATATCATCAGTGATGTAAGATTACATGACAACAGAGCATGCTGAGAAATAGTTCTGTGTGAAGCTTCAGGCTAAGCCTTATCCTGTACATAGAATAATAGTTAATAAAGGTTAATGTTTACCAACAGCCTTGCCTCTGGCAGTCTCTATTCATCTTAATAAAGGACAGCTTAACAGCTGTCCCACAATGATGATAACAGAAGTGAAAACTGAGCTGCCTTATTGGCATAACACATGAGAA